>NC_045765.1:40371504-40993379 GCF_008692025.1 Phocoena sinus
CGGTGCTTTGTGACCACCTAGAGGGGTGGGATAGGGAGGGTGGGAGGGAGGGAGACGCAAGAGGGAAGAGATATGGGGACATATGTATAACTGATTCACTTTGTTAAAAAGCAGAAACTAAGACAGCATTGTAAAGCAATTATACTCCAATAAAGATGTAAAAAAAAATAAAGATACAACACCAAAAGCACAATGCATGAAAGAAAAAATTAATAACTTCCATTTTATTAAAATTAAGATCTACTGCTCTGTGAAAAACTGTCAAAATATCAAAGAACAGGTTACAGGCTTGGAGAAAATATTTGCAAACTATGTATCTGATAAACAAGAGATGGGAATGTTGAATAATTAAAGCACAGGGGATTTTTAGAGTAGTGAAACTATTCTGTGTGATACTATGATGACAGATATATGCTATCCATTTATCAGAACGAACAGCACTAAGAGTGAACCTTTATGTATATTTTCAAAAATCACAGAGGAAACTGGGGGATCCCAAGAAACAATGCATTCTATAACAAGACAATCTAACCATATTACAAATATATGAAACAATGTCACTGAAGGTAGTTGGGGAAAAGGGTGCTGATGTGAGCCATTTTGGAAATGGAGTCTGTAAGACTAAGGGCAAAGGAACTGCATATAAAACACTGTACTGTAGTTGATAAAGTTGATTCTCAAGAGGATATGAGCAAACAATTATGGTACTGCTATACATGTTTACTAGAATTGAACAATTAAGTAAATGGATGGTGGATGTTAGGAAACAAGTTTCTCACTGTTAGAGTAGAAATCTACAGATAAGCAAGGGGCAGAGGTTAGAATGATCCATGTGGAATAGATTAGAGTTGGAGACATAAGTATAAACTCAGGTTTAGCTTAATACAGATACAGATGGTTACATGTAGAAGTATTTATAGTTATGTGTATATACACAGGTTAGTATGTATCTCTTTCTTCTGTTAGCTGAGAGGCCTAAAAGAAACAACACCCAAATAGCAATGAGCACACCTAGAACACCTAGAACTGGTTTTTAATATCAATCTCCAATCAAAGAAACCGGGACTCTTTAGAGAAATGGCTGATTGTAGAGCTAGGTCAGGAAATACATGAGACTAAAGAATCCATGGTAAGGAAGTGCTAAAAAAATTAACTTAATGGGGATACGCCAAGGGGACATAGAAGCCAACTGAAAGAACTCGCAACAGCCAAAGGTGGAAAAATTTGAACAAAATATATAAAATAGTAGTGGATTATAATGCAAAGTATAAAATAAATATCCATGAGTCCCTACTGATATAAAAATAATTGAATAAATTAATAATTGGGAGCAGAAAGAGAAACATTTTGATTATTTGCTAATTCATTTAAAAGTAATAATGAATCCATTATGCATTAACACAAATATTGTTATGAAAAATAGCTATTTTTCCAAAACTAAAAAACAGTAATGAAAAGACTGGGTTGTTTTGCATTTCTGCAAATCTCTTTAATAGCTGGCTTAATAGAAGAAAACTTGATTCTCTTACAAGCTTCTGCATGCAATCTGTGGTGATACCACTTGTCAAACAGATTCCAGAAAACTCCACTGTATATAAGAGAATGAGGATGAAAAAGGCAACTCACATCTTAGTATTATGATGAAAACAGTCTTGATCTCATGGATCCCTTGAGAGTGTCTCAGACATGCCCTGTCATGTGTCCCCAGACCACACGTTGAGAACTGCTACTCTAGAACTACCAATTTACAAGATACACAGAGGAACATAGTTAATGACACCATAGGCAGAGGATGTAGCTAGAAAGCAGCTCTCTGCAAGCCAGGAAGCAAGCTCCCACGAGAAACCACCCTGCTAGACTTGGACGCTGGAATTCCAGCCTCAGGACTATGACAGATAAACTTTTGTGGTTTAAACCACCCAGTCTATAGTGTTCTGTTATGGCAGCCCAAGCAGACTAATACACTAAGAAACACTATGTAGTAATGAAAATATGTTTGTCACCTATTGCTAAGGAAAAAAATAGCATGTCACAAACAATATGCTAAATATGATCCCATTTATGCAAAGACCAAACAAAACAGAAACAAAGCAATAAAAACAATACCTATGTGTGCATATGTGCATTACATGGTTCTGGATGATTCTGTGAGCAGTAAATGAGTATGCTTTCCCCCAAACTCCTTTTTCTGCTCTAACCTCACCTCAGGTACATCATTCCCCTTAAGGAAAAGCTGTCACAGCAGAACTGGGGATAGAAAAAGATGTCTAATTCTGGACATTTCAGTTTTTAAAAGCTGAGATCCACATGTAAAATCCTTGCAAAACACTTTCTGTTTGTTGTCTTCTGTCCTAGAAGAGGGTATAGGGGAACACCTCTCCCTGGATAGGAGAACAAGAGAAAAGGAGACAAGAGTATGACATACTAGTCTTAATCTCTGAGGGCTTTCTACCGTGCCCTCTCCCCCAAGGTTCACTTTAAGGGGATGAGAGAATGAGAGCTCTCTCATAAGCACAAGGTTTGAGAGCAGAAATGCCCTGTGAACAACGGCAGTGAGCATTTCCAAAGGAAGGTTTCACTCTATGAAGAAGAGGGATAGGGCTTCCCTGGTGGCACAGTGGTTGAGAGTCCACCTGCCGATGCAGGGGACACGGGTTCATGCCCCGGTCCGGGAAGATCCCACATGCCGCGGAGCGTCTGGGCCCGTGAGCCATGGCCGCTGAGCCTGCGCGTCCGGAGCCTGTGCTCCGCAACAGGAGAGGCCACAACAGTGAGAGGCCCACGTACCGAAAAAAAAAAAAAAAGAAGAGGGATAGCTGGATGTGGGGGATGAGGGGAGACGAGAGGTACAGAAGTTCCTAGGTACCCTCCCCCCAGCTTCCATGTCCTTGAAGAATTGTTCCTCATTAGCAGAGGAGGAAGAAAGTCCACACACCTGAAGGGCTCGCACATGGACCAGCAGATAGCAACATAAACACTATGGCCAAGGACCAAATGGGACTGCCAGTACCTAACTGGATGCCCAGGGAGGGGGACATAGCTAAAGTGGGTTGGACGATGCACGCCCTAGAAAATTCTAGAGTGAACAGCCCTCATGGGGTCCAGCTGTCGCCTCACTCCAGAAACCACGACCCTCCTTAAATTCCCAGCATTTATATAAGCCACCAGAAAGAAGGACACGCAAGGGAAAACTTAATTGTCAGGACTTTAACTTGGAAGAAGAGTTTTGCTGGGATTGATGATAATTGTGTTTTCTGCCATTTCACAATCAAAATAGTAATGATAAAGAGAAATGGTGTGTGTGTGTGTGTAAACATTGCTAAAAAAGTAGAAACAGTGGTTCGCTGGGTGGGGAGGGCAGAGAAGGAAGGAACAATCTCACTTGTACCAGCATTTACACTCCTGTAAATTGTTTCCGTTTTTCACACTGAGCCCACATCACTTTAGTGATAAAGGTTTTCTGTTTAAGAAAACAATGATGAAAGCCCAAGTTTCTCAGAAACAGTTCTATGGACCACTGGTGGGGCACCTGCCCCAGTGTGTTTACCATGTGACACTACGTCTTCATCGTAAACGTGGTGTCAGAGAAAAAAGTTACACGGGAGCCCTGGTGACGTTTCTTGTCACAAAGAAGAAAAGATGTAACTATAAAAAAACATTAAAGAATTGTCAAAGGTACCTGACATGAGCTATATAGTGTATAAAACATGTCACAGTACTGCCTATTCTACAATCATCTAAACACTAATTTTTGACAAAGACAGGAAAAAACATTAACAAGTAAAACACTTAAGTACCATTCTATGGCAAGTCTACAAAAGACCAGCTCAACTGGAGCCCGCCCTCTATCCCCACCACAAAATTAATCATATTTCACCTATCATATACTTTTTATCCTCTTTATGCTTACCAACACATATAGACAACTGCATTTCTAAAAGCCCAGGGAGCTGTGATTGTTACTTTAAGTTCAATATTTACATGTAGTATAGGTCTAAGAAACACTCACTTCAAATCCATAAATGTTTACTGGGCACCTTTTATGTGCAGCCTATTGGTACTGGAGGAGCACAAAGATTAATACAACCCAGTTCCTGCCATGGGGTATTTACAGTCTCCAAGGAGAGACAAATATGTAAACAGCTAATAATTATACAAGACAAAATAAAGCAAGTGCCATTAATAATTCCAAGAAATGTAGCTGGGGGAGTAAAAGGGAACGAGTATTTAATTCTACATGCGTGTTTGGGCTGGCTTTTAGAGAATGAGGAGGGTTTAATCAGTAGAGAAACAGTAAAGGCAATCACAGCAAAGAGAACACTGAGATCAAAAGCAAAGAGGCATGAAAGGAAGACTGAGGTCCTTCCACACCCCAGCATCAGTTCTCTAAGAAACCAGTTCTCCAGACCATTCACTGGAACGATTAATCATCTTACATTCCATATTCACTCTTTTCAAGTAGCCAGAGGCCAATTAGGTAGACCTAATCTAAAATTATTAGAAAGAGAAAGTGAAATACTGAAATAATTCTCTATAAGTGAAAATTAAATAAATTTGCACTCATCAAATGTGGGTTCCGTGAAAGGCAAAGATACTCACACATCATGCAGGGGGTAACTTGGGCGTCTCTCTAAACACTTCTCTGGGCTAACTATGGTTTCCTCGTTTAACCTGAAAAGTGCTAAAACAGCATGTAACAAGACCGGGGCTTGCAAAATGAGAAGATAGACTTTTGTCCCCTTGGCTTAAAATTCTTCATATTGGGCTGCAGCTGAACATAAATAATAATTTCATGTAGCCAGCTGTGATGCATTTAGAACAAGTTTTTTGGTGTCTTCATCTGTTGGTATCCATCATAGCTTATGGAGTACAAACACCCTCTATTGGAAAGGAGGTCTCTTGAATGCCCATGGCTGCCAGAAAAATCTTCACAATTTATAAATAAAAGGGGTAATGGCTCTGTATGATTCAGTAAACTATTCACCAGTGAAGAGACTTTCCTATCCATTGTATTTGATATAATACAAAAATCTATTTTTTCTACAGAAATAACTATTGCATTACTTTTTTATATTAATCATTAAATTTTAGTTCAATACCTTCTGCTTTCTTAAAAACTTATCTAGGGCTTCCTGGTGGCGCAGTGGTTGAGAGTCCGCCTGCCGACGCAGGGGACACGGGTTCGAGCCCCGGTCCGCGAAGATCCCACATGCCGCGGAGCGGATGGGCCCATGAGCCATAGCCACTGAGCCTGCGCGTCCGGAGCCTGTGTTCCGCAATGGGTGAGGCCGCAACGGGAGAGGCCACAACAGTGACAGGCCCGTGTACCGCGAAGAAAAAAAAAAAACGTATCTACATGTTCATTGACAGTAGTCTATGAAAAGTATGTATGATTCCTAGAAAGAGCATAGCTGGGAAGGTACATAAAAACTCAGGTACTGTAAAGCTTAAAAAATATTATTATTGAAACTTTAAGTGCTAATAAAAATATTTAAAAACTCTACAGTTGTACACACACAAAAAGTATATCAATTGTTATTTTGTTTCACTGACCTATTCAACATCATTTTTTGGTACGCTTACTATATCCTTGACACATGATTTCAAAAATAAATATGGCAGTGATATGGATCTCATATAAGAGGTAAAGGACAAGGCAGCCAACAATTCTGATACTATGTGATAGGTACTTTCATAGAGGTAAGCACTTGAAGCAGAGTAGAGCCCCTAACTCAATCCTCAAGATAGAGGGGTTGGTATTTAGAAGGGTAGTAATGCTCAGGTTGTATCCTGAAGGATACTAGGTAGGAATCAACAACTCAGAAGTCCAGAGAAAACGGTTTCCCAGAAATAGGGAAGAGGAGGTACAAAGGCATACAGACATAAAAGACACCGAGGTACGGAGGCGTCACCAGGTTCATACAGGCATAGGGTACAACCACGTGAAGAACACTGAGAGCTGAGGCTGGGAGTGGGGTGGATGGTGCATCTCAGGATTCGAAAGGATGTTAGAGGTCTGGATTCTCAAACACTTTCAGTGGTCTGACACTTGCCACCCATGATGCTACACTGGCTTCCATTTTGCACGCTGGGGTCTCTGAATATGAGTTTAATCCCTCTTTCATTTGTGGAACTAAAATCAATTCAAGTTTTTTGAGATGAAACATGGAACTGCTGAAGACTAACTAGATGTTAAGTTTTTCACTAATAAAAGATAATCAGAACTGAGCTGGCATTGAGCTAGAAGATCCAGGGTTAATATGGTTCCCTTTGCAGCATCTGTGAGCCATAACAAATAACCAGGTCTCCAATTTTACCCTGAGTCCAAACTGGACACTTCCAGCAGCAGTGCCCTTCACGGCTTCTGTAAACACCGTAAGACTTTTGAGTGCAAGTAAAGAGGGACAGCTCCCTAATCCCCAAGATCATGGCCTAAAGCTCCCATGTACTTCCCGGGAGAACCTCCATTCTCTTCCTCATCAGGCCAAGCACCACTCATATCTGTTCTCCCTACAGACCCTGGGGAAGCAATTACTAAGTGCAATCATGATTCTACTCATCAGGCCAGTTTGAAATACAAGGGAACAAAATCAACCATGTTAATTTCAGCTGAGCAACAGGGGATGCGGGACAGTGGTACCTGCCAAATATACCTCCTCAGAGAAAGCAATTCAATTTGCAGGCTCTAATTGTAAGCTGAAATTAAAAATAATGGAAGGCAGGGGCTTCCCTGGTGGCGCAGTGGTTGAGAATCTGCCTGCCAATGCAGGGGACACGGGTTCGAGCCCTGGTCTGGGAAGATCCCACATGCCGCGGAGCAACTGGGCCCGTGAGCCACAACTACTGAGCCTCCGCATCTGGAGCCTGTGCTCTGCAACAAGAGAGGCCACGATAGTGAGAGGCCCGCGCACCGCGATAAAGAGTGGCCCCCGCTTGCCACAACTGGAGAAAGCCCTCGCACAGAAACGAAGACCCAACACAACCATAAGTTAATTAATTAAAAATACTGATATCCTGTTGACAGCTGTTGACATCCCATGAAAAGATGAAAAAAAAAAAAAAATAATCATGGAAGGCACAAAGCAAGTGCATACAAAAGTCTAGGTAATGTCAGTGGAAAAGGAAAGCATCCTTCAATAAGCAAGTACGCTTCTCAACCTGTTTTCTCCTGTAAACCTAACAATAATTTCTCCATTTGCCACTATTTAATCGGCAAGAGGTTAGAGGAGGCAATGCAATTAAGCTTGAGAGTAAAAACAGAGGCAGATCTCCCTCTTTCATATTGTGTATAGCGTACAAGAGAGAATGAAAGGGAAGGAAGGGGAAAAGGAGAAGCACAGATACCAAGGAGAGGAAGTCAATGGTGAAAAAAAAAAACTCAAAACCACAAGAGCACATGAAGGCATGAGAGAATCTTTGCAAAAGCACAAGTAACAGGTCATCTCAGTGGCTTAAGAACTAAGGACCCCGGCTTGGGAATCAGACAGACCTGAAGTCAAATACGAACTCCACCCTTTCTAGTTAATTGACCTCAGGCAAACTGCTTAACCAAAGAAAGGTTCAATTTCCCCATCTGCACAACCATAGGGGCTTATGGAAAGACTAAATCAGATGCCACGAATGAATGGCCTTCAGAGATCGTCTGACACACAACAAGCATTCAGTGAATTTAAGCTTGAAAAAAAGAATGCCTGGCAGATGTCAAATAAACTGTAATTGTTTGCTGGGTAAAGTTGTAAATAAGCAAGAAGAAAAACTGCATTCTTTTGTGTTTGAAAGAAAGAGGGACCAATAACACCGTGGGAAAATGGTAATTACAGAGTCAGGTACTGACATGGCCCCACAGGAAGTCTCAATACTTTGCACCTTCACAGGAAGGAGTAGCAGAATGACCCTATCTTGATTTTATACCAATAATGATGAATCTGTTGATGAATTATGCAGTGTTTATTTCATAAGTTTTATAGAGTAGGAAAAGTCTTTAAAAACTAAATGAATGAATGAATATCAATAGTACCTCAATAAAACTATTAAAAAAATTTTTAAACCGAAACTTTTTTTTTAATCCATGAGAGACTTAAGGCCAGAGAAGTTATAATGATATTGATCAAACTCCTGTTATCAGAGCAAGATCTTAGTACACTGGTTAAGTTCACTGTTTCATTGAATTGTGTCCCCCTTTCCAAATGTGTGTGTTGAAGCCCTAACCCCCAGCATGACTATACGTGGAGACAGGGCCTTCAAGGGGGTAATTCAGGTTAAATGAGGGCATTACAGTGGGCCCTTATCTAACAGGACTGGTATTCTTAATAAAAAGAGGAAGAGACTCCACGAGTGTGCATGCCCAGAGAAAAGGTCATGTAAGGACCCAGAAAGAAGGTGGCCATCTGTAAGTCAACGAGTGAGGCCTCAGAGAAGCTCACCCTGCCAGCACCTTGATCTTGGACTCCTAGCCTCCAGAACTGTGAAAAAATAAATTTTTGTTTGCCAAGAGACCCCAGCCTGTGGCATTTTGTTATGACAGCCCTAGCAGACCAATATGCTGCAATTCCCTGGCAGACACAAGTCAATCTAAATTGGGTCTCAGCCATTCACTATTGGGGTGCCTTGGGGCAAAATATTAAGCCACTTTGGGCCTCCATTCCCTCATCTATGACTAGAGATGATGTCCCTGCCTACTATGGATCGTTATTTTGGGTATTTGGAGGATTAAGTGAGAGAATGTATTTAAAGATCTTAGCACAATGTTAGATACACAAGAAGCCCTCGGTAAGTGTTAACTTTACGATTGGTACGGTTCTGTATCAGTAATACAACCTCAGACTCTCCATTCCAGGGCTCTTCCCGCTCAATGCTGTAATAGTTTGGGATGAAATTTTATCCTCTAAGATTATGTATCATCCACATTTTTTTCCCAAACCAAGAAAGTTTTTAAAAAAGGAAAATAATGATCAATGAAAAGATAAACAGAAATTGCAACTCTAGCTTCTTGACTCAATTTCCTCCAAAGTGGATTCCCAAACAGGCCATGAGTTACCTTAACAAAACCAAGTGTCTCAAAGTTAACTCTTAGCAGCCTCTTTCAAGGCCCAAGGATGTAAATATTCTCCCTGCTTTCTTCTTATTTATTCTTCCCTGGAAATAAAGACAGCCATCACTCTCTGAAAAGGAATTCATTGTGTCCTGGGGGCGGAAATCTCTCGTAAAGGCTTTGGGATGAGACAAGAGTAGACAAAAGTCTACTGTAACTTACAGGAGTCTGGCATCAGCTGTTTATAAGACATGACGGATAAGAACGCTCGTAGCATGTTTCAGAAAAGGAGGTATTTTAAAACATCATGAATTTTCAAAGAACTTGACCTCCTTGAACATGGAGCGATGCAGAGACGGTTTGCTACGCAATAGGCTCAGAGACACATGAATGCCAAAAACGAGCTACACTACCTGGAATGTCTATTGCAAATGAAAAGGAAGGTCTATAGGTCAACCTGCCTCCAGTTCTAGGGAATTTTCATCTCCTTTGAACAATTCAAGGGCAACTTTTTTCACCTGTAAATTGGCTTGAGAGAGAAAAGAATGATAAATGACTTGATCATGGCCTTCAAGTGGCATTTCAAAGAGAATGGCCAGGTCTTCCAGCTCTCCATGGGGGACAGAACCAATAAAAAAGGACAAGACAGAAGTGGTTTGTGTCAGATGGACAGGAGAACTTCCCGGCAGGGAGATTTCTTCTATACCGTAAGAGGCTGGGGTGGGAACAATGGGGGTTGGCAAGGGTGAGGGTTGCTCATCAGATTCATGTGACTTCAAGATGACATCCTAAAACACTTCCCATATGCATCTACCAAGGACTTTTGGCTGTTGTTGTAGAAAACTCAAAAATATTTTCTTTACAGAGGTATTGCTTTGGTTTATTGAAAAAATCTACATGTCAAGCAGTTTACATTCATTTTCTCACTTAATCTTTATAGTCAATGCAAAGCGTAATGGAGAGAGTGGGTATTAAGTGAAACCACTCTGGGTGTAAGTTCTGGCTTTACCTTCGCTAGCAAAGCCTCACTCTTCTCATCTAAAAGGGGACACTAACACACCCCTTGCAGAATTACTGTGAGGTGGACCCAATGTGTATAAAACACCTGACAAATAGTGGGACTTGATATATAGGGAGCCACTGCTATTGTTGTTTTCATAACCACAGTGCAGATTTAGAAACAAGGACAGAGAAATGAAGCAACCCTCATGGGTCACTGAGTCAGTAAGTGGTGAACCCAGCTTGTTCAGATGCTGCTAAGTGTCTATTATTCATTACCCAGTCGTTTTTTCTTAGTGACAGATCCTGCTGAGATAGTAGGTGTGATGGCTGAAGGAGCCCCAGCAATCTTATTAGAACACGAGGTACCTCTAAGGATGAAAGTCATGCACTAAGGATGGAAGAGCACGTAGATACAAGGAGCCCGGGTCGCTGAAGAACCTGAAGCTGCCGTGTTGCCCTCGTGCGTCCACCTCTGAACTCATTTTATGTCAAAGAATAAGCTCTTAGTGTTTAAAAGTGTTATTTCTGGCTTCTGATACTAGCAGGTAAAGACAATTCCTAACTGACAGGTTAGGTCTTTCTGACTCTAAAACCAGGAAACCTTCTAACCTCACATCCTGGGAAATCCTTCACTTCCAGGCAAACCGGGATGGTTACCCAAAAGCATGCTCAGGGGAGTATTATCAAAACATATTTTTACATTTCATCTTATATAAGGAACACTTTTTCACCTTGAACAGGAAAATAAATTTTTCAGTTAAATCCAACTCAAGAGATACTGCCTGGGCACCTATATGCAGAGTAGGAGAGAGGAAACCAAGACAAGGCCCAGTTCCAGACCTGACGGTCCTGCAGCCTGGCCACAGTCCATTCATTCATTCACTTATTCATTCGTTCATTCATTGGTCCTGCAAACTAGTTCTATTCATTCATTCATGAATCCTTGCAGTCTAGTTATATTAATTCATCTGTTCATTTAGCAAAGATTAAGTACCTTTTAAATACCATGTATGGCAACAGAAAAAAAAAATAAACATCATTCCTGCTTTCATGGAACTTGCATTAGTGTAGTTGAGAGAGAGATAGATAATAAACAAGTAAGGGAATAAATGCACAACCTAACTTCACTTAGGGTTGTTCAGATAAAGTTCCTTATCCTGGGCAGAGCGGAAGATCTATCTAAAGAGGTGACATTTGGACTGAGAGCTGTATGCCAAGAAGCACCAAATCATTCAGGCAGAGAGGACAGCAAATGCTAAGACGCGAACCAGAAGGAAGTCTAGTCGATCCTAGGATCAGAGAGAAAGCTGAAGGAGAGTGGACTCGATGGAGCCAGGGTGGGGATGGGAAGGGAGAGGTCAGAGACATTAGATGGTCAGAGTCTGTGAGGTCCTGTAGATCGTGACAGTAAATTTAGATTTTACTCAAGTGCAGTAAGTTAAATGGGACGGCATTGGAAGATCCTAAATCAGAGAAGTAAGAAGATCTGATCCATGTTTTTTAAAAATCCCTCTAACTTCTGGGTTAAAAAAAAAAAAAGTGGAATATGAGGCTGAATGAGTAGCTATAGGAAGCCCAGTTGGGAGCCCAAAGCTGAGATCCAGATGAGAAACAAAGGTGGCTGGCATGGTGTCGCAGCACTGGGTGGAGACCAATAGGCAGATCTGGGATATATTTTAGAGCTACAGTGGCTTGACTGGTTAAGGGATTGCATTTTATATCAGGAAGAGGACTCAGCTTTTTCAGTGCAGCTTCCTTTAAAGCTCACCGTGTGATTTAAAAAGTCAAGTGGTTGAGAAGTGTCTCACTTGCATTCCTTCATACTGGATAGACCAAACAAACAAACAAATCAATGTACAAAACAATCCCCATTGTGAGAACAGGCAAATTCTTGCACCTCTTTGACTTGTTTCTAGCAACTTGAACATTCTCCTGCCTTTTCTATCATTTCACCTTAAAATCCTAGTACCATATGTTAATAACGCACCAGGAGCACAGAGTCTACTCCAAAGACCCCTCCCCAGCCCAAGCAGTTGTTTCACAATCAAAATGTTAACTGAATAAATTAGAGAACATCACCAGGATGGTATAACTAGTGAGCCATTTGCCCATTGAGCACTTGTTCTCACCTTCCCTCTGTTTTTATGTCCGGAACACCTAGTTCACAGGAGCAAAGAGATGAAATCATCGGGAAGCTTTCCCCTTGCTGCTTAGCTGCTAATGAATTCTACAAATTATCTAAGGCTGGACGAGGTTGGCTTTTCTTTTCTGCTCCTTATTACCTCATTCCCCAATTCGTCTCTTCTTTTTTCACAGAAGTACAAGCATCATTATGAATGGCCGGAGATGGAATCATTTGGATTACAGGAGGTCCTTCTTGGGGCAACAGGAATCAAACTCAGGCTTTCATAGATGAAATACTTGATTGGTGTAAAAAAAAAAAATGAGTTTGGCACTGTGCCTGGCACGTCATCAATGCCGAAGAAATGAAGGAAGAAACTCTTCGACTGTGTAATGGCCATGGACCTGAAACTGGTCTAACACCTCTCCTACAGGTGATCTGGTTGGTTTTTAATCTACACAGCAAGTCTAGAGAAGGTATTGTCCTCTCATTTTTTTTTTTTTTTACATCTTTCATCTCTATTGGAGTATAATTGCTTTACAATGGTGTGTTAGTTTCTGCTGTATAACAAAGTGAATCAGCTATATGTATACATATATCCCCATATCCCCTCCCTCTTGGCGTCTCCCTCCCACCCTCCCTATCCCACCCTTCTAGCTGGTCACAAAGCACCGAGCTGATCTCCCTGTGCTATGCGGCTGCTTCCCACTAGCTATCTATTTTACATTAGGTAGTGTATATAAGTCCACGCCACTCTCTCACTTCGTCCCAGCTTACCCGTCCCCCCACTCTGTGTCCTCAAGTCCATTCTCTATGTCTGTGTCTTTATTCCTCTCCTGCCCCTAGGCTCATCAGAACCATATATATGGTTTTTTTAGATTCCATATATATGTGTTAAATCAAAACCACAATGAGGTATCACCTCACACCAGTCAGAATGGCCATCATCAAAAAATCTACAAACGGGCTTCCCTGGTGGCACAGTGGTTGAGAGTCTGCCTGCCGATGAAGGGGACACGGGTTCGTGCCCTGGTCCGGGAGGATCCCACATGCCGCGGAGCGGCTGGGCCCGTGAGCCATGGCCGCTGAGCCTGCGCGTCCGGAGCCTGTGCTCTGCAACACGAGAGCCCACGGCAGTGAGAGGCCTGCGTACAGCAAAAAAAAAAAAAAAAAAAATCTACAAACAATAAATGCTGCAGAGGGTGTGGAGAAAACGGAACCCTCTTGCACTGTTGGTGGGAATATAAACTGATAGAGCCACTATGGAGAACAGTATGGAGGTTCCTTAAAAAACTAAAAATGGAACTGCCATATGACCCAGCAATCCCACTACTGGGCATACACCCTGAGAAAAACGATAATTCAAAAAGAGTCATGTACAATGTTCACTGCAGCTCTATTTACAATAGCCAGGACACGGAAGCAACCTAAGTGTCCATCGACAGATGAAGGGATAAAGAAGATGTGGCACATATATACAATGGAATCTTACTCAGCCATAAAAAGAAAGGAAATTGAGTTATTTGTAGTGAGGTGGATGGACCTAGAGGCTGTCATACAGAGTGAAATAAGTTAGAAAGGGAAAAACAAATGTCCTCTCACTTTTACAGATAAGGAAACTGAGGCTCAGTGAAATCAGGCAATTCGTCAGCTGTAGTACAGGTTAGCGATGCAATTCAAATTGAAATTCTAACAACTCCAAAGCCTGTGCATTTTCACTACATCGACTCCCCTCTACCCAGCATAGCAATTAGAGTGACCAACATGGGGTCTGAAGATGCGCTTTCAAGCCTTCAGTCAACCACTCACCAGTTCAGGAATCCTGGATTAAATAACCTAACTTCCCAGGGCCTCGGCATCACATCCTTATACAATTTGGAGAGGATAATGCAAGTGAAGGTATTCTATAAACCGTAAACTTATTATAAATTTTAGAAAATAAAATAAAATTCAAACAACAAAATCATGGTGTATATAAAATAAATGAAATTTATCTTCCCTACAGGCAACTGCCCCTTAAGAACAAAGTATTTTATCAAGTATTTAGTAATATAAAGACTTTAATAAGTGGAGATAATTTGATAATGATTATATCCACCAATACCTACCAACTTTTATCTACCATCATACTAATGGCAATAATAAAACTTTCTCACATTTATTGAGTGCTCAGCCTTCGCCAGATTCTGTTTTACGTGGTAACCCATTCATTCTCAAAAAACCCAGGGGAGGTAGGAATGACTATAGTCCCCATTTCACAGCTGAGGGAACAGGGCACAGAGAGGTAAAGTCACTTGTCAAGCGAAATGTTGGGATGTGAATCCAGAGCGCCCTGCTCGCCACCCCACATATTTAATTACTATGCAACTACAGTCCATACTGAATATCAGTG
Organism: Phocoena sinus; assembly: GCF_008692025.1. Taxonomy (NCBI): domain Eukaryota; kingdom Metazoa; phylum Chordata; class Mammalia; order Artiodactyla; family Phocoenidae; genus Phocoena; species Phocoena sinus. The sequence continues at coordinate 40,386,052 of NC_045765.1, forward strand.
CTCAAACAATTCATCATTCTTTTTACAGAAAGGTATCATTTCTTGAAGGGGGGATACCTATCTCTGGTGAATGTTAAAATACTTCCAAGTGAGTTTAGCGGAGTGGAAGTATCCAAGATTAACGCTCCGGAGGGAGGGCGGGGTATCACTGGCTTTCCATAGCAGATTAAGCCCTTCCTAATCTGACTTTTCATCAGGTCCTGGTGACTCAAGACAGGCTAATGATTTTCTTCCCCCTAAGAGTTCCACCCTTTCCGTCTGTTCCAGCTGTACCGGTGTACTCATCTGGGATTGGTACAAGAACATCAAATATGAATTTGCCACTGAAGAGTTCTGAACTCCCAGGAGGAGAGGGTTAGATACAGACGAACCAGTAATAATGACAGCATCAGGAACAAAGAGCCAGGCCATGCTTTTTCCAGCATACTGAAGCCAGCATTTACAGCAGTTGCTTACTTTTTTTTTAATTTATAGCAAAAGAGTGAATGTGAGCTAGTTACCAGAAACGATTCTGCCTCTCCTCTGGGCACCTTATAGTTTTGCCCGGAATCCTGTGCTAACATGCACTGTATCCCAATGGAGCCATTTAACTCACGGGCTGATTCCCTAACTTTGGAAAAGGAGGAGACAGATGGTCAAGAGCTTGGGAGTGACAGCTACTTGGTTGCTTAGCAGGACCTCAACAAGGAGAGACTGAGCACAAGAGGCAATCCCCTCTCTATACTAACTTTTCAAAGCAAAATGTGTTGTGGATTTGACCAAGCAAGGTTGAGATCCAGATTGATTAATAGTAAATATCTACTATGTGCCACTCCCTGGGCTAGACACTCTCCTGTATATTATTTTACATAATGCTCAAAAGGACAAATAAAACTATCTATGCGCAGTCATGTCACAGAGACTTAATATTCAAACATAATGGAGAAAACCCTGCAGTTGAGCAGAAACACTTGAGAATTCTCCATCCATCTCTCACTCAGTGCTAGGGATTATCCAGACAACTGCCTATAGATTTTTCCTTTGTTCCATCATTTAGTCTAGTTCAGTATTTCTCAAACCTCAGTGTACAAAATAATCACTGTTATAGATACCAAATCTTATTAACTGTGCTTCATGGTCAATTTCAGGACATTTCAAGGGTATTTTCAGGTCCTCTGGGTAAACTTGAGCAAGTTGAACCCAGCACAGACATGTCTAGCTGAGAGGGCAACAGGGGCAGAAATCCACCCTGTGCCTTACTGTTTAGCTGATTCACCTGGGAGGAAGAGATGCCTTTTTACAATTCATTTGTCCTGAGAGGTATCATTTTAGGAATGACTTTAGAATTTACATAATTAGACCTAATCAATTGTTCATTTTTATATACCTTCTCTTTGGAATGTATGCTCAGGGGCCCTATTTAATCATTTCTGTATTCCCAGCATCTTGTTTAGTGCCTGGAAGATAATGGATTCTCACTAAAGGATGGTTAGTGTATGATGACATGTAAGTAAATTTTAGAAAAACTTAGCCTACGTCCAATTATAGACCTAATATGTGTTGTATGTCAGGCATGCAGTAATCATCATATAATCCTCACAAAATCTCTATTAATGGGCATACCATTATTATTTTTATCCCATCTTATCTAAGGAAATATAATATTAATTATTTAATAGCATTAAAATCATAATATAATCTTGCCTTTTCTCTGAAATATTAAACAAATCTTGTCATTATATATTATTTTGAAACATATTTTTTATATTCTGCAAAATAAATAGCCTATCATATTAAAATTGTGCTCTAATGTATTAAAGCATTCTCCTATGCTGGACATTTAGACTCTTTCTAATTGTCACCATTAAAAATTTTTCAATGACTGTTCTTATATATAAGCCTTTGCCTTAATCTGTGATCATTAACTTAGAATAGATTCCTAGATGCGGGGGAAAAAATGGTTAAAGAGAATGAGCTTTTAAAAACTCAAGATACACGTGTTTTCTTCCAATTCACCTTGTATGTTTTTTTTTCTGCTTCAAAGTGACAGGTTTAGGTTTCAGGTATGTGTTGAGTAATTTACTCAGAGTTGTTTTATTGCTTTTTCTGGCTTTTGCCTTAGAATGACATTTCTATTACTATCACTACCATTACCACTAGAAGCTAAGATTTATCAAATACTCACTGCGGGGCTGAGTTCAGCAATTTGGATGCACTATCCCATTTAAACTCTACAACAAGCTCTGGGGCCAGTGTGGCTGTTAATCCCATTTGGTCCATGACGTACAAATGTTAACAATAAAGCTAGTAATTGAAGCCCTGTTCCCTTTGTTATCAAAAGATGTGATCTTGACCACTCAACCAGCTACCTTTTAGTAGAAGAATCTCTCAAGTAGTGGTTACTTGAAGTAAAAAAATTACAAGGTCAGCATAACTATAACCCTTTTATCTGGATAGCACTTTCTTGGTCACAAAGCACATCCACATACATTAGTTTAATTGATCACCGAATCACTTCTGTCCATCGTTGGATAGATCCTTCTTTCCATCGTTGCCTGTTTGCAATAGGTCAAAGATCCAAACTCAAAGAAAACAAAAGCAAAGTAGTATTCCTAACGAATTTATGGGAAAAGTGTTACTCACAGGCAACTGGCAAAAGATGAGGACTTTGATTACAGCTTGACCTTTCAAACAGCAGTGTTGGGAAATCCCAGGGACTGAAAAACCATCTGACGCTGTTCATCTTCACAGCCATGGTGTTTGGGCATTCTGGTCTTGTTCAAAATAACAACCAAATCCATCCACTCACAAATCCCTCTAAGTGAAATCAACACAGGCTACAGCTGTATGACTATAATTCTACACTTTAAAATACTGTTCAGGTAAGGGAAAGGCTTACATTGTCTTTATCAAGACAATGTATAATTCTGATAGTGACACTCTAAGCAAAATGTGAAGTCACAAGAGTATCACAGGCATATTGGTATCTTCCCTTTCAAAGGTCTTCTCCCCGTTCCCCATGGAGACTGAGATCTGTGTGTTTTCTGTGGACAGAACCCACTTCTACAGATGTTGTGTGGTGGATAAAAGCATGGACTCTCACTCAGGAATCCTGGGCTCAAATCCTGGCTCTGCCACTAATAAGCTGTGTGCCTTTAAGGAAGTAATTAGGTCTTTATGCCCAGCATCTTCATCTGTGAAGTGGGGATTATAACAGTACAGATTTTGTAGGGTTATTGTGAGAATTAAGTGATTTAATCTATTGGAAAGCACACAGTAAGTGCTATTGTTATACCATTATTGTTATCCCCTCCTATGAACAGTCACTTTTCACATGACACAGTCCTACTCCTCCAGCTGTCAAGCGTGAGGATAGTTAACACACTGAAATCCTGCTGAACTTACAAAAGCCAATTGCTTTGGCACATTACCCCTGGGTGATTTCCGTCTGGGGAGAGGACTACTGAATACTGAAAAGCTGAAATACAAAGAAATTAAACTCTCAAGATAAAATTTCAGGAGATATATATATGGCGGGGGAGATAGATAGATAGGTAGATAGATAGATAGACTTAAAAAAAAAACAGGTTTTTAAGGTTTCTTGAAGCGCACTTCAGATTTTAGAAGTTCAAGCTAGAAGGAGCTTTGAAAATCCACAGTCCATTATTCTCATTTTACATGTAGAAAAGATGAACCCCAAAGAGATGAAGTCACCCCCAAATAACCCAGTATGCTGTGACTATAATCCAGTTTCCTGACTCTCAGTCTAGTTCTCTTTCCACCATACCATGTGATTCTTTCTCATATCCACAAACAATTTATAGAACATTGTTGAAAAACTGTATAAAGATGTAAGCTGCAAAACAATGCATTACCTCTTTTAAAAATATGCTGGAAGTAGCATAAAGATAGCTTTGATCTTGGCACTCTCCCCCTCAAATATCTCCATTCCCAAAGCAAGAAGTCTAAAATTCCTAAGCCACACACCTCTCCCTCTGCCCTCCTAGGACTGTTGCAGCCTTGACCCTCTCACTTGAGGATGGTCCAGCCTAACCTGCACTCTGTCCATTCTTTCCATGGTCCCTTCTCACACGTGTTGCCATGACCTGCCTCTCTTCTCTTTGTTTATTCTTGGAATATCCCCCTCCCAACTCCGAGTACTGCCTGTTGGAATCTTGTTAATATTTTGAGATAATCTCTGCCCCCTCCCAATAGAGTCATTCTCTTGCTCTTTATACGTAAATAAAATTTGCTTGTTTTCCAGTAGAGAATTTTCTCCTAATCCCACATCTTATTGCTATTTGTGTACATTATCCTATCTCGCCCGCTATACTGAAAGCTTGTTCGCAGCTAAATCATACCTGGTTCATTTTTGTATCCTTCCTAGCAATCAACATCTCTTTTTAAAGTGTTTACTGAACTGAATAAGGAAAGCACATTCTGTGTGCCTGGTTCTTTAGACGATCTACAGGGAAACTTTCCTAATAGTGTCTCTATTCTAAAACATCTTTGCTTTTCTCTAACTTATGATTTGAATGTCGGTCATAGGCTATGCTTTTCAAGTACACATATCTCCTACAGTAAGATAATGTTCATGTTCATTCTTGTGAGTTGCTTCAGCAGCCAGCAGACTGAGAAGCCCCCAAGAGTGAACCCACTGCCAGCTAATTCAACCAGGCATGGCAATAGCGTATAGACCTATTTTGTATGTATTAAGATATGCTCAGACTTCATCTGGGAAGAACAGAAATGTTCTCCTGTTTTGCTCTTGAGCTAATAATTTCCCTTGGCTCTACATACGATCTCATGTTCTTTAAATAATTCTTATATTTGGTAAAGAAAAGGGTTCATTAGCTGAAAAGCTGAATGAGAGGAATACATAATTTACATGAGTGAGAATACAAATAATCAGCAAACAAATTAAGAAAATGATCATCTTCCCTAGGAAGAAACCCCTGATTAAATTAATATGAAAGTGTCGTTTTAAGCCTGTAAAATTAACAAGAACATTTCTAATAATTAAATCTGTTGTTGGCACAGACATGAGAACAGCAGTTCCCATATACACGGCTAGTGGCAGAGTAAAATTGGTAGAATCCTTCTAAAATGAGAATGGCAAAAAAAAGAACTATAAAAATGTTCTAACCCTCAGACCCAATAAATCTATTTTTGTGAATATGTACTCTAAAAATAATAGAATTGAAGGAAAACTAGCATATGTACAGCAGCAGTATTCACTGCAGCATTACAAAGAATAAAATAAAACCAGGAAGCAATCTAAATATGCAACAATAAGGCAATGATTTAGTAAATCGCAATAGATCATCGTGATGGAACTTCGTACTGTTAAATTACTGTAACTATAAAGAAATGCAGAAAATGTTTATGGTATACAGTTAAACGAGAAATGCAAAATACAAAATGCTACATACACTATGATTGCAACAGTGTAAAATATACATATGTAGTGAAGATCTGGAGAGCAATATATAAAAATGAAAACAGTTGCCCAGTAGCTGTGTTCCAGCACCAAGCTAATAAGGGATTTACTTTTTAAATGTATAAATCCTCAAAACTTCTTAAAAATCAGGAATTTTTACTACCCAGGCTACTTTTACACCAGCCATGTGCTCACAAACCCATATGATTTCTCCCTGATTTTCCACCATTACCTTATTAGCTAAGCTAATATGCTTATTGGGACCTGTATGTAACTTACTCCATTGAAAGTAAGTGTAAGTAAGTCACAGCCTTGCCTGGTCCCTGCAAACTCATAAGCTCTTACATCTTCAACATTTTGCTCAAACTCATCTCTAAGAAGCTCTCCTTCAGTGATTCTCACAGACTCCTTTATTCACTATTGGCGCAATAACTAATTATTTCTAGTAGTTAATGCACCATGTGCTAAGCATGATACAACTGTTAGATTATATGTGTTTTTGTCTTTCTAAACAAATTTCAACTTCTCAAAAGACCAGTCATCTTTTTTTTTTTTTAATTTTCTTTCATCATTTCCAATTAAGACCAGTACAAAGGTTTTCACACAGGGAATACTCAGTAAATTTGCTCAATGGACTGAATGCTGAATTTTCTAACTTCAGAATTTCTAGTCCGTTTGCTTGTAAATACAACCACCAATAAGTGTTTTCCAAGGCACTAAATGTGTCTACATTTGGCTTCTATTTCTGCTTCTCAGTTTTTATTTGCTGCCAAAATTTATTAATTACTGACATAACGGTGATAACAAGGAGTGACAGTTCAAATGAATCTGTTTTTACGATGCATCACGTATATGGTTTCATGCACTGTTCAACTAATACTCTAGATAGACTCCATGGATTTTAACTTTATGTTGAAAGCAGAGCAACAAGTGTGTCTCAGCTTCATGAATGTGGATTATAATTTTCTCTATGAACTACCTTAAAGGATGTATAACAAACAGGCAAAAACTGGTAAAGAACAAAAATGACAAAGATCATTACCAATCTAAAGGGCAAGAGAACATGGAAACCTAAATATATAGTCTGGTTAGAATATGATTTCAGCTGGTGGACAATAACACAGATATGTTTGAAATAAACTAAAAAATAAGTGAGATAAGTAACTTACAGCACGTGTACTAATACAAAATTAAGCCTAACTGAAATAAATAATAGCACTAGAATCTAAGAAATGTGTTAAAGTTATGAAATCAGGCAGTAGAGGTTTACTGAAAATCATAAATTCAGTAAGTTGATGAAGGAAAATTCCACTGATTCATAATTAAGAAAGCCACTCTGTTTTGACTTTTGTTGAAACTCTTTCTAAAATACTAGTAGCATTTACCATCTTAGTAAATACAGTCAGTGAGGTTCAGTTTGTGGTTGATGATTTAAGATCTTGAAGATATACAGGTCATTATTTTGTGTGATAAGTAGATATTAGTTTTTAAAATACTGGTATCTGGGCCCACCCTGATCCTTCCGAATTAAATATGGTATTTTTTCCCATGTATGTTTAATTACTTACGACTTTATATTCATTCATTCAATTGTCCAACCAATGCTTACTGAGTGTCATTTATGGCCCAGGCAGTGTGTTAAGGTTACCGCAACCAATGACTCAGCCTCTATTCCCTATTCCCATGAAGCTTAGAGTCTAGAACGGGAAACAGAAATTAAGCAACATATATAAAAACAATCAATCACACTACGGATACACGATAGGAAGGGAAAATACAGGGAGTGGTGAGAATATATAACAAAAGGTAGAAATCTCATCTCAGAAGACAAAGGAGGCATCCTTGGAGAAGTGAGAATTTAAGGTAAATGAGTAGGGGCTAGCCAGAAAAATGGGAGACAGAAGGACATTCCTGGAAACAGAAAGAGCAAACAGGAGAACTCTGAGATGGAGAGGATCTTGGCATGTGTGAGGCACTGTTAGAACCAAGAGCAGTGTGGCTGGCATGACTAATACAAAGAGAGGGAAGCAGGATGAGGCTGGAAACTACAGAGGGGCAGGAGGCGTGGGGCCCAAGAGTCCAGATGAAGAATTTGTGCTTTTATCCAAGAACAAGGGCGACCATTAATTAGCCAGGTAGGTGCTTGTCTCTAAATATTAGACAGTCCCAAGATAATCCCAGTCCCAAGATCTTGGGGAGCACCTGATGCCCAGCGCTCAATGCTTGTTGGATGACTGACTAAAAGAATGAATGACCCCCTCATCTCTCCATCCAAAGAATAAAGAGATTCTGAATTACTGAGGACTCTGATTTAATGGAGAGAGGTGAGGAAAGATTCCAGCCACTACTTTTTACTACCTATTTAAAAATATATACATTGCAACTGACGTCCAAAGGAGCATATTAAGAGGCTCCCATGCAAGTGAACTATTCCATAATCAAAGCAACCGTCTGGCCAGGGCAGGATTCCAATGAAATCTCCCTGGAAAACTATCAGGTCACCAGCAAATGTTTTGAGGTTACAGAGTCAACCAACAAGGCTTCAAAAGGATCTGAGACAGGGTGTCAGCTTAACAACACAAAAAAAACGTCTAGAAGAAAAGTGTTCGTGTCCAACAGTGTCCGGGGAGTGTGATGAGATGTGATGAGATTTAGGGCTTTGACTAGGACCTGCTCACAGGGTGTTCTGATCACTTTTGTTTCTATTCTCTACCTGGCCTTTTGCTCTCAGTTGAATTCAGGTATGCACAGACCTTTTCAAGTACGCAAACAAAAATCTCTTGCAGTTTCAAACACGGTGCCCTCTCCTTTGCAGTCCACTTGGTAGTTTGCCTTTCTTTCTTTACTTTTTGAATATGAGCTTTGATCATCTCACTCCCCTGCTCCACCTTCAGTAGCTCAGCATTGCCAGGAGAATAAAATAAAAACTTCTAAGCTTGTCACATAATGTCTGTACCTTCCACCTGCCCAACGTGCTTGCCTAACCTCTTCTCACTCCCCCTCCACATACTCACTGTGATCAAGCCATTGTTTTGCTTATTCGATGCAATGACAAAGACAACCATTTTCATATATTCTTTTTTCCTTCCTTCTGTTCTCCCTCTCATTTTCTTTTTAATCTTACCATCAATTATCTCTATAACTTAACATCAAGAAACCTAAAGACACAGGAGTCATAGGAGTCTAAAAACACCTTCCAGGTCTCTCATTGAAAGTGTTATTTTCTTGCACAAAGTACAACTGTGATGATGCCTGGTTTGTTCCCAGAATGGCTGCACAACTAAAACCACAGATATGGTACTCCATAAAGATAATTATTTAACTTTATGCAATTAAAGACATCCTGGGAGAACCAGTTAAAAAGGTAGATTTCTGAGCTCGCTCCCAAATATTGTGATGAAACAGTGTGGCAAAGCCTGGGAATCGGATGCATAATTAGCATTACACCTGTTGTGATTTAAATGGTCCAAAGATGATACTTCGAGAAACACTGGTCTGCAGTGTTGAGTGGGCACCCTGTGTTTCAAACAGACTCCTCTTCTAATTAATTATATTTCTCTATGGACACGCTGAAGGCAGAATTCAGCTGCATAACTGTTTTCGGTGACTGGAAATTTTTTGAGGAAATTAAGAAGTGACAATAACTTTAGAGTATAGCTCTATGGTGGTTTACTTGGTTTTACATGGTCTGAGGATGCTCGTCTCCAGCATAATGTCTTCAATAAGAAATTATCATGGGCAGGTCAGACTGACCTTGGAGCAGCTCTGAACAAGAGACCATGGATCAGTACTTCTTTCTTGGCCCAGTTTATACTCTAAAGAACAAGCTTCTTCATAAGAATCCAGGTTAATTCCACAAATATCTTTTAAGTGTCTTCCAATAGCCAGGCAAGGAACTGGGTGCTAGTTTTAAAATCTCAACTTCAGAGCGTCCCGGACGGCGCAGGGGTTGAGAGTCCGCCTGCCCGTGCAGGGTACACGGGTTCGATCCCTGGTCCAGGAAGATCCCACATGCCATGGAGCAGCTAAGCCCGTGCGCCGCAACTACTGAGCCTGCGCTCTAGAGCCCGCGAGCCACAACTACTGAGCCCACACGCCTAGAGGCTGTGCTCCGCAACAAGAGAAGCCACGACAGTGAGAAGCCCAGGCACCGCAACAAAGAGTGGCCTCCGCTCGCTGCAACTAGGGGAAGCCCACACACAGCAACAAAGACCCAACACAGCCAAAAATAAAAACAAATAAATAAATTTAAGAAAAAAAAAAACATGGTTTTTGTTCTGTGAAATAGACACCTCTATGCCATACTTTTACATATGATGATTACATCCAGCAGCAGTTACATGACAAACAGGAAAGAGCATTTTTGGAAAACATGATTTATTGGTAGTTTCTTGGTACCTGTAATCTAGCATTGAATGGAGTTTATCAGTGAAAAGCAGACATTAAAGGAAAATTACTCAGAGAAAACCTCTCTGCCCCATAAAATCACAATTGATATTTTTAAGCCAAATCTTTTTATCTACTCTTTACTGCAAATGTTTTCAGACATCTACTTTTCATCGGGTTAATGCTTCCCCACGAAACATTTCTGATGGATTTTATCGATATTTGGTTCTTCATTTCATTTCTATTTAACTCAGGAAGGTTAACCGTAACTGTATTAAAGGCAACTGACATAATTGATACAACAGTCAAAGGAAGATACCTAGGCTACTATGAAATAAATAAATAAATATAAAATAAAATGCCTTCTATAACCCTTTAAGCTTTTCTAAAAAACGGACTTGGCGCTTGGAAGAAGGAGGAAAACAGCACTGAAACAGCACATACAACCATCTAAAAGCGGAATATCTTGCAAAGCTTCTGCTTTACTTTTGTGTTGTTTTTTTTTTTATAAATTTACTTATTTATTTTTGGCTGTGTTGGGTCTTTGTTGCGGCGAGCAGGGGCTACTCTTCGTTGCAGTGCACACGCTTCTCGTTGCGGTGGCTTCTCTTGTTGCAGAGCACGGGCTCTAGGTGCACGGGTTTCAGCAGTTGAGGCACACGGGCTCAGTAGTTTTGGCGCACAGGCTTAGATGCTCTGTGGCATCTTCCTGGGACCCGTGTCCCCTGCATTGGCAGGCGGATTCTTAACCACTGTGCCACCAGGGAATCCCACTTCTGCTTTACTTTTAAAGAGAAAGACAAAAGCCCAAACTATTAAAAGGTATGTAAATATTTGCTTCTGCATAGGAACAATGTAACTTGAGGAAAGACCACCTGATTAAAAAAAAAAGGAATAAAAGTACAGGAACACAAGGTTTAGTTAAAGCAACAACATTAAAATTTATAATGGTTATTTTACTGGAGACTGTATAATCTTAAATTAACATCCCCATCTTCTTTAGTGACAATAAAAACATCAAAGCATATGCATTCTTTAATTACACCTAAGGAAAGTAATAACTGTGGATAAATAATTGTTATGGCAATAAATGACCAATATTTAAGCCAATGTGAAAGAAAAAGATGAGAAGAGAATTTTAGCACTAAACAAGGAGGCCCATTTTACGATACCCTTTGATTTTACACAGGAGCCAACCGAGGCTCAAAGATGCCCATTGGGGCATCCCTGATGGCGCAGTGGTTGAAAGTCCGCCTGCCGATGCAGGGGACACGGGTTCGTGCCCCGGTCTGGGAGGATCCCACATGCCGCAGAGCGGCTGGGCCCGTGAGCCATGGCCGCTGAGCCTGCGTGTCCAGAGCCTGTGCTCTGCAAGGGGAGAGGCCACAACAGTGAGAGGCCTGCATACCATTAAAAAAAAAGATGCCCATTAACTTGCCAGGATCACACATTCCAGAAAGTCTTCCCTCAGATGACTATTACTGAGTGATATTTTCATTTATAAAGTCTTCAGGAATTAAAGATAATGCTTTCATGAAATAACCGTCAATATATGCTGCCATGTTTATGCACACTTGATGTTTCTTCAGGGCCCAAGATTTTCATTCATTTCTTCAGTCCCTCGTTGAACTCTCCACAGCATGCTTATCCCTGTTGGAGATGCTGGGCCCTTTTCTCCATCCTCCTCCTTCCTTGCTTCTCGTCACTTTTTTTCCTCCTTGCCTCCATTTCGCTGTTTGCTCTCAGTCCTCACTCTCTTTGTTTCTCCTTGTCTGTCAACCTAGAACTGATGATATACATGCAGGCATTGGGAAGATGAGAAAATCAGCAAGTTTGTTCAGTTACTCCAAGAATCAGTGATATTACGACCCTTGCCGAAAATGACTGCTGATAAACCTCAAAGTTTAGCCAGGGATATCTCCAAACCGACTAGTTTCCTTATTAACCCATTATATTGATGATCTCTTGGTTCATCTTAATAATTTTAAGCCCACAACCAGGATAGGTTCTGTCCTTTTCCTGTTAGAGTTAATGGTGTGCTATAAACTAAATGATTGTGTTCCCCCAAAATTCAAATGTTGAACTTAATCCCTGATGTGATGGTATTAGGAGGTGGGACCTTTTGGAGGTGATTAGGTAGGTGATGAAGGTGGAGCCCTCATGAATGGGATTAGTGCCCTTGTAAAAGAGATCCCAGAGGGCTCCCTCATCCCTTCTGCCACATGAGGACACAGCGAGAAGACAGCTATCTGTGAACCAGTAGCAGGCCCTCACAGACACCGACTAGGCCAGCACCTTGATCTTTAAGTTCACAGCCTCCAGGACTGTGTGAAATAAATGTCTGTTGCTTGTAAGTCATCCACTCTATACTACTTTGTTATAGCAGCCTCAACAGCCTAAAATACAGTGACATGGAGAAAAATGCTTCAACATGGTTTTTCTCTTTTATTTCTTAGTGTAACCACTCTCATCCCAAAATGTGTCACATCATTTCTGGCGCCAGTCTACACATTTATTGAGAATGGCAGAGACCCTACACCCTACCTCCTAGCCTTGTGCCTGGCTGGCTCTCAGAAACAGTTCAGAGACTTGAAGGTAATTGGCCAATTACCAGCTATACTGAGTAGCTCAGTTCTCCTTACAAGGTACTTAAGAGGTGTTCAGCTCACACAAGACACCTGACTGGCAGTAGCTAATGTAATAAAAACCTGTAATGACCTAGTATATAAAGAAATTTAGAAGTAGAAGGTTTCGGGGTTGGTGAAGTTGGCTCTATGATGCCGTCAAGGACCCTGATCTGTCTCAATAACTGTGTGACTTTAGCAAATACATTACTTCTCCTACCCTCCAGTTTCTTACATGAACAAGAATAGCACTGGAAAACACTCAGTAAAGTTTTCTATCATAATTACTGTTTTAAACACTACTATTTTGTGGAAGATTTTACTTGCTCGAGTTCTAACAAAATCAAAATGATAACCCATTGGCTAGATAATCTCTAATGTTTCTTTCATTTGTCAAGTAGATGTCACTGTTTTCATCTATTTCTCACAAACAGGACAGATTGCCCAGCATCATCCAATCTCCACTGGATTTTCTTAAACAGGAAGAAAATACAGGAGAGAGAGTCGCTTGGTAGCTACCATATGAAGACTGCAGATTCTTCCCAACGGCAGGGAGTGTCGGTGCCTCCGTCTGCCTGCCATCGTTAGCCTTCCTCTCCACTCTACCAATAGGGATGGGTGCAAAGTTTGAATGAGAACAAAATGCAACCAGATTGATTCACTGTCCAACACCTGCTTATGTTATACGAGCACCTTTTAAAATAGCATTCTGGTGGGTGTTGCTTTCCAATGGTCAGAAGTAACAGGATTTGGAAATAAATGAAAATTTTTTAAATGCCAAAAACAAGGCAATAAAAAAGGATAAATCACAGAGTCAAGATTCCAACTGTTAGTTCTTGCTCTGAGTAGAAAATACTGAAGCCCACAGAATATGTGGCCTGATTGTAAACAAGTCAGGGAGATGAAATTACAAAGGCAAGACACAGCCCTCAGAACTCCTAAAAGAGGTCTCAAGTGCCAAAGGCAGGTTCATTTCATCGAAATATGATTTTTTATCAGGTTGCTGACCTAACAATTTCAATTAATATATTCCAAAGAGCCAACTTATTACTGCTACTATAAGGTACTATTTTGTCTCTTATAATAAATGCAGTTTCCTTTCCTAATTACCTATCTTTGACACATGACACCCTCTCTACTTCACCCCCAAGATAAGCCTAACAGGAAGAAAATAAGACTATCCTCTTTCCATTAAAAGGGTCTCTTGGAGTGGCATGTGGTATTCTACATGTTCAGAAATAACACCTTCCACTGTAAACAAAAATAGTAAACAAATAGACAAGAACCCGTTCCCCCTAAGAATACACCAAATGGTTTGTATCATAAAACAATAGAAACTTTCTTTTGCACAAAAATATTTGACATGACCAAGACACAGTTTATAGACTGCACTAGGAAAAATAATCTAAGAGATCTGGGACGGAGAGTTTTCTAAGATTTATGGACTGATCTCAAGCAATGAATCATAGTTCTATCAAAAGAAACACAATTCTCCGCCAGTTTGGCATTTGGGGTTTGTTTTAATTTTTACACACACAGCCTGTTGGCCGGCCCAACATTCAAGCATGTCAACCACAAACTGACGCATTCAAATGCAAGTGAATCCCAATTATTTTTTCTAGAAAACTCATAGAAAAACATACTGGAGATGGCCCCTGCCTTCAAGGACCTTACACTCTTACTGTAGAAATAAAAACCAACTAAAGGAAACAATGATCCCCAACACAATTTCTTGTGTACTGATATATACAGTACATGTTTTACTTTACAAGGACTTAAATGGACAAGATAGAATAAAATTAAAAGAGCTAAACCACCAGGACCAGTGGGCTAGTGATAGGAATTCAGTCAGGGAAGACTGCTCTTCATTCCAATAAACCTTTAAGTCTCAGAAAAAAGAAACATCTCCAGGGACATTTCTTTCCTACACTTAAAATAACCTTCAAAAACCAACCATTGTTATTTGTGTATAGAATGTATCTATGTACTATGCATATGTTATTATTTATCCATCCACTTGCTCATTCACTGCTGCAGTTTGAATCCTGACACAGCCTGTGCCCTAGAGGTTAATCTAGCCCTGAATATTCAGAACCTCAATTTATAAACCCTTCTGCACTAATTATTCTATGTTCTGAATTACAGGAGCCTGTTTAAATGAACCAATCACATGACCTATAAGTCACACAACAGCAAAATGTTTTCTAAAAGAGGCACTGACCTAAAAACCACAGGGTTTGTATTTCTTCATTACTGTTTTTTCTGATTCAAGATGTGTATAGCAAGCAATTGTAATCATTACTCCCCAATACTCTGCTCATGAAAAGAGCTAACATTTTTCTTACTATACCCAAACATCATGACACATAAATACATGTATATCACATGTACATATATTCAAATTCACCATGATGATATATAATAAATGAAGATAAAAATCATATTCTTACCTTCCCTGTCTCAATATAGCAATACACATAAAAGTAGGAACACAATATTTTCTGGCACTGTTAATTCAACAAGTCTACACATAAAAATCTAAACTCTAGAAAACAGTCCTATTTCCAATAAAATAGTAAAGTGTAGACTATGAAGTTTTTAAAAAGTTATGTAAATATCTTAAAGTCTGTCACTCCAAGGATGTGTTTGTCAGTATATCCAGTCAAGACATCAATGGAAAGATCCGATTTGTTTAAGCATTGCTGAATAGCTATGCTGGTCCCCATCTCCACCGTCACAGCCTGTGATCAAGCAAGCACCATCTGCCTGGCATAGCCACGGCACCAGCCCCGATATGGTCTGCTTCCCATTGCTCCCCAACCTGGTTTGTTTCCCACCTGGCACAATGCGCTGGAGAACACCCCACTTCAGGTTTGCCTTCCAAAATAACAAAACCAATCCTGTCACTCTCCTTTGGCAAAAATCCCTACCCGCTTTCTGCTGCTTACAGGAGAGTTTGCACTCCACAGATGGTATTTGAAGTTCTTTGATATCTGGTCCCACACTCATCGCTCATTCTTGCCGGCAACATCCTCCGGGCCCCTGCTGCCACCCTAAGTGCCTCACTCCCCGATACAAAACCCCTGTGGCTTTCGCAGACCATCTCCTCTACATCAGAGTTTCTCAACCAGAGGCTCTTTTGTTCCGCAGAGACAATTTCGCAATGGCTGGAGCCATTTTTGTTTGTCACAAATGAGGGTTGTGATGCTAGGTATGGCCCCAAGTGGGGAGGGGGCAGGGATGTCGTTCAACATTCTACAGTACATAGGAGAGCCCCCCACGGTAAAGAATTATCTGACCAAAATACCTATATATTGTTAAAATATGATCTAGCCCCCAATACTGCCCAACTTGAAAAAGCCCACTCTACCTGGAATGCTGGCTCTCCATCTGGCCCACTCCCCTACCCCTCAAGGTCCAGCTCAGAAGTTTCCTCTTCCTTAAAACAGCTCCTGATTTTCCAGGCTGTCAGTCACTCCCTCACTTTCTTCCTCCCACATTCTCTTCAGGTTATATTCCAACCTATACGCATGACACGTATCTATCTAAGTGTTTGCATCTTCCCTAGACTGTGAACTCCAACGTGCCAAGTCATCTTCTTCTTTCTGTCCCTTGATTTACCCACTGTAGATACTTCATAAATGTTAAATGACTGTACATCCTTTGTCACAATTTTCTATTTTTCCCTCCAGACCTGCACTGTTCAATTCAGTAGCCACTATTCATGTATGGTATTTAAATCAAAATTGTAATTAATTAAAAATCAAATAAAATTGAAAACCCTGTTCTTTATTTGCACCACCACATTGCAAGAGCTCAAGAGACATGTGGGGCTAATGGCTACTCTACTGAAGAGCGCAGGAAGTTCTACGGGGCAGCATAGCATCTAGACTATAAACTCCATGCGAGTTAAGGGTCCTATCTGTGTTCATATGCATGCCTGGTACACAGTGGCTGTTCCATACACCTTTGTGTCAATGAACGAAGGTACAGAGATCCAGGGTGTGCTAACTTCGATTTAGTCTATTGGTATGAGAAATAAAAGCACAGCTAAGACAGAGACTATCAGAAAAGTCCTGCTTTGCTATTGGTCAGCACAGAGGGCTCTCAGTCATGAGTACGTTCAGAGTGAGTAATAATAAACTCCAGCACATCAGGAGAAATAGCAGGGTCCTATGTCAGGAATTAACATTCCAGAGACCAAGGGAGAGTTGTACAGCCTGGGTCTATCCTGAATGGCTTCCTGGAACTGCTGAGGCCTGAGCACCAGCAACTGTAGCAAGAAAGGCACACAGATGATACAATTATAATGCGTAACACAGAACCCAACGGGAAGATTCAAACCCGGAGAGACAAGGCGGGCGTAGGAACTGGAACAAGGAAGCCTCAGTACATACTACCTAGGGACATGGGTTTAAAAGTAAGACAGATTTGGGTTCCTGTTCCTCCTCTGTCACTTTCTAATAGGGTAATTTGGGCAGGTTAGTTGACCCCCTTGAGCTTCAGTTTCCTTATCTACAAAATGTAAACAACAGTATTATCCTCCTCACTATTTTACTATAGTAAAATAAATGAGATAACGTTTTACACATTCAACACAGAGACTGATACATAACAGGCACAGAAAAAATACTGCTATTTTCATAATTATCAAAGGTATTACAAAATCTTAAGGAGAGCAGAGACCAAGACGTTAAGTCCAACCTCAACCCTATCTTCTGTTCTCACTGAGTTTGTTATACTCCCTACAATATCCCTGACAAGGCTCATCCAGCCTCTACCATGAACTTACTGCTTCTAAAGGCAGCTCTTTCCATTTCAGATGACTGTGTAACAAAAAATCACCATGCTTCTCCAGGGGGCATTACTGGCATTTGGATGCGGTAGTTCTTTACTGTATTGGGCCACCTCACACATTACAGGACATGGAGCATCTGTCTCTAGCCCCCTAAATACCAGTAGCACATACAATCCCCAATCACTATGGAAACAAACAAATAAACAAATGCCATCAAATATTTCCGATGTTCCCTGTAGGGGCAGTACCATCACCGGATAAAAACCATTGCCCAAACTAAAATATTCCTCCTGGATTTGAGCTTGAGAAAGAGTAAAGAGGGATGTTCAGAGATGAGGGCAATTTCAAGAGTTCCATGAGCTGTATGGTAGAGTTTGCCTGCTAGCTCTCATATCCATTTCCCATTCCGTCCTTCCTCTGCTCTGCATCTCAGGGAATTACATCTCCCAGGATCCTTTGCCAACTGCCTTCTAGGTGGGTTCATCCAGTAAGAGGCACTAGAATATGCAAGAAGGGGAGAAGTCAGAGTATTTATTCCTCTCTTATTCTGCCTTGTGCAACATCTCCTCTCTGGCAGAGGCACATGTCCTTCATGGTCCAAGAGCCCTTTTCTCCATAGTCCCAACTCCTGCCAGGACAGCCCTGCTCATGGTCTCATAGCTGTCTGATGACTCTGGCCTCTGGGCTTTGATGATACCCCCTCCTCATGTTGTCTCTCCCAGCTTCCTATTAATCCCTGGGTGATCTCATGCCCCCAGCTGCTCTGTTAGCTTTTTCATCCCCTATGTAATGAATTTTCTGTATCATTAAATCCCTTCCGTTAAAATATATTGAACAGTTTCTGTTTTCATGATTGGACACTGACAAACACAAACTGGGAGATGATGCTTTTTCCTATCTTCATCTTGGATGAATGACTGAAAAGAGGAGCTAGAAGAAGGGATTGTTTTTTCACTGCTGGTAGAAGCTTAAGTCACCTAATGTAGTGACTTTTGAGGAAACATGAACTGTTTCATCTTTCCTTTCCTAGGGATGTAAGTTTAGAAGAAACTACCAAAGCTGAAACTACCTTTTCCCCAATGGACATGCTTTCCTTTATGGAAAAATACACCATTCACCCAAAGGAGACTAATTTTCCTTAGAAAGAAAACATTGACGAGCAATAGAGATGCAGGCTGGACTTCAAAGGGCCAGCATGTTGACGTCTTTTCCCCATCTTTGCTATAATTCTAGAAATACAGGGTGGAAAAAAAGGAGACTGATTCCAAAATGTGGCTGAAGTCCATCTCAAATAGTTGCTAAAAGATTCTCCAACTTCTGACTGGAATTACTTAGATACAGTACTAATAGCCCTGGTTTAAAGTATAGAAGTTATTAAAATACATACAAAGATAGATGAGAGAGAGAGCAAAACACACACACACACACACACACACACACACACACACACACATAAAGAAAATACCTAAACTACAGATACGTAAAGCATATGTGTCAGTGTGATTCTGCTTATCTTCTGAGACATTTTTACTTTCTCGTTTTCTCTGTATACTCACTTAGCCAGCTATAATGATACGGTCTTAGGAATACTCTGGTTGCTAACAATAGAAACTCACTCAAACTAACTTAAGTACACAGGAGCTAGGCAGAATTTGTTACTAATCTCAAAGCAAACTCATAAATCCCAAGAAGAGAAAATTCGGTCAAACCTAAGGAGACAGACTGAAAGTAGAAACTAGAAATCCGTCAGGAACCAAGGAAATCCTCTCCCTACATCACTCTCTCTCAATCTCAGATTTACCTGCTCTCATCTCTGTGCCAATGGGCTTCTTCTGACTTCTCTTCACAGAGGGCTGAGATGGCTGGCTACCCACAATAGCATCCTTAGCATCTATATTAGCCTGCCCTCGGTTCAAGTGGCCTACTGGGACTGAAAAGAGTCTCTAAGTTCTCAATTCTGAGCAAAGGTCTTCCATCTAACCCAGTCAGGGTCAACCATCTACACCTGACCCCATCAGCTGTACCTGGGGAAACAAGAACAGACAGTACAAGCAGGACTGCCTACACAGCCTTATTGGCAAAGCAGTTCTAAGAAACAAGGCTGGGAGAAGGGAGAGTAGTGGGCAAGGTAGATGCCCCTACCTTGGAGTGTAAAAACTCCAAAAGGGCATTATTGCAGTCATTCTAATCTTCCAGGCACAGAGGGGTTGAATCACCTGTCCAGTATCTCACAGATGATTAAGGTCAGAAACATGACTTGAATCCAAGTCTCCAGAATTCTTTCTCCTTAATTCTAAGTTAGCACCTATATAATGGAATATATGACTGGCAGAATGTGGTAAATCATAGCTTATTAAATATTATTATTACTACTATTATTATTATAAAGGAACTTAGAAAGTGTTCCAAAAACACAACCTATATACTATTTGTCTTCCTACATCCGTTCATCCATCTATCTACCTCTCTAAGCCGGCAGCTGCCATCAAAAGTCTAGTAAGACTCAGAATTAATGAAATCCCTACAGAGACAACTTGAAACAAATTCTGTGCAAGGACCAGAGAGCTTCAGAGCCCTATATAAAGCGTGGTGTTCCAGATCTATAGAATCCAGCAGAGTAGGCTGAGGGGAGTTCAACTTCATCCCTTTTGAGAATGCTGAGTCTCCCTGAGCTCTAAATGTCCAGGACAGGGCTACGTGAAGGTGATACGTCTCCTTTACTCTCATGGCTTGCAGCGTGAAGGGAAACTAGGCTGTAAAACAGCTTCTTACGATTGTGGTAAGAGAGATGTAACAGCCTGTCCCTAAATCCCACACCCACAAAGTGAGAAATCTCTTTTTACCCCATACAGGATTTCTACAATTAAGAATATTCCAACAAGGAAACCTGAGTCCCAATGAGTCCAGAGAGAAAAATACCTTCCTTCCTGGGAAGCCAAGCAGCCAGAGAAGTGGGCCATGTAAACCTGCTCTCCTGGAACAGAGAGATGAGCACCTGAACGGCAAAATAAAAAAGGCACTTATAGAGATTCAAGTGCAATTCTCAAAAGACTTATGGAACTTAAACACATGATTTTTTGACCTATAAAATTCAGTAAAAGAATTAAAAATGAGAATGAGTTGATTGATGTAATTACAGTTAGTGACCTGGCGGATCAAGTATAGGAAGTATCTCAAATCATAAAACAAAAAGGAAACAAAAAAGCAAATGGAAAACACTAAGAGGCTTAGATGACAGACACAACATGATACAAAAGGAGAAAAAGGAACAGATGAAGTAATAGAAATTACGGCCTAGAAACCAAACTAGGAAAAAAATTAAAACAAACTTCACTGAACTGAGCAAAGATCTGAACATAAAAATTCAAAGTGCCCTTGAATTTTTCACTTTCAAAGAAAACCAAAATCAGACAGACATCAGACCTCTCACCTGCAATACTGGAAGCCAAAGTGTCTACAGACTACTTTCACATAAATTCTGCAACTCAAGAACCTTCTACCAGCGAAGGTAACCAATCAGGATCAAAGAGAGAAAATCCAGGACATGCAGTAACTGAGAAAGCATATCATACACATGCTTAATCTGAAAGAAACACTTGAAAAAATACTGCAAACAATGAATGAGCCCAAACTGAATTTTTTTTTAAATAAGAAAAGATAAACTAAATAGGATACAGCATTGAACAAGGAAACTTAACACAAGGCTCTCAGGGAATATGTAATAAGAATGCTAAGTAAGCACTTATAAAACTCAACTGGCACCTATAAAGGAGATTCTTTTTCTTAAACTACCCTCCAACACATAAATTTCTAAAAGTAAGGAGAAAACAAAGGTATTTGGAAAGTGTTATGTGTGGGTATGAAAGGCAGAAGGAGATGGGGAAATAAAATGAGCCAAAAGTTATTGTCCTTTGTGGGAAGTAAAAGGGAAGTAGAAAGAGAGAAATTCTATGGTTATAGTGATGAAAAAAAAAAAAAGCATTTTGGTTGGGATTGTTATATGTATTTGCTACCACAGAACGGTAGTCATGTATATTTGATTAACAGAGCAGAAGAAGGACTGGTGACTATTATTGGGATAAAAGAAATAAAATAGAACTTCTATCTTAGTAAGATAATTATTCAGATCTCAATTTTAATCCTTATAGTAGAAAAATCCTTATGAGACAGAAATGTAAATCGTGTTCTGCTTATTTGATATATAAAAATGGGGTACACTGATAGATATTTGGACAAAGAGAAAGGACTCTATTCCTTAGACCATATGAGGTATAAACTGCAATGATGACTTGTCCAGCAAATGAATGTAAGAAGTACCTTAATTTTAGCAGGTAAAGCAACAACAACTAAAAATCACTCAGGAAATCACTAAGAAAACACAAACCAATGTTTTAATACTTGCATGAGTATCTTCCCTAGATTTTCTTTACAAATCACTTAACAGGCATCTGGAATGAACATGTTTATCAGAGGTGTGCCTCAGCAATGGTTTATAAAGCCATGATGAAACAGTCTGTTTTCCCCTAGAAATTCCCAAGCAAGGATTGCAGAACGAAGATAAGGGACACAGGCAAAATATTCTCATTTCCTTTACTTTAAAGGTTTTGCTCTGAAAGCATCTGTTTCAAAAACACAGCCGTTTCTGGCATCCCCATGTCTGTCAGCTCCCACAAAGGCTAAGATCATTGATTAAAAGAGCACCAAAATGACGTGTGTCATTAGAAAAGAAAATTTTGCTAAGGAGGGCAATTTAGTAATATGTATTCTGATTGTGGAAGAGGCCCTACTGTAACCTGGTAAAAACAATAACAATACACACCATACAATGACCACTGTTTCAAAAAGACTGATATTAAAATTCATGCAAATTCTCCCTTATAAAGAGTATGATGGATGGTATTGGTTAGAAGGTAAATCTACTGTACTGAAGTTGGAGAAAGCATTAAGTTAAGTAGTCTATCAAATCTTTTTGGTTAGAGGTTTCACAAAGGAAAATGTATAAACACATGGTTATGACATGTTTGGAAATATTTTTTGTCATTTTGTTTAAAATAAAATATCTTAAATCAGTAGAACTGGGTGAACATTAATACATTAGTTACAACAGGTGTCTTTCAGCGAGTTACTCAGGGGTACACTGGCATAATAAAAATGAAAAGACTCAATAATTTTGACATTCTTAGGACAACAAGAGAAAAGGAAGAACTTGAATGAAGTTTGGGAGGTGTATGGGCAGAGGAAAATGACTTAGAATATACAGAGAAGGGTTTAAGCAAAAAAAGATGCCTTGAAATTGTGACATACAGAACGCGTTGCCTTGGGTGCCTGCCTATGTTTTTCCAGACTTAGGAAAAACAAGGTAAATAAACCAGTTTGTGAACTCACATCGTTTACCCAGGCCTACCTGTCAGCCTCACTGCATGAAGAAAATCAGTAATCTCACTCACAGGATAGCTTTTTTGACTTCTCTTGTGTTGGTAATAATCGTGGCAACTCAGTGCCTGGAATAATCTATCTACATCTTGTCACTTGCCTATCTTGATGAGGTAGAAAAGAAAGACAACTCAAGTTTCACCAGATTTATCAAGGGTCTTAAAGATTTTCTAGCCCAAAACTTTCAATGGACAGATGGAGAACAAAGACTCTGAGATATTATGTATTTGCCTGTAAGGTAACAGGTAGTTGATGCCAAATTAGAACCTGGGTCTTCTGAATCCCAAACTAGCACACTTTCCACTGTTACACATTTATCATCAAAGGATCTTTAAATAGTAGAACTCAATTGAAGTACCACCCTGTATACTTCTGGCCACTTAAATAAAAATTTACTGAAATCCAGTAACAATTCTATGGGCCCTTTTTCTTTAAGATGATAGACAATTACAAATTAGTCTTGAGTAGTATGGTTATGTTTAAAATATGTAAAATGAAATAATTTTCATTATTCTAATAAAGATTGTTGTAAGGTTAAAACTCCTTTAGAATTATTCTATAACACAGCATAAGGTCTAGGTTCCTAATGTTATTAAAGTTCTTATAATCTCTGTGTTGAAGAATCATCAAATAAGGAGAGTACTGACTCTTTACCTTTTGTCTAGAAAAGGTTATGAATATTCATTATTTCTATCTTAAACGTTTAATAGAAATCGTTGGTGAAGCCATATAAGTCTGGAATTTTCTATGTGGGAAGATTTTTAATAACAGATTCCGATTTTCTACTTCATCTTACTTTTTGTAGGTTCTGTTTTTCAATGAATTTGTACAATTCATTTTGCTTTTCAAATTGATTGATGTAATATGCTTTTATTATCTTTTTAATGTGTTTAGGATATGTAGTATTGTCTTCTTTTTATTCCTTGATATTGGTAATTTTTTCCTTGATCATTCTTGCTATTAATTTTATTAATCTCTGTAAAGAACCAACTTTATCTTCCCTTTAATCAACTGCATATCTTACCTTCATTATTTCCTTCTGCCTACTTTTTGGGGTTTAATTTATTATTCTTTTTCTAGTTTCTTGAGATGAAAGCTTGGTTAATTGAATTTAGGCTGTTATTCCTTTCTTATATATGAATTTAAGGCTATAAATGACCCTGTGTGTACTGCTGTAGCCAGATCCTTATACAAATTTTGATAAGTCGTTATCTTCACTAAAATTTATATCAAATATTTTTAATTACCAGTAAGATGTCTTCTTTGACACACAGGTTATTTAGAGTACATTGTTTAATTTCCAAGCAATTTGTGTTTTACCATTTATCTTTTGTGGTTTTTATTTTTACTTTAATTCTTCATAATCAGATAACATAATCTGAATGGTTTGAATCTTTTGATATTTGATGAGACTTGCTCTATAAACCATCATATGGTCCATCTGATAACAATTCATATGCACTTGGAAAAGTATGAGTTCAGTCATGGTTGGATGCAGTACTCTATTAACTTGGTGGTATTTCTTAAATATGTTGTTCAGGTTTTCAATATCCTTCTTGATTTGGGGATGCCTGTTCTAGCAGCTAAGGAGAAGGTGTGTTCAAGTTGCTTGCTATGATTTTGATTTTGAATTTAAGTTTTTGGTTTTACAGTTTATTGCTTTAAAGATTTTAAAGAATGGTAACAGGTGCATTCAAATTTAGGACTGTAAATTCTTCTTTAAAATTATGTATTATTCCTATTTGAATACAGTTCTTGATTTAGAATCTACTTTCCTGGTTATTGAAAAACTCTAGCTTTCTTTTTTTTTGAATTTTATTTTATTTTATTTTTATACAGCAGGTTCTTTTTTTTTTTTTTTTTAAACATCTTTATTGGGGTATAATTGCTTTACAATGGTGTGTTAGCTTCCGCTTTATAACAAAGTGAATCAGCCATACACATACATATGTTCCCATATGTCCTCCTACAGCAGGTTCTTATTAGTCATCAATTTTACACACATCAGTGTACACATGTCAATCCCAATCGCCCAATTCATCACACCACCACACCCACTCCCCCAACACTTTCCCCCCTTGGTGCCCATATGTTTGTTCTCTACATCTGTGTCTCAATTTCTGCCCTGCAAACCAGTTCATCTGTACCATTTTTCTAGGTTCCACATATATGCATTAATATACGATAACTGTGTTTTTCTTTCTGACTTACTTCACTCTGTATGACAGTCTCTAGATCCATCCATGTCTCAACAAATGACCCAATTTCGTGCCTTTTTATGGCTGAGTAATATTCCATTATACGTATGTACCACATCTTCTTTATCCATTTGTCTGTCGATGGGCATTTAGGTTGCTTCCATGACCTGGCTATTGTAAATAGTGCTGCAATGAACACTGGGGTGCATGTGTCTTTTTGAAGTATGGTTTTCTCTGGGTATATGCCCAGCACTGGGATTGCTGGATCATATGGTAATTCTATTTTTAGTTTTTTAAGGAACCTCCATACTGTTCTCCATAGTGGTTGTATCAATTTACATTCCCACAAACAGTGCAAGAGGGTTCCCTTTTCTCCACACCCTCTCCAGCATTTGTTGTTTGTAGATTTTCTGACAATGACCATTCTGACTGGTGTGAGGTGAGACTTCATTGTAGTTCTGATTTGCATTTCTCTAATAATTAGTGATTTTGAGCAGCATTTCATGTGTCTCTTGGTCATCTGTATGTCTTCTTTGGAGAAATGTCTATTTAGGTCTTCTGCCCATCTTTGGATTGGGTTTTTTTTTAATATTTAGCTTCATGAGCTGTTTATATATGTTGGAGATTGATCATTTGTCCATTGATTCGTTTGCAAATATTTTCTCCCATTCTGCGGGCTGTCTTTTCATCTTATTTATGGTTTCCGTTGCTGTGCAAAAGCTTTGAAGTTTCATTAGGTCCCATTTGTTTATTTTTGTTTTTATTTCCATTACTCTAGAAGGTGGATCAAAAAAGATCTTGCTATGATTTATGTCAAAGAGTGCTCTTCCTGTGTTTTCCTCTAAGAGTTTTATAGTGTCCGGTCTTACATTTAGGTCTCTAATCCATTTTGAGGTTATCTTTGTGTATAGTGCTAGAGAGTGTTCTAATTTCATTCTTTTACATGTAGCTGTCCAGTTTTCCCAGTACCACTTATTGAAGAGACTGTCTTTTCTCTATTATATATCCTTGCCTCCTTTGTCACAGATTAGTTGACCATAAGTGTGTGGGTTTATCTCTGGGCTTTCTATCTTGTTGCATTGATCTATGTTTCTGTTTTTGTGCCAATACCATACTACCTTGATTACTGTAGCTTTGTAGTATAATCTGAAATCAGGGAGTTTGATTCCTACAAGTCCGTTTTCTTCCCTCAAGACTGCTTTGGCTACTCGGGGTCTTTTGTGTCTCCATACAAATTTTAAGATTTTTTGTTCTAGTTCTGTAAAACATGCCATTTGTAATTTGATAGGGATGGCATTGAATCTGTAGATTGCTTTGGTTAGTAGAGTCATTTTCACAATATTGATTCTTCCAATCCAAGAACATGGTATATCTCTCCAGCTGTTGGTATCATCTTTAATTTCTTTCTTCAGTGTCTTATAGTTTTCTGCATACGGGTCTTTTGTCTCCCTACGTAGGTTTATTCCTAGGTATTTTATTCTTTTTGTTGCAATGGTAAATAGAAGTGTTTCCTTAATTTCTCTTTCAGATTTTTCATCATTAGCGTATAGGAATGCTAGAGATTTCTGTGCATTAATTTTGTATCCTGCAACTTTACCAAATTCATTGATTAGCTCTAGTAGTTTTCTGGTGGCATCTTTAGGATTCTCTATGAATAGTATCATGTCATCTGCAAACAGTGACAGCTTTACTTCTTCTTTTCCAATCTGGATTCCTTTTATTTCCTTTTCTTCTCTGACTGCTGTGGCTAGGACTTCCAAAACTATGTTCAATAATAGTGGTAGGAGTGGACATCCTTGTTACGTCCCTGATCTTAGAGGAAATGCTTTCAGTTTTTCACCATTGAGAATGATGTTTGCTGTGGGTTTTTCATATACGGCCTTTATTAGGTTGAGGTAGGTTGCCTCTATGCCCACTTTCTGGAGAGTTTTTATCATAAATAGGTGTTGAATTTTCTCAAAAGCTTTTGCCGCATCTATTGAGATGATCATATGGTTTTTATTCTTCAATTTGTTAATATGGTGTATCACATTGATTGATTTGCGTATATTGAAGAATCCTTGCATCCCTGGGATAAATCCCACTTGATCGTGGTGTATGATCCTTTTAATGTGTTGTTGGATTCTGTTTGCTAGCATTTTGTTGAGGATTTTTGCGTCTATGTTCACCAGTGATATTGGTTTGTAATTTTCTATTTTTGTAGTATTGTTGTCTGGTTTTGTTATCAGGGTGATGGTGGGCTCATAGAATGAGTTTTGGAGTATTCCTTCCTCTGCAATTTGTTGGAAGAGTTTGAGAAGGATGGCTGTTAGCTCTTCTCTAAATGTTTGATAGAATTCATCTGTGAAGCCATCTGGTCCTGGACTTTTGTTTGTTGGAAGACTTTTAATCACAGTTTCAATTTCATTACTTGTAATTGGTCTGTTCATATTTTCTATTTCTTCCTGGTTCAGTCTTGGAAGGTTATACCTTACTAAGAATTTGTCCATTTCTTCCAGGATGTCCATTTTACTGGCATAGAGTTGCTTATAGTAGTCTCTTAGGATGCTTTGTATTTCTGCAGTGTCTGTTGTAACACTCCTTCTTCATTTCTAATTTTATTGATTTGAGTCCTCTCCCTCTTTTTCTTGATGAGGCTGGCTAATGGTTTATCAATTTTGTTTATCTTCCCAAAGAACCAGCTTTTAGTTTTATTGATCTTTGCTATTGTTTTCTTTGTTTCTATTTCATTTATTTCTGCTCTGATCTTTATGATTTCTTTCCTTCTGCTAACTTTGTTCTTCTTTCTCTAGTTCCTTTAGGTGTAAGGTTAGATTGTTTGAGATTTTTCATGTTTCTTGAGGTACGCTTGTATAGCCATAAACTTCCCTCTTAGAACTGCTTTTGCTGCATACCATAGGTTTTGGATCGTCGTGTTTTCATTGTCATTTGTCTCTAGGTATTTTTTGATTTCCTCTTTGATTTCTTCAGTGGTATCTTGGTTATTTAGTAATGTATTGTTTAGCCTCCTTGTGTTTGTGTTTTTTACGTTTTTTTCCCTGCAATTCATTTCTAATCTCATAGATTTGTGGTCAGAAAAGATGCTTGATATGATTTCAATTTTCTTAAATTTACTGAGGCTTGATTTGTGACCCAAGGTGTGATCTATCCTGGAGAAGGT
Organism: Phocoena sinus; assembly: GCF_008692025.1. NCBI lineage: Eukaryota > Metazoa > Chordata > Mammalia > Artiodactyla > Phocoenidae > Phocoena > Phocoena sinus. The sequence continues at coordinate 40,414,070 of NC_045765.1, forward strand.
TCCGTGCGCACTTCATAAGAAAGTGTAATCTGCTGTTTTTGGATGGAATGTCCTATAAATATCAATTAAATCTATCTGGTCTATTGTGTCATTTAAAGCTTCTGTTTCCTTCTTTATTTTCATTTTGGATGATCTGTCCATTGGTGTAAGTGAGGTGTTAAAGTCCCCCACTATTATTGACAATTTAAAAAGTGCTACTGTCAATTTCCTCTTTTATAGCTGTTAGCAGTTGCCTTACGTATTGAGGTGCTCCTCTGTTGGGTGCATATATATTTATAATTGTTATATCTTCTTCTTGGATTAATCCCTTGAGCATTATGTAGTGTCCTTCCTTGTCTCTTGTAACATTCTTTATTTTAAAGTCTATTTTATCTGATATGAGTATTGCTACTGCAGCCTTCTTTTGAGTTCCATTTGCATGGGATATCTTTTCCATCCCCTCACTTTCAGTCTGTATGTGTTCCTAAGTCTGAAGTGGGTCTCTTGTAGACAGCATATATGTGCGTCTTCTTTTTGTATCCATTCAGCAAGCCTGTGTCTTTTGGTTGGAGCATTTAATCCATTCGTGTTTAAGGTAATATCAATATGTATGCTCCTATGACCATTTTCTTAATTGTTTTGGGTTTGTTTTTGTAGGTCCTTTTCTTCTCTTGTGTTTCCCAGCTAGAGAAGTTCCTTTAGCATTTGTTGTAGAGCTGATTTGGTGGTGCTGAATTCTCTTAGCTTTTACTTATCTGTAAAGCTTTTGATTTCTCCATTGAATCTGAATGAGATCCTTGCTGGGTAGAGTAATCTTGGTTGTAGGTTCTTCCCTTTCATCACTTTAAATATGTCATGCCACTCCCTTCTGGCCTGTAGACTTTCTGGTGAGAAATCAGCTGTTAACCTTATAGGAGTTCCCTTGTATGTTATTTGTTGTTTTTCCCTTGCTACTTTCAGTAATTTTTCTTTGTCTTTAATTGTTGCCAATTTGATTACTATGTGTCTCAGCGTGTTTCTCCTTGGGTTTATCCTGTATGGGACTCTCTGCACTTTCTGGACTTGGGTATTTCCTTTCCCATATTAGGGAAGTTTTCAACTATAATCTCTTCAAATATTTTCTCAGGTCCTTTCTCTCTCTCTCTCCTTCTGAGACCCCTATAATGTGAATGTTGTTGCGTTTAATGTTGTCCCAGAGGTCTCTTAGGCTGTCTTCATTTCTTTTCATCCTTTTTCTTTATTCTGTTCTGCAGCAGTGAATTCCATCATTCTGTTTTCCAGGTCACTTATCTGTTCTTCTGCCTAGTTATTCTGCTATTGATTCCTTCCAGTGTAGTTTTCATTTCACTGATTGTATTGTTAATCTGTTTGTTTGTTGTTTAATTCTTCTAGGTCATTGTTAAACATTTCTTGCATCTTCTCCATCTTTGCCTCCATTCTTTTTCCAAGGTCCTGGATCATCTTCACTATCATTATTCTGAATTCTTTTTCTGGAAGGTTGCCTATCTCCACTTCATTTAGTTATTTTTCTGGGGTTTTATCTTGTTCCTTCATCTGGTACATAGCCCTCTGCCTTTTCATGTTGTCTGTCTGTGAATGTGGTTTTTGCTCCACAGGCTACAGGACTGTAGTTCTTCTTGCTTCTGCTGTCTCTATAAACCTGCTAGTGTTGGAGGTCTCCTGCAGAGGCCGGGGGCGGGGGGGGGGGGGGCGGGGCAGCTGTGACTCACCAAGGGACGAGGACACTGGCAGTAGAAGTTCTGGGAAGCACTCCTTAGCATGATCCCTCCCAGAGTCCGCCATCAGCCCCACCCCGGAAGCTTTCTTTTGCTTACTGTTTGCTTCTTCCTTTTTCATCCTTTTACTTTTAATATTTGTCCGTCTGAATATTAGAAGTGGGTCTCTCATAAGGGGCACACACTTTAGATTATTTTTAATATATGTTGACAATTTTAGTTTTTCAATTATCTTTTAATTGGAAGAAATGATCAATTTTATTTTTGATTATTGATCTAAACATTTATATCATTTTATCATTTATGTTCTATTGGACTCACCTGTACATACTTTTCTTATCTCCTTTAGATTAATAATTTATTTTATTTTTCCTCCAGTAAATTCTTAGTAATGAATTACTTACTAGTCTTTTAATGGTTATTCTAAAATGCGTATCCCTAACTGATGACAGTCAAAAACATTACTTTTATCACTTTTACTACTTTCTGATAATGCTAGAACTTAGAACATTTTAATATGATTTATAATCCTCCAATAATGTGTTCACATTATTGTTGTTATTGCGTTATTGATTTCAAATCTACATACATTTTTAAGTCAAGACATTATCACTGTTTTATTAAGTTAACATTAACTATATTTACCCATATATTTCTCATTCCGTTTTTATTTCTTCCTGAATCTCTGCTTCCTTCTTGAGGAACCCTTTTTACTTTATATTTTAGTGCAGGTACACCACTTATACTTTCTTTCAGTTTTTGTTTGCCTAAAATGTCTTTACTTTTACGTATATTGTTATGTCACCTGCAAGTAAAGAGGTTTATTTCTTCATAAATCAATCAATTGATCAATCTTTATTTTACTTTCATTTTCACTGGGTTAAAGTGAAATATATACACACTAATATGTATAGTGAAGTAACAAATATACACTAATATGTATAACTAATAAGAATCTGCTGTATAAAAATAAAATTCAAAAATTAAAGAAAAAAATAGAATCAAAAGCAAAAAAAAAAAAATTCCAGGTAGGAAATTATTTTCCTTCATCATTTATTAAGCTGTAATTCTATTATCCTCTGGCTTCTATTGTTCTTGTTCACAAGTCAGGTCTTAGTATTATTGTTACTACTTTGAAAATAATAAGCATTTTTCTCTGCTCGGTTTTCATCCCACCTCTGGCTATTTTTAAGATTTTCTTATCTTTGTTTCTCATCAATTTTACTGTGATATGCCTAAGTGTCAGCTTCTTTCTAATTATTCAACTTGCGATTCACAGAGCTTCTGGAATTTGTGGGTTGATACTGTTTACCATATTTGCAACATTCATAACCAATATTTCTTTGAATATTGATTCTGCACAAACCCTCTGTTTTTCTTCTGATACTCAAATTACCCAGATGTTAGACAGTTATATTATATTCTACAATTCTTATCCTTCCTTTATATATTTTACATTCCTTTATTTCCTCTCTGTGCTTCAGCTAGACAGGCTCTATTGAGCTGTCTACCAGTTTATAGTTCCTATCTTCTGCTATCAAACACATTTACTGATATTAAGATATTGTATTGTTTGATTCTACAATTTCCATTTGATTCTTTTTATGGATTTTACTTCTGTGTTGAAATTATCCATGTTTTTATCCATTGGCATTCAGTTTCTTTATTTTCTTAAATACATTTTAAAAAGCCATTTTATTTTTTACATATTATATTTATTTATTTATTTATTTTTGGCCATGCCACGTGGCATGCAGAATATTAGTTCTCCGACCAGGGATCAAACCCATGCCCCCTGCAGTGGAAGCATGGAGTCTTAACCACTGGACTGCCAGGGAAGTCCCAATAAATACCATTTTAAAATCTTTGTCTTTTCATGTCAATTTCCAGATCACCTATGAATATATTCTATTGACAGCTTTCTCTCTTGATTTTTTTGTTAGTAATATTTAATTGAATGTCAGACATAGAGGTTTCAGATTATGTTATCTTCCTCCAGAAAAAGTTTAACCTTTTTTTTTTTTTTTTTTTTTTGGCTGGGCAGAAAGAGTCAGAATTGATTACCTTTTCCCTTTATTCAACCAAAGACTAATCTGCTTTGTGGCTGAACTGTAGTTTTGTAAGGCTCCATCAACCACTGGATGTCTACTCCTCCTAGGGTGCAGACCGTATAGCTTCCAACTGCAGATCTAGTATGATCACCAGACTCATTTTCTCAGCAGTTCTTCAACTCTAGCCTTTGTTTCTTCAATTTTGCTTCCCAGAAGTTTTTAACTTTGCTTGCTTTATCTTTTTCTTCCTTCCTTTCTTTGTGTGTGTGTTTATGTGTGTGTGCCTCCCACTTCATTTGCTTTCAGAATTCAGCAAATGTGTTGAGGGAAAAACAGGTTGTGTACTGAGATTACTCAACTTGAGTCACCATTTTTCTTCACTCCACTCCACTCCATGAGTTCACCAAAAGTTCTGTATGTTTCTGCTTCCCTTAACAGCAGTCCTCTGCCTGGACAGAGCCCCCATTCTCTGCTTCCTACCCATGTCCAGAAGTAGCACATTTCCCCAGGGAAAAAGTAGAGATCAATCATCAGCTCAGGTTTCCATGGTTTCCCATCTCTGAAATTTTACCATTGTAGTTCTCACTACTTCAAAACCTCTTTGATGCATTTAAGCAGAACTATTTAAATGTTTATCCATATTCTCTAGTTGTTCTCGACAGGAGCACTATTCTACAAGTCACTCCATACTATTCAGAACTCTTGCTATATTTTAGTTCATTGTAAAATGTTATAAATTCCATCAGTTTCTTCAAAAGTTGTCATGGAAGACAGATGGGCAAGTCTCATATTGTGTAATGAGAAGAGCTTTGTGCAGTGCAAAGGAATTACAATGTTACTTCTAATACTGTAAAATCATTATATTGCAGCCAAAGTAAAATGCTACACTGAGTATGCCTGTCACAGGCTTTTACATAAAACACCTACAGGAACAAGAAAGTGTACCTGTCACTTCCAGCAACAAATCTTGACGCAGAGACCTGAAGGAAGAGGTCCATATTGCTCATGTTTTCAGGGTATGAAGTTGCCTTTTTTCTTTTTTTTTTCAGAACTATATATTTAGAAAAAACATGTAAAAAATCACTCTAATAGACATGTGTCATTATACTTAAAAAGTCTTCAAAGACGTATCAATTTTAACTGCCTGCTCTTATGTCTTATTAATTAACCTTAAAATAACGCATTTGGTCAATCTCCGTGCTAGTATCTAAATGAAATGTCAAAAATTATTGCAGACCAAGGGGGAAGATGGCCGAAGAGTAAGACGTGGAGATCACCTTCCCCCCCACAGATACACAAGAAATACATCTACACGTGGAACAACTCCTACAGAACAACTACTGAACGCTCGCAGAAGGCCTCAGACCTCCCAAAAGGCAAGAGACCTTCCAAAAGGCAAGAAACCCCCCACGTACCTGGGTAGGGCAAAAGAAAAAAGAATAAACAGAGACAAAAGAATACGGACGGGACCTGCACCAGTGTGAGGGAGCTGGGAAGGAGGAAAACTTTCCAAACACTAGGAAGCCCCTTCGCGGGCAGAGACTGCGGATGGCAGTGGAGGGTAAGCTTCGAAGCCGCGGAGGAGAACACAACAACAGGGGTGCGGAAGGCAAAGCAGAGGGATTCCCGCACAGAGGATCAGGGCCAACCGGCACTCACCAGCCTGAGAGGCTTGTCTGCTTACCCGCCGGGGCGGGCGGGGCTGGGAGCTGAGGCTTGGGCTTCGGTCTGAACCCAGGGAGAGGACTGGGGTTGTCGGCGTGAACACAGACTGCAGGGGGTTAGTACACCACGGCTAGCAGGGAGGGAGTCCGGGGAAAAGTCTGGACCTGCCGAAGAGGCAAGAGACTTTTTCTTTCCTCTTTGTTTCCTGGTGCGCGAGGAGAGGGGATTAAGAGCTCTGCTTAAAGGAGCTCCAGAGACGGTCGCGAGCCGCGGCTAAAAACGTGGACCCCAGAGACGGGCAGGAGCCGGTAAGGATGCAGCTGCCGCCACCAAGAGGCCTGTGTGAGAGCACAGGTCACTATCCACACCCCCATTCCGTGGAGCCTGTGCAGCACGCGACTGCCAGGGTCCCGGGATCCAGGCACAACTTCCCCGGGAGAACGCACGGTGCGCCTCAGACTGCTGCAACATCACGCCGGCCTCTGCCGCAGCAGGCTCGCCCCGCACTCCTTGCCCCTCCCTCCCCCCTGCCTAAGTGAGCCAGAGCCCCTGAATCAGCAGCTCCTTTAACCCCGTCCTGTCTGAGCGAACAACAGACGCCCTCAGGCGACCTACACGCAGAGGCGGGGCCAAATCCAAAGCTGAGCCCCTGGGAGCTGCGCGAACAAAGAAGAGAAAGGGAAATCTTTCCTAGCAGCCTCAGAAGCAGCGGATTAAAGCTCCACAATCAACTTGATGTACCCTGCATCTGTGGAATACCTGAATAGACAGTGAATCATCCCAAATTAAGGAGGTGGACTTTGAGAGCAAGATTTATTATTTTTTCCCCTTTTCCTCTTTGTGTGAGTGTGTATGTTTATGCTTCTGTGTGAGATTTTGTCTGTATAGCTTTGCTTTCACCATTTGTCCTAGGGTTCTACCCGTCCGTTTGTTTTTTTCTTTAAAAATTTTTTTCTTAATTGTTTTTTATTTTAATAACTTTATTTTATTTAGCTTACTTTATTTTAATTTATCCTCTTTCTTTCTTCCTTCCTTCCTTCCTACCTTCCTTCCTTCCTTACTTACTACTTTATCTCCCTTTTATTCTGAGCCATGTGGATGAAAGGCTCTTGGTGCTGCAGCCAGGAGTCAGGGCTGTGCCTCCAAGGTGGGAGAGCCAACTTCAGGACACTGGTCCACAAGAGAACTCCCAGCTCCACATAATATCAAACAGCGAAAATCTCCCAGAGATCTCCATCTCAACAACAGCACCCAGCTTCACTCAATGACCAGCAAGCAACAGTGCTGGACACCCTATGCCAAACACCTAGCAAGACAGGAACCCAACTCCACCCAATAGCAGAGAGGCTGCCTAAAATCATAATAAGTCCACAGACACCCCAAAACATACCACCAGATGTGGACCTGCCCACCAGAAAGACAAGACCCAGCCTCATTCACCAGAACACAGGCACTGGTCCCCTCCACCAGGAAACCCACAAAACCCACTTAACCAACTGTAGCCACTGGGGACAGACACCAAAAACAACGGGAACTACGTACCTGCAGCCTGCAAAGGAGACCACAAACACAGTAAGATAAACAAAATGAGAGGACAGAAAAACACACAGCAGATGAAGGAGCAAGATAAAAACCCACCAGACCCAACAAATGAAGAGGAAATAGGCAGTCTACCTGAAAAAGAATTTAGAATAATGATAGTAAAGATAGCAAAGATGATCCAAAATCTTGGAAATAGAATTGAGAAAATGCAAGAAACATTTAACAAGGACCTAGAAGAACTAAAGAGGAAATAAGCAACAATGAACAACACAATAAATGAAATTGAAGATAATCTAGATGGGATCAATAGCAGAATAACTGAGGCAGAAAAATGGATAAGTGACGTGGAAGATAAAATAGTGTAAATAACAACAGCAGAGCAGAATAAAGAAAAAAAGAATGAAAACAACTGAAGACAGTCACAGAGACCTCCAGGACAACATTAAATGCACCAACATTCGAATTATAGGGGTTCCAGAAGAAGAAGAGTAAAAGAAAGGGACTGAGAAAATATCTCAAGAGATTATAGTTGAAAACTTCCCTAATAGGGGAAAGGAAATAGTTAATCAAGTCCAGGAAGCACAGAGAGTCCCATACAGGATAAATACAAGGAGAAACACGCCAAGACACATATTAATCAAACTGTCAAAAATTAAATACAAAGAAAGCATATTAAAAGCAGCAAGGGAAAAACAACAAATAACACACAAGGGAATCCCCATAAGGTTAACAGCTGATCTCTCAGCAGAAACCCTACAAGCCAGAAGGGAGTGGCAGGACATACTGAAAGTGATGAAGGAGAAAAGCCTGCAACCAAGACTACTCTACCCAGCAAGGATCTCATTCACATTTGATGGAGAAATTAAAACCTTTACAGACAAGCAAAAGCTGAGAGAGTTCAGCACCACCAAACCAGCTTTACAACAAATGCTAAAGGAACTTCTCTAGACACGAAACACAAGAGAAGGAAACGACCTATAGTAGTGAACCCAAAACAATATAGAAAATGGGAATAGGAACATACATATCGATAATTACCTTAAATGTAAATGGACTAAATGCTCCCACCAAAAGACACAGATTGGCTGAATGGATACAAAAACAAGACCCTTATATATGCTGTCTACAAGAGACCCACTTCAGACCTAGAGACACATACAGACTGAAAGTAAGGGGATGGAAAAAGATATTCCATGCAAATGGAAACCAAAAGAAAGCTGGAGTAGCAATTCTCATATCAGACAAAATAGACTTTAAAATAAGGACTATTCAGAATGGCCATCATCAAAAAATCTAGAAACAATAAATGCTGGAGAGGGTGTGGAGAAAAGGGGACACTCTTGCACTGCTGGTGGGAATGTGAATTGGTTCAGCCACTGTGGAGAACAGTATGGAGGTTCCTTAAAAAACTACAAATAGAATTACCATATGACCCAGCAATCCCACTACTTGGAATATACCCTGAGAAAACCAAAATTCAAAGAGAGTCATGTACCAAAATGTTCATTGCAGCTCTATTTACAATAGCCAGGACATGGAAACAACCTAAGCGCCCATCATCGGATGAATGGATAAAGAAGATGTGGCACATATACACAATGGAATATTACTCAGCCTTAAAAAGAAATGAAATTGAGCTATTTGTAATGAGATGGATAGACCTAGAATCTGTCATACAGAGTGAAGTAAGTCAGAAAGAAAAAGACAAATACCGTATGCTAACACATATATATGGAATTTAAGGGAAAAAAATGTCATGAAGAACCTAGGGGTAAGATAGGAATAAAGACGCAGACCTACTGGAGAACGGACTTAAGGATATGGGGAGGGGGAAGGGTGAGTTTTGACAGGGCGAGAGAGAGTCATGGACATATACACACTAACAAACGTAGTAAGGTAGATAGCTGGGGGGAGGCAGCCGCAGGGCACAGGGATATTAGCTCGGTGCTTTGGGACAGCCTGGAGGGGTGGGGTGGGGAGAGTGGGAGGGAGGGAGACGCAAGAGTGAAGACATATGGGAACATATGTGTATGTATAGCTGATTCACTTTGTTGTAGAGCAGAAACTAACACACCATTGTAAAGCAATTATACCCCAATAAAGATGTTTAAAAAAAAATAAAAAATAAAAAAAAAAAAATAAAATAAAAAAAAAATAAAATAAGGACTATTAAAAGGGACAAAGACGGACACTACATAATGATCAAGGGATCGATCCAAGAAGAAGATATAACAATTGTAAATATTTATGCACCCAACATAGGAGCACCTCAATACATAAGGCAAATACTAACAACCATAAAAGGGGAGATCGACAGTAACACATTCATAGTAGGGGACTTTAACACCCCACTTTCACCAATGCACAGATCATCCAAAATGAAAATAAATAAGGAAACACAAGCTTTAAATGATACTTTAGACAAGATTGACTTAATTGATATTTATAGGACATTCCATCCAAAAACAACAGAATACACATTTTTCTCAAGTGCTCGTGGAACATTCTCCACAATAGATCATATCTTGGGTCACAAATCAAGCCTTGGTAAATTTAAGAAAATTTGAAATTGTATCAAGTATCTTTTCCGACCACAACACTATGAGACTAGATATCAATTACAGGAAAAGATCTTTAAAACATACAAACACATGGAGGCTAAACAATACACTACTTAAGGACGAAGTGATAACTGAAGAAATCAAAGAGGAAATCAAACAATACCTAGAAACAAATGACAATGGAGACACGACGACCCAAAACCTATGGGATGCAGCAAAAGCAGTTCTAAGAGGGAAGTTTAGAGCAATACAATCCTAACTTAAGAAACAGGAAATATCTCGAATAAACAATCTAACCTCACACCTAAAGCAATTAGAGAAAGAAGAACAAAAAAAAACCCAAGGTTAGCAGAAGGAAAGAAATCATAAAGATCAGATCAAAAATAAATGAAAAAGAAATGAAGGAAATGATAGCAAAGATCAATAAAATTAAAAGCTGGTTCTTTGAGAAGATAAACAAAATTGATAAACCATTAGCTAGACTAATCAAGAAAAAAAGGGAGAAGATTCAAATGAATAGAATTAGAAACAAAAAAGGAGTAGTAACACCTGACACTGCAGAAATACAAAAGATCATGAGAGATTACTACAAGCAACTCTATGCCATTAAAATGGACAACCTGGAAGAAATGGACAAATTCTTAGAAATGCACAACCTGCCAAGAGTGAATCAGGAACAAATAGAAAATATGAACAGACCAATCACAAGCACTGAAATTGAAACTGTGATTGAAAACCTTCCAACAAACAAAAGCCCAGGACCAGATGGCTTCACAGGCAAATTCTATCAAACATTTAGAGAAGAGCTAATACCTATCCTTCTCAAACTCTTCCAAAATATAGCAGAGGGAGGAACACTCACAACTCATTCTATGAGGCCACCATCACCCTGATACCACAAGCAGACAAGGATGTCACAAAGAAAGAAAACTACAGGCCAATATCACTGATGAACATAGATGCAAAAATCCTCACCAAAATACTATCAAACAGAATCCAACAGCACATTAAAAGGATCATACACCAAGGTCAAGTGGGGTTTATTCCAGGAATGCAAGGGTTCTTCAATATACGCAAATCAATCAACGTGATAAACCATATTAACAAACTGAAGGAGAAAAACCATATGATCATCTCAATAGACAGAGAGAAAGCTTTTGACAAAATTCAACACCCATTTATGATAAAAAACCCTGCAGAAAGTAGGCATAGAGGGAACTTTCCTCAACATAATAAAGGCCATATATCACAAACCCACAGCCAACATCGTCCTCAATGGTGAAAAACTGAAAGCATTTCCACTAAGATCAGGAAGAAGACAAGGTTGCCCACTCTCACCACTCTTATTCAACATAGCTTTGGAAGTTTTAGCCACAGCAATCAGAGAAGAAAAGGAAATAAAAGGAATCCAAATCGGAAAAGAAGAAGTAAAGCTGTCACAGTTTGCAGATGACATGATACTATACATAGAGAATCCTAAAGATGCTACCAGAAAACTACTAGAGCTAATCAATGAATTTGGTATAGTAGCAGTATACAAAATTAATGCACAGAAATCTCTGGCATTCCTATATACTAATGATGAAAAATCTGAAAGAGAAATTAAGGAAACACTCCCATTTACCACTGCAACAAAAAGAATAAAATATCTAGGAATAAACCTACCTAAGGATACAAAAGACCTGTATGCAGAAAATTATAAGACACTGATGAAAGAAATTAAAGATGATACAAACAGATGGAGAGATATACCATGTTCTTGGATTAGAAGAATCAACATTGTGAAAATGACTCTACTACCCAAAGCAATCTACAGATTCAATGCAATCCCTATCAAACTACCACTGGCATTTCTCACAGAACTAGGACAAAAAATTTCACAATTTGTATGGAAACACAAAAGACTCCGAATAGCCAAAGCAATCTTGAGAACGAAAAACGCAGCTGGAGGAATCAGGCTCCCTGACTTCAGACTATACTACAAAACTGCAGTAATCAAGACAGTATGGTACTGGCACAAAAACAGAAATATAGATCAATGGAACAGAATAGAAAGCCCAGAGATAAACCCACGCACATATGGTCACCTTATCTTTGATAAAGGAGGCAGGAATGTACAGCGGAGAAAGGACAGCCTCTTCAATAAGTGGTGCTGGGAAAACTGGACAGCTACATGTAAAAATATGAGATTAGATCACTCCCTAACACCATACACAAAAATAAGGTCAAAATGGATTAAAGACCTAAATGTAAGGCCAGAAACTTTTAAACTCTTAGAGGAATGTATAGGCAGAAGACTCTATGGCATAAATCACAGCAAGATCCTTTTTGACCCACCTCCTAGAGAAATGGAAATAAAAACAAAAATAAACAAATGGAACCTAATGAAACTTCAAAGCTTTTGTACAGCAAAGGAAAACATAAACAAGACCAAAAGACAACCCTCAGAATGGGAGAAAATATTTGCAAATGAAGCAACTGACAAAGGATTAATCTCCAAAATTTATAAGCAGCTCAATAACAAAAAAATCAAACAACTCAATCCAAAAATGGGCAGAAGACCTAAATAGACACTTCTCCAAAGAAGATAGACAGACTGCCAAAAACCACATGAAAGAATGCTCAGCATCATTAATCATTAGAGAAATGCAAATCAAAACTACAATGAGATATCATCTCACACTGGTCAGAATGGCCATCATCAAAAAATTTAGAAACAATAAATGCTGGAGAGGGGGTGGAGAAAAGGGAACACTCCTGCACTGCTGGTGGGAATGTGAATTGGTACAGCCACTCTGGAGAACAGTGTGGAGGCTCCTTAAAAAACTACAAATAGAACTATCATATGACCCAGCAATCCCACTACTGGGCATATACCCTGAGAAAACCGTAATTTAAAAAGAGTCATGTACCAAAATGTTCATTGCAGTTCTATTTACAATAGCCTGGAGATGGAAACAACCTAAGTGTCCATCATCGGATGAATGGATAAAGAAGATGTGGCACATATATACAAGGGAATATTACTCAGCCATAAAAAGAAACGAAATTGAGTTATTTGTAGTGAGGTGGATGGACCTAGAGTCTGTCATACAGAGTGAAGTAAGTCAGAAAGAGAAAGACAAATACCGTATGCTAACACATATATATGGAATCTCAGGGGAAAAAAAAAATGTCATGAAGAACCTAGGGGTAAGACAGGAATAAAGACACAGACCTACTAGAGAATGGACTGGAGGATATGGGGAGGGGGAAGGGTAAGCTGTGACAAGGTGAGAGAGTGGCATGGACATATATACACTACCAAACGTAAAATAGATAGCTAGTGGGAAGCAGCCGCATAGCACAGGGAGATCAGCTCAGTGGTTTGTGACAACCTAGAGAGTGGTGGGATAGGGAGAGTGGGAGGCAGGGAGATGCAAGAGGGAAGAGAAGAGATATGGGAACATATGTATAACTGATTCATTTTGTTATAAAGTAGAAACTAACACACCATTGTAAAGCAATTATACATGTAAAAAAAAGAAAATTATTGCAAACTTTTGAAAGTTTAAATTTTCCAGATTTATTCATTAAAGTAGCCAATAAAGAGAAAGTATATAAAGTTACCTATTTCCTTCCAGGGTATAGTCTTAACAAACAGATGACATTTTGGGTGACTTTCCAACTTTCTAAAAGATATGGTCTTCTTCATGTAATTAAAGCATTCCCACCTTGCTTATAACTGAAGACCTAAAGTGATACCTTCTAAACTGGGAACATTTACCTTAATCCTAAAAACGTAAGATTAAAGCTTTGTTTTCAGCATTTATATTTTATGGGTTTGTTTCAATTTATTGAGGCAATCATGAGGTATCATCATATCACACACATTGTGCTCAGGAAAAAAATCAAGGTTCCTTGATCCTCAATGCTCCCTGAATTTATGCGAAGTCCAAAACACCTATACCCTAACTACCGGGAAAAATAGAAAATACTATAGAAATTAATAGTGTAAACTGGTATATAGAACAATAAACTAATAATCAAGGGCCCTGGGTTCTAGGCCTGGTTCCATCAATTACTAATTTCATGACCTGTGGCAAATCATTTAACTTCTGCTAATGATGAGACTGTTGTAAGGACCAAAGGAGCGGGTGTTTCTTAATGTATTATACTTGGAAAAATGAGAAAGCTCTATGCAAATGCGTGAATCAGTTTGTATAACTCTGAGGCATTTTTATTCTATTTCAGAAAACAAACTACCTTCAGGCACTTGAAAACCTTATCAGCTTTCATGTGCATAAAATTATTATTCTAATTACAAATTATTTTCATATATTCATTAAACCAGGTTCATCTATTAGGCAATTCTTTATTAGCCTAATTCAAATTATGTATATGAAAGTAATAAAGCTGCATTTCTCTTTCAATAATAATTTCAGAAAGTCTCCATTAATCCAACTAACTGAAGTATTACTCTAAATTTTATGCTGTCCAAACGTCTGAGAGGAAACCCTAAAACTGCAAAAATGAGTCCAATGCAAACTCCAACAAACAGTTACTAATACTCTCTTCAGTGACAATATCTAAATATCGTGGATATATTTTGTGTTATTCTGCTATTTCCATTTCACCCCTCGAGAAACAGAGCCTATATTCAAAAAACAAAGTGAGATCAACAGACATTAGTATACAACACTAAGTAATATGAAGGGATCAGAACTTAAAACTCCCTGGTCTCCAGCTCATTTTACATCTTTATAATCCCTAGTTGCCCACCTGAATTAGCAACACCAGCAGAATCAGGGTAAAAACGATGTTTATCTCTTTGTATTTAAATATAGCAAATAAAAAAGCATGTCTTCCTTTAGAGTCTGATACCTCTCATTTCTTTTTCTCCTTCCACCCTCCCCTTTCACCAAGTACACTAGCATTCCTTGAGCACTCCGGGTATTTTTACTCTTCTGTGTCTTTGCTGTTCTCTTGGCCTGGACTGTCCACCAGCCATTAAAATCCCCCTTCATCTTCAGGCTGAGAATCCATGCCTTCCCATTATTCTGCAAGATGTTCTGCCTTGAAATGGGTGAACTGTTCACTGACCTGCCCCTTCAACTAAAGTATAAGACCCTTGAAGGTAAAGACAATGCCATATTCATCTTATTACCTACAGCACTATGATGCTTGGCATACACTTAGAAGGCAAGGAGGTGAATGAAAGAACTGATGACTAAATGATTGGATGGATGCTACAGAAGACGTAGTGACTGACACAGTATTTTAAAGTTATGCAACGGGGTAACTATAAGCTAGCCTATTTGGGCAGGAGAGCAAATTTAAATTACAAAAAACCTACTTAATTTATGTAGAAAACAAACATGGCTATCAGGAGGTAAGGTGGGAGAGGAATAAATTGGGATATTGGGATTGACATACACACACTAGTGTATATAAGATAGATAACGAATAAGGACCTACTGTATAGCACAGGGAACGCTACTGAATACTCTGCAATGGTCTATATTGGAAAAGAATCTAAAAAAAGAGTGGATATATGTATATGTGTAACTGATTCACTTTGCTGTACACTGGAAACTAACACAACATTGTAAATCAACTATACTACAATAAATTTTTTTAAAATCTACTTAGTTTATAAATCTATCCTGATGTAGAAATAATATTACCCAATCTTATCTGGTATGAAAAATTTGGATATTATCATCTAAAACTTGAGTTAATTGATCACATAAAACTACCCTGGATACGAAACATTAAAAACATTTATGTTTCATCAATATTCTGTCATTTTATTTCTCTCCAAGTAGTTTTTACTTTTTAAAGTCTTTAGCAGTCAGACCCATGGAGGAAAAAAGGGGCCAGTAATAAAACAACTGAGAAATAATTAAATTATTTAAGAGCCATGGTAATTTGACGAAACATAAAATAAGTAAAAATTGTGCTTCTGAGAAAGGGTTTCATCATGTGAAGAAATCTTCCCAATAAATGTATTAAGTGAATAAAATGGTATACAGGTTTATCTGCTATGTGAAAGTAGACCATTCCTATGAAATCTTTCATAAGTGGAAATGGCGTAAAGCGAATAAGCAGTTACCTTCAGATACATCTTACCACCAGAGGCACAAAATAAACACAGATAAAGCACAGGTGCTCACAGACACAGTTCAAAGCTACGATGGCTTGACGCAGAGATGCTGAGTGTGGTTCCTGTGAAGGAGCTCACTGCTCAAGGTGCCTGCTGCCTCTATAACGGCTCACTGCAGCAAAAGCTGAATGCTATTTCCACTTTCTGCCATTTTTTGCAAAAACGAAAATCCTCTTTGGGCTTCAGTTCGAAAAAACAGGTAATAATGTAGGTCTTGCATAAAAGCGAAGTTGAGCGAAGTGAACTTTGGAAAAGCAGGGGATACCTTTAGTCTTTATTTTTCAGAGAAAATAATTCTATCTATACTTCTTTCCTCGTATATATAGATAAAAGGTTGGAAGAATATACAATATAATGTTAATAGTAAAGTTAGTTATCTTTGGCTGGTGTGAATATAGGTGATTTTTTTTTAAATCTACTTCAAAATATTTTGAGTTTTCTCAGTATTCTAAAAGACAGTATTTTGTTATTATAATCAGTTTCTTAAATAACCTATACATTATTTCAGTTTTAACAGGAAAAAAAAAAAAACACCTTACAATTTGTAGGCAAAAGCAGAATAGGGTATGATTATATCTGAAGGGGAATCCAGTGCGTCCCTAACTTACTATGTGAACCTGAGCAGACCACTTAATGCTTACAACCTCAGCTTCTTTATTTTTAAAAGGAGGTGCTGGAGTAGATGAGTGTTAAAATGCCACGTAGCTATAAAACCCCAGAACTCTAAGCAAAAAGCGAATAGCTTTCAAGAGCCTTGGAAACTGGTTCCATTCTTTACAACAGACAAGACATAAACAGGAACCAAGTAAATAAGGAAACCAAAGTAACAACCGCAAGAACAACACAACTCCCCCAAATACTCTCGCATTACAATACTGTCATCCAGATTCCTTACACTCACAAAGTGGCCCCAGGTCTCCTGAGTCCACTCCCTCGAAGGCTAATAAACGGTATGCTACATTGGGGTATTCTCAAGATGCTAAGGAGTCATTTGGGGAGGGAACATAAAAGTTATACTAAACAATAGTATGCTATTTATAGTCTGGATATGGCACATACTGTACTGGCTTACTTTTATTTCACAGTAATCTCCCAGATCACAACAGTTTTATCAGATTGGAGGCATGTGTAATATTCCCTTTATAAAATTTTATAGTCCCTTGCTATTTTCAGGGGTTTGTTTTACAGGCACAATTTGCTGCTTTAATCTCACCCAAGTGTCATGTTCTAAATCATGGTGAATAAAAATGTCCTAAAAGGAGAGCTGTGCTGAGGGTAGTTATTGAATTACACTTAGTGCCTGATTTAAATGTTATCTGGGCATTGCCAAGTGCCGGGCACAGAGAGTAACCCAGAGGTGCAAATCTGCATAAGCCGACACAAGTCATTACTGGTGTTTGAATAGCAGAGCCCAATCATACTAGGATCGCACTCTGGCGGCATTCTGATGAAGGTGGCCCCCCCATCTTCCATCAGTATCTGTGCAAATTAAGGCAGCTAACGAACTAGCTCCAATAGCTAATGTTCCCAAAGTGGCAAAGTACAGGTTTCGTCTGTAAGCCCATCATTGAACAAGGCAATATCTGATATACCTCTTAGAGAAGCTTCCCTAATTCTCATTCGGCCAAATGCTACTGACGATGAATATTAGTGTGGGGAAGGAGAGACTCACCTCCGGAAAGGCTGTTCATTTCTAGGATTCAATTACACTTCAGCAAAACTCAGGAATGTTTAAAACATACATAGCCTACTCATTGTACTCTTTCCTTAGGCGTGTGAAGGAGAAAGATGACCAAAAGTAATGGTGTTCCACACTTTTGCCTGCCCCCTTGACCTGGCCCCTGATAACACGACCCCACTTTCCCTCTAATGAGATACTCCACCCTCATTTGCACTGACTGGTATTCCTAACTTTCTTTGCCTGACCAAATCTGTGAACCATAGTGACTGTTTCAGAAAAGGCTTTGTGACCCAAGGCAAACCAGTCTGAAACCTCCCCAAGACTTTCCTGCAGTAGGGATGGCCTCTGGCTGCTTGGGCGTTAAAGCTGGGAGCATGCAAGTCTGGGGCTGTTTCTGCCTGGGAGTGATGCCAAACAGGGAAACGGACGGATCGTACAAAAAAGTGTAAGTGTCTGGGTCTAGCTCTGCCTAATACAACATCATCCAAGTATCGTGAGCCAAGCCAAAAAATCCTCATTTTGTCTTTAGTGGGACTTTGGTTTCTGTCACTTGCAACAGGAGTTCAGACTAAAAGGAAACATTATTGTAAATGGAACGAAGGATTTTTTTCAGAAAAGGAACACTACTTGCACTCCTTTTTCTTTACTGAACATTTCCTAAGTAGTGTTGTTTCAGGAAAAAGAGAAAATATGATCACATATTCCAAACAGACACTGTCATCAACGACAAATACTGCTTTCACGTACCCCAAGGTAACATTAGCTAACTCCCTAAAGGCCAGTCCAAGCACACAAATGGAAAAACATATGGTAAGCACTAAGTAAATGGAAGCTAGCAGCACATAGCAATATCTGGAACACACAGTTTATTTATACTGAAAAAGGCTTACTTTACAGCTCTATTGATCTACAGCTGTATCGATCTTCCAGTGGAACTTATCTTGCTATTTATAGATAAATATACTAAAGACTACTAGGATATTTTAAAGGGACGGGTGAAGAAGTTGGTGTGAATTATCCCCATGCATGTGTGTGCACTTTTATCACATATGTATGTATACACATGCATAAATAATAAAGTATATTGGTTTATGAGTGTTAAAATTTACATTCATAATGTCATAGCATATTCTTCTGAGACTTCCCCTTTTTGGCCTGAATTTATGTTTTTAAAAATATGTCCATATAGGTATCTATATCTATAGATAGATACATATATACATATAAACATATCATTCATTTTAACATTTCTTTAGTATTTTATTGTGTGAATAAATCACAATTTATCCGTTTCTCTATAATGGCTTGTTAGGTGGTTTCCACTCATCAATCATTCATTATCACAGAGAGTATTACTATGAATTACCCAAAATTATACAGATGTCTTAGGGAAACATGTGAGAATTTCCCTGAGGCATATAGCCAGAAGTGGATATAGGGGTCATGAGATGTATATAACTTCAAATACACTAGGTCAAAATAAACTGGTCTCCGAAGTGGATAGACCCATTTATATATATTGTCAACAACAATTTAAAGACCTTAAATATTACTGAGAAAAATAGAATCCTATATTAATAAACAAAAAATAAATTGATGTGACAAATCTGACAATGGTGAAAGAACTAGGAAAGAAACTAACTTTAAAACTAATATGTCTAGCTTGACCCATTTCAGCCTGCTCTCTTATTAATAGCTGATGTTTGTATATATCTTTATAATTTTCAAAACACGTTTAATAGAATATTTTGTAGGTACTGAACAGAAGGAGTCAAAGTAAAGCATGAAAAATACAAATGAAAAATGGATTCTTACATCTGATTTTACAGCCAGGACCAGTACTGTCCCACAAAATCACTGGCCAAAATTCTAATTGGTCTCTTCCAGCTGCAGCCCAAGTAGTCCTTCGAAAATCCAGTTGGATCATGACTCTCCCCTACTTCAAACAATGCAGTAACGATGCACAAAAATCCAAAACCTTTTTTTTAACATCTTTATTGCAGTATAATTGCTTAAAAATGGTATGTTAATTTCTGCTTTATAACAAAATGAATCAGCTATAAATATACATATATCCCCATATCTCCTCCCTCTTACATCTCCCTCCCACCCTCCCTACCCCACCCCCAAAGGTGGTCACAAAGCACCAAGCTGATCTCCCTGTGCTATGTGCCTGCTTCCCACTAGCTATTTTACACTTGATAGTGTATATATGTCCATGCCACTCTCTCACTTCGTCCCAGCTTACCCTTCCCCCTCCCCAGGTCATCAAGTCCATTCTCTACATGCCTCCTTATACCTGTCCTGCCCTTAGGTTATTCAAAACGATTTTTTTTTTTTTTTAGATTCCATATATATGTGTTAACATACGGTATTTGTTTTTCTCTTTCTGACTTACTTCACACTCTATAAGACAACTCTAGGTCCATCTACCTCACTACAAATAACTCAATTTCGTTTCTTTTTATGGCTGAGTAATATTCAATTGTATATATGTGCCACATGTTCTTTATCCATTCATCTGTCGAGGGACACATAGGTTGCTTCCATGTCCTGGCTATTGTAAATAGAGCTGCAGTGAACATAGTGGAACATGACTCTTTTTGAATTATGGTTTTCTCACGGTATATGCCCACTAGTGGGATTGCTGGGTTGTATGGTAGTTCAATTTTTAGATTTTAAAGGAACCTCCATACTGTTCTCCATAATAGCTGTACCAATTTGCATTACTGCCAACAGTGCAAGAGGGTTCCCTTTTATCCACACCCTCTCGAGCATTTATTGTTTGCAGATTTTTTCATAATGGCCATTCTGACTGGTATGAGGTGATACCTCATTGGAGTTGTGATTTGCATTTCTCGAATGATTAGCAATGTTGAGCATCCTTTCATGTGTTTGTTGGCAACCTGTTTAACTTCTTTTGAGAAATATCTATTTAGGTCTTCTGCCCATTTTTGGATCAGGGTATTTGTTTTTTTGAAATAAGGCTGAATGAGTGGCTTGTATATTTTTGAGATTAATCCTTTGTCATTTGCTTCATTTGCAAATATTTTCTCCTATTCTGAGGGCTGTCTTTTCATCTTGTTTATGTTTTCCTTTTCTATGCAAAAGCTTTTAAGTTTCATTAGGTCCCATTTGTTTACTTTTGTTTTTATTTCCATTTCTCTAGGAGGTGGGCGAAAAAGGATCTTGCAGTGATTGATGTCATAGACTGTTCTGCCTATGTTTTCCTCTAAGAGTTTTATAGTGTCTGGCCTTACACTTAGGTATTTAATCCATTCTCAGTTTATTTTTGTGTATGGTGTTAGGGAGTGTTCTAAGTTCATTCGTTTACATGTAGCTGTCCAGTTTTCCCAGCACCAGTTACTGAAGAGGCTGTCTTTTCTGCATTGTATATCCTTGCCTCCTTTATCAAAATAAGGTGACCATATGTGCGTGGGTTTATCTCTGGGCTTTCTATCCTGGTCCATTGATCTTTCTGTTTTTGTGCCAGTACCATACTGTCTTGATTACTGTAGCTTTGTAGTATAGTCTAAAGTCCAGTAGCCTGAATCCTCCAGCCCCATTTTTCTTTCTCGAGATTGCTTTGGCTATTCAGTGTCTTTTGTGTTTCCATACAAATTGTGAAATTTTTTGTTCTAGTTCTCTGAAAACTGCCATTGGTAGTTTGACAGGGATTGCATGGAATCTGTAGATTGCTTTGGGTAATACAGTCATTTTCACACTGTTGATTCTTCCAATCCAAGAAAATGGTATATCTCTCCATCTGTTGGCATCATCTTTAAGTTCTTTCATCAGTGTCTTATAGTTTTCTGCGTGCAGGTCTTTTATGCCCTTTTGTAGGTTTATTTGTAGGTATTCTATTCTTTTTGTTGCAATGGTAAATGGGAGTGTTTCCCTAATTTGTCTTTCAGATTTTTCATCATTAGTGTTTAGGAATGCAAGAGATTTCTGTGCATTAATTTTGTATCCTGCTACTTTATCAAAATCATTGATTAGCTCTACCAGTTTTCTAGTAACATCTTTAGGATTCTCTATGCATAGTATCATGTCATCTGCAAACAGTGATAGCTTTACTTCTTCTTTTCTGATTTGGGTTCCTTTTATTTCTTTTTCTTCTCTGATCGCTATGGCTAAAACTTCCAAAACTATATGGATTAACACTGTGAGAGAGCGGACAACCTTGTCTTGTTCCTGATCTAAGAGGAAATGGTTTCAGTAACACTGAGAACGATGTTGGCTGTGGGGGTACTCATATATGGCCTTTATAATGTTGAGGTAAGTTCCCTCTATGCCTCCTTTCTGGAGGGTTTTTCTCATAAATGGGTGTTGAATTTTGTCAAAAGGTTTTTCTGCATCTCTTGAGATGATCATATGGTTTTTATCCTTCAGTTTGTTAAGATGGTTTATCACCTTGATTGATTTGCGTATATTGAAGAATCCTTGCATTCCTGGGATAAACCCCACTTGATCATGGTGTATGATCCTTTTAATGTGCTGTTGGATTCTGTTTGCTAGCATTTTGTTGAGGATTTTTGCATCTATATTCATCAGTGATATTGTCCTGCAGTTTTCTTTCTTTGTGACAGGAATCTTTGTCTGGTTTTGGAACCAGGGTGATGGTGGCCTCGTAAAGTAAGTTGGGGAGTGTTCCTCCCTCTGCTATATTTTGGAAGAGTGTGAGAAGGATAGGTTTTAGCTCTTCTCTAAATATTTGATAGAATTCGCCCATGAAGCCATCTGATCCTGGGCTTTTGTTTGTTGGAAGACTTTTAATCACAGTCTCAGCTTCAGTGCTTGTGATTGGTCGGTTTATATTTTCTATTTCTTCCTGGTTCAGGCTTGGAAGCTTGTGCTTTTCTAAGAATTTGTCCATTTCTTCCAGGTTATCCATTTCATTGGTATACAGTTGCTTTTAGTAATCTCTCATGATCCTCTGTATTTCTGCAGTATCAGTTGTTACATCTCCTTTTTCATTTCTAATTCTATTGATTTGAGTCTTCTCCCTTTTTTCTTGATGAGTCTGGCTAATGGCTTTTCAATTTTATCTTCTCAAAGAACCAGCTTTTAGTTTTATTGATCTTTGCCATTGTTTCCTTTATTTCTTTTTCATTTATTTCTGATCGGATCTTTATGATTTCTTTCCTTCTGCTAACTCAGGGTTTTTTTTTGTTCTTTCTTTAATTGCTTTACGTGTAACGTTGGGTTGTTTGAGATGTTTCTTGTTTCTTGAAGTAGGATTGTATTGCTATAAACTTCCCTTTTAGAACTGCTTTTGCTGCATTAGGTTTTCGGTCATCGTGTTTTCATTGTCATTTGATTCTGGGAATTTTTTGATTTCCTCTTTGTTTTCTTCAGTGATCTCTTGGTTATTTAGTAGTATATTGTTTAGCTTCCATGTGTTTGTAATATTTACACGTTTTTTCCTGTAATTTATATCTAGTCTCATAGAGCTGTGGTCGGAGAGATACTTGATACAATTTCAATTTTCTTAAATTTACCAAGGCTTGATTTGTGACCCAAGATATGATCTATCCTGAAGAGTGTTCCATGAGCACTTGAGAAGAAAGTGTATTTTGTTGTTTTTGGATGGAATGTCCTATAAATATCAATTAAGTCCATCTTGTTTAATGTATCATTTAAAGCTTGTGTTTCCTTATTTATTTTCATTTTGGATGATCTGTGCATTGGTGAAAGTGGGGTGTTAAAGCCCCCTACTATGATTGTGTTATTGTCAAATTCCCCTTTTATGGCTGTTAGCATTTACCTTATGTACTGAGGTGCTCTTATGTTGAGTGCATAAATATTTACAATGTTATATCTTCTTCTTCGATTGATCCCTTGATCATTATGTAGTGTCCTTCTTTGTCTCTTGTAATAATCTTTATTTTAAAGTCTATTTTGTCTGATATGAGAATTGCTCCTCCTTTCTTTTGATTTCCATTTGCATGTAATATATTTTTCCGTCCCCTCACTTTCTGTCTGTATGTGTCTCTAGGTCTAAAGTGGGTCTCTTGTAGACAGCATATATACCGGTCATGTTTTTGTATCCATTCAGACAATGTATGTCTTTTAGATGGAGCATTTAATCCATTTACTTATAAGGTAATTATCTATATGTATGCTCCTATTACCATTTTCTTAATTGTTTTGGGTTTGTTATTGTAGTTCTTTTCCTTCTCTTGTGTTTCCTGCCTAGAGAAGTTCCTTTAGCATTTGTTGTAAAGCTGGTTTGGTGGTGCTGAATTCTCTTAGCTTTTGGTTGTCTGTAAAGGTTTTAAATCCTCCGTCAAATATGAATCAGAACATTGCTGGGTAGAGTTATCTTGGTTGTAGATTTTTCCCTTTCATCACTTTAAATATGTCCTGCCACTCCCTTCTGGATTGCAGAGCTTCTGCTGAAAGATCAGCTGTTAGCCTTATGGGGATTCCCTTGTATGTTATTTGTTGTTTTTCCCTTGCTGCTTTTAACATTTTTTCTTTGCATTTAATTTTTGATAGTTTGATTTATATGTGTCGTGGCATGTTTCTCCTTGGATTTATCCTGTATGGGATTCTCTGTGCTTCCAGGACTTGACTATTTCCTTTCCCCTATTAGGGAATTTTTCAACTATAATCTCTTCAAATATTTTCTCAGTCACTTTCTTTTTCTCTTCTTCTTCCGGGACCCCAATAATTCGAATGTTGGTGTGTTTAATGTTGTCCCAGAGGTCTCTGAGACTGTCCTCAATTCTTTTCATTCTTTTTTCTTTATTCTGCTCTGTGGTAGTTATTTCCACTATTTGATCTTCCAGGTCACCTATCCGTTCTTCTGCCTCAGTTATTCTGCTATTGATTCCTTCTAGATAATTTTTAATTTCATTTTTTCTGTTGCTCATCATTGTTTGTTTGCTCTTTAGCTCCTCTAGTTCCTTGTTAAACGTTTCTTGTATTTTCTCCATTCTATTTCTAAGTTTTGGGATCATCTTTACTATCATTACTCTGAATTCTTTTTCAATTAGGCTACCTATTTCCCTTCATTTGTTTGGTCTGGTGGGTTTTTACATTGCTCCTTCTTCTGCTGTGTGTTGTGTGTTTCCCTGTCTTCTCATTTTGCTTAACTTACTGTGTTTGGGGTCTCCTTTTCTCGGGCTGCAGGTTCGTAGTTCCTGCTGTTTTTGGTGTCTGCCCCCAGTGGCTAACATTGGTTCAGTGGCTTGTGTAGGCTTCCTGGTGGAGGGGACTAGTGCCTGTGTTCTGGTGCATGAGGCTGGATGTTATCTTTCTGGTGGGCAGGACCGCATCCGGTGGTGTGTTTGGGGGTGTCTGTGACCTTATGATTTTAGGCAGTCTCTCTTCTAATGGGTGGGGTTGGGTTCCTGTCTTGCTAGTTGTTTGGCATAGGGTGTCCAGCACTGTAGCTTGCTGGTCATTGAGTGGAGCTGGGTCTTAGCTTTGAGATGGAGATCTCTGGGCGAGCTTTTGCCATTTGACATTACGTGGATCGTGATGTCTTTGGTGGACCAATGTCCTGAAGTTGGCTCTCCCACCTCAGAGGCACAGGCCTGACACCCAGCCGGAGCACCAAGACCCTGTCAGCCACATGGCTCAGAAGAAAAGGGAGCAGAAAAGAAAGGAAGAAAGAAAAAAATAAAATCCAGTAAACTTATTAAAAAATAAAAAAATTATTAAAAATAAAAAGTAATAAAAAGAAGAAAGAAGAGAGCAACCAAACCAAAAAACAAATCCACCAATGATAACAAGCACTAAAAACTATACTAAAAAAAGAGAAGAAAAAAAAAAACGGACAGACTGAACCCTAGGACAAATGGTAATAACAAAACTATAAAATGGTAATAGCAAAATCACACAGAGTCCACCATCTCAATTTTGGGATGATTCATTTTCTATTCAGGTATTCCACAGTTGCAGGGTACATCAAGTTGATTGTGGAGATTTAATCCTCTGCTCCTGAGGCTGCTGGGAGAGATTTCCCTTTCTCTTCTTTGTTCGCAGAGCTCCTAGGGTTCAGCTTTGGATTTGGCCCCGCCTCTGCATGTGAGTCACCTGATGGTGTCTCTTCTTCGCTCAGACAGGAGGGGGTTAAAGTTGCAGCTGATTAGGGGGCTCTGGCTCACTCAGGCCGGGGGGAGGGAGGAGTACAGAACGGGGGGCGAGACTGCGGCGGCGGAGGCCAGCATGATGTTTTAACAGCCTGAGGCGCACGGTGTTGGGGAAGTTGTCGCTGGGAGACAACTGGCAGTGGTGGGCTGCACAGGCTCCCGGGAGGGATGGTGTGGATAATGACCTGTGCTTGCACACAGCCTTCTTGATGGCTGCAACAGCAGCCGTAGCATCTCATGCCCATCTCTGGTGTCCACGCTGATAGCTGCGGCTCGCGCCCGCCTCTGGAGCTCATTTAGGTGGTGCTCTGAATTCCCTCTCCTCGCGCACCCCAAAACAATGGTCTCTTGCCTCTTAGACAGTTCCAGACTTTTTCCCAGACCCTCCCAGCTAGCTGTGGTGCTCTACCCCCTTCACGCTGTGTTCATGCTGCCAACCCCAGTCCTCTCCCTGGGATCTGACCTCCGAAGCCAGAGTCTCAGCTCTCAGCCCCCACCCATTCCAGCGGGTGAGCAGACACACCTCTCAGGCTGATGAGTGCTGGTCGGCACCGATCCTCTGTGTGGGAATCTCACCACTTTGTCCTCTGCACCCCTATTGCTGCACTCTCCTCCATGGCTCCAAAGCTTCCCCGCTGCCACCCGCCGTCTCTGCCAGTGAATGGGCTTCCTAGTATGTGGAAACTTTTCCTCCTTCACAGCTCCCTCCCAGAGTTGCAGGTCCCGTCCCTATGCTTTTGTCTCTGTTTTTTCTTTTTCCTTTTGCCCTACCCATGTACATGGGGACTTTCTTGCCTTTTGGGAAGTCTGAGGTCTTCTGCCAGCCTTCAGTAGGTGTTCTGTGGGAGTTGTTCCACATGTAGATGTATTTCTGATGTATCTGTGGGGAGGAAGGTGATCTCCGCCATCTTGAAGGTCTCCCCCTAAACCTTTTAATGTTATTAATACAGTCAGCCCACCATGCTTACCAAGCATCATCTCTTGCCCTGACCCTGATACCCTCCATGCTCCAACATTATTCAACAGCTTTTAGTTCTGCCCTCTCTTTTTCTACCCTGGATCTTCAGAGATGCCCAGAAATCTCTCCCTGTCTACTTCCAACTCCCCCACTCTTCCACTTTCTCTTGCCTAATTCCTATTCCTTTTTTTTTAATTGAACTACAGTTGATTTATTATATTATTTAGTTTCAGGTATACAGCATAGTGATTCAATATTTTTACAATTTCTACACCATTAAAAGTTATTATAAGACAATGGCTATAACTCCCTGTGCTATACAATACATCCTTGTTTGCTTATCTATTTTGTACATAATACTCTGAATCTCTTTAACCCATACCCCTAATGTGCACCTCCCTACTTCCCTCTCTCCATTGTTAACAACCAGTTTGTTTTCTATATCTGTGAGTCTATTTCTGTTCTGCCACATAAATTTATTGGTATTATTTTTTAGATTCCACAAAGAGTGATATCATACAGTATTGGTCCTTCTCTGACTTATTTCACTAAGTATAATATTCTCAAAGCCCATACACATTGCTGCCAATGACAGAAACTCATTCTTTTTTATGGCTGAGTAATATTCCATTGCATATATAGATACACCACATCTTCTTTATCCATTCATCTGTTGATTGACATTCAGGTTGCCTCCAAATCTTGGCTATTGTAAATAGTTCTGCTATGAACATTGGGGTGCTTATATCTTTTCGAATTAGTGTTTTTGTTTTTTCCAGATATATACCCAGGAGTAGAATTGTTGGGTCATGTGGTAATTCTATTTCTAGTTTTTTGTGGAACCTCCATAGTGTTTTCCACAGTGGCTGCACCAATTTATGTTCCCACTAACAGTGTAGGAGGGTTCTCTTTCCTCTATGTCTTCACTAACATTTGTTATTTGTAGACTTTTTATGATGGCCATTCTGACGGGTATGAGGTGATAGCTCATTGTGGTTCTGATTTGAATTTCTCTAATAATAAGTGATCTTTTCATGTGTCTGTTAGCCATCTGTATGATTTCTTTGAAAAATGCCTATTCTGGTTCTCTGTCCATTTTTTGATTGGGCTGTTTCGTTTTCTGATATTGAGTTGTATGAGCTGTTTACATATTTTGGATATGATTCCCTTGTCAGTCACATCATTTGCAAATACTTTCTCTCATTCCATAGGTTTTTTTTTGTTTTGTCAGTGGTTTCCTTTGTTGTGCAAACGTTTTGAAGTTTAATTAGGTCCCATTTGTTTATTTTTGCTTTTATTTCTTTTGCCTTAGGGGACTGATCCAAAAAATATTGCTGTGATTTATGTCAAAGAGTGTTCTGCCTGTGTTCTCTTCTAGGAGTTTTATGGTTTCTGGTATTACATTTAGGTCTTTAATCCCTTTTGAATTTATTTTTGAATATGGTGTGAGGTAATGTTCTAATTTCATTCTTTCACATATAGCTGTTCAATTCTCCCAGCATAACTTTTTCAAGAGACTGTCTCTCCTCCATTCTTGCCTCCTTTGTCATAGATTAATTGGCCGTAAGTTTGTGGGTTTATTTCTGGGCTCTCTATTCTCTTCCATTGATCTATCTGTCTGTTTTTGTACCAGAACCATGCTGCTTTGACTACTGTAGCTTTGTAGAATAGTCTGAAGTCTGGAAGGGTGAATCCTTTTTCCTCAAAATTTCTTTGATAATTCAGGATCTTTCATGGTTCCATCTGAATTTTAGGATTGTTTTTTCTAGCTCTATGAAAAATGTCATGGGTATTTTGCTAGAGATTGCCTAAAATCTGTAGTCTTCTTTGGGTAGTATGACCATTTTGACAATATTAATTCTTCCAATCCAAGAGCACAGACAGCTTTCCATTTCTTTGCAACATCTTCAATTCTCTTCATCGGTGGTTTAGAGTTTTCAGAGTATAGGTCTCTTAACTCCTTGGTTAAGTTTATTCCTAGGCATTTTATTCTTTTTAATGTGATTTTAAATGGAATTATTTCTCTCTCTGATAGTTCTTTATTAGTGTACAGAAAAGCAACAGATTTCTGTATATTAATCTTGTATCCCGCAACTTTGCTGAATTCATTTATTAGTTCTAATAGTTTTGGGCTGGAGGGTTTTCTATATAAAGTATCATGTCACCTGCAAATAGTGACAGTTTTACTTCTTTCCTTCCAATTTGAATGCTTTTTATTACTTTTTCCTTGTCTGACTGCTGTCATTAGGACTTCCAATACTATGTTAAACAGAAATTGTGAGAGTGGGCATCCTTCTTTTGTTCTTGAATTTAGAGGAAAGGCTTTCAGCTTTTCACCACTGAGTATAATGTTAGCTGTGGGTCTGTCAGAAATCAGCCGAATTCCTATTCCTTTTGAGGGAACAGCTTAAATGTGACTCCCTCCAGGAAACCTACTGCAACTCCAAAGCCCTTGGGGGGAGGTATCAAAGGCTCCCAGAGCACCCTGTGCTTCTGCAAGCATGGCACCCTCTATGGCACACTGCCTTGTCTTTATTTCCCCACAATGAACTGTGAGTCTTTCTGGAGTAGGAACCAAGGCTGGTGTACCTACTACATGGGCTCATACTCATGATCAGCAATTATCTCAATGATCTAAAGTGTGTAACAGCATAAGCCTGGAGCCACAGATAGGACATCATGAGGAGGAAAGACCAAAAGATGATGCTACATCAATTCTTTCTATTTTGCGTTCTACTATTCTTGTTTCTTCTATAATATATGTGTGTGTGTGTGTGTGTGTGTATGACTGTCGATTATTCCTGTAGGTTTTTTACTAACACACATTATACTCAAAACAATTCATACTCTTCCACACAGGGGACAGAAGGCTTTACCCTAGCTGTTCTGGAATTTAAGGTCCAGAGAGAGATGTTGGATGTTGCTGCAGTGCTATTTTCAGCATGAATTAATTGTAGAATGAACAAGTGTTATTATTTGTTATTATTATTAATCTGGGACAATGAATTTGTCTTATTCTAGGTTGCTTAATATTTCATCATCTTCCGTTAGTTCTCAATGTAACAAATTCAGAATACTTTCAGTGACTATGCTTTCAGAATCTGTAGGAAAAAATATTTTCTAGATCCTAACTTTTAAGAATATAGGAATTCTGTACTAGGCCAAATCAGTCACCAAGAAGCTAGATTATCTGTCCCCCAGAGGTCACTGGAATTAAGAATATGACTCTACTTCTACTTCAGAGCTCAATATGAGTCATCTATGAATTCATGTAAACCGTCCTTCAGCTTATTTATATTTTAAGTCTGTATCACACCGAACTTTAAAAAGTCCTTTAAATTCTGTTGAAATTTCTTGTTGTCCCTCTTTGCCTCTTCAAGCTTTAATCGGATGAGGAGTGGTACGTTAAATTTCCTACCAAGGGCATTCACAGTTATGGGGTTTCTTTCCACACATACAGGAACTTACATAGAAGATGTACCTATACTGTATCACTTACTCTTCAAAATGTCTCAAACAGATATTAATTTCCCCATCTCCAGATGACAGAACTGAAGCTGGGGGGAAGTAACAAGGTCTCTCCCTTTCTCTCTCTCCTTTTCACTCTCTCCCTCTCTTTGTCTCTCTCTTTCTCTCTACTCATTCTACCTCTGGGATGAATCTTCTGATTTTAGACAATTCTTACTTGCATGGAGCTACTTCCCTGTGCAACATTTTTCTAAAAAGTGAGACTTACGGTCATATTCTAGCCCTTAAAACATTTAGAGGAAAGATCCTCTTCTGTATAGGAGCTCTTGCCATGTAAGAGGTCCATACTCATTACGCTGACGCAGCTGCTAGAACTACTGCTAATAATGAAGTAGCCTCTGCTTGTTCAACTCACCTTCTCCCTCAATGAGTTTTACAAGTGATTTTCAAACTTTTGCTGGCTGCAAAACTCTTTGTAAGATAAAATCTTTTATTTTCGAAATCCAAATACATATTAAGGAGGAAAAATCTGTGGCTCTGATTAAAATGAATGTAGAGAACGTGGGGTTATTCTCTTAGAACCCCTACCTCTGCAACTACTCAACCCTTCCTCTCTATGGGACCTCCATTTCAAGTAACCCATAAGGAATTTCTGGGCTTCATGGTATGCAGGTATAAATCACTAACTATATCCTCTCTTAGTCTTTCTTTATCTAGGATGATGTGCTGGACTAACCTGAATGCTCAAATAGACTGAGGAATATGAAGATTTAGAATACCTAACTGAAAATTCTTGTTAGTTTATAATTTGGTTTATAAAAATATGAACATAGGCAGACTAAGAATCTCACGAAAGAGCAACTTCCTCCCATGTCCTTTCATCTGAGGGTTTGCTGCGCTGTGTGACAGATGGAAATAACCAAAGGACCTGAGATAAGAAGACTCATAGGACTCCATGACCTATGAATCAGGAAGGTCTCCAACAAAACTGAAGCAAGAAGGTATTTACCTTTTGAGAGTTTCCCAAAACTTAAGAAACTAATGATTCTTCATTTTTAGGAAACCTGGTTTCTCTGAGTCTCAGTTTCCTCATCTCTATCAAAATTAAGCTGGATGTTGTCCAGGGCCATTTCTATGCCTAACAGTTAATCAGTCAGTGAACTGAAAGTTTTACTTTACTTCTCAAGGATATGAATATACAATAAAAGTTAAACTCATTCCATGATTTTATTTTAAATATACAGTCAGGAAGACAAGCCAGCATAGTGAAGCTTAATACTCAGACTACTAAACGGAGCTGAAGAATGACCGAGTCGGAAGTGTGATAATCACAGGTGCTTTTACAAGTCTGTGAGACATTTTGATAAGTCAAACTGATTATATCATATAGTATTATCTTGCTCTGAGTCATTTGGTGACTTTAATTCCCTTCAAATGAGAGGTCAAAAATAAATCTACATATTCCAAAGTGTCTTGTGAACACAAAAATTTGAGAATCATTGTTATAAATCAATGTTAATAAGTAAACCATTCATACTGAACTGTGTATTTCTAGAAATCATGTTTTCACCTTTGCACCTAATGGAACTACATACCACCTCCCATGATTATGGAATGCCCCCTCATTTGAGGTGGTACCGCTCTCATCAATTCAAATGCCACTGCACCTCATTTCCCAAAGAGCAGCAACACAAGTAATTCCCAACAACCGTTGCAAAAGCACCAGATGGAATTTCAAAGGATAAATAAGTACATTTATACTGCAGCAGGGGATTTCAAAATTTCCTTTCAAATAGAGCCAATTAAAATACAGGAACTCTGACAGGAGTTCCACTACAGAAGAAGAAAAAAGAATGCACTATCCATGTCACTATTTTAATTGGCTCCAGAAAGAGAGCATTTTCTAACCATTTGAAATCAAGTCCTGCCAGAATGCATAAAATTTACTCAGATATGTAGACAACACAATATGACTCTGAATGCCACAGAGCTTCCCAAGCATCTTTTCAAAAAGTGACAGTGTCAAGTTGTTCAGGGAAAGAACTGAGCGTCATGAAATGAGCTAATCTTCCATGCTGTGATCAGATGGAGAAAGAGGGAATCCAGTATTTGTCTACATCGGTGCTGTACAGATGTTTAAAAGGGGATATAATGACCCAGATCTACTAAGAGATTTTCTATGTTTACATTTGTGCCTAAATTCCTGCAAGTTTAAGAGTAGAATTTTTTCCAGCAAATTAATGTGTGTCCTTTAGGAATCCTTAGAAATTGCCCAAAAGAATATGAATAACCAATTCACAAAAGGGAAAACCTGAGTATCCACTAAATGTGAGAAAATACTCAGATTTACCCTTAATCAGAAGAATTCATATAGAAATAATGACATAATATCCTTTCTTATCCACCATAAAGGCAAATCTTTTTTTAAAAATCACATCATACCAAGTGTTGGCAAGGATGTGAGAGGACAAGCACTGATGAGGGGAATGTGAATTGGCACAACTATTCCAAAAACCTGGCCGTTTTTATGTAAATTAGGTATGAATATCCATTATGGCCTAGAAGTCTCATATTTGATATTCTGCCCCATAGAATCTCTCACATCAGTTCCTAACAGGCTTGTAAGGGGACATGCGCAAGGATATTCAACCAAGACAGTGGACTCCCCTGGCAGCACAATGGTTAAGAATCTGCCTGCCAATGCAGGGGACACGGACGGGTTCTAGCCCTGGTCTGGGAAGATTCCACATGCTGAAGAGCAACTAAGCCTGTGTGCCACAACTACTGAAGCCCACGCACCTAGAGCCAGTGCTCTGCAACAAGGACAAGTCACCACAATGAGAAGCTCGTGCACCACAACGAACAGTAGGCCCCGCTTGCCACAACTAGAGAAAGCCCATGCACCGCAAAGAAGACACAACGCAGCCAAAAATAAATAAAATCTTAAAAAAAAAAAAAAAAAACAAAGACAGCATTTCTGCGACAGTGGTGATTTAGAGACAACCTAGATGTCTATAAGTAAGAAAATGGATAATTTAAAATGTGGGATATGTATTACGGAGTACAATTCAGAAACAACACATTAGGTTTATAACAAAAACATGGACAGATCTAAAAAACAGTGTTGATCAAAAGGAAAAAACAAGATAAATAATAGCACATTGTTTTATGTAAATTAAAACTCCATACCCTCCAAACTAGTAATATATTTATAAGAATTCATGTAGATGTAAGGACACATAGCATGCATTTTAGAGAGAGTGTCTTCAGGAAGAGTGGAATGAGCCTGGGGTTTGGAAGTAAAAAGGAAATAATGAACTAAAACAAGCGGCAGAAATTTCTGGGACAAATAATGGAAATGGGCTATGTGCTGAGGTGTGTGATAAGCTCACATTTCTGCAACCAAGACTCAAAAGAAGTAAACAGAAAACAAAATAACAACTCATCTTATCCCACTAAGGACTGTTTCACTTAAATATAATCCTACCTTCTTATAAAATACCATATTCAACAATAAGAGTAAGTATTAAATAAAAGAGTTGAGCAAAAGATCAAATTTTTATTGAGTAACTTTTAGCTAAGCATAAGTCACCACTACGAAGGCACCAAAAAACTAAACAACCAGCCAACTGCCAGGTACTCAATGTTTACCAAACACCAGGCAGGACACTGCTAAATGTAAGAAAGACTAAAATATGGAATAACTGCTCAAGTTTTGCTATTTTGGTTTTATCAGGCAGGAATAAGGTCTTAGAAACATATATGGAGATTATAAAATTATGAGAGTATACATACATGCCTGAGGAGATCAGAGAATCTTATTCTAGCAAAGCCTACAATACAACTTTTCCAAAAAAATTCATTTTAAGAGCTCTTCTGGGGCTTCCCTGGTGGCGCAGTGGTTGAGAGTCCACCTGCCAATGCAGGGGACACGGGTTCGTGCCCCAGTCCGGGAAGATCCCACATGCCGCGGAGCGGCTGGGCCCGTGAGCCATGGCTGCTGAGCCTGCGCGTCCGGAGCCTGTGCTCTGCAACAGGAGAGGCCACAAGAGTGAGAGGTTCGCATACCGCAAAAAAAAAAAAAAAAAAGAGCTCTTCTTTTGTAACTGCCTTCAAAGTCACTGGCACTTTATTTTTTAAAATTCTCTATAGTAGTAAAACATATTTGAAGGATGTGGTTCACTTTTAAATGATTACTGCTGAAGTCATAAATTAACTTCCATTAGTGTAACTCTAAAGAATTACAGTTTATAGAGTATGTTCACAAACTCTAGCTCTTCTGGCAATGTGTTTCAGAATCATTTGAGTAAAAAAAAAGACCAGCTAAGGATACCTGTTAGAGACTTTGTCATAAATAATGAAAGTGGTTTTATTAATATACCATAAAATGAAACTATTGGCAAAACCAAAACTGTTCCAAATGCATTTTAAACAATGGCTGCAACAGCCTAAAAATAAATGTATAGCCTTATAACCTCTTAAGGTAACAAGATTAGACACTTAGACTCTGGCATTTTTGTCTTAAAAATACATTTCATTATATTTTAAATGCTGTGAGTGTCCACACAACTGCTATCCATAACAGCACTGCTATGTAGAGCAAAAAGTGGCAAAGTCAGAAGCCCTGGGTTTTATTCTCTTTTCTTCCAATTACAGTCAGTTCTTCTATAATACTTGTTTTGAAAAGGCAGATGTGTTGTGATGCACTGATAATATTAGGAAACAATCTGAATATATCTCAAATTTGGCATTTGTATATGCATGATTTTGTCCATCAAAAACACTACAGTAGGTGGACACAGAATCTGCATCCAGGGGAGCCTAGCCATGCAGGAAGGTACAAAACAGACACATCTCAAACATCTACCAGGAACCAGTTCACTGTGTGCACTATCCTGCAGTGCTGTGGTTTGCTATTCTTACACTTAAGAGCTTGGTTACATGAAAAAACACTCTTTCAGCATCCTATTTATATTGAAGGATCCAGATTCAAAAATGCCAGGAAGCGCATGCACAAGGAAAGTCTTAAGTCTTGAGGAAAAGCTTGAAATAAGCATTTTGAAAGAAACAAGAAATCATGTTGTGGAGAGGGCCAAGCTGGTGGTGGAAGAAAACTCTGAACTCACCTACTCCCATGAACACATCAAGTCTGCACCTACATGTAGAGCAATTTCTCCTGAAGAACTGAAGGCTGACTGAACAGCTCCTGCACATAGAAGGACCACATAGAAATGGAGAGGCAAGACAAAGGCACAGTATCCAAAGGAACCCCACCGCCCCCATGAGGTGACTTGTAATAGGGAGGGATATAACTGATGGGACCAAGTGCAGACTCCCTGGCCTTGAGACACAGCAAAAAATATATCAGTTTAAAGGGCACACAGACTACACGGGAAGGAAATCTATATACTAACTTTGAGTATCTGCCAAATGGGCTAGGAACTGCTGGAAGTCTCTCTGGAACCAGAGGCACCAGCAAAAATGTAGTGCTTTCAGAATGCACTCAAAATTAAGCAACAATCAACTTGAGATAGAATGCTACATGCATAGATTGCTACATATGAACCTCATGGTAACCAAAAACCTATGAAGATACACAAAAAATAAAAAGAACAGAATATAAGCATAACACTACAGAAAGTCATCAAATCACAAGGGAAGAGAACAAGAAAAGAACAGAGAAGAATTACAAAAACAACCAGAAAAAAACTAACAAAATGTCAACAAGTACATAACTATCAATAATTACTTTATGTGTAAAGGGATTAAATGCTCCAATCAAAACACATAGGGTGGCTGAACAGATTAAAAAACAAACAACAACAAGACCCATATATATATGCTGCCGAGAAGAAACTCACTTAAGATCTAAAGACATATACAGAATGAAGTGAAGAGATGGAAAAAGATATCCCATGCAAATAAAAACAAAAAGAAAGCTGAGATAGTGATAATTATATCAGGCAAAATAGACATTAAAACAAAGACTCTTAACAAGAGACAAAAAAGGGCATTACCTAATGATAAAGGGATCACACCAACAAGATAATATAACACTTGAAAATACCTGTGCACCCAACATAAGAGCAACTAAATACATAAAGCAAATTAAAAGTAATAAAGGGAGAAAAAGATAGCAATATAATAATAGTAGAGAACTTTAATGCCCCACTTTCATCAATGAATGTATCATCCAGAAAGAAAATCTGTAAGGAAACACTAGCCTTAAAGGACACATTAGTCCAGAGGAACTTAACAGATATATACAGAACACTGTATCTAAAATCACCAGAATAAACATTCTTTTCAAGTGCACATGGAGCATTCTCCAGGAGAGATCACGTTAGGCCACAAAACAAGATGCATAAATTTAAGAAGGCCAGAAATCATATCAAGCATCTTTTGCTACCACAAAAGTATGAAACTAGAAATCAATTACAAGAAGAAACTGGATAAAAACACAAATACATGGAGACTAAACATAATGCTACTAAACAATCAATGGGTCAATAAAGAAATCAATGGGGATATAAAAAATACTTTAAAACAGATGAAAATAGAAACAAAATTTTCCAAAATCTATGGTACACAGCAAAAGCAGTTTTAAGAGGGAAGTTCATAATGATACAGACATACCTCAAGAAGCAAGAAAAACTGCAGATAAAAAACCTAAATTTACATTGAAAGGAAATAGGAAAAAGAAGAACAAGCAAGCCCAAAGTTAGTAGAAGGAAGGAATTAATAAAAATCAGAGAGGAAATAAAGGGAACAGAGACTAAAAAGAAATAATAGAAAAGATCAATGGAACTAAGAACTGGTTCTTTGAAAAACAAATGAAATTCACAAATCTTTAGCCAAACTTATCATGCAAAAAAGAGAGAGGACCAAAATAAAATCAGAAACAAAAGAGGAGTTTACAAACGACACCACAGAAATACAAAGAATCATAAAAGAATACTATGAACAATTATATGCCAACAAATTAGGCAACCTAAAAGAAATGGATAAATTCCTAGAAACGTATAATCTTCCAAGACTGAATCATAAAGAAAGAGAAAACCTGAATGGACAGATGTCTTCACAGTTGAATTCTAAGAAATTCTAAAACAGAGAAGCAGGTGGTAGTTGCCTTTTTTTATGGGGATCTAATGAGATAATGTATGTGAAAGTAATATGCTAGCTATAAAGCAATAATTTGTATTCCTTCAGCACATACTTTACTGCAGAAGTAAAGAGGAGCATATTGGAGTTGATAAAAGCATGGGTGCAGGAGGGAGAATGAGTTTGAAAATCACCACTGTATCTTATTACCTGTCTAATTTGGGACAAGTTATATACGCTCTCTGTCTCGGGTTTTATGAGCATTAAAAAAAAAGTTAATACACGAAGAGCTCCTAATTATATTTTAGGTATGTTATGTGCTCTATCAGATACACTGATATATCAGAAAAGGGCTCTGTCTCCAAGAAGCTTACAGTCTAGTAAGAAGATAAATCATACATATAAATGGCTTGAACACAGACAAAGTTGGTGCCCTAAAGGAGCTATAACATGATATAAGACATCATGGGAGATCACTCCAGTTCTTTAAAAATAAATTTTCTTTCTCTAAAGTTACTAAGGTATCTTCCTGCTAAGCATTACTTTCATTGTCAAGCAAGGCTTAAGAAACTCTTACAATGATATTCAAAGGTGATCACTAAATTTCTTGTTTGCATTGTTCTATATGGCAAATTCAAAAGCATTCAGATGCAATTAGAAAAAAATGTATATAAACCTTCAGCCGCAAAAATGCTTATGGCATCATTCTGGTCAAGAAGGTACCGGGAGAACTGCTACCATCAAAGGATCCATAGCTGGGAGGAGACTTACAGGCTGTAATGGCCTCCCAAAATGCCTGTGACCTAATCTCTGGAACCTGAGAATCAAGTTAAGCGTGATTATCCTGGATTATCTGGGTGGGCCTCATGTAATCACATGTAAGAAGGACACAGGAGGAAGCAAAAGAAAAGGCAGTGTGGGGGCTTCCCTGGTGGCGCAGTGGTTGGGAGTACGCCTGCCGATGCAGGGGACACAGGTTCGTGCCCCGGTCCGGGAAGATCACACATGCCGCGGAGCGGCTGGGCCCGTGAACCATGGCCGCTGAGCCTGTGCGTCCGGAGCCTGTGCTCCGCAACGGGAGAGGCCACAACAGTGAGAGGCCCGTGTACCACAAAAAAAAAAAAAAAAAAAAAAAAAAAAAGAAAAGGCAGTGTGGAAATGGAAGCAGAGATTAGATTGATGTGTTTTGAATGGAGGAAAGGGCCACAAGTCAATTAATACAGGTGGCCACTAGAAGCCGAAAAAGGCAAGTAAACAAAGTCTGCCCTCTGAGTGTCCAGAAGGGACGAACCCTACTGATATCTTGACTTTAGCCCAATGAAACTGAATTCAGCCTTCTGACTTCTAGAAGTGCAAGAGAGTAAACCTGTGTTGTTTAATCCTCTAAGTTAGTAGTGATTCTTAAGAAGAGCCACAAGAAACTAAAACAGAGACAGAAGAAAAATGGCCCCTGTTCTTCAGTCTCTGCTCTGATTTCTAATGGGCAAGAAAGTTACAAAGCGCCCCCAGACAACCCCCAATTGACAGTTCATTGACTGATGGGGAGAAACTGCCTTAAAATTGTGAAAAGAACTTTCTACCACAGCAATCCTGATAAAAGCTAAAAGACTAACCATGCAAAAGCACAAAATATCTTGAAGTGATCCAGGATTCTGAGGAACATTAAAACCCATCTCAAAGTTAAAATCCTAGAGTTTGAAAAAAAAAGAAGTTCTCTATCGTCACCACTCTTACATGTTAACTTTGTGGGAAAATTCGTTCCAAACATAAGTTGAGAACTTGAAAGATACGGCATAATTATAAAGGAGTGAGTTCGATTCTTATCAAGCATTCTAGAACTCAAACATCCAAAGGCATGTTATAATTCTTAAAGCAGACCCTAGAGTAAGGAGGCAAGTATACATTCATCCTAACGGTACTTTCGTACTACCATCACTGTCCATCCACATCCCATGCTCTGGTCACATGACTGCCTTTCCTGCTACCTGCCTTTGCACATGCTATTCCCTTGCTTGCAGCATCCTTCTTCCATCCACCAACGCAAAGACCTAGAAAAAGTCATTAAATCTTAAATATTCGAGACTAAATCCAAATGTTGTATCCTTAGGTAAGTTTCCTTTGACTAACCCCTAGACAAGCTCCCTGCTTCTTGTACCCCTTGCCATCTTGGAACAGAGTTTCAACAGCAGTTATCCCATTGTTATAATTATCCATCTACACATCTATCTCCCCAACTAGCTGGAGGTCTCTCCTGGGCAATGACTATGCCCTACTCATCTTTGAATCCTGAATGCTTAGTACCATGCCTAGAACATAATAGACGTTAAAAATGTTTGTTAAAGAAATCAATGGGGCTTCCCTGGTGGTGCAGTGGTTGAGAGTCCACCTGCCGATGCAGGGGACACGGGTTCATGCCCTGGTCCGGGAAGATCCAACATGCCGCGGAGCGGCTGGGCCCATGGGCCGTGGCCGCTGAGCCTGCACGTCCGGAGCCTGCGCTCTGCAACGGGAGAGGCCACAACAGTGAGAGGCCCGCGTACCGCAAAAAAAAAAAAAAAGAAAAAAAGAAATCAATGCAGTCACTTCAGTAAACCAGTATCAATAACTTACTATTTTGGTTATCTTGAAGGCTTGACTCCCAAAAAACCATGTTTCTAAAAAGCCAATATACACTTGAAAAGAAGAGTTGCTACAAAAGAGGACCTACAAAACAATATGTAAATAAAGCATGGATTCTGGACTTACTATCACTGCTAGTCCAAATAGCTAGTCTTTACAGTATGGAGAAGCCAACACTTACCATTTTGTCTGCCAGCGCCCCTTTGTTCTCCTAGAAGTAGCACCTTCCTCTTCTGGGGCTGTGAATTGCTTCCCCCTCCCTCTCTATTCATTGGTCCAAACAAACAGTATCTGAGTCCAGATCTATCTCCCGTGGCTTACCTAGGTATACGAATATATTCCCTGTTTTGAATTTGGTTTCTGTCGCTTGTAACTAATAGATTCCGACGAATGCAGGTTGTTAACTAAAAGGTAAACTGGAGCAAGTTTCTCAATTATTTCTTCATAAAAATCAAATGGGCAGCTTTTCAAAGCTGTTTTTTAAGAGCACGATGCAAATATTTGTCAGGCATTCTGCTGCATTAAAGA
This sequence comes from Phocoena sinus, assembly GCF_008692025.1. Lineage (NCBI taxonomy): Eukaryota > Metazoa > Chordata > Mammalia > Artiodactyla > Phocoenidae > Phocoena > Phocoena sinus. The sequence continues at coordinate 40,454,206 of NC_045765.1, forward strand.
AGAATCTAGAGAATCACCTCCATTAAATAAAAAGTAGCAACATGGCAGAGCATGGTAGGCATCCAGGAAATCTGAGTGTTAACTAACTGGATGCCTTTGGACAAGGGACTTAAAATCTCTGGGCATCGAACTGCCATCTATATTCTAAGCCACTAAAAAAGCATATATTTTGTGGTTCAGAATACAGCAGCACCTCCATGATTTTTGATATCAAAAATTCAAACTTCTTTTGGCGAAGGGAAAGAGAACTTCTCAATGAGATTTAAAGAAAAGTTCAATTATCCAGAATACTGAAGTTTTTTAAAGCATAACCAGAGCCATTACTCAGTATGTGATAAATGAACCGAAAATAGGAGATTACCAGGAAAGTTACCTTTTTATGAACTCATCTAGCTTGCTGGATGAAAACTGGAAAAGAGGACTAAATCCATCCCCTGCTGAAGTGTGGCTAATTCTATAATCAATCACAACCACAGCATTCAATAACGCAACAAGTACTCACTTGGCAACGGTTATATTCAGGGCACTGTGACCAGTGCTGAGGGCAATGCAGGAAGGGATAAACTGGATTTATAATCTCACCTCCCTGTTTAAAAGCCTCCAGCAGCATGCCATTGCCCTTGGACTAAAATCCAAATTCATTACCTGACTTTAAGGGCCTGACTTTGAAGACTCCTACTTTTCCTGCATCACCTTCTGATACTCTCTCCATCCATCTCCTTCCTCCAGCCAAAGTCCTTTTTCAGATCCTTATACAGCCAAGCATTTTCTAGCTTCAAGGTGTATGAATAGACTCCTGATTGATATTCCTTCTGCCCGGAATGTTGTCCCCCCACTCAGCCCACGGCAGGCTGGCTGGCTCCTTCCTGTACTTCAGGCCAATCTTAAAATAAATGCAACCTCCTCAGCTAGACTTTTCCTCATCTTATCCTCCTTTCTCCCCCCACCCTACGATCGTCACTATTATTTTCTCTCTCAGTCCCACGTTAGTTCTCTTCCCAGTGCTTTTCCATGTGGCAATTACTTTATTTGCTTGTCTCCTTGGGCTTTGCCTGGGTCTGGGGAGGGGGCAGGGACATGGTGGACTTTTCTGTTCTGTGCTGTATCTTCAGTACCTAGCATAACACCTAATACACAGAAGTCACGCTATGAAGATTCATTGAATGAATGAATTGAAAAAGGAGATTCATGTAACTACAATAGCTACGACATAAAGCAGTATACATTAAGTGTTTACACAGAAGGAAAAAAACAGACAAGGGTGACTAACAAAAATGTAAAAGAGAAAAAGTGCAAAGCATGGTCTAAGGAATGAAAGAAATTTCCCGTAACTATAGGAAAGGACACAATTGGTGAGACCACACCATGCAGGGTCTTGAGGGCAAAACAAGGGAGTCTGTATTTATCCCATGAGCACTGGGGACTCATATAAACTTTCTAATCAAGACAGTACAACTATTCTCTCTGGGTTTGAGAAGGATTACCCTGCTGCCGGTATGAACGTATAATGGATGGAGACTGGGAAGAGGGCCATGGCAATAGGCCAGGACAATGCATCACCAAAGAGTAAAAGAGTCAAAGGAAAGAATGAGAATGTATGAAAGACATTTTGCAATTGGCTGGAAGTGGAAGGTGAAAGAATAAGGAAAAGAAGATTCTTCTTACACCAAGGGTGAACACTGCAGAGTGTGGGAAGAGGGAAGGTTTTGGATTGCAGGAGGAAGATTATGGGTTCAACCCTGGCTACCATACAAAACAAAATAGAAAAACCATAGAGGAACTTCAAGATGGCAGAAGAGTAAGACGTGGAGATCACCCTCCTCCCCACAAATACATCAGAAATCTACATGTGGAACAACACCTACAGAACACCTACTGAATGCTGGCAGAGGACCTCAGACCTCCCAAAAGGCAACAAACTCGCCACGTACCGGGGTAGGACAAAAGAAAAAATAGAGACAAAAGAATAGGGACGGGACCTGCATCAGTGGGAGGGAGCTGTGAAGGAGGAAAGGTTCCACACACTAGGAAGCCCATTCACTGGAGGAGATGGGGGGCGGGGGGGAAGCTTTGGAGCCACAGAGGAGAGCGCAGAAACAGGGGTGCAGACGGCAAAGCAGAGAGATTCCTGCACAGTGGATCAGTGCTGACCAGCACTCACCATCCCGAGAGGCTTGTCTGCTCACCCGCCAGAATGGGTGGGGACTGAGAGCTGAAGCTCGCGCTTCGGAAGTCAGATCCCGGGGAGAGGACTGGGGTTGGCGGCGTGAACACAGCCTGAAGGGGACTAGTGTACCACAGATAGCTGGGAGGAGTTTGGGAAAAAGTCTGGAACTGCCTAAGAGGCAAGAGACCATTGTTTCGGGGTGCACGAGGAGAGGGGATTCAGAACACCGCCAAAACGAGCTCCAGAAGCAGGCACGAGCCACGGCTATCAGAGCAGACACCAGAGATGGGCATGAGATGCTAAGGCTGCTGCTGCAGCCATCAAGAAGCCTGAGTGCAAGCACAGGTCACTATCCACACCGTCCCTCCCGGGAGCCTGTGCAGCCCACCACTGCCACGGTCCCGTGATCCAGGGAAAACTTCCCCGGGAGAACACACGGTGCACCTCAGGCCGGTGCAACGTCACGCTGGCCTCTGCCGCCGCAGGCTTGCCCTGCATTCCGTACCCCTCCCTCCCCCCGGTCTGAGTGAGCCTGAACCCCCGAATCAGCGGCTCCTTTAACCCTCTCCTGTCTGAGCGAAGGACAGACGCCCTCAGGCGACCTACACACAGAGGCGGGTCCAAATCCAAAGCTGAACCGCAGGAGCTGTGAGAACAAAGAAGAGAAAGGGAAATCCCTCCCAGCAGCCTCAGGAGCAGCGGAATAAATCTCCACAATCAACTTGATGTACCCTGCATCTGTGGAATACCTGAATAGACAACGAATCATCCCAAATTGAGGAGGTGGACTTTGGGAGCAATGATATATGTATTTTTTTCCCTTTTTCTCTTTCTGTGAGTGTGTACGTGTATGCTTCTGCGTATGATTTTGTCTGTATAGCTTTGCTTTTACCATTTGTCCTAGGGTTCTGTCTGTCCATTTCGGGTTTTTTTTACTATAGTTTTTAGCACTTGTTATCATTGGTGGATTTCTTTTTTGGTTTGGTTGCTCTTTTTTTTCTTGCTTTCTTTTATTACTTTTTAATTTTTTTAATAATTATTTTTATTTTAATAACTATATTTTATTTTATCTTCTTCTTTCTTTCCTTCTTTGTTTTTCTCCCTTTCATTCTGAGCCGTGTGGATGACAGGCTCTTCATTCTCCAGCCAGGTGTCAGGGCTGAGCCTCTGAGGTGGGAGAGCCAAGTTCAGGACACTGGTCCACAAGAGACCTCCCAGCTCCACGTAATATCAAATGGCAAAAATCTCCCAGAGATTCCAACACAACGCCAAGACCAATCTCCACTCAACGACCAAGAAGCTACAGTGCTGGACAGCCTATGATAAACAACTAGCAAAAGAGAAACACAACCCCACCCATTAGCAGAGAGGCTGCCTAAAATCATAATAAGGCCACAGACACCACAAAACACACCACCAGACGTGGACCTGCCCACCAGAAAGATAAGATCCAGCCTCATCCAACAGAACACAGCTACTAGTCCCCTCCAGCAGGAAGCCTACAGAACTCACTGAACCAACCTTAGCCGCTGGGGCAGACACCAAAAACAGCGGGAACTACGAACCTGCAGCCTGCGAAAAGGAGACCCCAAACACAGTAAGTTAAGCAAAATGAGAAGACAGAGAAACACACAGCAGATGAAGGAGCAATGTAAAAACCCACCTGATCTAACAAATGAAGAGGAAAGAGGCAGTCTACCTGAAAAAGAATTCAGAATAATGATAATAAAGATGATCCAAAATCTTGGAAATAGAATGGAGAAAATACAAGAAACATTTAACAAGGACCTAGAAGAACTAAAGAGAAAACAAACAATGATGAACAACAATAAATGAAATTCAACATTCTCTAGAAGACATCAATAGCAGAATAACTGAGGCAGAAGAATGGATAAGTGACCTGGAATATAAAATAGTGGAAATAACTACTGCAGAGCAGGAAAAAAAAAAAAACAATGAAAAGAATTGAGGAAAGTCTCAGAGACCTCGGGGATAACATTAAACACACCAACATTCAAATAATAGGGGTCCCAGAAGGAGAAGAGTAAAAGAAAGGGACTGAGAAAATATTTGAAGATATTATAGTTGAAAACTTCCCTAATATGGGAAAGGAAATAGTTAATCAAGTCCAGAAGCTAAGAGAGTCCCATATAGGATAAATCCGAGGAGAAACACACCAAGACACATATTAATCAAATTATCAAAAATTAAATACAAGAAAAAAATATTAAAAGCAGCAAGGAAAAAGGAACAAATATCACACAAGGGAATCCCCAATAAGGTTAACAGCTGAACTTGCAGCAGAAATTCTGCAAGTCAGAAGGGAGTGGCAGGACATATTTAAAGTGATGAAGGAGAAGAACCTACAACCAAGACTACTCTACACAGCAAGGATCTCATTCAGATTTGATGGAGAAATTAAAACCTTTACAGACAACCAAAAGCTAAGAGAATTCAGCACTACGAAACCAACTTTACAACAAATGCTAAAGGAACTTCTCTAAGCAGGAAACACAAGAGAAGGAAAAGACCTACAATAACGAACCCAAAACAATTAAGAAACTGGTAATAGGAGCATACATATAGATAATTTCCTTAAATGTAAATGGATTAAATGTCCCAACCAAAAGACACAGACCGGCTGAATGGATACAAAAACAAGACCGTATATATGCTGTCTACAAGAGACCCACGTCAGACCTAGGGACACATACAAACAGAAAGTGAGGGGATGGAAAAAGATATTGCATGGAAACAGAAATGAAAAGAAAGCTGGAGTAGCAATTCTCATATCAGACAAAATAGACTTTAAAACAAAGACTATTACAAGAGACAAAGAAGGACACTACATAATGATCAAGGGATCAATCGAAGAAGAAAATATAACAATTGTAAATATTTATGCACCCAACATAGGAGCACTTGAATACATAAGGCAAACACTAACAGCCATAAAAGAGGAAATTGACAGTAACACAATCAAACCAGGGGACTTTAATACCTCACTTTCACCAATGCACAGATCATCCAAAATGAAAATAAATAAGGAAACACAAGCTTTAAATGATACATTAAACAAGATGGCCTTAACTGATACGTATAGGACATTCCATCCAAAAATAACAAAATACACTTTCTTCTCAACTGCTCATGGAACATTCTCCACGATAGATCATACCTTGGGTCATAAATCAAGCCTTGGTAAATTTAAGAAAAGTGAAATCATATCAAGTATCTTTTCTGACCAAAATGCTATGACACTCAATATCAATTAGAAGAAAAAATGTGTGAAAGATACACACACATGGATGTTAAACAATACACTACTTAATAACCAAGAGATCACTGAAGAAATCAAAGAGGAAATCAAAAAATACACAGAAACAAATGACAATGAAAACACGATGACCCAAAACCTATGGGACGCAGCAAAAGCAGTTCTCAGAGGGAAGTGTATAGCAGTACAATCCTACCTCAAGAAACATCTCAAATAAACAACCTAACCTTACACCCAAAGCACTTAGAGAAAGAAGAAGGAAAAAAAACAAAGTTAGCAGAAGGAAAGAAATCATAAAGATCAGATCAGAAGTAAATGAAAAAGAAATGAAGAAAACGGAAGCAAAGATCAGTAAAACTAAAAGCTGATTCTTTGCGAAGATAAACAAAATTGATAAGCCATTAGCCAGACTCACCAAAAAAAAAAGGGAGGGAGAAGATTCAAATCAATAGAATTAGAAATGAAAAAGGAGAAGTAATAACTGACAATGCAGAAATACAAAGGGTCAAGAGAGATTACTACAAGCAACTATATGCCAATAAAATGGACAACCTGGAACACATGGACAGATTTTTAGAAATGCACAGCCTTCCGAGACTAAACCAGGAAGAAATCGAAAAAAAGAACAGACCAATCACAAGCACTGAAATTGAAACTGTGATTAAAAATCTTCCAACAAACAAAAGCCCAGGACCAGATGGCTTCACAGGCGAATTCTAACAAACATTTAGAGAAGAGCTAACACCTACCCTTCTCAAACTCTTCCAAAATATAGCAGAGGGAGGAACACTCATAAACTCATTCTATGAGGCCATCATCACCTTGATACCAAAACCAGACAAAGATGTCACAAAGAAAGAAAACTACAAGCCAATATCACTGATGAACATAGATGCAAAAATCCTCAACAAAATACTAGCAAGCAGAATCCAACAGCACATTAAAAGGATCATACAGGGCTTCCCTGGTGGCGCAGTGGTTGAGAGTCCGCCTGCCGATGTAGGGGACATGGGTTCGTGCCCCGGTCCGGGAAGATCCCACGTGCCGTGGAGCGGCTGGGCCCGTGAGCCATGGCTGCTGAGCTTGCGCGGCCGGAGCCTGTGCTCCCGCAACGGGAGAAGCCACAACAGTGAGAGGCCCGCATACCACAAAAAAAAAAAAAAAAAAAAAGGATCATACACCGTGATCAAGTGGGGTTTATTCCAGGAATGCAAGGATTCTTCAATATACGCAAATCAAGCAATATGATAAATCATATTAACAAATTGAAGGAAAAAAACCATATGATCATCTCAATAGATGCACAGAAAGCTTTCAACAAAATTCAACACCCATTTGTTATAAAAACCCTCCAGAAAGGAGGCACAGAGGGAACTTACCTCAACATAATAAAGGCCATATGTGACAAACCCACAGCCACATCATCCTCAATGGTGAAAAACTGAAACCATTTCCACTAAGATCAGGAACAAGACAAGGCTGCTCACTCTCACCACTACTATTCAACATAGTTTTGGAAGTTTTAGCCACAGCGATCGGAGAAGAAAAAGAAATAAAAGGAATCCATATCGGAAAAGAGGAAGTAACACTGTCACTGTTTGTAAATGACGTGATACTATACAAAGAGAATCCTAAAGATTCCATCAGAAAACTACTAGAGTTAATCAATGAATTTGGTAAAGTAGCAGGATACAAAATTAATGCACAGAAATCTCTTGCATTCCTATACACTAATGATGAAAAACCTGAATGAGAAATTAAGAAACACTCCTATTTACCACTGCAGACAAAAAGAATAAAATACCTAGGAATAAACTTACCTAAGGAGACAAAAGACCTGTATGCAGAAAACTATAAGACACTGATGAAAGAAATTAAAGATGATACAAACAGATGGACATATATACCATGTTCTTGGATTGGAAGAATCAACATTGTGAAAATGACTCTACTACCCAAAGCAATCTACAGATTCAATGCAATCCCTATCAAACTACCACTGGCATTTTTCACAGAACTAGAACAATAAATTTCACAATTTGTATGGAAATACAAAACACCCTGAATAGCCAAAGCAAACCTGAGAAAGAAAAACGTAGCTGGAGGAATCAGGCTCCCTGTCTTCAGACTATACTACAAAACTACAGTAATCAAGACAGCATGGTACTGGCACAAAAACAGAAATATAGGTCAATGGAACAGGATAGAAAGCCCAGAGATACATCCACGCACATATGGTCACCTTATCTCTGATAAAGGAGGCAAGAATATACAACGGAGAAAAGACAGCCTCTTCAATAACTGGTGCTGAGAAAACTGGACAGCTACATGTAACTGTAGTGTAGAAGACTCCCTAACACCATACACAAAAATAAACTCAAAATGGATTAAAGACCTAAATGTAAGGCCAGATACTATCAAACTCTTAGAGGAAAACATAGGCAGAACACTCTATGACAAAAATCACAGCTAGATACTTTTTGACCCACGTCCTAGAGAAATGGAAATAAAAACAAACAAATGGGACCTAATGAAACTTCAAAGTCTTTGCACAGCAAAGGAAACCATAAACAAGATAAAAAGACCACCCTCAGAATGGGAGAAAATATTTGCAAATGAAGCAACTGACAAAGGATTAATCTCCAAAACATACAAGCAGCTCATGCAGCTCAATATCAAAAAAACAACAACCCAACCGAAAAATGGCAGAAGCCCTAAACAGACATTTCTCCAAAGAAGATATACAGATTGCCAACAAACACATGGAAGAATGCTCAACATCATTAATCATTAGAGAAATGCAAATCAATACTACAATGCGTTATTATCTCACACCAGTCAGAATGGCCATCATCAAAAAATCTACACACAATAAATGCTGGAGAGGGTGTGGAGAAAAGGGAACCCTCTTGCACTGTTGGTGGGAATGTAAATTGATACAGCCACTGTGGAGAACAGTATGGAGCTTCCTTAAAAAACTACAAATAGAACTACCATACGACCCAGCAATCCCATTACTGGGCATATACCCTGAGAAAACCATAATTCAAAAAGCGTCATGTAGCACAATGTTCATTGCAGCTCTATTTACAATAGCCAGGAAATGGAAACAACCTAAGTGTCCATCAACAGATGAATGGATAAAGAAGATGTGGCACCTATATACCATGGAATATTACTCAGCCATAAAAAGAAACGAAATTGAGTTACTTGTAGTGAGGTAGATGGACCTAGAGTCTGTCATACAGAGTGAAATAAGTCAGATAGAGAAAAACAAATACCGTATGTTAACACATATATATGGAATCTAGAACAAATAAATAAATAAAATAACATGGTCATGAGGAACCTAGGAGCAAGACAGGAATATAGACACAGACCTACTAGAGAATGGACTTGAGGATACAGGGAGGGTGAAGGGTAAGCTGGGACAAAGTGAGAGAGTAGCATGGACATATATACACTACCAAATGTAAAACATAGTGGTAAGCAGCCGCATAGCAAAGGGAGATCAGCTCAGCGCTTATCAGCTCGGTGCTTTCTGACCACCTAGAGGGATGGGAGGGAGGGAGACACAAGAGAAAGAGATATGGGGACGTATGTATATGTATAACTGATTCACTTTGTTATAAAGCAGAAACTAACACACCATTTTAAAGCAATTATACTCCAATAAAGATGTTTAAAAAAATGACAACAAAACAAAAGGAAAAGAACATGTATCAATTACACTGTTCTGAAACAAAGATGAAGCATCACTCAGGTACAGAAGATTTCCATTCTCAGCACATCATCTTTCAGCAGCAGTTGCCCAACCCCAGGGTGCCAATTCAGCTCCTCTACCAACAGTGTGTGTCTGCAGGAAGGTGCGGAAAGCAGAGAGCACAAATCGACAATGTCTTTTCTCTGCTGCTGTGCTCCTGACTATACGGATCGAATTCACCTACACAGGGTACTCTTTACTCCTAAGTAAGTACACATTGCTACTGCAAAATTGGAAATACGAGAAATTTAAAAAAAAAAAAAAAAAAAAAAAAAACCTAAGTATTGGAAGGAATGCTGTAATACAATGAATTGTATTATGATAAATGGGTAGGTTTTGATAAGTGATATAGGTGAAGACAAACTTTTAGTGCTGCCATAAAGATTAAATGAATGCCTGGCACATGGAAAGTACTAAGTGATAGGTGCTATTATTATTACTATTATTATTACTACTATTATTATCAAAATATGCAAAGGTAGAATGCAAATTGTAAAGCATCATAAAATCTTACTGTTACTATTATCAGAGAGCGATTTTATGAAAGTCTGAGATGTTTTTGTTGTTTTCCATGGTAATTAGCAGAGAGGTCAGGAAAATCGGAGACATTTTGACTGGGAGGAACTCTAAGCACCGTTTCATTCAGTTGTCTTTCTTTTTCAGATGGGTTACCTAAAATCAGATGAGACTTGTCCAACAGCACCAGCTGGTTAGTACCTGAGCTAGACGGTATTCTTTCACAATGCTCAGGTCTTGTATTTGTTTTTTTCCCTCCCCAACCAGCCTAGGTGTGCCTGGAAAGGGACAGGGGGGAATCAGGAAGAGGACGAATAGTATAATCGCCTAGTGATGCTTGAAATAGGTTTCAGAACCGAACACAAGAGGCATACCAATCCAGCTCAGCCATTTAGTGACCATCTGGACTCGTTCAAGTAATTTCACTTTCCTGACATTCAGATTTCTCATTGGTAAAGGAGGGATAATAATACTTGCCTCGTAGAATGACATGGAATAGTTAGGAAAGTACTTCTTAGCAGAACGTGTGGCATGCTAGTAAGGGCTCAAAAATTGGCAGACACGATAATGATGATGATGGCAGTGGTGACGCTGAGGATGGTGGTGAGGATGACAGTGAAGATGGTGGTGAGAAAGATGGAAACTGCTTATGGGTCAGTTCCTAGAAGGTGCTTTGACATAAGGCAGACTGTTGAAATTTATGTGCAGAGACATGACAGGAGTTACCTCATGGAAAAGCCTGGTCCTGGCAGCAGAGCCATGGCTTAAGAGCCATATGACCCAAAGAATTTGATAACAGCTGAGGAGTAACTGATGCGACTAAGGTCTGGGGGTCAAACAGAGGGAGGAGTTGAAACCAGATGGCCCTCTCCATTGGGTCCAGGTGAGGAAGAGAAAGGAAAGGATGTGTGTTAAATGACAGCACTTCACTAATCAGTGATACATTTGGTCGTTTACTTCCTAATGTGAACATCTCACCAAATTACTCTTGTCGATGAAATATGAACACTGCTAACTTATGGATTCAAACAAGACGACACCCTTGTCTAACACATCCTCTGTACACAAGTCCTAAGCACTGAAACTATGGATTTCCAGAAAGTCTTAAATAATTAATGTTGAGTTGGCAAAAAAACTTGTTCGGGTTTTTCCGTAACGTGGAAAAACCTTAACGAACTTTTTGGCCAACCCATATAAATGGTCATTCTGCATCCGTTATAATCTGTGAAGATGTGTTCCATTCTGGAAGGAAGAAGATAAAAGACAGAGAGGAGTGTAAAGAATAAGCAGCAGAGAGGGAAAAGGGCAGGAGACAGGAGAGGAGAGAGGTGATGTAATTTGCTTGTAACTCAGTAATGTCCTGTATTACACAAAAGTAAAATATTCATTTCAGCCCCTTGGCTATGCTACCAAAAATATATGCTCAACCAAGGTTAATGTCTAAGTCGTATAATGCGAATTTAGTACCAGAACGTTTTGGACAAATTGGAGACTTCATCACATCTTGAAGTTTTTCAACCACAGGATAATACATCAGCCCCACAGTTAAATACCACAGTCAGCTGACCACCAACTTGCCTGAGGACAACAAACGCATAAAATAGAAGGCTATTAGCCTTTCGGAATTGATCATATCCATGAAGAAAGGGGGGTGGGAAAGCCATAATCAGTCTAAGCCACATGAAATGAGAAACTACACTTGCCAATTATCCTTTTGCAAATTTCACTCATGTGACATGATACAATTCTCAATGACTTCAATCATCAACAACTTGCATACAGAGACCACCCTTCTCCTCCCAACAGTTTGCAGAAATTGTAGAAGTAGGAGTAGGCAAACATCTTTAGAGCTGGTAAACAATCTAGGAAGTCATTCTATCATGGTTGTTATATCCTGGCTCTGCTGATATCTCAGAACAAAACTAAACATTATGGGGAACTTCAATTCAAGGCGTTCACTTAAAAGGCTGGATGGGCTGCATTAGGAGCAGAAACACACCAGGCCAGAGCTGGATGGACTCTGTGGGCCATGCAAGTCCACACAGTGAGCTGGAGAGCATAAAAAGGACTCTGATCCTGAAGAAGATCCACCCAACATCCTGGGGCATGTTCCTTACAGCTGCTAGTCTCAACCACACTAAGTGAGACATGAGACAGGAGAGAGTTGTAGCTGGGTGTTTGGGTATGGCTCTCACAGACACTTGGGCTCACCACCCGGCTCTGCCACTTAGTAACTGTTTGTGGCTGAACAAATTACTTAAACTCTTTAAGGTTCAGACTTTCCATTTCCAAATATAATATCACCAACCCCAACTGAAATTTATAAAAATTAAATGAGGTGATACGCGCAAAACCTTTAGCATATCTGCTGCAAATGAAAATACGTAAAATACTGCTTAATTTGCAGGGCTACTGCAAGAATTAAATAAGTTATAATATATGAAAATCACTTAATGCCGTGCCTGCCATATAATATATACTCAATAAATACTAGCTCGTTGCTATTATAGACAAGTCCTGAGCCTTCCGTGCTCTGAGCCTTCCATGATTCTATAATCTCTGTCTCTCGCAACAAAAATATCAACCCAGGTTTCTTGTCTTCCAGCCCAGCATGCCTGCTACCACCCTGCTCAGAAATTGAGTCAGAATATACAGTACCAAGGCAGAAGCCCCAGTGATGAGCCAAGTGTCAGCTTCCTGCCCATCCCTGCAGACAGCCCTCCATCCCAGCCTGTGGTCCATGTTTCACAGACAACCCTGGTGTCAAGCACCACTTACTGTGCAGAATGACTGGCAAAGACACACATCCAACTCTGGCATTTACCCCAGAAACATAATTGAGGTCTGAGATGCTCTGAAGACATTTTGAGGAGGGGTCAGTTTGATGCCAACCTGTGTCATCTCTGCGGCAGACACTTCCCCCTCACCACTATGTACAAGTCATGACAATCTCAGAGCTCCCATGTGAGGTGAAGGTGAATGCCGTTCCTTGGACAGCTGCTCAAGGAAGTGGTTAATATATATTAATGAGGCATCACTTAAAATTGTTCTCCATTTCTCATAAACCAGTAATGTTTTTATACCAATTCTAGGCACATACAGTTACACCTATGGCTGGGCAACAATGATAAAAACAATAGCCAATGCTTATTGATGCTTAACTATGTGCCAGGGACAGTGCTCAGTACTTTAGGAACATAATCTCACTCAATCCCTACAGCAACTCCAGGGGCAGTGGTTGAAGGTAACCAGGCTGCATGCGACAGGGCACATCTCTTTGACTGGCCAACATAACAACAATTTTGTTTGGGGGGGAAAGAGGGGGAGGACATGGGAAGAGGGAGAATCTTTTAAAATTGTCATCCAGCCACAAAACAGACAGCTTTCTACAAAGAAAGTAAGTCTCATGACAAGTAGAGCTTAAACCTTCTCTCCCCCTTCTGGACTTCCAAGTAACTGTGACATGTGTCTGAAACACCATCCTATGGTTAAGCCCCTACATTTCTCAGGGAAGTCCCTCAGTCTGCTCGCATTTCGGCATGCTGATCTAAGATTGACCAGGGTTGTTTTACATAAGTGAAATCAGCTTCCTCTAGTATCACTTCCCCCATTTTATAGATGAGAAAACTGAGGCAGTTATGTTCAGAAGCTCATACAGCTGGTAAGTGCCAGAGGGAGCATTTGAACCGAGCAGTGGTTGACCGCAGAGCCCAAGCTCTTCACCATTATATACACATTTTGTAATTTAACAAATGACAAGATACCAATGCCAGCCAGGTAATGAAAGTCACTCCTAACTTTCAATCACCAAATCGTAGTTCTATTTTTTTTTTCCCCATGACTTTGAAAAGGAAAACGACAAAAACCATGCATGTATTTAAACACCATCATCAATCACACACCCACTACATACCCAGCACTCTGCACACAATGGGACCATCAACATTACCAAGTTGAGTGTCAGCTCCTGAGTAATTCACAGTTTGGAGGAGGAGAAATCTCTGCAAAAGAGGAGTTTCATAAAATGGAACATGTTCTCAGAAATACTGCCAGGATTACAAGAACACAGAAGGACTAAGCCTTACCCCATGGGCACACCCAAAAACCTGTAAGGAAAAGAAGATACAGTGCAATTCTTACCGTAAAAGGAAGACTTCGAAGAAACAGTCCTTTTGAATTGACCCATCCCTCTGCATGAGATGGAAAATCCTCAGCTGTGACAACATGCTGGATGATCTCTGATTTACACTGAAGAGCCAAGCATCTGTTTTCCCCACAAAGTAAATGACTCCCTGATAAATTGTTTTATGATGTTAGATCTGAGAGGTCGGATGGTTCTATCAGTCTCATAGCAGAGGTCTCAGAACAACAAACAAACAAAAATAAAATAAAACATCGCGTCCTAGGTTAAGAGAATGTTATTTTCACTGTTAATGTGGATCAGCCAGGTGGGGCACAGTAAGTCACTAATCTTTTTTGTTTTAATAAATGTGTTTACCAGCGAGGAGAAAGCAGCTTGATTCAATGTCTCATAGAACACTCAATTTCGGTAAATAAAGTTAGTAACATTTCTCCGTGAGCTATGATAACAATCTCGCAGTGAATCTCAAAGGAAAAACGCACCGAGTTGTGGGGAAATGTAGTGATGGGGTCGGGGGGATGCCTCTTGCACCCTGGCAGCCTCTCCACTTGAGGAGAGAAAGGTTAATGTGCGTTCTCGTCACAGTTCAGAGATAGGCAGCTGTACGTCGCCTACTTTTCTGGATTCTCTCCAGCTTTCATGGCTGCCAAAACTGGGCGGACTTGAAGCCAAAAATTGCATCGAGAAAGACATCAAAACAGAAAGTTGAGGCAGAATTATAAATAGAGGTTAGAAATAATTACAAATGCATAAATTGTCACCAGACACCTCTGCAACTATTACTAAGCGAGAAATTAAGCCATGTGAAATGAAATGCATTATCAATGAACTTTCAGTTATAAATTAAGGCTAGGAAAACTACATTTCCTCCTTCCTGCCTATTGAAAAAAATAGAGCTCACTACTGAACAAAGTTTTTTCAACACTATGAAGTGGTGTAAAGATAGGGTGGTTAATGTTCCACTTGATAATGGATACCATAACATATAACTGCAGGCCAGTGCAATACATTGCAACGTAATTATTTGCGTAATTGTTGCATAGTTCTCTGAGACTCCATTCAAACTGTAATCTCAATTTTCCTACTCCCTCACTCTGGTGATTGGAAGCAGGGCTCTTCTCCCTTTGTGCCTGTGTGTCCTTGACTCTGTAACTCTCTTGCCCTTTTAATTAGTCCTCTCTTTCTGACGGCGGGTGTCAGAAATTACAGGGCAGGCTGTTCATGGACAGCTTGCTCTCTGTCTCTGAATTAAAGTCCCTTATACTTGAACACACCTCTCCATTTACTATTTTTATGTGCATGATCTCATTTGATTTTCACAATATCTCTAGGAGGGAGTCAGGGCAGGGATTATTATTCTCAGTTACTAGATGTGGAAAGATAGAGAAGCACTCAAAATCACAGGTCTTCACGAGGTCAAGAGCAAACTCAGGACTCCAAATGTTATCTCAGTTCTCTTTCCAGAATATGATGCTGGCTTCCTAATTCAAGAAGTAAGTTCCCCTGGTATTCCACACGTGGTTTGCAGACTCAAAAGGGGTCAAGTAGATAAGATCAATGAGTGAGTCAAATCAGGGCAAGACAACGAGGGAGTGATGGGGAGTATGGCAAAGTGGTGGGACCTCTGCCTAAAATCATGTTCATTCAAAGCAATTTTAAATGTGACGTGGGCCAAAGAGCACACACTTGGGAAAGGGTGGGGACGCAGTAAATGTGGATATCTGGCCAGCAGTGGTGATCCCTGCATTATATGTATTTGTCAATTAAGTCTAAGGAATAAGAGAGACCTTACACAGATGCACACCTGGGAACCATATCCCTCTCTGTTGGAGAAATGAGTTCACAAAGGCCCTCCTTCGTCTTGAGGGCCTCACAGTCTACTGGGAAATGACCCCTCAGGGAAGCCTCTCATCAACTCCTGTTCTCAGTCAGAATAAGGCAGGCTTTCTGGCAGGTTCCCATAACCCTTTGCGTGCATTGCAATGAGAAAGAATTGTGCGTGCAATGCAAGA
Organism: Phocoena sinus; assembly: GCF_008692025.1. Lineage (NCBI taxonomy): Eukaryota > Metazoa > Chordata > Mammalia > Artiodactyla > Phocoenidae > Phocoena > Phocoena sinus. Next base: position 40,470,082 of record NC_045765.1, read on the forward strand.
GGGATTATTTGTTTGTGTAGCTACCTCACCCCTAAACTTTGACTTCTTTACAGCAGCATAAAGCCTGATCCTTCCTAGCTCTCAACAAATGGTTGACCATGAGCTACAGAAAGTTTTGATACAACCCACGGACTTTGATGGCAAACAAACAAAACAAACAGAGCTAGTTAAGATGAGCCAGTTTCTAACTGTGCGGAGAGCGACACACCTTGCACACTTATACTTGGTTCTTCAAGAGGCAGCAAAGCCTAGAGGTTAAGAGCACAGGGTTTAGATGTGAAGCAACCTGAATGCAAACTACAGCACCACGATGAATGCTCTGTGCAATCTTAAGCAAAGGCTCTGTAAAAACACTCTGAGCCTTATTTGCTTCTTCTATAAGAAAGGGACAATAATATCCATGTCACAGTGTCACTGTCAGGATTCAATGGAAAGAACACAGGCACTCCCTGAGTTTCACAAATTAACTTACTCAACAAAGTTTACTCAACTCTGGTATCTCAGGGCATCTACTAGGTCCTGGGGATAAAGACCGAGTCCTTCATCTCATGGGGCTTTTATTCTAGCAGATAAGGTACATATTAAATAATCATACAATATAATAAATAAGGATTAAATAATCCTACAAATAAATATAAAATTATAACTGCATTAAGTGTTTTGAAAGAGGTATGTATGGTACTATGGCACATGAGATTGGGGGTGGGGACGATCAGACCTGGGTGAGGAAGTTGACAGGCAGTGGCCTCAGGAAGAAGGGGAAATAGCTGTAGAGCAGTAGAGGTCTGAAATAAGAATAAGCGTTAAGCCGCTGCGAACAGGAGGAAAAACTCTGAGCACAAAGACTGGCTTGTGTAAGGGCCCCATGAGGAAGGAGGCGATGAGGCAGAGCAGGGCGCATGCAAGAAATCCCAAGGCAGGCCGGGATGCCTCGACTGCGGAGAGCTATATGGGGAGCATGATCACGAGGCGGCTCAAGTGGCAGCAGGGGCCACACCAGGCTGAAACTTGTAGACCATGTTCTAGGAACAATGGAGAGCCTTTGAAGGGCTTTAGCCTAGACTCATGAGATCATATGTGCTTTGTAAAAAATATCACTCCAGTTGCACGTCACGTGAGAATGTACAATGCAGGGCAGTGGGCAGGAGGGGTACAGTTTAAATGGATATCATGCTCTACCAATAAGAACCAATGGTCATTTAGACCATAGTTTTTGGCAATGAGATGGAAGAAAATGAGAGACTAGTGCTTAGTAAATGTTATTTCAATAACTTTGTTATTATTATTGTTATTATAGATATTACATGCATTATCTCACTTAATCCTTATAGAATCTGAGTAGGGAATCTCAGTCTCATCAAACAAATAGAAAACAAAGTCTTAAGAGACCTCAGTGATTTGCCCAGGGTCAAAGGGCTGGCCATAGACTTGACTTGAAAGTACTTTGCATTATCCCAGACTGTCTTTGGACAATCAGGCTAAGAAATAAAGTTAGAAATGCCTTAAAAAATGGCACCAACTGAGTTAAAAATATAACATGAAAAAGGGGGGAAAACTGGCTCTTGTTTGAGCAAAAGAATGTTTTCCTTTTTTTTTAATTTTGGAGCTTTGATATCAAATCTGTACCACAAACAAATACAGTTATTTCAAAGTTCCATGGCACTTAGAGACAGAAGCTGTGAGGGTGCCCAGGTACATAGGTCAAAGACTATAACAAACAGGCGCATTCATATCCATTGATAATTTGTCAAGCTCAAGAATGTAGAACTCCTTTTGGCAAATGATTTTACTATCTACTCTAAAACTATGCCTTATGATAATCTCTTATCATCATCATCATTACACATAAATATATCTATTATTTAATTTTGTGTATATTTAATCAAAATACTTTGTACTCTATACACATAGGTACTAAGCAGGCGTGAAATAATCAAAGAACTGCATTTGGTTAAAAAAAAAAAAAAAGGAAGGAACGAAGAGGGAGGGAGGGAGGAAAGAAGGAAGGAAAAAAGAGAGTAACTCCTAGACATAGAACCTAAGAGGTTTTATAGTTATTCCACGGAGGTGTAATCATCTTGTCTAAATTTTTTACACTGTTCATAAGACCATCCTTCTACTTTTTACCCCAGGGGTTACAAACCAAATGCTTGCAGGAACCAGTCAGGGACAGTGAATGTACACAGCAGCCTGGAGGAACTAGTGAGCACACATCCCACCTAAAGGGCAGTCAAGTTTTATTCCAACACACCTACACTCACACAGAAGCCCTGACTCGTGTCACTTTGACCAAGGCCAAAATCAGTCCACCAGCCCCTCAGTGTTTGCTATTACATAGAGAAAGGTCCCTAACTATTCACAAATTATTAGATGCATTATCTTTTTTAAATCTATTTTGTAATGTAAAGTATGAAGAGTTTTTAAAGTTCTTATTCTTGAAGAAAATTGCCATTTTCAGATGCTGTTCTATAAATATATTCTAGAAAGGGAATTTTTAAGAGAAATACAGTTCTTCATACGCTAATTAAAAGGGACGAACACCGGTTATTTTTTCCCTCCCAAATTAAACGCAGCCTTTCATGCATTTCTCCAGGGTGGTTTCCTTTTACTACCTAGCAGATATAGGAAAATAATACATGGAATATGTCAGATCTGGTCTCTGTTTAAATAAACTCTCTGCCCTTGGGGGGAAAAAAAGATGCAAAGGAATGAGTAATGCATTAACTTTCTGTGCATTCTTTGAAATGTCCTCCCACACCAAAACTATTATTTATCCAAATCATATAAAAATATATTTTCTATTTGCAGTACATCTGTACATTCACTTTGAAGGCATTTGATTATACAAAATTGTTACTAGTGCCCCAATTCTAATTGTAACAATTATGATTTGCTTTATTACTTGCTTTTTAGGTTTATAGGACTCTTCTCCTCCCCAATATTAGCTTAAAAGTTGAAATCATTTTAGAACCTTTAAGTGAAGAAATGTTATTTCTCTCAAACCAACAAGAATGAATCAATTTCAGAAAACAGTGATAACTAAAGTCATTATGGGTTCAACAAAAACAGTTCATGCCAAATTCACCTGAGTTTAAATAGCGTGATAGAACTGCATAATTGTGGAATATATAGTTTTGGTAAAGAATCTGCTAAAATATTTCTTTATAAATTTATGAACAAGATGGAAAAAATGTGGGATAGGTGACAATAAGATTAGGATAGTAAGGGCATACCTGGTCAACCCACCATACACAAAGAACTTCATGTATGATATGAAACTGGAGAGGTTAAAGGAATGAAAGCATCTCTTGGAATGTGTGCAAGGCTCTGTTTGGTTGCTTCCCCTGTTTTGTGCTGCCTTTCAATATCTCTTAATCAAAAACTAGGAAAAGTCCTAGAAGTCAGTTGGGCTTTTCAAATGTCTGAATGTCACATGTTTAATACACTGAATGAAGTTCTTGAGTTTCAAAATGATCTAAACAGACCAGGGCCAATACCACAAATAAAATGCTTGACAAGGCTAAACATGTATTTCTGCATCTGAGTTCAAAATTAAATCCACTGCCTAATCATACAACAGAGAAATCACGTGACAATTCTTCAGAAGGAACGAAGAGTTATACCTCGATTCCAGGTTCATCTTAGATTGCAGTGGTTTTACAATGGCGCAAGGGAGAAGAAGCAGCATGCATTTCAGTGTTTGACCAGTCTCCAGGCTCTGATGCTTCTAAGCTGTATGATCCCAGAACTTAATCGAAGTCTTAATTTCCTCCTTTATAAAATGGCAGTAATAATTATTTCTTAAGGAGTAATAAGGACTAAATGACATATTAAGTATAATAATAGTATTAATAACAATGATGGCAATATCTATCACTTATTTGAATCACTACCCGCTAGATATTGTGCTCAGTATTCTACATGCATTGTCTGTATTCTAGAATAGTGTTTGGTACACAGTAGGTTTCTAATAAACCACAGTTCTTATTATTAACTAGCTGGCCTTCCAGCATTATCTAGGAGAATCATTCACAAACAGTTAATTAAAACATCTCCACAGTTCCTTACTCTAGACCCTAGAGTCTATAGCTGCCACATAGACTTTTGCCCTTGTGAGGACCAGTTCTATCACAAGTCATGTCTATAATTCACCAACTTTTAAAAGTAGAGCTTGTGTGACACAGGCTACGTTTTGTGTCACATTATTCCAAAGAGCCTCAAAAGTGTGTTGAAACTTGAGTGATGTTGTAACAGTATATCAAACTTTAATTTTATTTCTTGGATAAGAAATGCTACCATGGAATATGATGGGCTACTCTAATTAGGAGAAATTAAACAGATTTAGAGACCTCTAGAAGAGGGTAGCTGGGATTATGAGGGCTCTAAAACCATGATTTTTAGGATGAATAGTTGAAAGACTATGAATGTTCGGCCTGTGAAGAAGATTAGGGGGTGGGAGGTTTGAGAAAAACGGACGCTCTCTTCAAATGTGTAAAATGATTCCCTGTGGAATCATGAATAGATATAGGATGAAGGGGCTCAGGAGAAGTAATCTAAGAACGATGAGATGACCAACGATAGAACCAACCACATTAAGTTATAGAAAGTTCTGCATCACTGGAAATGGTTCAGCAAAGGCCTAACAATCTAGGACTGTTAGAGAAGAAAGGCCTCCCACCTGCAACATAATTTTAGATCACAGGTCTCAAACTAGCAGCCCATAGACAAAACAGACAACATGTTAAAGTTGCCCTCACTTAGTGTTTTCCTTCTAATCTGAGTTAAGCGTATTTTCAAATTTGAAAGATATCATTAAAACTCCCTATTTTCAGCTTCCCTTGAAAATCAGAAGATATGGGAATACTCCAGCCACAAAATGACAATCAGTTGGAGTCTGCTTTAGACAGTCTCTACCATACTCTATGACTGACACCACTGGTTTTCATATCTCCTTGGGACTCCTGAATTAAATGACCTCCGGAGTTTCTTCAACCATCAAGATTCTCTAACTCAAATGGAAAGAATGCTGGGTGTAGAGGCGGAAGGTCCACATGTTAAGTCCAACCTGACTTTTTGTCCTTGGACATCCTGCTTGAAATCTCTGATCCTCTTTTTTCTAATCAGGGAACAATGCTTCTTCGAATCATCTCATAGGAGTGCACTTAAGGATGATGTGAAATCATTTCTGCAAGCAATGCTGAAGTGTTTGCAAAGGTAAAATATTACCACCAAACACACGGGATGGTTTATTTATTCATTTCAAGGATAGAATAATATGGCTTCAAATATTCTCTTAAAATAAAAACAGGTATGATGAATGTCTGAAATACCTATATTTTGAAAGAACACAGAGGAAATTACAGAAGGCCTGATGAAACTATTAAAAATCTAGCAGTGAATTGGGTGTGTGTGTTTAACACCTTTATCCCTGAGATGAATCAAGTTTATCAATTTAATATATTTTATATGACCTTTATAACACTTTACCTCCAAGAGCTTAGCAACTCTGCTTTTTTAAAATTAGACTAGTATATATATATATATATATATATATATATATATATATATATATACATATATATACTATAGATATATATAAATACATACATGTATATGGAAAGGAAGGTAGGACCCTATGGAAATTTCCAGAAAGTTCAAGTTTGAAGACACAGAGAAAATGACACCACTCCTGAATGACTCATCCCAATCGCTGTACACATTCATGCACTTGATAATTACAAAACTCTGCATTTTCTTATATATGATTTGAGATTGGGTTTGTCAAAGAATCGTTGGAGGGAGGGTACTAGAAGAAGTAAAGGACTGAGCTGAAGAGTTAGAATGTGAGACGCTTGACATGCAGATCACGGATGTGGTGCAGTTGTTGCGGAGGACAAGATGTAGCGCTGTGGTTCCCAAAGTGTGGCCCTCAGGTCAGGGGCAGCAGGATCACTCTGAACTTGTTAGAAATGAAAATTCTCCAGCCCCAGCCCAGACTTACTGAGTCGTAACTCTAGGGTGGGGGACCCAGGACTCTACTTTAAAAAGTCCCCAAGGTGACTGTGATGGACACCAAAATCTGAGAAGCATAAGCCTAGGGCATGGCTAGGGTAGTAGTGAGACAAAGTAGGACGGAGAACAAGATCCACTGAAGGAGGAGAATTCAGGAACTGACTGGGATAATGAGGAAATTATCTACAACGGAGACTGTAATCATTAAGAATTATGACCAGGGCTTCCCTGGTGGCGCAGTGGTTGAGTCCGCCTGCCAATGCAGGGGACACGGGTTTGTGCCCCGGTTCGGGAAGATCCCACATGCCGCGGAGCGGCCGGGCCCGAGAGCCATGGCCACTGAGCCTGCGCATCCGGAGCCTGTGCTCCGCAACGGGAGAAGCCGCAACAGTGAGAGGCCCACGTACCGCAAAAAAAAAAAAAAAAGAAGAAGAATTATGACCAGAGTAGTATTGAAGAAAGAGCAAACACAGGAGTGAAAATCTTTAAGAACATTGAGGCCATGGCCTGGGAGTTAGTGGATGACCATAACAAGGGAGAGTAGCTGGTAATATAGTTGGATGTTTCAAATTTCAAATCAAATAGCACATGGAAAGGCACTGTGGCAGGAAGGAGCAAGAGACTGAAAAAAACAAAGGTCAGCATGACCAGTGAGGGGTGGCTGGTGGTATGAGATAAGGTGAAGAGGTACAGAAAGGATATGATTCTTACCCTAAGACCTAATGAGAATAGCAGAATAATTTTAAGGTGACCCAAAGTACCAGAATCAGACTTGCCTTTTTTAAGAGGTTCTTCAGGCAACCATGCGGAGACAAAGACTAATGGTCAGGCTGTAAAGTTGTTTAGGAATGTTAAGAGTCTGGTTGACTAGAGATAGGGTGAAATATGTAGAGATGTCAAGGATAATTCTGGGTTTCTGGTTGGCACAACTGGTACCATTTTATCAAGATAGGGAAGAAGGGAGTAACATCAGTAAGCTAGGGAAAAACTCTAAGGCTTCTGATAAAAATTATCTTATTATATAACCTTATAACACGGAGTACGATGAGTGCTATAATTCCGCGAGAGCTACCTTATGTTAATGGTAAACTGTGAAGCCAAAAGGCTGAGGTTCAAATCCCAGCTCTAGCACTCTGTAGCTGGCAACTCGTGAGCAAGTTGTTAACCATCTCATCTTTCAAATGAAAATAATAAGGCTTACTTCATAACTGGCAATAAAAGGTCCCGACTCCCCAAGGAAAAGACCGAATGTTCTGCAGCCACCTCAGAGGGAACTGGTTTAAAGCTCATACAAATAGATCTGTGGCAGTTCTGCACTAGTACACGAGCTTCTAAAAAGCCAGTTGATCAGTCAGAGTCCCTCCATCTGAAAGTCAGTCAGTCAATTCCAGTAACCGCACTTCCACAGGTAAAGGGCAGCTAAATTCCTAAACCCTTTGCTTCCAAAAGGCGGGCAATCCCAGAATTCCATTTACCATACCCCTTTCTGATTCCATCCTGCTGCCTCCCCCTCAAGAAGAAACCACTATCATCCATATCTTGAACTTTGTTTACATTTCTTTCCTTTAAAAAAAATAAAAATAACTTTAGTGTTGTTTGTTTTGAAGAAAACGCAAACATGTTCTTATAAATAAGCTAATTTTATTCAATATTTTCATATTCATTTCTACGTTAGTATCCAATATGTATATTCATAACTCACTCATTTCCTCTGCCATATAATCCATTGCATAAATATTCTACAACTTATTTACTCAACTCTCCTACTGATGGACATTTTGCTTATTCCCATTTTCTTGATATTATAAACGATGCTTTTATGAATATTCTGGTATGTGTCAACTGTGACACATGCAAAATATCTGGAGGATATATATATATATGTATATACACACACACACACACACACACACACACACGAATGGAAGTGCTGAGTCATAATATAAGCCAATGTTTAACGTCACAAGAAAATGTAGCAACATAATCCTAAATGATGGCATTCCCCAAATCAATGTATCACAATTCTCTCCAACACTTCATGTTTTTCAGACTTCTTAATCTGTTCTAATCTAGCAAATATAAATGAGATCTAAGTGATGTTTCACTTTGCATTTCCCCAATTACTAATGAGGTCATGCAACTCTTCATATGCGTACTGGTTATATGTTTTTTTCTTTTCGGGGTAACTCCTATTGAAGTCCTTTTGCCCATTTTTCCATTAGGTTGTTTATCTTTTTCTTCTTTCATAGTAGCTTTTATATATTCTAGTCACAACTTTTTCAATATTTACATGTTTTTCAAAAAAAAAATTTTGGTTCATGGCTTATCTCTATATGTCTTTTGAAGAACAAAATATAAATAAAGGATCTGTAAAGTCAATGATTTCCTTTGAAATGTCTCATTTAAATTGACAAGCTTCTAATTAGATTGATGATATGCACGCTTGTAGTTTAAATAATTTCCTTTTATTCCTTTCAAGAGACATACCAAATTTATTTTTTATTCTATATGTGATCATTCCAATATGTGAAAATCTCAGGGGTTTCAGTCTGTTTTCTGTTTTGTTTTCCTTCTTATTTCTCTGACTGAAAATGGTTGGTTTTCTTGTGTATTTTTACCATCTTTGATTGTGGGATCATTTTTTTTTTTTTATCTTCCCTGTGGGATTCCTGTAGTCCCAAATAGGGTATACTTTTCTCTAAAGAGGAACGGTGGATGCTCTCGCTGGAAAACAAGGGAGGCTACCAACCTAGGACCACTTGGTCCCCTTCCTTCCAGGTCCTAATATTATGCGGGAGCCAGGTTCGGCTTCCTTACCTTCTAGTTTACAACTGGCTCAAGGCTCCTCCTCAGAAATACAGCTGTATGAGTATCACACACAGAATAATTTTGGTCTTTCTTACTTGCTCCTTGCTCAGTACTTCTCACTTGGGTTTCAGTTCAAGGTTTATTGTTTTCTTTGGGGACAGTGGTTGGGTACATGGAGGGCTGGAGATTTCCCTTACTTGCATTGAAACCTAGGTTGATCCATGATCTAGGTGATTTGTAGCCTTGAAGTAGCCCACATCAAGTGACAGTATAAAATAATCATTTTTAATTTATTCTTGTAAGAGTTCAGTGTATGTAATCATGGCCATATAAAACTGCCCACTTTCCTATTTTACAGTGGTTCTCTGAAGACATGTTGGAAATGTCACCCAATTATATTGTTCCTAGCTGATTACTTCCTTCTCTGAATCCTAGTGGATTCACTGTCTATAGCATCCAGTTTAACTCTTAATTATGTGCAATAGTTTACCACTCTCAATCTGCTCTGGGTAAATACATGCTGTTTCTAGGTTTTCCGAGGACAGAAAGCATTGCCTTTACTTGTCTTTTATTCTCCCAAGACCCCAAGTACAAAAGGTCCTCGACCAAAAAATAATTGTTGGCAATTTCCTTGTGTAAAAATTTTCATACAATTGAATTAAAAATAGAATTCTTGACAACAAAACCCAAAAGAGATACAATTATAGACCTACTCTCTCCCATACTAATTCATCCGTTTATCACAAGTAAAATCAATGATGAGAAATAATAAATACTCAATACCCTTCCTAAAACTATAATTTAAGCTGCTTTTGCAAAAAAGGAAAGAAGAGGTAGGAAGAGAAATGCTATCATCACTGCCTTGAAGGAAGATGAAACACTTCTTTTTGCATACAATAAACTGTATTTGTTTCTGTATGAATCTCTCTCTCTCTCTCTCTCTCTCTCTCTCTCACACACACACACACACACACACACACACACACACACACACACACATATTCTTAAACAAGAGAGGGGAACCAGAAGTATATTTCCTCCTCCAGATTTCGAAACCAAAAGAGACCTAACGATACAAGTACGACCCCTTAGTGAATAAAATCGTAAAGAGTCTAGCTACTCAGGACCAACGTGTAATCAGAGCATCAAGCCATACTGTACAAAAATGTCAATTCTGGCGCAGCCTTGATGAGCTAAGACTGAACACATGGGCCAGTTTATCGTATTGTCCTGACTGTTCTCTTTTAAAGCTGGCAGGCCCAATTTGAGTACAAAAAGGATTTCAGTTTGAGTGATCTTGCATCTGAAAAAGAACCCACCCAGACTGACAATGTTTTCGTTGCTATTTCTTTTCTTAAGAGAAATAAATGCACAGAAAACATCCAATATAAGTATGTTCTCAAAATCAAATGGTTCTGTAAAACACTCTTCACTATGATGTATACAAACAAAAAGCTAGGAGTTAAGAGATACTTTTGTTGTTAAAAATATGTGTTGTTCAAGACAATGTATTAATACATTTCAAGCATTTTGATACAGTCTCCCTTTATTTCTTTTAGCTAGTGGGGGTAACACTGAGACAATCACACCAAAAGCTTCATTAAGGTAGGATGGGGAGGGCAGAATTGGCTGCTACTAATTCTCTGTGCTGTTTAATTTCATTCTACTTCCATCCAAACAACTGATTTTAAAAAGAAAAAAACCTATAACTTTGAGTACAGAGTAAAATTTCCTCCCCACTTTGGCTGGTATGGAATTTCCCAGCTGATAACTTAAAACTTGCTTCTTTCAGAAATTTCACTGCCTTCCCTGCCTACCAATCAGGATGGAGCTGCCTGTCTCTTCCACTATTTCTCACCATCCAAATTAGTGAGTTCACTTTCTAATTTGTTCATTTATTCAAGTGGATGTTCCTTCATTGAACACTTGTTTCCTGGGTACACTTTTATGCTCCCTTCAAACTCACTAGGATAACAGGCGGGAGAGTTTCACTGAAAAATCCTGGACTCTGTAAAATCTATTTTCTCATACTCTGGAAATAGTCATATAGCCATCTTTAAAACTCCTGCAGAGGGCTTCCCTGGTGGCGCAGTGGTTCAGAGTCCGCCTGCCGATGCAGGGGACACGGGTTCATGCCCCGGTCCGGGAAGATCCCACATGCCGCGGAGCGGCTGGGCCCGTGAGCCATGGCCGCTGAACCTGTGCGAAACTTCTGCAGAAACCTAGCTGAGGCAGATTAGATGGAATTTTGTTGTTGTTGCTGTTAACACGCCTATACATTGGCCTTAAACCAGCTTTTTCCTAGGAATCAACATGTGCTACTGTATTCCTCTACTTCAAGCACCACTAGCTTCCTTGCTGGTTCTCGACGGTGAAACACACAGTCCCACCTCAAGCCCTTTGTACATGTTCTCCCTTCTGCATGGAATGATCTTGTAGCAGATACCTCCGAGATAGCATGTGGCTGAAGTCTCAATAACACACAAGTGTTTGGGGTGAATAAATGCTGTTTGGGGTAAATAAAGGCTGCCTCCAGATTCAGGAACAGGAAGTATTGTCTTTATTTGCCCCTTCTTTTCCCAGGATCAGATAAAAAGACAAAAGATCCTCAGCAAATACCTGTTGGTAGTTCATTGTATGGAAAAGTCCCACGCCCTTCCTTTTCCTCCCCCACCCCCCTACACAGAGGCAGGTTGGCTCCGTAGTTTAGATTCTTAATCATTACACTTTACCACAGTGAAGTAAATCCCAGCACATCCACATGATGGCACCTTATGCAGCTCAGAAAAATAGAGAGGCAGCTCAATATAAACTTACGTTAACTACCCCTAAGATGTGCCATTTAAATTAAAAAAAAAAAAAAGGTATAGCATATCTGTCATTCGCGTGAAAGAAACAAAAACAGGCGATCTGTCCCCATATATGGCAGGAAAAAAGCAGAAGACTCGGACAACACAGCTGTACTAAGAAAGGGGGAACTGGGGACCGGGATCAGGGATGGAAGAATTTTTGGTTTTGTTTTTCTTTTACCCAATTTGCGCTGTTTAGATTTTTACCATTCATAAGCAGTGATAAATTAAAATTTACCATTTTAAAAAATTCTGCCCTCCCCCCCAACGCCGTCCCAATAGTTATCAGAGTTTCCAGAAAGGGTTCTTTGTATACCAAGTATGGAAAAACTAGACTGTCACTGGTGCTTGAATTAATGTCTTTAAACATAAGAGTAATGCCGCCTGGACTGTGAAAGGAGAAGTGGTCCAGAGAGAAACAGGTATAGGAATAAAGGACACCCAGGTTGGCATCAGTGCTTCTTCCATCCTCCAGGATCTTATCCCCAGGCATTTGATCAAAAAAAGTCTGTAGAGCCCCACAGAGGAGTCACAGGGCCCCTACCACTGTTCCTGCCCCTCCACAGAGCCTCTCAACCACAGGCACCCTCCACCAAACCCATACATCACAAATCAATTCTGGCACTCAAATCTTACAAAAAAAAAAAAAATTCTACATGAAGGGTGTGGAAGTCAAGGCCAAGTAAAAGGCAGAGATGATGAGCAACCAATGGCAACAATCTGCTGTCAGACTGAATCTAATAATGGCCCAGAGTCCACAATCAAAGATGCGTTTGCTCATAGGTGTGGATGGGCATGGCGAGCCTGGGTCTGAGGCTGGTTCAGCTACTAGCTGCCATGGGATCTTGGACAAAGGAAAACTTTGGCTTCACTCCCCACAAGCTTCACTCTATCCATCTCTAAAAGTCTATAGGAGCAGATTCGGTCGGTGCTTTTCAGATTGTGTGTTTCACCCCATTAGACTCATGAAACAAAAGTTGTGGGTCATACCATAATTTTTATAAATGACCTAGAATAGAATGGAAAGATATTACCCAAAGTAAAAAGGGGTAAATATTATTTTTTGAAACTTCTGTTTTGATTATATGTGTGACTAAGTTGTGGATACGTGGACATGTATACGGTGGGTAACAGAATACAGCAGAACAGGAAATGTCAGTAAATATTACTTTTTTAAAACTTTTGTGTCAGTTGTGTGTGTGGATATGGATAGGTAAGGATGTAAAATATGTTTTTTAATGTACATTATAGTCATTTGAAAGCTGCAGGACCAGATATTCCCTAAGCATCTTTCAAGCTCAGAGTTTTATAATTCAATTGGAGACAGTATTACCTACCAAAGTTTGAAAATAAGGAAAGTCTGAATTTAAAGCCCTGTTCTGCTAGTTACAGCAGCAGGGATTTGGTTCAAGTTAGCTTTCCAAGACTCTATTTCCTTCCCTTTCTCTAAAGATCCTACTTGGAGACTTGGATGTCTGGGAACAGGGAAAAGGAAGGAGATTTTCCCTTTCCTCCTGCCCTTTTGCATTGCTTCTCATTATTTTTTCCAGATCAGGATATTACGTTTTTTGTTTTTTGATTGTTTTTTTACTATTCTGGGTTTATCCCACCCCCACTTTTCAACATATTTGTCATCTCTATGGTAATATCATAATTCCCCTACCCATAACTATAACATTAGGTTACTGGGCATACAAGAGGAGAAAATACATGTGAGAACTCAGAACCATGTTGGTACATAGTAGGTCCTCAATAAAGGCAAACATTAACAGTAGCAAGAGAAGTAGTAGTAGGTGGTGTCCTGATACTGCTGGTAGTCCTGGTAGTATTTACCCTTAATGCTTGTCAAAATGCCTCCATCAAGTGAGAATTATAGGGTGAGATGTTAGGTCTAGAGAGCTAAAGTAGCTAATTGATACCTTACACAGGAAGTTTTGCATTTTAATAGAGGACCATAGAAAACCCAAATTATTTCAAGTCCCAAGGAATTACCCTTTAGTGGAGGAATTTCAGGCACCCAGACAAGCTAGAGAAGGGAGCAATTCATTCTGCTGGTAAAGGTACAAAGAGAGGTGCCTCTCCCTCGCACCCAGCCGTTGGACACCAAATCAAAAATAGCACCAATAATCTCAGACTGATGATGGTTGAGAGGCAAAGAGAATTCTTAACTGTGCCTTCTCTCCTTGAATAATCACAGTCTTGTTACTTTGGGTTGATCTGGCAAGCCTTTCGGGAGGCAGGGAAGGCGCTGTGTTGAGACATTTCTACTGCTTTGTCAGCACTGATTACAATGTTTCCAAAGGATCATCCACAATATATCGCACCAATGATCTGTGTCTTACTGTCTCCACAGTATTGATACCATGTGATAAAGATCTGTGTGTTGACGATATCGGAGTACACTGCACACATTTCTGTGTATGAAGATGTATTTAAGCTGGTCTATTTAGTCAGACTCCAAGGCACCCCAGAGGTAGACAGAAGGGTCGCAAGGTGACTGCTTCCCATCTAAAAAAAAAGCATTAAAAAGGAAGGGGAGCGTGAGCTGAACCTCCGTTTTGCCAACATACCTGTGCCAGGGGCTTGGCAATGAACTTCCATACATCTCTATGTCTCCTTGAAATACCACACTCGAGAACATCAAAGAAAGATTTCTGTCAAGTCACGTTTCCTTATTTGGAAAGTAGACTGGGAATCCCAGAAACCCGTAAGACCTTGCCAACAACGCAGGACCCGCCAAGATGCTCTCCCACAAACGTCTCTGACACTCTGGGTTTCCCCTAGTAGCAAATCATTTAGTCCTGCTTCCCTCCTTCTCAGCACAGCCTTATCTTGGAATTGTGCAGAGTCCAGGCTATATACATGCACAGGGCTTGCAAGCGTGCCTTCAAAGCAAAAAAGTAGCTCACCACTGATGTGTTCATCACTCTCAGCTGTGCATTGAGACTCCTGGGCAAGCAGCCAGAAACCTCTGGCTCTCACACTGGCTCTGGCACTCACTTGCTGGGTGACCTTGGGCAAGTCTCTTTCCTTCTCTGAGTCTCCATTTTCTCACCTCTTGTACAAGCTGGTAGAACTAGATTATCTCTAACCTTGGTTCTAACTCCAGGAGACTATTAATTTTTTTTTTTTTTTTTTTGGTACGTGGGCCTCTCACTGTTGTGGCCTCTCCCGTTGCGGAGCAACAGGCTCCGGACGCGCAGGCTCAGCGGCCATGGCTCAGGGGCGCAGCCGCTCCGCGGCATGTGGGATCTTCCCGGACTGGGGCACGAACCCGTGTCCCCTGCATGGGCAGGCGGACTCTCAACCACTGCGCCACCAGGGAAGCCCGCCTATTAATTTTTAAAACTTTTGGGCTGAGGAACAAAAGTGCCTTTCTGAGCAACTAATTAAATGTACAGATAAAATCACATTAACTTATAAATCAGAATGTCCCTTCTAATTACATCTTAAGCAACATCACGATGGAACTTGCCTAAAGCTACCAACATAGTTACTCAACAACTACTGATACCATTACATCGGTCTTCCATCTAAAGAACTAAAGCCTCTGGGGACACATTATACAGCAAAGTTTTCAATTCCAATGTTTGGATGTTCTCCTTTTAGAGTTTGAGAACAATGAACACTTTTTCTCAAACCCTTAGAATTAGCTCAAAGCTTCAACTGGTCATTTAAAAGAATTTTGTAAGTTTTCTATAGGTCACATACTGTCCTGGGCATTGTGGCTATACCTTCAGTTAAGACCAGGTCCATGATCTCAAGAAACTTATATACAGACTGAGTAGCAGATATAAAGAGATAAATGGATACATATTATAGTGTAAGTGAAGGAACATATCATAAAGACATCTAATTCAGCCCTTGAAGAGTCAAGCAGAATTTTTCCCAAAGAAACAGTATCTATGCTGAGACTTTAAAAACAGGTAGAAGTTATCCAAGCAAAAGCAGCAGGGGATGGATCCATGAACACTCTTCCCAATTGCTGGCAAAAGCAAAAGCAAGTATCTGGAGGTGATTTAACCACCTAAAAATTATCCCCCCAAATTCAAAAGATCCCCACCTACAATAGTTCTATTTGACACTCTCCTAATGGGTTTCATTAAAATACAAACCAGAGTATGTTTCTGTCTTAACATGTAAGGAAGGAACTCCCTTCCTTACTCATATCAATGTAACAGTAAGCGTCAGGAGAATTTTAAAGGGCAGATCTGAATGGCAAGTCTGAGTCCGTTAGTTAGGATCTGGGTGACCTGGGCAAGCTGCTTAACTTCTGTGATGTCAGTTTTATCCTCGATTTAATGGAGCCTGAAACATGACATCTGTTTCATAAATACTAGGTAAGCAGTGAGTCCTCACCATGTGCCAGACTTGGGCTTAGCACTTCAGTCACTGACCAAGGTAAGTCCTGGCAGCATACGCAGAAGGGACATCTTGTTCTCATCTTCAATGTCCAGGTGAAGAAACGGAGACGTGGGCAAGTTTAATAACCAGACCAAGGTTACAACAGCTAGCAAAGTGGAAGCAGGCCTTTACCTCTAACTGTCTACATTCAGAGCCCAAGTCTTAACCACTCAGAGTGGTTTCCTTCCACCTTCTAATTTCTCCACTGCCAGCCATGCCAGAAAAGTAGGTTTGCCCCACTGAAGTGGCCAAAAAAATTCCCAGCCTAATTAAAGATGCAGACATTGTAAATGTAAGTTACTCCTCGGTTTGCGTTCCACTCACAAATGGCTGTGGTTGTTTAAAACACATGTATCGCACAGTTGCCTATCAATGCCACCTGAGCTCAATTACCACCCCTGACTAAGAGGTCAGGGCTAAAAGCAACAGATTCAGAATATCAATTTGGACCTGAAAAGGGAAAGATGAGGAACAGTTCGCGGGACAAGATGTCTGGCCCCTTTGGCCACTTTTCAATGAAACAGCAGGGAAAAGATGTTGAGATCACCGAGAAAATTTAAGTGGGCTAGAAAGAACGTGGGAGTGATGGCAACTTGTCACCTGCAGAAGGAGGCCCTGACATATTCTGAGGAACTCAAAAGCATAATAATGAAGGGGAGGAAAGAGGCTTTTCTTACCCCACAGCTAGATCCACTAAATTGGGAGACGGAGCCTGACACTTTGACCCAGGAGCACGTTGGCCTGGCTCACAGTGTCATTCTGTGTCAAGTGTTATCACAAACGCTGATGCTGATACATTGAAGAGCATTTGATGCTTCCTTACACACTTTCCAACCAGGCACAGGAAAAACCGAGTCTAGCAAACATCTCTGTGATGGCTACACTTCTCAAAGAGCTTACAAAGTTGCCTCTAGGTTGACCAGCTTCTTTCCTTACCCGTGGTACATCGGCATGGGCTGCAGCAGGCAGAGAGTATACTACTTTGTGTGTATGTGTGTGTGTGTGTGTGTGTGTGTGTGTGTGTTGCTAGAAGCGGGAGGGGCTTGGAGTTCTCCTCTTGAAGCTGTTGGAGAGGGATCCACAGCATCAGATGCCAAAAGCTAGAGAATAACTGGGGCAAATGGTAAGAGGCAGAGGCAGACTGGAGGCAAAGACTAAAAATACAGATTTCTGGGCTCTCTGCCCAAAGGTTTTGATTCAGTAGGTCTCCAGTGGGGTCCAGGCACTTGTATTTTGATGAAGATGCTCATTTGCCCTCGAGGATCAGCCTGATGTGACAACTACTGGTGTAGTGGGGAGAAGGCGAGACTGAGACTCAAGATAGCAGGGCACTGGTCCCAGTTCAGACACCTACTGGTTGTAGGATCTCTGGCAAGTCACTTTTCAGTTCTTAAGCTGCTTTTCATTTTCCTCAATTGATAAAGTGGGGAGAGAGAGTGCTTGGGAAAGATCTCTGAGGATCTTTGACTCCATCAGTCTAGAATCAAGTACTGGGACTCGCAACCAGCATGGTATGTAATTAGGACCTTAAAGCCTGGAGTCAACCAGACCTGGGTTCACATTTCAGCACTGCTGCTTTCCAGGTGCTGAGCCACAGACAACTTCTCTGGGACAAGTCAAGTCGCAGTTTCCTCAACTACAAAACGCGGACGATAGTAACAGTGCCTATGGCATAGATCTTTGTGACTGTTAAACAGGCAGTGTACAAAGAACACCCAGGACAGTGCCCTGCCGTGTGCCCAGTACCTGTTGGTTGTGAACACCCCTGACAAGGTCAACCAGAAGAGCTGTCTGCTTGTCCCCTGGAGCTACTGTGATTAATGAGGTTCAGGGAAAGGTAACCCTGGCTGAGCAATCCTCGGGCTTGTCCTTTTATCAAGAGAAATGCACAAGAGTTTTGCTGGGGAGGACGGGATACCAGAGCGAGACGTGAAACTGTATCTCTTAAGAGGAAATATGGGAACAAATTAGAGAGGGGTGCTATACCATCTATACCATGTTTATCAAAGTGTGGCTCAGGGATGCCCCGCTTTAGAATCAATGGAGCACTCATTAAATTAGCACATTCCTGTCCCTACTGGGGAAGTGGGTCCAGTATTGTGCTTTTCTCAGAAGCTACCCAGAAGATGCTTCCTTAAACAGGGTTTAGAGAATCACTGGCAAATACTATTAATGAAACAGCCCCCCACCCCCTCAATTCTCCAGCCCTGTGTTTACCCAGAAAAAAAAAAAAAAAAACAGTGAAGGCAAATGAACTTGTGCATCTGTGCGTTTACCAAGAATCTAAACTTCTTCTGCTCTTGTCATCTCCAGTGCAGCTGGGTTCCAAGCGGGTGTTCAACTTCTGCAGAATGCACGACTCCCCAGAGAAACAAACACTAACCCAGGTTTGGCTACTTAAGGATGTGGATTATGTCAACTTCTTTGGAATGGCAGTGTGGTTTATAAAACTTAAATACAAAAAGCAAGTGCCTCCAGGGAGATCAGCTCGGTGCTTTGTCCCCCTAGAGGGGTGGGACAGGGAGGGTGGGACAGAGATGCAAGAGGGAGGGGATATATGGATATGTATAGCTGATTCACTCTGTTATAAAGCACAAACTAACACACCATTGTAAAGCAATTATACTCCGTTAAAGATGTCACAAAAAAAAAAAGCCAGTGCCTCCTGCTTCCTCTATTCTCCACCCTTCCTGTCCTCTCCACCCTTCCTGTCCTCCCCACCCGACTTCTTTACCGTGTTCCCATTCCTTTCCCTTTATGCTTCCTTTGCTTACACTCTTCTTTTCTTCGGAAATCTTTTCCTTTACGTCCCTTACTTCCACTTCTCTCCCTCACTCCTCACTCCTCTTATCTTTGCCCCATCTACCCTATACCTTTCCTTCTCTATCTCTTTCCCTCTCTCGTTTTGCCTCTCTATATGTTTCTCTCTCTCATTCCTCCCTTGTTCTGCCTCTGTGTGTCTCTCTCTGTCCCCTCACTCCCCCTTCTCTTCTTTCTCTGACTCTGTACCTCTCTTTGTCCTTCTGTCCTCTATTGTACACAATACCTTGCTGCGCATACCTCTTCTTGACGCCCCAGCTCCTGGCTCCCCTCCCAACAAGAAACCTCCAGGAGGCAGGCTTCTGGCTAGGCATGCATGCTCGCCCTGTGAAATCAGCCAACAACCCTCTACAAGTCAAGGGGCTCACTCTGCTTACAAAGTCTTGGTGACCTGCTGCCAGAGGCCCAGAGTGAGGAGAAGAACTCCTGGGAAGAGAGACGAAATGGGGGCTGGAAAGATGCAGCAGTAATTACAGAGTGGAAACAGCAGGGCTAAACTGCTCTAGTACCCAGAACCTCCCCTGAAGGAGAAACTGCTGGACCAAGCGCTAGCAGTGGAGGGTTCTTCTGCGTTCTGAGTGTCCATCACTACATTTCCATAGTACAAACAGCTCGCTGGCAGGCAGTGGAGTGGCGGCACACCAAGGGGGGTGTTGGGGAAGCTTTAGCACCTCAGAATCTCCATCGATCATCTCAAAGCCAATCAACCTCAAAACACAAAATCTGAGTTAAAAGTGAGTGTCTACTATGCATCCTGCCTCCAGACAACTCCCCTCCCCCCAGCTGCTCCCCCATCTTCCAACCTGACACCCACCTCTAAGTATCTCCTTTATAGACAGAGAGGCTTCTGCCTTGAGCAGAGATAACTGTCCCCAATCTACAAATGAGCAAACTGAGGGATGGAAAAGTCACTCGGCTGACTCTGGAAGATACTATAATACTTCGGGCTGCCACCGCTTTCAGGGCCCCGAGTATTCTGCACACTCAAATCACCGCAGGGATGGTGCATTCAGAAGAAACTTTTGCAAAGTGCTGCCACCTCCTCTCCCAGTTCGAATCTCCGAGGGTGGGTGCAGACCGTTGTCTCTCTCTATTCTCTTTCCGTCCAGCTCTCAAACTCGACCTGTCCCCACGCTTACCGGCGCACACCACCTGTACACACCCTTCCCACCCACCCCAGCCCCTCCATCTGAGTCTTAGGCTACAAGTGCAGGAGGGAGGTGAAGAAGAAAAAACTCGTGCACGGCCCGGGTGCTTCTGCAACTCCCCTCCCCTTGAGGGAGTACAGAGGAGCAAAATGCTGAGGTTTGGCTCGGTGCCCAGCCTAGGGAGCCGGAATACCCGCCGCCAGGGAGCACGAAGAAGGCCGGGCTCGCATCCGAGGACCAGCCAAGTACGCGTCGCCCCAGCTGAATGGGCCCCTCAGTGCCTGCAAGTTGAAACCTCAGTCAGGCACACAATGAGGCCGCTGTTTTCCGACAGGAGGCATTTGGATGCCTCATACACTCACCCCAAATCGGGCCTGAGAGCAGAGAGCGCATTTCCTTACCCATGTTCAGATGCGCCCCTTGAAGCAGCAGCCTGGGCCCCGCGGAGGGAGCGGCTCCCCTCCCCCGCGCCCGGCCACAGGAAGCCCGCGCAGGCCACCTGTTGGACTCTGTCCGGCGGCCCCAGATCTTGCGCCCCCAAACCCGCACCGCGGAGCGGGGCACCCAGGGTACCCTACCCGTCAGCGACAGAAAAATTTCACTCGCGCCTTCTCCTGTGGCTACCTTTCCCACTCCCAATCACACACATACACAGTTCCTTAATATCCCAGCGGTCGCCTCTTTAATGAAGCACGCTTAGCCTCCCCTAGGGCCCAGGGCTGCCCACGGTCTCCGAGAGCGCCCAGGTGGCTGCGGATCTCTAAGCGCACACGGTGAGTGCCTGTTTAATGCGCGGGCGGCTGAAAAGCCCCAAATGGCACACTGATTGGGGAACAGTCAGTGGCCTGCTCTAGGGAGCCCCCTTTCTCCTTGGCAAGCGGAAGAGGTCTCCCTCCTTGGTTTAGAAATGAAGGAATTCGGGGAAGCCCCGGAGGCAATCGGATTGAGAGAACCAATGTTGCGTTTCGCTGCCAAATCCCAGGATAAGGTGCAAGGAGGCAACTTTCTCGTGTCTCCCTGCCATCTCTGCAAGCAACTAGATAGGGGTAAACGGCGCCGCCTCGACCGGACTACTTACCCCTGGGTATGGACGCTGCCGGCGCAGGAGACCTCAGCAGACCCGCGCGCGCGGAATCCGCGAAACGCCTTGGTGTCTCGCTCCTCTCCTGGGCCACGCGGCGAAGGCTACGCGCTCCAAGCCGGGCAGCCGAGGGCTGTGGATCCCATGGGTGGCGAGTTGGCAGAAGGCGCGCCGCCCGGCTGGGGGCGCATCGCTCCCAGGGCTGGCGGAGGCTGCGTTGGGGAGAGGGTCTCCCGGGGAAGTTGGCGGCGCTGGGGGCTGACTTCGGACTTCGCGCTCGCTTCGGCTCGAGCGGCCGGGCGCGTCCTCCAGGATAAACAGGGACTCGCCCGCGGAATGGGGGCCGGCTTCGGGAAACCTCCGCTGGCCGCCGCCTAGAAAGAGTGCGGCGGCATCGCTGCCTGGAATCCCCAGCTGCGGCTGGAGCCGAGAGCGAGTGAGGGCGCCGGGCTGCCTCCTCCCGGCTGCCGGCGCCCCTTTTTCAGAGTCCTGCTCGCCCCAGCCCGCCGCGCCCTTCCTTCTGTCCGTGTCCTCCCCTCCGCTGCTTCACCGGCTCTCGGGGCTCGTGGGGCTGGGCTCCGGGCAGAGGCTGAGCGGAAGGCGGCCGCAGAGCCCGCAGCATGGGAGGGCGATCTCGCCGTCTCGGGCTCGGGCTTAGGCTCCGGCAGCGGCAGCAGCTGCCGCTGCCTCCCGCGCGCCCACGTGCCGGAGCCCCGGTGTGCGCGCTTCGGCCGCGGGGCTGGAGGGAGGAAGCGAGGGCGAGCGGCGGATGTGGGTGGCGGGGAGAGTCTGAACGGCGGCGCAGCTGAGGGGAAGCCGCCGAGAGGCTCCCGAGGGCACGGGGCTCCTCGTCTTGCAGCTCCGGGAAGACTGGTGTGGAAGGCTCCCCAGCTCCCGCCTCCCTTTGCAGAGCGGAGGGAGCCTGAGTGAAACCTGGAGCTGGGGGGTGGGGGGGCGGCGGCGCTCCACTCCACAGGATCAGCTGCGAGCAGCGGCTGGAGGCGGCTACGTGTCTCCGCCAAAGGGACGGGTTCCAAGTATCCTTGAACCCCGGCACATCTACCCCGAGAAGAATGGGGTACAGAAACCCCGGGTGAGAGAGTACGCCTGTTCCGGCGTGCCCCGCCTTCCTCCCAGGCTAAGCGCTTTCCCCGTTAACCAACAGACTCCAAGGTGCTCCTCCTTCCAGGGAGAAAGGAGTTGTCTTGCAATATGGGCCTGACAACCTCCAATCAATTGACAAATAATTAGTGAGACTCACTTTGAGCGATGCCGGGCAATGCTTTGGATCATGGGGCCCTCCCTGGTTGGAAGCTGGGTCGTGTTCTCTGTTCTGCGTGCCCTCAGGCGGGCCCTCCCTGGGCCTCATTGCTCCAACCATAAAATGAGGTTCCTTCCTGATAGGGGTAAGAAAGACAAACACGTGTGAGAATTTTAAAATTAGAAAATACTTCAAAACATGGATAATAGTCCAATACTGACGAGACGTATGATTAAAATAAGGGAGATTATCACAGAAAAATCGAAAATGAGATCCCTAAAACTTAGAAACCAACAAAATGTGCATTATCACTGGGCACACGTGCAGTCACTTGGAGATCTTAGGCTCCAATCTTCTCGTTATCTTAGTGGGGAAATAGAGGCTCAGAGAAGACAAATGGCCTGTCCAAGGTTACACAATCCGATTTGGTTTAGGTTAGTCTTAACGGCCAAACCTTTGCTTTTTCTGCCGTACACCAGTACGCGAATTATGTTCAGCACTGTTGTGCCGAGACATAGCAAAAGGGAAGAGAGATTCGTTCCCTCTGAGGTTTCTCAAAAAAGGCTTTGAGAAAAGTGGAATTTAAGCTAACTTCTAAAGAGTAGGCAGGATTCAGATAAGTGGAAAAGCGAGATCATTCAAGGGGAGGGAGAGAGGTCACTAAAAGATGAAGAAGGACATGTTACGGCAGCAGCAAACAAGTTTGGCAGGAGCAGAGTGCTTGCCTAGGCGATGGGGAGCCATTAAGGGTGTTTTAGCAGTAAAAGAAAATAATGAAAGCTTTGTTTTAGGATGATCAATATGGCCTGGTACAGGATGGATTAGGAGGTGAAGAGATGAGGGAGGGGGAAGGAAGAAAGGAAAGGAATTGCAGGCCGAGAAAACCTTTAGGAGGTCGAGGCAGCTATCAGGTGCAGGTGATGGAAGCCTGATGAAATGTAGGGGCAGGTAAAGGTGAAATAAATGAAACTTTTCCTGTCCTTGCTGTTAAAAGCCTGCTTTATAGGAAGCACTCTGCTGTTAATTGCAGGGGACACTATGGAATGGCACATGTGCTTGAGACATAGTGGGAAACTGGGGGCTAATCCTCAGAGACAGCAGTGGAGCTTTTCACAATAACCGATCTGAAGCTTATCTGGTCCCTTGGTTTAGGGAGCTGGACAGCAACAGACTTAGGAAAAGAACGGACTAAGGATTTCTATCAATCTACCAAAAGCGAAACCCAGAAAGAGAAGGGAAAATCTTGTTTTCTTTTATTCCTTGGCGGCTCTTGAAGTCACCAATGAATGGCTTCAGGGGCTTCCTCAGGTCCTTCCACTGGAAATTGTCTTTCTAACACTGGATCTCCTTATGTGGACCAGCAGTAACAGCATCACCGGGGAGCTCACCAGAAAGAGAATCCGAGGCCCCACCATACACCAACTGACTCAGAACTTTCATCTTAACAAGATTCCTAGGTGATTTATATGCACATTAAGTCTGAGAAGCATTTCTCTATCTGGTCATGTCTTAAACTACTGTTCTTCAAACTAGCACATAGTAAAAACAAACAAACAAAAAAATCATATATATGGCACCGTGGCTATACACACACACACTTACTTAGAAGTTAAATAAAAGTTTCACAAAACAACACATATCCTTACTGTGTGATTCACTTCAAAATTTCCTATTCAATTTATTTTATTTTTTTAAAAAGCTGGTTATGACTTACTGATTGATTCCATGACCTAGTAGTGGACTGCAATTTGCGGTTTGAAATATATTGAGCTGTGCTATTAATTCTTTTTGCCTTGAGTTTTGGTTGTACGTTTGTGTATCTCTTCCACTAGATTGCGAGTTCCTTGAGGGCAAGTTTTAGATATTTTTTTATCATTGAAATATAGGCCAGAGGTTGACGGAGGGTTTTCTGTGTAGTAGCAACTCAGTAAATATCCGAGGAGATAATCAGTGAATGAATGGATGGGAGCCAGAGATTGGGGGAAGAAGGGAGAGAAGCTTGGAATGTAGGAAAGGATTAAGCCAAGAAAATGTTTATCCAAAACTCCAATTCCCTGAAGCAACATCAATGGACTATGAAGAGAAAAAGTCATTTCTAAAACAACCATGCATTCCAAATGTTCCACTGTCAGCCAGAATCTTATTTTCCAATAGAGTTCACCTTTATCGCTTCACAAAATTCCAAACTTTGGGGACTTGGTTATGATGGAAAACAGCTGAATAGCTAATGCAGATTATTAGACGAGGAAAAGAAATGAAGAGGTGGCAAAGACCAGTGAGTTCAAACCTGACACAAAAAGAGGAAAGCTTCCAGAATCTTGTCTTCCTGGGACGCAGGCCACTGACCAAGGGGAGGAAAGAACGAGGACTAATTACTTGGATTGAGGCAGATTTTGTCTGACTACATGGGATACTTGGCAATTACATGTTTCCAAATTCAAAATAGCTTTTTTTGGGGGTAGTAGTTTCCTTGCCATAGGGTATATACCACAGAGAATGAAAAAGTACTTACTGTTCACTAACCAACAGAACTTTAGAGTAGAGAATGTTATGATTTATTTCAGATAAATAAACCATAACCTAAAGTGTGAATATCTGAGTCAGAGTATTTCATATTGTGAAGAGATCTCAAGTGGCCACCAGTTCAACTCCTCATTTTGAAGGAATCTATGAAAGTTACCACAGATTCCCTTATCACAGGGTATTATACAGTAAAGCTATAGACCTAGGATTTCATCTCAGGCTTTCAAACTCAGTCACCATGACTGCCTGTTATATTTTACATAGAAATGCCACAGACTACACATTTAGGAAGCCTTGTTTTAGTGTAAAGAAAGATCGATGAATTGCCTGAAAAGGCTGCAACTGGAGACATTTATTGAGTATCTACTATGACGAAGGCACTGTAGCAGGTGTTTTGTTTTATTTCGTAAAATCCCCACTTTAAAAAAAATCCATGAAATAAGAGTTTTTAATCTCCATTTTGTGAATGAGGAAAGGAAGGCTCAGAGAGGGTAAATGATTTGCCCAACATTTTAAAGCTAGAAAGCTCCAGAGGAGGTTTTGAACAAAAGCCTATGTTCCTCCTAAGTCCATGCTCTCCCTTTTCCTTACGCTTTGCTTCCAAATCACAGAAGATTTCAAGCAAAAACTGGCTGGAAGATGGAAGAACAGAATTCTGATTAGGGCAGAGGATTGAAATAGCTGGCTTGATAAGTACACCCTTGTGCCGAGATCCTGGGATGCTTTGAAGGGTTGTTCACCTCAAGGTGGAAATACTATTAAGTACTTTGAGTACCCCTCCTGTGTGGAATCCACAAACTGACTCAGTGGTGACCCATTACGCTTGAGAGCTACTGTATAGCACAGGGAACGCTGCTCAGTATTCTGCAATAACCTACATGGTAAAAGAATTTGAAAAAGAATAGATACATGTATGTGTATAACTGAATCACTTTGCTGTACACCTGAAACTAACACAACATTGTTAATCAACTAGGCTCCACCATAAAATTTTTTAAAAAAGAGAAGAAAGTTGCAGAAACTAACACACCATTGTAAAGCAATTATACCCCAATAAAGATGTTAAAAAAAAAGAAAAAAGAAAAGAAAGTTAATGCTGCCGTTGAAAGCTGCATTGGCGGCATCTCAAAAGGAAGTTTTGCATCCGGAGAATTTCATTCTCCAGGCAAATTAGTGTTCTTTTGTTTGTCAGAGTAATAGACATCAACTGAAGCTAGTTTGAGGGATGGGGAAGGAAACTCATTCTAAAGAACCAAGAGACTGAAGAAACACAGGGAAATTAGGGAAACAAGGCCTCGGGAAGGGACTGGAATTTGGGAATGAAATCTTGCTAGATCTCATATTGTATGTGTGTATCTCTCTCTGTCTCTGTCTCTCTCTCCCTCTGTCTCTGTCTGTCTGTCTCTCTCTTTGTATCTCTTTTTCATCTCATTTTTGCTATGCTTCCACTTCTTGCCTCTCTTGCTGCAAAAGACCTCCCTACTCCTCTGCTAATGTGGCGGATTACATGGATCACATGCATTTCACAATTTGCTGTCTCTGGACCTCCAGTCTTTTTATCAGGAGAGGGTATCTCATTGGTCAAATTTCACCCCTGACCATCAGATAGAACCAGGAGGGTGAGCTCCAACAAACCTCCTTGGAGCTTAGCCCTGTGAATTAGATATAAAGCACTCAAGGTGGGTTGGGGAACATTCCAGAAAAAGTGCAGAAATACAGATACTATATTCCTTAACATGAACAGTCTAATGCTTTAGAAGTGGTGTTGGGGATCTCAGTATACACACACTAGACTTACGTAGGAGATCGCCAGGGAGACAAGAGGATTGGTGACATGACAGATGGCTTAAAGCCCTAAAATGCCGTTGAGCCCCTTTTAAAGATCCCTGCCACCCAAGAACCCGTGCAGATGGACCAGAACTAATGGGAACTAATGAATATCCCAGGCTCGTTTATCTGAAGATTCATTCTGTGCCTGGTTTCCTGGAAAGAACTGTGAATCAGGATTCAGAAAACCTGGATTCAAATCCTGCCTCTGCCCTTGCCTTCTATGCAATTTTGGGCAAGGGACCTCACCTAACCAAAATCAGGGTTAATAAGCATGCTTTGCCTACCTCAGAAAGTTGTCTCAAGAAGCAAATGAGATAATATGTGTAAAGCTAGCACTTTGTGAAATCTCAAGCACCAAGCAAATGTAAGAGATTATTAGTAATACAAGAAATCACAGGAAGCCAATGAGTTGTAACACCTAGGTTACCTTTGCAAATCTATTCCAACATGTTCTTCGGAATAGAAAAAAAAAAGTCCTGCTGCACGAAATGTAATGAACGTCAAGTGTGTCTATTCTATTCTTATGAAGCATGGTTGGATGAAAAGAATCAGTGCACCTCAGAAGCGAAGGGCTGAAAGTGTATAGTTTTCAAGATATTACTACAGCATCAGGAGAGGAGGAGTAATAGTAGTAGTAGTAATACTAATAGCAGCAACCCAGTAGTAACAATAATAACCATCTGGTTGCTGTGTTCCAGGCATTGTGCTAAATGTTTTCCACTCAGTTGCTCGGTAAATTCATAGAACCTTCTCAGTTAGGCTCTCTTACTGTCTGTTTTAAAGGTGAGGAAACTGAGTCAGGGAAAGTTAATAATTTACCCACAGTCTCAAATATGATAAGTGGGAGAGTCCAGAGTAAAACTCAGTTAACTTCAATCCAAAGTTAAAGCAAATAACCAAGACACTACTCTGTATTTTAGAAGAAAATGTGATAAATGCCAAGTTTTGGTGGTGACAAAAAGTAGTAGATAAAGGAGAGCATCTAACTATTCAGTCATAGATCCACGTTTTTGATTCATGATATTTTTTCCATTGAATGTGGATGATCTCTAAACAAAATTTAACTAATTTAATCACTGCACACCTATATGAATTACATTAAAATGACAGCACCAATTATCAGTGAAAATGCTGAGTAACAAGAACCCTCATGCATTGCTAGTGGAAAGGCAAAATGGTACAACCACTTAGAAGACAGTTTGGTGGTTTCTTAAAAGTTAAACATAGTCTTACGATGCAATTGAGCAATTACCTTCCTAGGTATTTATCCAATTGATTTGAACACTTCACACAAAAACCTGCAGGCAAATGTTTATCACAGCTCTATTCATCACCAAAAACTAGAAGCAACCAAGAAGTCCTTCAGTAGGTAAATGGATAAACAAACTGTGGTGTATCCATACAAGCTATATAATACAATAGTGCAGTGCACCTAAAACTGTCAAAAAGCAATGAAAACATAAACTTAGAAGCTATCATGGCCAAGGTACACCTAAGGAGACATGACGACTAAATGTAATATGGTATCCTAGTGAGATCTTGGAAAAGAAAAAAGACATTTGATTAAAAACTAAGATATCTGAATAACATGGACTTTAGTTAACAACAATGTATTATTGGTTCATTAATTGTGACAAATCTACCATACTCATTTAAGAGTGGGTATGAGGTATATGGGTATATGAAACTGTCTCCATTGGCTTGGTAATTTTCCTATAAATCTAAAACCATTCTAAAATTAAAAGTTGATTTTTCAAAAGGTAAAAATCAAAACCAAAAAAGCGATGAACTGTAAAGTCCCAAGAGATATGCTATAGGGAATACATAGTTTTCTTTCCTCAAATCATAAAATGTTGAAACCAAAAAACTCCAGAACAAAAGAAAGAAGAAAACAAAACTCAACAAATTTAGACTCATCAATGAGAAAAAAAGAACAGTTAATTTTCCAGACAGGTCAGTGTTCCCATTTGAAATCATTAGAAGCTTGATGCTGTGGTCAAGGACAATCTTCTTCCTAATTCTTCTGCCTGCCAGACCTGTTCTGTTCATATTTAATGGCTATTTAGACATCTCAAAGATAATATTGATCTGTGTCTTAAAGTGGAATTGATTATTCAGCATGCCACTATTAAAATGTCCCTTTATTGCATAGGACTTTGCCTCAGGGCACATTAATGCTGTTTTGTCAACAGCATGTATTCAGTGGCTAATAGATTCACTCTCAGCTAAGTAGGTACAGTCAGATTTCATGAAGGGAGTTTGATTTACGTTTAGGAGCTAATAACAAAATGCAAGTTTGGATATACAAGACCGTGTGCCAATTTATTTCTGGGAAGAAAACTAGAGGGAATCCTTTAAAACAAAATGACTGTTTTCTATCATCTGGAGATTACTTAGTGGAGAAAAATGTGTGTGTGCTAACTGAAGCCATTTGAACTGAGTAAAACAATTAGGAGGTGATTCAAATCCTAATTTCCATCTATCTTGCTCATTTATTCATTGGCTTGTTGGAGGAGAGAACAGCAAAACGAAGATTGTCAAGCCAGTTCAGAATTACTAAAGGGAAGGATTCTACATTCTACTATTCACCTGCACTATGGCAAACCAGGCAGAACTGAACTATTCTTGTGGACTTCAAAGGCTGTATAATTTTTCTACAATGCTTTCTCAGTACAGTAGTTTTTTAGGAAAGTATATTTTATGTGAGTTCTTTCTGTTGTGGTGATAGTTTTGACTAACACAAATATTACTTCAATGCAGGGTATTTGCTCTCCCAGAAAATGTTTTCAGAATAAACATTTTAGATACAGCATACCAGTGGATCCAAATATTTTTTTTAGCAGTCTGGAAACTCATGAGATTAAATTACGTATGTAAGATATGAATTTTGCGAATTTAGCAAACCTAATTTATTGTTAGAAATAATTTATTGTTGAAGTAAGATATCATGAAGTATGCCCCAGCAATTCCATTCCTAGGTATATACTACACACTGATGTTCAAACAAAAGTGTGTACTCATATGTTCATAGCAGCACTATTCACAACAGCCAAAAGGTGGAAACAACTCAAATGCTCATCCACTGATGAAGAGAAAAACAAAATGTAGTATATCTATACGTTGGAATATTATTCAGCCATGAAAGGCTGAATAATATGTAGCGTGTTGTACATGTTACAACATGAATGAAACTAGAAAACATAACGCTAAGTGAAAGAAGTCAGAAATAAAAGGTCACATATTGTATGAGTTCATTTATACAAAGTATTCAGAATAGGCAAACAGAGACAAAAATGCAGATTAATGGTTTTGAGAGAACGGACAAAGTGAGGAATGGGAAGTTACTTCTTCCTGTGGAGTGATGAAAGTGCTGTGGGACGAGAGTGATAATGCACATTGTGAATGAACTAAAAGCCATTGAATTGTATATATTAAAATGGTTAAAATGGTGAGTTTATATTACGTGAATGTCCCATCAGTAGAAATTTACATAAATGTATCATGTATCATGTATATAAATGTATCATGAACACATGTGTTGGGAAGCACCTGTACCCTGAACCACTATCTTTGTATAATTGTAACTACACATTGTGCTCATGCCAGATGGAGGGGGGATTCGAAAACAGGACGTGTAGACACTGCCGAGCCAAAAGAACGTGGCGAAAAAGAGCTGCTTTTTTTCCCAGGAGAATCAACTCCCTATTAATACTCTGCCACTCAGCTGTTCTTTACTACCAAAAACATCCAAAGTAGAAATATAAAAACAACCTGCCATCCGGCAGAGGAGCAGATGGAAGTCAGATGGTCTGTCAGGCTAGGAAGAGGCTGTGGTGGGTACGACACTACTCACGAGCTGTGCGTGGCATCTGAAAAGTGCATCCGGATTATCCAGCAGGGTCTACAAAGTCAACGCAGGTCTGGCCATACTGTAGGTGGGGTTCCTTAGCAGACCCACAGATATGAAACCTTGATGGGAGGTGCGGTGGACAGGTAGCTGATCAGTGAAGAAGCATGAATGTGAGAAAGGAGCAGAGGATAAACAGGAAATCATGAAGGAGGTCAAGTTAAACAGCCTTTGCCAAACACGTCTGATCTCAGTTCCCCTTTTTTTGTGGGGGGAGGTGGTATCTCTCTTACTATCTCTCAACTCATTTCATGTCACAGCACTGTGCAGATGGGGTAAAGCCCATGATAGTTCACAGAGTTACAACATCGGCACTGATCACACTGATGTTAAAGCGGTTTCCACTTGCCTGGTGCTATTAACTATGAGCCAGGCGGGAGCTAAGAGCATCTAAGGATTATCTCGTTTAGTACCCACACACCCTTCAAGGTAGGCATTATCCCATTCAGTGAGGACCTGAGGAAACTAAGACTTGTCCAGGTGAAAGAACTCTCTCAAGGTCTCCCATCTAGTGGCCAAACCGGTGTTTGAGAGCTGGGAGTCTGACTGCAGTGCTCTTCTAATCACAGAGATACCTTCAATAACAGCTATACTCACAGAAAGTTTTCAGGGAAAAGCTCATGAGCCCTTGACTCTGAAGAAATGTGCAAAGGGATTTTCAAAGGCCCAGCAGCAAACCAGTGAAGATAGCATAAAAGCCAGGATGTGAGGAAGTGTGAAGTAGGAGAGAAAGAGGTACGAAAAAATAGACTTAACTCGCTTTATCGTCATCATCTGTTTACACAACAGTCACCTCCCCTAAACTGAGAGCGCGTAGCAGGCAGGAATGCTGAGCTTTTCACCCCGGTGCATAGTACAATGCCTGTATCCAATAAGCCTTTAATAAACATTGTTGAATAAAACTGGACTTCTGGTATAATGACTGATAAGAATAATAATAGTTGCTACCATTTATTGAGCATTTAACTTATGCTTAGAAATGCACACTTCATAAAGCTTATATCTCTTTTCCACCTCCCAACAAATGAAGTAAGTATAATTACAGACAAGGAAACTGAAGTTCAAATAACTTTCACAAATTCAACCGTCTAGTAAAAAGTGAACTGTATTTCAAATCCTAATCTCTATGACTCCAAATCCCAGGTGCTTTAACCTCTTCTATTTTCTATAATAAATGATCCATCCTTTAGTGAGGAGGGATTAGTGATTATGTGCGTTTTGGAAAAGGAAAAGGAAAATTATAATGTAATGTCAGCTTTTAAAAAACCTGAATGCAAAATTATACACGTGATTTGATTACAACTGGGTAAGAATTCACAGCATACAAAGGAAACAGCAGGAAGCCTGGAAAATAAAACAGCTGTATAAGAATGGTGAGACTATGGATAATTTTGTTAACATTTTGCTTAATTTTTCTATAATGTTAAGAATAAATAAGATTTGAAGATAAATACACATGTAATAAAACAAATTATTATATGCACACAAACTGATGGCTTTAGGCAGAATCACTGCTTTTAAGCTATGGTTGTAGATCCAGGATAATTATATGACATCTTGGGTACCATATTTTCCTAAAGGTATGGCAAAGCTCTGTGAAACAGGAATTTTGAGTCTTCCTCAATTCACTAGCTAAGATTAAAAGTTTGAAAATATTCTCCTCAGTGGAACATTCAAAAATATCACTTGCTGTAAATATAACTTCAAACCAGTTTCTCCTTTCATATAATCTATGAAATGTTCTCTGTCTCCATGTATATTAAGTTTTATTACTTCTGAAAACATCAACTTCACTATCAGTCTTTCATCCTGGGCCCAGTTATCTGTTTAAAAGCCAGGTCAATATATGGCACTTCCCTCTTTAAAAACCCTCCAGCACTTCCCACTACATAAAGAATGGTCAGAACTCCAGGTCCTAATCTCTATTCCCTCTTACTATCCTCCATAGACCATATGCTCTACTCACAGTTTGCCATTCACATTCATAACATTCATGATTTCATGCCTTTCTTGTAATAGAAACTTGGTTTCAAACGCCTTTGCCTCACGTATCAAATCTTGTCTCATTCCTCAAGATTCAAGAGTACTGCTTCTGTTACACCTTTAATAATACTGCACGCCCTGGTTTAAATGACTCAAGATGCCGTGATCCCAACGCATAATCTCTGTATTGCTACAGCTTACTATATTCTGTCTTCTCTGATATAATAATAGTAGATAACATTTATCAAATATATTGATTATGCATTTTATATGTATTAGCTCACTTAAAATAGCAATGCTAGGACCTTAGAACTATTAGCACCATTTAAGAAAAAAGGAACCAGAGACCAGGATGATAAAAATCTCACCCCAGAGTATAATGAGTAAGCATCAGAGATGAACTTTGAACTCAGGTGTGCCTGACCTGAAACACTGTGTTCTTAACTACTACATTTCAAAAATGCTCTCCAAATTTCCAGTTGTCTGCCTGGGAAGTTAATTGGAGGCAAATGTTTTGGATGGCAGAAACATATGCATATGCTCCAGTGCCAGGCTAAGCCTGAAACCAAAGGAAAAATCAGTAATACCAATCCTGTCTTTATTTAAAATTTGGTATTTTTTCATCATGGATTTCTTTGAATTTATTTTGATGTTTAAAATATCACATAAAATATTAGCTATCTTGAATCCTGCGTTTCTTGGCATGCCTTCACATTTCGCACCCAAGGTGAGTGCCTAACATGCCCCACCCTAGTCCTGGCCCAGCTTAACAGTGTCTGACACACAGGGGGCGCTTAAAAAAATTGGCTTGTATATTGAGTTTAACTTGTCAGTCTTTTCCATAGGACCTCAAACTCCTCAGAGGCAGTAACTGTAAGTGATCCCTTTTTGTAATCTTACTAACGCCCACACTGTAGCTTTTCAGTTCGATCCTCAAAAAATGTTTTGAATGAAAAACACTCCCACTCTCACCTTCAACTGTGGTAGACTCATACTTCACAATGCCCATTAGAAGGTTACCCTCCGTAACGAAAAACTTGCCATCTGACCATAGCTCTAACTTTTCATTAGCTGCCAAATCATATGCTATGTGACCAAAAAAAACAAAGTAAGAATTGAAGGTCAACTTTGTTTCCTCTAAATTCTGCCCCGAAGTTCCTCTTCATTGAAAGTTTTAAAGAACTATTTTTAGTTTCTGTCAAGGATGTCTTGCACCACTATAACTAATCCTCCAAACACAATGACGGAACTCCTGTTGTTAATGAGTCATGATACTTCATGTGACTGGAAAATATAGGCCAAGGATTTGTTTCAAAGTTTTGAAAGATAATTGTCTTTGTGCAGTCTTGCTGTCGGTATAGCCGTTTGACAAACTGAAGATGCTCTGCAGAGGAAAGAAGCTGTTAATTCATAGAGCTTGGGTTGACATTCTAGCTCCATCACTTACTAGCTGTGTGGTATTTGCAAGTAACAGAACCTCTCCAAAGCATATCTGAAAAACGGAGATAATAATAATAACACCTCCATCAAGGGAAAATGCTGTATCTAGCACCCAGTAACTGCTCAATAAATATGAACTCTTATTTTTCATTTAATGCATGTATATTAAGAGCTACTGTATGCTAGGTGCTGGGCTAGGCATTAGGAATAAAGGGTAGATCAAGCACAAAATCAGTGATTGTTAAATTAAGCTATATTCATTGAGCATCTACCATGTAAGTCACTCTACCAGAAACTGTAGGAGAACAAAGAAGAATAAGACAAAATCTCAGCCTTTAAGACATTAGTATGAAATGTTATTGATTTCAAACAAAAAAGGAAAGGCTACTAATAATTAAAGAAATTGATAAACAAATGTGTTTGTTAAGGATGAACCAAACTATATAATGTTATTGACAGTTTAATACAAGAAGGTCTGGAGGGAAATTTTTGCATCTTTGTTCAAATATGTGAAACAAATAGTTTATTCCAGGAGAATGTAGAAAAAATTAAATCAGACTGAGAGAAGATGTAGATTCTGGCCACAATCTCTACTAGTAATGATAGCTTGGTGAAGTCATTTCACCTTCCACTTTTAAAATGGGGTTGTTCAGAATTTCAGGTGACATAATCTTAGTTGGTTTGTCAGCTTAGGTACTTAGGGAAGCAGATGAATGACAGAATGAGAAACACAGAGATTTATTGGGGGAAATGCCTGTGTATGTGTTATGGGATGAACTGTGTTCCCCTAAAATTCAAATGTTGAAGTCCTAAACCCTAGTATCTCAGAATGAAATGGCATTTGGAGACAGGGCCTTTATGGAGGTAATTAAATTAAAATGAGGTCATTGGAGTGGGCCCTACTCCAATACAACTGATATCCTTATAAAAAACGGAGACTGGGGACTGCCGGGGGCTTGGCCAAGATGGCAGAGTAGGAAGACACTGAGCTCACCTCATCTCATGGACACAACAAAATTACAACTATTCAATGAACAACTATTAATGAGAAAAACTGGAATCTACCAGAAAGGATCTTCTACACTAAAGATATAAAGAAGGAGAGAAGGAACCACAACGAGATGGGCAGGAGGGGTGGAGTCATGGTATAATCAAGACCCATATACCCAAGTGGGAAAACCACAAGCGGGAGAATAATTACAGTGGCAAAGGCTCTCTCCAAGGAATGAGGGGTCTGAGGACCATATTGGCTTCCCTAGCCCAGGGGTCCTGTACCAGGAAGATAAGCCCCCAGAACATGTTTGGCTGTGAAGGTCAGCAGGGCTTACTTTCAGGAGACTCAGAGTGCTGTGGGAAATAGAGACTCCATTCTTTAAGGGTGCACACAAAAGCTCTGGGGCCCAGGGCAGAAGCAGTAATTTAAAAGGAGCCTGGGGGACTTCCCTGGTGGTGCAGTGGTTAAGAATCCGCCAGCCAATGCAGGGGACAGAGGTTCAAGCCCTGGTCCGGGAAGAGCTCACATGCCACAGAGCAGCTAAGCCCGTGCGCCGCAACTACTGAGCCTGCACTCTAGAGCCTGCATGCTACAACTACTGAAGCCCGTGTGCCGCAACTACTGAGCCTGCACTCTAGAGCCTGCATGCTACAACTACTGAAGCCCATGCACCTAGAGCTCGTGCTCTGTAACAAAGAGAAGCCACCACAAAATGAGAAGCCCACACACCGCCACAAAGAGTAGCCCGCGCTCGCAGCAACTAGAGAGAAAGCCCGCACGCGGCAACAAAGACCCAACACAGCCAAAAATAGATAAATTTTTTAAAATAAAATAAAATAAAAGGAGCCTGGGTCAGACTTCCCTGGTGGTGCAGTGGTTAAGAATCGGCATGCCAATGCAGGGGACACGGGTTCAATCCCTGGTCCAGGAAGATCCCACGTGCCATGGAGAAACTAAGCCCGTGAGCCACAACTACTGAGCCCGCAGGCTCTAAGGCCCACGTGCTGCAACTAGCAAGGCCGCATGCTGCAGCTACTGAGCCCAGGTAACTAGAGCCCGTGCTCTGCAACAAGAGAAGCCACCGCACTGAGTAGCCCACGCACTGCAACGAAGAGCGGCCCCCACTCGCGGCAAGCAGGGAAAGCCCACATGCAGCAACGAAGATCCAATGCAGCCAAATATATAAAATAATATAAAATAAAATGAGCCTGGGTCAGGCCCACCTGCTGATCTTACAGAATCTCCTAGAGAGGCAGGAGGCAACTGGAGCTCATTCTGGGGACATGGGCACTGGAAGCAGTCATTTGGAAAGCTCATTCTACCAGGTGGACACAGGTGCTGGCAAGCACCATTTTAGAAGCCTCCCTCTAGCTTATTAGCCTCTGGACCCATCCACACCCCTACTACACAGCCTGTATGCACCAGTCCTGGGATGCCTCAGGCCAAACAACCATCTGGGAAGGGGACACAGACCTGGAAACCAGAAGTCAGGCTGCCTTACAATCCCTTGAGCTCACAGCCACCCCTGGATATGACCCTGTCCATTAGAGAGCCCAGGACACAGCCCCAAGCACCAGTGTGCAGGCACTAGACTCAGGACCCCCAAGACCCTGAATTCAGAGACCCCGGGACCTGGCCTTACCCACCAGGCAACAACCCCAGGATATCACAGGCCCTGGCCCCACCCACCAGCAGGTGGATACCAGCCCCAGGACAACTGTATCCCTGCAGCCTGCTGAGGCAGGACCCAACTAACCTGCCAGCAGGCCAGCACCAGCCCTAGGACCTGCTGGGTCCTGATCTTGACCACCAGAAAACCAACAACAGCTCTAAGACACATTGGGCCCCTCAGCCAGCAGCCCTGGGATCCAGCCTCCATACTAGCGGTCAACACTAGTTTGAGGACACCACGCATCTCCCAATCATATGTGTCAGGAACTGGCCCCACCCATCAGTGGTCCAATACCAGCTCTGGAACCCCGGGGCCCTGCACCAGAGATGCTAGGACACATTTCTGCATGACAGAGGGCTGGCAGCAGTCCTGGGATCTCTTGGACCCTGCCCCTGCCCACTGCAGGTAGACACTAGCCCCAGGACCACAGCAGTCCCACAGCCTGCCTTGTCAGGACACAGACAACATAGCAACAGGCTTGCATCAGCCCTGGGACCCCACAGGCTCCAGCCCTGCCCACTACCAGGCCAACTCTAGCTCTGGGACACCTTGGATACTTCAGCCAGTGGCCCAGGGAACCAGCCCCACCTGCCAGCTGGCTGACACCATCTTTGGGACCCCCAGGGTCCTGTAGTTCATAGTTATAAAAGTCCACCTCAGGAAACACGAGAAATCTCAAGCAAACAAATAAAGGAACTAGAAAAAGAAGAACAAATAAAGCTCAAAGTTAAAGAAGGAAATCATAAATATCAGAGCAGAAATAAATGAAATAGAAGCTAAAATAACACAGGAAAGATGGATGAAACTAGGAGCTGCTTCTTTGTAAAGATAAACAAAACTGAAAAAAACTTTAGCAAGACTCTGAAGAAAAAAGGAGAGAGTGCCCAAATTGATAAAATCAGAAATGATATAGAAGTTACAAATGACATCACAGAAATGCAAAGGATCATAAAAAATTACTATGAGCAAATATATGGACAATAAAATGGACAACCTAGAAGAAGTGGACAAATTTCTAGAAATACACAATCTCCCAAAACGGACCCCAGAAGAAATAGAAAATATGAACAGACCAATTACCAGTAATGAAATTGAATCAGTAATAAAACAAACAAACAAACAGAAAACCTTCAAACAAACGAAAGTCCAGGACCAGATGGCTTCACAGGTAAATTCTACCAAACATTTAGAGAAGAGTTAACACCTATATTTCTCAAACTATTCCCAAAAATACAGAGAAAGGAACACCTCCAAACTCATTCTAAGAGACCAGCATCACCCTGATACCAAAACCAGAAAAAGATAGCACAAAAAAAAGAAAATTGCAGGTCAACATCACTGATGAACAGAAATCCTCAACAAAATATTAGCAAACGCTATCCAACAACACATTAAAAGGATCATATACCATGATCAAGTGGGATTTATCCTGGGGATGCAAGGATGGTTCAATATCAGCAAATCAATCAGTGTGATATACCACATTAACAAACTGAAGAATAAAAATCATACGATCATCTTAATAGATGCAGAAAAAGCTTTTGACAAAATTCAACATCCATTTGTGATAAGAACTGTCCACAAAGTGGCTATAGAAAGGACATGCCTCATAAAGGTCATATATGATCAGCCCACTGCTAACATCATACTCAATGATGAAAAGCTGAAAGGATTTTCTCCAAAATCAGGAAAAGAAAGGATGCCCACTCTCACCAGTTTTATTCAACATAGTGTGAAAAGTCCTAGACACAGCAATCAGACAAGAGAAAGAAATAAAGGGAATCCAAATTGGAAAGGAAGAAGCAAAACTGTCACTGTTAATAGATGATATGACACTATACATAGAAAATCCTAAAGATGCCACCAAAAAACAACTAGAGCTCATCAATGAATTGGTAAAACTGCAGGATACAAAATTAGTATACAAATATCTGTTGCATTTCTATTCACTAACAACAAGCTATCAGAAAGACTAATTAAGGAAATAATTCCACTTACAATAACATCAAAAAGAATAAAATACCTAGGAATAAATCTAACTAAGGAGGTAAAAGACCTGTACTCGGGTAAGATACTGATGAAAGAAATCAAATATAACACAAACAGAAGGAAAGATATAGTGTTCATAGATTGGAAAACTTAATAATATTAAAATGACCATAACTACCCAAGGCAATCTACAGACAGTGCAATCCCTATCAAAATACAAATGACATTTTTCACAGAACTAGGTCAAATAATTTTTAAATTTATATGGAAACAAAAAAGACTCCAAATAGCCAGAGCAATCTTGAGAAAAAAGAAGAAAGGTGAAGATATCACCCTCCCTGGCTTTAGACTATACTACAAAGCTACAGTAATCAAAACAGTACGGTAATGGCACAATAAACAGTCACATAGATAAATGAAACAAAATACAGAGTCCAGAAATAAACCCATGCACTTATGGTCAATTAAACTCTGACAAAGAAGACAAGAACATTAAGTGGTAAAAAGACAGTCTCTTCAATACATGGTGCTGGGAAAACTGGACAGCTACATATAAAACAATGAAATTAAAATATTTTCCACACCACATACAAAAGTAAACTTAAAATGGACTAAAGATCTAAATGTAAGACTGGAAACCATAAATCATCTAGAAGAAAACATAGGCAGAATACTCTTTGCATAATCATAGCAATATTTTTTTAGATCTGTTTCCTAAGGCAAAGGAAACAAAAGTAAATGTAAATGAATGTGACTTAACTGAGCTTAAAAGCTTTTGCACAGCAAAGGAAATAACTGACAAAATGAAAAGACAACAAACAGAATCGGAGAAAATATGTGCAAATGATAAAACTGACGGGGGGGTTAATATCCAAAATATATAAACAGCTCATGTAAACAAACAACCTAATTTAAAAATGGACAGAAGACCTGAATAGACGTTTTTCC
The DNA here is from genome assembly GCF_008692025.1 of Phocoena sinus. Taxonomy (NCBI): domain Eukaryota; kingdom Metazoa; phylum Chordata; class Mammalia; order Artiodactyla; family Phocoenidae; genus Phocoena; species Phocoena sinus. The sequence continues at coordinate 40,509,751 of NC_045765.1, forward strand.
AGAGAAGACATACAGATGGCCAACAGGCACAAGAAAGGATGCTCAATATTGCTAATCATCAGAGAAATGCAAATCATAACAACAATGAGATATCACCTCACACCTGTCAGAATAGCTATCATCAAGAAGACCACAAATAACAAATGCTGGCAAAGATGTGGAGGATATGGAACCCTTGTGCACTGTTGGTGGGAACCCTTGTGCACTGTTGGTGGGAATGTAAATTGGTGCAGCCAGTGTGGAAAACAATATGGAGTTTTCTCAAAAAACTAAAATAGAACTACCATGTGATCCAGCAATTCCACTTCTGGTTATGTATCCAAAGAAAACAAAAACACTAATATGAAAAGATACATGCATAACAGTGTTCACAGCAGCATTATTTACAATTGCCAAGCTATGGAAGCAAAATAAGCATCCAGATGGATAAAGAAGATATGAGCTACATACATATATATGTGTATGTGTGTGTATATATGTATGTGTGTGTGTGTGTGTGTGTGTGTGTGTGTGTATATACTATACAGCTGTAAAAAATAAGAATGAAATTTTGCCACTTGCAACAAGATGGATGGATCTGGAGAATAATATGCTTAGTGAAATAAGTCAGACAGAGAAAGAAAAATGTTGTATTTTATCGCTTACATGTGAAATCTAAAAGCATAAAACAAATGAGTGAATGTAACAAAACAGAAACAGACTCACAGATACAGAGAAAAACTAGTGATTACCAGTGGGGAGAGAGAAGGGGGCAGGGTAGTATAGGGGTAGTGGTAGGGGATTAAGAGGTAGAAACTACTATGTATAAAATAAATAAGCTATAACGATATATTGTACAGCCCAGGGAATATGTCCAATATTTTATAATAACTTTAAGTGGAGTATCACGTATAAAAATTCTGAAGCACTATGTTGTACACCTGAAACTAAGATAATATTGCAAATCAACTATACCTCAAAAAAAAAAAGGAAGATGAGATTGGGACACAGACAGGTACAGAGGAAAGATCATGTAAAGAACCCAGCTGAAGAGTGCTATCTACCAAACAAAGAGAGACACAGAAACCAATCCTGCTGACTCCTTGATCTCGGTCTTCCACCATCCAGAATTGTGAGAAAACAAACTTTCTGTTGTTTAAACCACCCAGTCTGTGGTACTTTGTTATGGCAGCCCTGCTCTACACTACATAACAATAGCGGAGGAGAGACCGCAATGCAAGTGAAGCACCTGTGAAAGGAGAAAGAGAAGAAAGGAGACTTGGGTAGAAAGAGCTTCATCCTGCAATGCAGCCCTAAGAAAGTCTCAGACAGATCAATGGGGATCCAGGAGTGCAGACTGCCTGTTAGAGAAGCACCCCATTTGCCAGGAGTATCTGGTTCTACAGATTCCAAAGGTGTGGCAGCTGGAAGCCATCAGCTTATTATACTCCTTGCAGGAGGCTCTCTCCAGAAGGAAGATCTCAGTGTCATGCCTCCATGACAGCTACAGTGAACATATTTTGAAAATGCTAAAGAAAGTTGTTGTTCTGATTATTATTATTCCCCTTGATACCGCTGCTGCTCTAACTACCACTACTGAGCCCAAATTTGTTCATTCACTAAATAGAGACGAAGAAGGAGGAGGCCTCTGTTGGGTTAGACACCAGTGGACTCCAGAACTCCATTCCCCCCAAGGGTGCTACAACATAGCCCTCTGCTATACAGAGGTATAATATGGAGTGTCTTCTCCATACAAAATACTTTCATAACTGACCTACCACAATGCCCACTATTTCACCATTAGAAAGTTATCCATGTGGTTTCAGATGTGTGTTTTTAGTAATCTCTAATTAATCCGGATGCGTTAACATCAAAGCTGTGTTCTTAAGCCAGTTCTTATATTATACTGGCTTTAGGGAAAACAACAAGTCAGCACCTTTTAAGAGTCAGCACTAGTTACCACCTTTTAAGATATCTTCCCAGAAGCACCACTTGTGAACTTTCACTTGCTTTGTCTACGTCCAGCTACAAAGGAGGCTGGGCATTTTGCTACCAGAATCAAGTTGGAGGAATAAAGGAAAAATGAATATTGTATAGTCTGCCCTAGATGTATAGCCCATGCCATATTGACTCTGTCATGCTGCTAAAGGATAAAGAACATAGGGTGCTCTAAAATAAGGATTTCCAACTGGTGGGATGCCTTCTTCCCAGCTGAGAATTGTTTTCTTAGTAAAGATCTATGGCTTATACATGTAAATTGTACTTTTTAGGTGTGTTGGTGGGGAGACAAAACTATCTGACCAGATATTTTGAGCTGAAATTCTAGTGACCTTGATGAGTGAAAAGGTAACCTAAAACTTAAAATTCCTTGAACAATCTCCAAATCCTTCAATTGACTGGGTAGCCAAGGAAGTTTGAGAATATATCTAGAGAAATGAAAGAAACTAGAACTGTTTCACTTTATAAATTAAAATAGTTAAATAATCTCATCTGTGGTAACCTAAAGTCTCTCATTAGGCATAGGGAACTGGATTTATTCTTTAGCTTTAAAATCAGGTAACCCAATTTAGTTATATAAACATAGAGTTTTACAAATGTCTTAATTTTATATAATGTTTCTATGTGCTTTAAATGCAATGAAATGTTTTTGTTAGGATCACAGAAGCAAAGAATGTTGGAGCTGCAAGGGTGCCTACAGATTACCTTGATTTCTTACTCTTTTTGAGCATCAGGCTCTCATTGTTACTAGCTCTCCTTCTCTGGTATACTTTTGTCACATGTGTGGCCGTGTGGCTTCATTTAAACAGCCTTCCTATGTTTGTGGACTTCCCTACATTTTGAATTTTGCCTCCCTAAGGTAGAAGCCAGAATTATTTTTTCCAGACTTCCTGGCATAGGCATTTGATCCAGCCTTCCTCAATCACTCACACTCCCTTGGGACTTCTATTTAGAAGGGAGCAATGTGTGGAAACAGGTATCGTGTGCAATCCACTTTCTGGTAAGCATGAAGAGGAAAGAGACAAGTGCCAGAGTCAGCAGAGACAGTGGTTCATGGGTAGCATCACATATAGTACCTGTGATGCTAGATTTAATGTCTATGTCAACAACTGTGGCAGCAGAGGTGTCTCCACCGGGAGATACAGAATAATTTGGGCATTTTTATCAGGTATACAAGCCTTTGCCCCCCATAAAGATGCTTTTAATAAATTCCTTTTCTGCCAAAAGTAGAGAAAGTTCTGTTATGATGAAGGATATACCTTATTTTATAGATGGGAAATCTGAGATTTGGTGAAAGTAAAGGAAAGATGGTTTATAACACCTGGTGATGTGATATGTTGTAGAGTAAAACAGTTATGAATTAAGGGCTCATAATCAATCTGCTAGACGACGTGCCAGAAGGAGTTGGGTGGATATAGGTGGAGATGGGTCCTGGGGCTGCTGACAAAGTGAGTGGAACATAAAGTTGGATGAGGGGAGTTTATTGTTAGAGAAACCCTCTTCCCTGATAGAGGACTGAAAATGCTGGCAAAGACTGAAGGAGACGATGATAACACAGAGCTAGAATGGCTCTTATAAGCTTGGAGAAAGCAATGACCCAAACTAAATGAATTAGAAATGCCAAAACTGTCATGGCAGCTGATCAAAAGAGAAATCAAAAAAGCAGGCATGCTTACGATATACATATTGTGTAAGCCTGAAACCCAACAGCCAGCTATGCTCTGTGGGAGGACATAGAGAACATGGAGAATACTATGTTTTACAGTGCAATGGGGAATACACCGATGAGCAGGGCAACAGAGCCGTTGAGAAGCTCAGTGGTGATTGCTCTTTTTTAGATAAGGCTGGGCTTCCCTGGTGGCGCAGTGGTTGAGAGTCCGCCTGCCGATGCAGGGGGCGCGGGTTCGTGCCCAGGTCCGGGAAGATCCCACGTGCCACGGAGCGGCTGGGCACGTGAGCCATGGCCGCTGGGCCTGCGCATCCGGAGCCTGTGCTCCGCAAGGGGAGAGGCCACAACAGTGAGAGGCCCGCATACCACAAAAAAAAAAAAAAAAGATAAGGCTAACAGGAAAGCTATCACAAACTAGGCTCCCTAAGAGCAGTAAAGATAACAGAATATTGACAGTAATTCCAAGTGGTGCTTAACTATTAGAATCAAGGCACTATTATCTTACTACTCTTATTACTATAGTGACAGCCAGGGAGACTTGACACGCAGAGAGATATAGAAACAGTTAAAAGAACACCACATCACACAGCTCAATAGCAAAACAAATGGTCCGATTTAAAAATGGGCAGAGGATCTGAATAGGTATTTTTTCAGAGAAGATATACAGATGTCCAACAGGTACATGAAAAGGTGCTCAACATTACTAATCATTAGGGAAATGCAAATCAAAACCACAATGAGAAATCACCTCATACCTGTTAGAATGAATGGCTATACTCAAAAAGGCAAGAAATAATAAGTTCTGGCAAGTATGTGGAGAAAAGAGAACCCTCATGAATTATTATAAATTAATACACCCAGAATGAAAAACAATATGTAGGTTATTTTAAAAATTAAAAAAAAACTACCATATGACCCAGCAATTCCCCTTCTGGGTATTTATTAGAAGAAAATGAAAACACTAACTTGAAAGTGTTAGCAACCCCCATGTTCAGTGCAGCACTTTTTACAATAGCCAAGATATGGAAACAACCTGTGTCCATCAATAGATGAATGGTTAAAGAAAACATGGTGTATATATACAATGGAATATTATTCAGCCATAAAAAAGAAGGAAGTCTTGCCATTTGCAACAACGTGGGGGGTATATGCTGAGTGAAATAAGTGAGACGGAGAAAGAAGAACACTGTATGATCTTACTTATATGCGGAATCTAAAAAAACGTAAAATCTTTTACAAAGTTTATAGATACAGAGAACAGATTGGTGTCTGCTGGGAGGGTGGAATGGGTAAAGAGGGTTAAAAAGTACAAACTTCCAATTATAAAATAAATAAGTAATGGGGATGTAATGTACAGCATTCACATTACATATAATACTATATTATATATTCAAAAACTGCTGAGAGAACATGTATTAAAAGTTCTCATCACAAGAAAAAAAAATTTAACTATATATGGTAACAGATGTTAACTAGATTACTGTAGTGATCATTTCATAATATAAACAAATATCAAATTATTAGGTTGTACACCTGAAACTAATATAATTTTATATGTCAATTATATCTCATTTTTTATAAAAAGGAACACAGCTTCCCTAGCAACAAGACTGATGGGTAGCCAACAATGGCATCACTTGAACCATGGATCAGCAAAGCCAAGACAAATCCAGCCTACCACCTGCTTTTATAAAGCCTAGGAGCTAAGATATTCAAAAAAGTATCAAGGAGACTAAGGCTCATTGTCCCCATAACAACTAAACTTTCCCTTACCTGGTTTCCAGACCCAAGCAAGTTTTTAGAAAGGAATCACTTCCTAGACAGATCCAGGTCCCTAGGCAGAAAGACAGGACAGCACTATAACAAGTGGAAACAGTCCTTTCCCAAAAGGACATACTGACATTTAATCCAGTAAACTAAGAAAAGAGGAATACTCAGACATTTCAGGAACTGTTGGATACAGGATGTGAGTAGGCACTGATATACAGGTACCTGAAGTGTCATCATCCTCCCTTTTTATAGTGAGGCATAAAAGGAGGACCAGGTGATACATGCAGTATTGCCCCATATCTGACTCCTAGTGGATCCACTTGGTCCATGGACTCAACCTGTGGACATTTTCTTGGACCCTGACTGTATAATTGGTACAGGCATACTTGGTAGGTCGGAAAACACCCACATTGGGTCCTTGGCCTGTCACAGTGGGAAAAGCCAGATTAAAGCTTCTGAAACTGGCTAAGATAGTAAATCTAAAACAATACCACTTCCATGGTACAGGTGGGCATAGCAAAGATTAGTGTTAGATTTAAGATCTAAAGGATAGGGCTTCCCTGGTGGCGCAGTGGTTGAGAGTCCGCCTGCTGATGCAGGGAGCACGGGTTCATGCCCAGGTCCGGGAAGATCCCACATGCCACGGAGCGGCTGGGCCCGTGAGCCATGGCCGCTGAGCCTGCGCGTCCAGAGCCTGTGCTCCGCAACGGGAGAGGCCACAACAGTGAGAGGCCTGCGTGCCGCAAAAAAAAAAAAAAAAAAAAAAAAAAAGATCTAAAGGATACAGAGATAGTGCACCATTGTTTGTCCTGTTTAATTCACAGGTTCAAGTTCAGCTCCAACAAAATCCATATGGGTCATAGAGAATGACAATGGACTACCACAAACTCAAACAAGCATTAGTCCTAATTGCAGCTTCTGTGCCCAAAGTGATAACCTTTGATAGAGCAGATTAAGAACCTCAATACATGTTATGTAGCAAGTGGTCTGGAGAATGCTTTCTTTCCCATCCCTATCAGTATGCAGGATCAGCAGAAGTTCACATTCAGATAGAATAGCAACAGCATAAATTTACAGTCCTGCCCCAGAGCTATGTTAATTCTTTGGCCCACTGTCGGACCTAAACCATTTGGACTCTTTGCAGAATATTGCACTAGTCCACTGTATGTCTGAATTGAACCAGATAAGCAAGAAGTGGTAAGTATATCTGAGGACTTGGCAAGACACATCAGGCAGAGGGTGGAAGATGAGACCCTGCAAAGATACAGAGTCCTACCATATCAGTGAAAGTTTTAGGGGCCCAGCAGACTAGGTTATTCCAGGATATCCCCTCCAAAGTAAGGGACAATTTTTTTCATTTTGCACCTTCTACTGAGGAGGAAACAGGCTCTGGAGGCAGTAAATTCTAAACCTTGATGTATTAGTTACGGTCCAGTCAGGAAAGTTTAATTCTATAATTATTAACCATTAACAGGGGATTGTTTACTAAGGGATAAAGAGAACTTGGAAGAATACAGGAATCACAGATGCAGAAGCAGCCACTACTCAGAGCTGAGCCAAGTACCCAAGGACTTGGAAGATGACCCTTTGAATATTCAGCTTCTCTACGCATCTTGTTACGCACATTTAAACTTCCGTACAATGAACCAAATACGTTTTCATCTTACAAGATGTAGCTATCTTTTGTACAAGTAAAGAAGTTTTCACTCTTTCATCAAGACAGAAGACACAGAATCTCACAGTCTTTGTATCCATGTAAGACTATATTAATGACTCCTCAAATTCAGAGTCCTGATTAATACTCTGTTACCTAAAGATAGTAAAATTTACCACAAACACTTGTATGAGCAATAGTAATGGGGAAAAGAATAGACAAGAAAAATGGTTAGCATGTACAAATAAACACATACATATAATAAGCTAAGAGAAAATAGCCCTTGTTTATGTAAGAGGTCACGAGGCTGGAGTTGATGTCTGTGACTTCGTTCTTCTGCTACTCGTTCGATATTTACCTGGCCCTCAGCTAGAACCTTAGCTGGACAGAGTTTTTTAGCTGGTGGAAGGAATAAACTTTTATTTCTAAAGCATTTAAAACCTCAATTATCCTCCCTTCGTTTGGTTGCTCTAGTTTTTCATTAACCTTTACATGTAGGCAGGAAAGTATTAAGAGGCACACCCAGAAAATTTATACACATAGACTTCTTTGTCCCAATTGAATAGCAGCCCAATTATTCTTTGATGATCAGGATCAATCATTTCAGCCAATAGGGTAACCCATTTTTCTGCCATTGGCACAATGGCATAACGAGCCCCAGAGTCCAGGTGGCAGTCTCATCTTCCAATGGAACAATTGTTATGTTCCCTGGTAGAAGTATTATTTCCTTGGGAAGTAGGACCTCTAAACCAGCTGAGCAACGGAGGCCAACATGGGAAGCAAAAGTGCTGCAAATGGAATGAAAACCTCACGACAAACATCATACTCAATGGTGAAAGACTGAAAGCTTTTTCTCAAAGATCAGGAACAAGGAAGAAGCCCATTTTCATCACTTCTATTCAACATATTACTGGAAGTTCTAGCCAGAGAAATCAGGCAAGAAAAAGAAACGAGGCATCCAAATTTGAAAGAGAGAAGTAAAATTATCTCTTTGCAGATAATATGATCTTATATGTAACAATCTGAAAGGGAAATTACAAAAACAATTCCACTTACAATAACATCAAAAAGAATAAAATACTTTAGAATTAACCAAGAAGGTGAAAGATATGTACAATGAAAACTATAAAGAATTGCTGAAAGAAATTAAAGAAAACCTAAATAAATGGAAAAACGTCCCATGTTCATGGACTGGAAGACTTAATATTGTTAAAACGTCAATAGTGCCCAAAGTGATGTGCAGATTCAATGCAATCCCTTTCAAAAATCCCAGCAACATTTTTTACAGAATTAGAAAAACCCATAGAAAAATTCATATGAAATCTCATGCAAGTCTCAATAGCCAAAATGACCCAAAAAAGAAGAACAAAATCAGAGAATTCACTCTTCCTGATTTCAAAACTTAGCACACTGCTACAGTAATCAAAGCAGTGTGGTATTGGCATAAAGACAGACACATACACCAGTGGACTAGAGAGCCCAGAAATAAACACTCACATGTATGGTCAAATGATTTTTGACAAGAGTGCCAAAACCATTCAATAGGGAAAAGAGTCTTTCCAACAAATTGTTCTGGGAAAACTGGATAGTCACATGCAAAAGAATAAAGTTGGACCCTTACCTAACACCACATACAAAAATTACTTCAAAATGGATCAAAGACCTTAATGTAACACCTAAAACAATAAAACTCTTAGAAGAAAACATGGGACAAAAGCTTCATGACACTGCATTTGGCAATGATCTCTTGGATATAACACCAAAGGCACAGGTAACAGCAACAACAACAACAAAATAGACAAATTGGACTACTGAAAAATAAAAAAAAGTTGTACATCAGAGGACACAGAATAAAAAGTCAACCTACAGAATGGGATAAAGTATTAGCAAATAATATATCTGGTAGGAATTAAAATCCAGAATATATAAAGAACTACTAAAACTCAACAATAAAACAAACAACCCAATTCAAAAATGTGCAAAGGACTTGAACATACATTTCTCCATGGTAGATGTGTCAGTAAGCACATGAAATGATGCTCAACATCACTAACCATTAGGGAAATGTAAATCAAAACTACAATGAGATATGCCTCACACCCATTAGGATGGCCACTATCAAAAAAAAAAAAAAAGGCAAGTGGTTGTGAGGATGTGGAGACGTTGTGCACTCTTGCACCCTGCTGGTGGAAATATAAAATGGTTCAGCTGCTGTGGAAAACATTTTGGCACTTCCTCAAAAAAATTAAAAACAGAATTACCACATGATCTAGCAACTCTATGTCTGGATATATACCCACAAGAATTAAAAGCAAGGTCTAGAAGAGATATTTGGATACCCATGTTTATAACAGCATTATTCACAACAGTGAAAACATAGAGGCAAACCAAGGGTCCATCAAGAGATGAACAGATAAGCAAAACGTGACACATACATCCAATGGAATGTTATTCAGCTTTAAAAAGGAAAAAACTTCTGCAATATTTTACAACATGGATGAAACTTGAGGGCATAATGTTCAGCGAATAAGTCAGCCATTAAAAAGGTAAATATTGTATGTACAATTACACTTTTATGAGGTACTTAAAGTAATCAAAATCATAGAGACAGAGGTAGAATGGCGTTTGAAAGGAGAATGGGAGAAGGGGGCAATGGGAAGTTACTGTTTAATGAATATAGAGTTTCAGTTTTACAAGATGAAGAGAGTTCTAGAGATGGGTGGTGGTAATGATTGCACAACATTATGAATTTATTTAATACACCGAGCAGTACACTTAAAATGGTTAAGATGGTAAATTTTATGTTATGTACATTTTACCACAATAAAAAAGTTTAAAAAATGTTATAGGTGGATTATTGGGTATCATAATGACAGAAGCCACTCCCACTTCCACCCCTTGATCCACAAACTCATGTACCCTGGCTGTGGGGAACACACCACCATATACTGGAATCTGATTCAAAGCATAGGCATAAGAGACAACCCCATCTTTCAAAGTACTGCCTCTAACTAGTGCTGTAACTAAATTTTTAGTGAGCCCACATTTCATTTAGGTTAGCCACTTCCAGGTTTTGGACCAAGTGGTGAGACTGGTGAATTCTATGATCATAAGCTCATTTATTCAATCCCTTTTCTATAAAGTGAGTTCCTTGGTCAGAAAAAATAAATGCTGTGTGGGATGCCATAATGATGAACAAGGTACTCTGTGTGTCCATACATGGCGGTTATGGTGGAAACATTATAGGTAGGGAGGGCAAATCCTTGTCCAGATGATGTGTCTCTTCCATTGAAGACTAATGTTTGTCCATGATGGAAGAGGCCTAATAATCAATGTGTCACCTGGTATCTGGCTGATCCCTCCAGAGAATGGTTCCATGTCAGGGGCCCAATGTTGATGGGACTCAGCAGTAGTGTTATCCAGGATAGCCTCTTCTTTCCAGGTGAGAGAAAGTCTATGCTGCTGAGGTTATGTGTAGCTTCTATTCCTGCCACTGTGTTCCTGGCCCCATGAGCAATCACTTGGTTGGCTGGAGAAAGAGGCTGACATCCTCTGAGCATGTCATTTTGTCTACCTGGTTATTAAAAGCCTTCTCTACAGTGGCTATATTTGGGGGCGGGGATGTGGATAAAAGGAGACACAAATATCTCCAAAGTCTGTGTCCATTCTGAAAGGTTTACCTATATACCCCATCCCCAGACTATCTTGTCACCAATCTTCTTAATACTGTTCTTTTCAAGGCATGACCACCCAGCCAAACTGTTCACAGCTACCTGTAAGTCAGTGTTGATTCATACTTCTCGTCCATATCTCACTCCAACGTACACAACTAAATGTGCCACTTGAATTCTTAACCAACAGGATGATTTTCCTCAACCACTGTCCTTCAGTCCCTTTTGTTGGGCTACAACTGTCCATTTTTGGGTAGTACCAGCATATCATGACACTCATTTGCAAACCCAGCTTGGGCTTTTTTATTCCTCAGCCAACTGATCATAAACAACTCCCCAGAAGGCCTTAGGCATGGATTGTGAGAGAGGAAGCAATACAACAGGAGTCATTATTGCAGGAGCAAGAGCTATCTGGTCATGACTTACTTGTACCTTCTGCACCTATCTGAGCTCAGTCTCTTGTATACAATTCCACTTGATGATAGATTAATGACATGCACACCCAATGATTAAGATCATTGCATACTATGTTATGGCAGATAGCAGAATGGATATAGCCCTGAGGCAAGATATAAAGGTATACTCTTGGCTCTTCCAGGTAAAAACATACTGCTTCTGGTGGTCCTTGAAAATTGGTACGGAGAAAACATTATGAACTAGGTCAGTAGCTGCATGCAAAATTCCAAGGGCCATGTCAATTTGCTCTAGTAAAACCAGTATATCTGAGACAGTAGTTGCAACTGGATTCAATATCTGATTAAATTTATGATAGTCTACAGTCCTTCTCTAAGATCCACTCAACTTTTGCATAGGTCAACCAGATGGGTTAAATGGAGATGTGATATGTATCACACCCCTCCACCTTTCAAACCTTTTATGGCATCACCAATCTCTGTAATTCCCCCAGGAATATAGTATTGCTTCTGGTTAACAATCTTGGTAGTGAAGAGAAGTTCCAGGGGTTTCCACTTGGCCCTTCCTCCCATAATGGCGCTCACTCAGTGTGTCAAAGAGTTATTTCCCAGTACATCCCTTCAAATTATACATTGAAGACCTGGAGCAAATAACCATGGAATGAGTCTGGGGGTGAACTGGACCTACTATGACTAGGACTTGAACTAAGACTCCATCTATTACTTGATTACTGTAAGCTTCTTACTTTGACTGTATCCCTAGGAATCAGCATTAATTCAAAGCCATTGTCTAGTAATCTCTGAAAGATCTGTGCATTTCCTTTTCTTCCAATGCTTAGTCACTCTAGTATGGCCACAGATCCTTGCAGAAGGGTTGGAGGAAGATTTATAGCTTGTGTTTGTGGCAATGTTACAGGGTCCTTCCTTGAGGGACTCAGTCAACCCCTCAATCAAGGGTCTGTGAATTGGCATTGGTCTAGACATGAGGCTGCAGCTCACCACCCTGGTGATACAAGTTAGATTTTCTGCTACCAGAGCTAGAGGGTTTTTTGGTTATATAGATCAAGCAATATCCTAGTAGGTTGTCCATAAATTTTGTTACTGGGACAACACAATCAGTTAACTACTGCTAAAGGTCTTTGTAGGCCAAGGCATTCTGATTATCAGTATGTCCCTGCTGCTGTACATGGTAGCAAGTTGTGGCCACCTTGTTTTAGAAGTTAAGTGCTGCATCTTGGCCTCTGCTACTCTGTAATACTATAATCCCCATTGAAATCGAGGAGTGGCTTGGATGTCTCACATGCCAGCTGAGAGCCACAGGAGCAAGAAGCACATCAGAAGTAGGAAGAAAAACCTCTTCCAGCACCCTCTACTGGCAAAGCTCAACTACATACAAGCTGGCAGGAGAAAAACCTTTATAAGATACAGTATCAGCATCATAAGCAGGGTGATAAATGGTAAATTTGGAGCTGAAAGGCAATAGAATGATAACTCACGCTTAAGACTGTTGCTTTGAAACATCTGTCAAGGAACCTGGAATCCTGCCTCCACTGAGTAGGGCCCAGAGCGGTAAAGGCATCTATAGCAGATGTGGTGTAAACAGCCCTGACCGATGGGCCACATACATAACAGTATTTGGGTTTTAAAGATACTTGGGTGGGAAAAGATACTGTACTGAGTTATGATAATCCTCAAAGAAGAATCAGATCGTGAACAACAGGGTCGTAGAGCAAGGCCATATCATTTGCAGCGGAGAACTGTACACCACTAGAAAAGCTTCCCCAGGCATGCAAATGAACTCTGGTAGAGGTAGAACCCCTAATCATGAGACGTCAAGTGGCCGTGGGGACAGAACCGCCCATCATGAGCTGGGTTCTTTCACACCTAGCAAGTTGTAAGTTCAGGAAGGTCCTGAAACAGTCCACCATAAGATGAAAGCAGTACATATGGGATCAAGCATGAACAGGGCCCAAGGGGATAAGTAAGAAGCACAAGCTGATAACCCAGATTCCCATGAAATCCCCACGTGTTGTACTGGTGCTTCTCTCTCTACTCACATGTATAACCACACTGCAGGGAGGTCCCTTGCGACCAGCCAACAGAGGACAAAAGGCCAAGCTTTGTTCATGGGCTGGATAGCTCAGTATGGGGGTCCGAGCTGAAAATGGTCTGTAGCTGTAGTACCACCTCACTCAGGATTATCCAATGGGCAGAGCTTAGGTGATGCATATAGTCACCCACTTTGTGTGAGAAGAAAGTGGTCTGGAAAGAGAAAGACTGGGAGGTCAGAAACAAAGAGGTCTGAGGAAGAGGTTTGTGAATGAACTGGGGGAGTAGGAACAAATAGTACAGATCTTTGATTCATGTGTTAATAACCACCAGGAAACATCAACAATGGAAAAGGTGCTACCAACCAAATGGACCTGATGACCTGTCAAGTTGACACAATCCAACCTCGGTCACTGGCCACCCCAGGGCTGGCACAATGTGAACACAAATGGAATAGCCATGGTGGCTAGGTATGAGCCCAAGATTAAGGGCAGCCACTCAGTAAGGCAGATCCAGCTACTTCCAATGCCAAATGTACAACCAAAAGAGACCACAGTGAGCCCCCAATCCAGCCACTGTTCAAGGAGCTCAGCCAACTATTTGGTGGTAAGTTGATTATATTGGATTCCTTCACCCTAGAAGGGGCAGCATTTCACCTTTTTTTTTTTGTATTTTATTTTATTTATTTACTAATATAGCAGGTTCTTACTAGTTATCCATTTTATACACATCAGTGTATACATGTCAATCCCAATCTCCCAATTCATCACACCACCACCACCACCACCACAAACTCCCCGCCATGTTCCTCATTCTGTGTCCATAGGTTTGATCTCTACATCTGTGTCTCAACTTCTGTCCTGCAAACCAGTTCATCTGTACCGTTATTCCACATAGGTAACACAAATATGCGTTAATATACGATATTTGTTTTTCTCTCTCTGATTTACTTCACTCTGTACAACAGTCTCTAGATCCATCCACATCTCTACAAATGACCCAGTTTCATTCCTTTTCATGGCTGAGTAATATTCCATTGTATATACGTACCACTTCTTCTTTATCCATTCGTCTGTTGATGGGCATTTAGTTGCTTCAGTGTCCTGGCTATTGTAAATAGTGCTGCAATGGACACTGGGGTACATGTGTCTTTTCCAATGACGGTTTTCTCTGGGTATATGCCCAGTAGTGGGATTTCTGGGTCATATGGTAATTCTATTTTTAGTTTTTTAAGGAACCTCCATACTGTTCTCCATCGTGGCTGTATCAATTTACATTCCCATCAACAGTGCAAGAGGGTTCCCTTTTCTCCACACCCTCTCCAGCATTTATTGTTTGTAGATTTTTTGATGATGGCCATTCTGACTGGTGTGAGGTGATACCTCATTGTAGTTTTGATTGGCATTTCTCTAATAATTAGTGATGTTGAGCAGCTTTTCATGTTCTTCTTGGCCATCTGTATATCTTCTTTGGAGAAATGTCTATTTAGGTCTTCTGTGCAATTTTGGATTGGGTTGTTTGTTTTTTTAATATTGAGCTGCATGATTTCTTTATATATTTTGGAGATTAATGCTTTGTCTGTTGATTCGTTTGCAAATATTCTCTCCCATTCTGAGGGTTGTCTTCTCATCTTGTTTGTAGTTTCCTTTGCTGTGCAAAATTTGTTTTCGTTAGGTCCCATTTGTTTATTTTTGTATTTATTTCCATTACTCTAGGAGGTGGATCAAAAAAGACCTTGTTGTGATTTATGTCAAAGAGTGTTCTTCCTGTGTTTTCCTCTCAGAGTTTTATAGTGTCCAGTCTTACATTTAGGTCACTAATCCATTTTGAGCTTATTTTTGTGTACGGTGTTAGGGAGTGTTCTAATTTCATTCTTTTACATGCAGGTGTCCAGTTTTCCCAGCACCACTTATTGAAGAGACTGTCTTTTCGTCATTGTATATCCGTACTTCCTTTGTTATGGATTAGTTGACCATACGTGCGTGGGTTTATCTCTGGGCTTTCTATCCTGTTCCATTGATCTATATTTCTGTTTTTGTACCAGTACCATATTGTCTTGATTACTGTAGCTTTGTAGCATAGTCTGAAGTCAGGGGGTCTTATTCCTCCAGCTCTGTTTTTTACCCCCAAGACCACTTTGGCTACTCGGGGTCTTTTGTGTCTCCATACAAATTTTAAGATTTTTTTGTTCTAGTTCTGTAAAAAATACCATTGGTAATTTGATAGGGTTTGCATTGAATCTGTAGATTGCTTTGGGTAGTAGAGTCATTTTCACAATATTGATTCTTCCAATCCAAGAACATGGTATATCTCTATCCATCTGTTGGTATCATCTTTAATTTCTTTCATCAGTGTCTTATAGTTTTCTGCATACAGGTATTTTGTCTCCCTAGGTAGGTTTATTCCTAGGTATTTTATTCTTTTGATTGCAATGGTAAATGGGGGTGTTTCCTTAATTTCTCTTGCAGATTTTTCATCATTAGTGTATAGGAATGCAAGAGATTTCTGCGCATTAATTTTGTATCCTGTTACTTTGCCAAATTCATTGATTAGTTCTAGTAGTTTTCTGGTGGCATCTTTAGGATTCTCTATGTATAGGATCATGTCATCTGCAAACAGTGACAGTTTTACTTCTTCTTTTCCAATTTGTATTCCTTTTACTTCTTTTTCTTCTCTGCTTGCCATGGCTAGGACTTCCAAAACTATGTTGAATAAGAGTGGTGAGAGTGGACATCCTTGTCTTATTCCTGATCTTAGAGGAAATGCTTTCAGTTTTTTACCATTGAGAATGATGTTTGCTGAGGGTTTGTCATATATGGCCTTTATTATGTTGAGATAGGTTCCCTCTATGCCCACTTTCTAGAGAGTTTTTATCATAAATGTTTGCTGAATTTTGTCAAAAGCTTTTTCTGCATCTATTGAGATGATCATATGGTTTTTATTCTTCAATTTGTTAATATGGCGTATCACATTGATTGATTGGCATA
This sequence comes from Phocoena sinus, assembly GCF_008692025.1. Classification (NCBI taxonomy): domain Eukaryota; kingdom Metazoa; phylum Chordata; class Mammalia; order Artiodactyla; family Phocoenidae; genus Phocoena; species Phocoena sinus. The sequence goes on from NC_045765.1 coordinate 40,525,941, forward strand.
TATTGAAGAATCCTTACATCCCTGGGATAAGTCCCACTTGATCATGGTGCATGATCCTTTTAATGTGTTGTTGGATGCTGTTTGCAAGTATTTTGTTGAGGATTTTTGCATCTATATTCATCAGTGATATTGGTCTTTAATTTTCTTTTCTTGTAGTATCTTTGTCTGGTTTAGGTATCAGGGTGACGGTGGCCTCATAGAATGAGTCTGGGAGTGTTCCTCTGCAATTTTTGGAAGAGTTTGAGAAGGATGGGTGTTAGCTCTTCTCTAAATCTTTGATAGAATTCACCTGTGAAGCCATCTGGTCCTGGGCCTTTGTTTGTTGGAAGATTGTTAATCACAGTTTCAATTTCAAGTACTTGTGATTGGTCTCTTCATATCTTCTATTTCTTCCTGGTTCAGTCTTGGAAGGTTACACCTTTCTAAGAATTCGTCCATTTCTTCCAGGTTGTCCATTGTATATTGGCATAGAGTTGCTTGTAGCAGTCTCTTAGGATGCTTTCTATTTCTGTGGTGTCTGTTGTAACTTCTCCTTTTTCATTTCTAATTTTATTGATTTGAGTCCTCTCCCTCTTTATGCTTGTTGAGTCTAGCTAATGGTTTATCAATTTTGATTATCTTCTCAAAGAACCAGCTGTTAGTTTTATTGATCTTTGCTATTGTTTTCTTTGTTTCTATTTCATTTATTTCTGCTCTGATCTTTATGATTTCTTTCCTCCTACTAAATTTGGGTTTTATCTGTTCTTCTTTCTCTAGGTCCTTTAGGTGTAACGTTAGATTGTTTATTTGAGATGTTCATTGTTTCTTGAGGTAGCATTGTATTGCTATAAACTTCCTTCTTAGAACTGCTTTTGCTGCATCCCATAGGTTTTGCGTCGTCGTGTTTTCATTGTCATTTGTGTCTAGGTATTTTTTGATTTCCTCTTTGATTTCTTCAGTGATCTCTTGGTTATTTACTAACGTATTGTTTAGCCTCCATGTGTTTCTGTTTTTTACGTTTCTTTCCCTGTAATTGATTTCTAATCTCATAACATCGTGGTCAGAAAAGATGCTTGATATGATTTCAATTTTCTTAAATTTACTGAGGCTTGATTTGTGACCCAGGATGTGATCTATCCTAGAGAATGTTCCATGCACACTTGAGAAGAAAGTGTAATCTGCTGTTTGTGGATGGGATGTCCTATAAATATCAATTAAATCTATCTAGTCTATTGTGTCATTTAAAGTTTGTGTTTCCTTTTAAATTTTCTGTTTGGATATCTGTCCATTTGTGTAACTGAGGTGTTAAAGTCCCCCACTATTATTGTATAACTGTCAATTTCCTCTTTTCTAGCTGTTAGCAGCTGCCTTATGTATTAAAGTGCTCCTATCTTGGGTGCATATATATTTATAATTGTTATATCTTCGTCTTGGACTGATCCATTGATAATTATGTAGTGTCCTTCCTTGTCTCTTGTAACATTCTTCATTTTAAAGTCTATTTTATGTGATATGAGTATTGCTACTCCAGCTTTCTTTTGATTTCCATTAGCATGGAATATCTTTTTCCATCCCCTCACTTTCAGTCTGTATGTGTCCCTAGGTCTGAAGTGGGTCTCTTGTAGACAGCATATATATGGGTCTTGCTTTTGTATCCATTCAGCGAGCCTGTGTCTTTTGGTTGGAGCATTTAATCCATTCACCTTTAATGTAGTTATCAATATGTGTGTTCCTATTACCATTTTCTTAATTATTTTGGGTTTGTTTTTGTAGGTCCCCTGCTTCTCTTGTGTTTCCCAGCTAGAGAAGTTCCTTTAGCATTCGTTGTAGAGCTGGTTTGGTGGTGCTGAATTCTCTTAGCTTTTGCTTGTCTGTAAAGCTTTTGATTTCTCCATCGAATCTGAATGAGATCCTTGCCGGGTAGAGTAATTTTGGTTGTAGGTTCTTCCCTTTCATCACTTTAAATATGTCATGCCACTCCCTTCTGACTTGTAGAGTTTCTGGTGAGAAATCAGCTGTTAACCTTATGGGAGTTCCCTTGTATGTTATTTGTCATTTTTCCCTTGCTGCTTTCAATAATTTTTCTTTTTCTTTATTTTTTGCCAATTTGATTACTATGTGTCTCAGCATGTTTTTCCTTGGGTTTATCCTGTATGGGACTCTCTGCGCTTTCTGGACTTGGGTGGCTATTTCCTTTCCCATGTTGGGGAAGTTTTCAACTATAATATCTTCAAATATTTTCTTGGGTCCTTTCTCTCTCTCTTCTCCTTCTGGGACCCCTATAATGTGAATTTTGTTGCGTTTAATGTTGTCCCAGAAGTCTCTTAGGCTGTCTTCATTTCTTTTCATTCTTTTTTCTTTATTCTGATCTGCAGCAGTGAATTCCACCATTCTGTCTTCCAGGTCACTTATCCGTTCTTCTGCCTCATTTATTCTTCTCTTGATTCCTTCTAGTGTACTTTTCATTTCAGTTATTGTATTGTTCATCTCTGTTTGTTTGTTCTTTAATTCCTCTAGGTCTTTGTTAAACATTTTGCATCTTCTCTATCTTTGCCTCCATTCTTTTTCTGAGGTCCTGGATCATCTTCACTATCATTATTCTGAATTCTTTTTCTGGAAGGTTGCCTATCTCCATTTCATTTAGTTGTTTTTCTGGGGTTTTATCTTGTTCCTTCATCTGGTACATAGCCCTCTGCCTTTTCATCTCGTCTGTCTTTCTGTGAATGTGTTTTTAGTTCCACAGGCTGCAGGATTGTAGTTCTTCTTGCTTCTGCTGTCTGCCCTCTGGTGGATGAGGCTATCTAAGAGGCCTGTGCAAATTTCCTGATGGGAGGGACTGGTGGTGGGTAGAGCTGGCTGTTGCTCTGGTGAGCAGAGCTCAGTAAAACTTTAATCTGCTTGTCTGCTGATGGGTGGGACTGGGTTCCCTCCTGGTTGGTTGTTTGGCCTGAGGCGACCCAACACTGGAACCTACCTGGGCTCTTTGGTGGGGCTAATGGCGGACTCTGGGAAGGCTCACGCCAGGGAGTTCTTCCCAGAACTTTTGCTGCCAGTGTCCTTGTCCTTACGGTGAGACACCAGCCACCCCCCGCCTCTGCAGGAGACCCTCCAACAATAGCAGGTAGGTCTGGTTCAGTATCCTGTGGGGTCACTGCTCTTACCCCTGGGTCCCGATGTGCACACTACTTTGTGTGTGCCCTCCAAGAGTGGAGTCTCTGTTTCCCCATTCATTTCAAAGTCCTGCAGTCAAATCCCGCTAGCCTTCAAAGTCTCATTCTCTAGGAATTCCTTCTCCCATTGCCTGACCCCCAGGGTATAAAGTCTGATGTGGGGCTCAGAACCTTCACTCCAGTGCGTGGACTTGTGTTGTATAAGTGTTCTCCGGTTTGTGAGTCACCCACCCAGTGGTTATGGGATTTGATTTTATTGTGATTGCGCCCCTCCTACCATCTCATTGTGGGTTCTCCTTTGTCTTTGGATGTAGGGTATCTGTTTGTGGGTTCTCCTTTGTCTTTGGATGTAGGGTATCTGTTTTGGTGAGTTCCAGCGTCTTCCTGTCAATGATTTTGCAGCAGTTAGTTGTGATTCCAGTGCTCTCGCAAGAGGGAGTGAGGGCACGTCCTTCTACTCCGCCATCTTGAACCCAGCAATTCATCTTGATGGAAATTTTAAAATACTCCTGGTAATGGATTTTCCTTTCCTTCCCACAGGGTCTCATCTAGCACCACTACATGAGAACTCACAGAGTATTTGGTCCATCAGCAGGGGAATCCCATGTAACACTGCATTGGACCAAGGAAGAAAAGCAGTTGGCAAATGACCACAGTCCCGTCACATACCTTCCACTTAGAAGCTGATGGCCTGAGAGAGTGATAAAATGGCCTTTTGAAGGCATGGCTGAGGGAGCAGCTTGGAGATTATACGCTGTGATTAAGGGAAGTACATCATAACCAATGATCACTATATGGTGCTCTGTCCGCAACAGATAGCATACATGGTCCAGGAACTAAGAAGTGGAACAGGAGTGGCCCTGCTTACTATCACTCTCAGAGACCAACTTGGGAAACCTGTCCTTACCATTTTCAAAACACTATGCTGTGAAGATCTAGGAGTCCTGGTTCTAAGAGTACAATGTTTCCACCAGAACACACAGCAAATGTTCTACTAGACTTAAGTTATGACTGCCACATTGTCACTTTAGGCTTCTTGTACCAACAAACCAGCAGGCAAGAAAGTGTCACCATGCTAGAAGTGATCATCAGCGGACGGTATATCTGGCACTCTAGTGCATCTCTAGGTACTGCCTTGCCAATCTTCAAGTCAAATGAACAAGTGTAGCTGCCTCAGCCTGAAAATGATGAGCAGAGGCTCATACTAATCAAAGAGCATCTGAGTCATCTCACTGGGTAAACACCTGAGGAAAAGAGGTTGCTACCGTGTAAATGAAGGGAGGGAGGGAAAAAATGAACATCAGTTACGGCTTTTCTTTCTTTTTTTTTTTTTTTTTGTGGTACGCGGACCTCTCACCGTTGTGGCCTCCCCCGACGGGGAGCACAGGCTCCGGACGCGCAGGCTCAGCGGCCAGGGCTCACGGGCCCAGCCGCTCCGCGGCATGTGGAATCCTCCTGGACCAGGGCATGAACCCGCGTCCCCTGCATCTGCAGGCAGACTCTCAACCACTGCGCCACCAGGGAAGCCCAGTTACGGCTTTGAGATCAGCTACAGTATCAAAGGCTACAGTGCACTTTGCTAATCTCATTCTTGTAAATTACTCTAGGAAAATTAACAAAGAATTATTGTGGAACTGGTGCTAGATATGATAAACTTACTGTCTGAAGCAAGCAAACCTGAATAGTGCCTGCAATTAACTGCAGTGGATGATTTGATGTACCATCCAGATTCCCTCTTTAATATCAAGTCACCCATTCTATCAGCATCCAGGAGTATTTTCTGTTGATGGCTCAGAGCTGTGCCCCTTCCAAGGAACTACTCTCAGCTGAAGTATATATCCCTCTCCTTGGAGACAGCCTGATACGTGCAGGATCACAGGGGCAGATACCCTTACTCCAGGTTGGAACATCTTAGAAAGGTCATCCCAGCTGTATGATCTCCTTGTAACTACACCGTAGATCTCTTTCTAATGTAAGTTATATTTAATAATATAAAAGAATTTTTATATAAAAAGTTATAATATAAAAAGCACACATTAGGAAAATAATAAAAGAAAACTAGGCTACCAATATTAATAATTGACAATTCAGACTTTAGACAAAAAGCATTAATAAAGATAAAGGTTGAGCACTGAAGATAAAAAGTTCAACTCACCAGAAAGACATACCATTTTAAACTGATATGAACCTAATTAGTAACTTCAACATGTATAAAGATGGGCAGAATCACAAAAGAATCTTATACATCTGCCATAATAGTGAGGGACATTCTCACCAATTGGTAGATCAAGCACACCAAAAAAAATTAAGATGTAGAAGATTTAAATAACACAATTAACAAGTAATTCTGAATGAATTAAAATGATTACTTTGCTACCAAAATATCCTCTGACCACAATGCAATTAAGTCAGAATTTTAAATATTACAAAAATGTTACAGAAAAATATAAAATTCCATATATTTGAAAATTCAAAAGCAATTAATGGCACGTAGGAAAGCATAATAGAAATTAGAAAACATTTAAAACTGAATATCAATAAAAATATTACATATCAAAATTTACAGGATACAGTGAGAACATTTATAGGAAAATATCAATACATAACTATCCTTCAATATACATTATAGAAATAAAGGCTAAAAGTAAATGAGTTAAGCATCCAGTTAATTAAGAAACCATGACTAAGTTGGGATATCCCTAGGAATTCAAGGTTAACTTAACATTAGAACTTTGATTAATGGAGCTGATTACATTAACCGATTAAAAGAGAAAAATCATGGGATGGCTCTGAATAGATACAGGGAAAAAGAAGATTAGATAAAATTAAACATTCACTCATGTTAAACACTCTTAGCATACAGAAATAGAGGGAACTTCATTAACTTGATAACACATGTCAAAAAACAAACAAGCAAAAAACCTCACAACAAAGATTTAAGATAATGATAAATTCTTAAGGTATTCCATTTAAGATCAGATCTTCGCCAGTACCATTTCCATTGAATACAGTAGTAGAACTCTTACCCCAGATATTAATTGGATTTTAAAAAATCATAAAAGGTATACAAAAGTATGAAAATAGAAAAGGGAAAAAACAAAACAATTGTTATTGAATATAACATTATTGTCTACAGAGAAAATCCCCAGTAATCTACAGAAAATTATTTTAATCAGTTAGGGGGTAATACATTTCATCCAAACACTGTAATGGAAGGCCAACTTGTATTTAGCCAACCAGATTTAAAAAAAAAACAAAAAACAACTTGGACACTGAGAATTCCATTTGGATAATTCAACCAAAGATGATCACATAGCGTTGCTAGTTAGTGAAAGCCTCTATGCCCTTACGCATCCTGAAAGCGAGTCATGCCACGGCAGGAGCCATGAAACTAACTCTTATTACCATGAAATCGAATTCCACGCTTCCTTGTCCATTTTCTCTGCATGGAGCCACGAGTGGGATCAAGAACACCAAGGCTTTTTGTAGGTGGGATAGAACTTAGCACATTTGAACTCAGGAATTTGTTCTTTCCCTCTGTGGTGCCTGTGGAGCTCTTTGCTGCACAGCCTTTGTAGAACAGAATGCAGGAGGAAATGATTCCTTTGGAATAGCTAGGATTTTAGGATTATATAGGAGCCACAGAGGTCATAGGAAAGTAAAACAGTTAAAGTGATGTCAAGGTTCTGACTTAATCCCACTAAAACCAGAGATTTCTAAGTGCTTAAAAAGCTTTATGTGTAAATAACTATCCGTTTAACTTGGTATAAATTCTCATGCAGAGAGAGACTGCAGGTTTTGCAGGCATCTATGATTTCTCATGATTTTTCTCCCAGGAGTAAAAGCAGACTGTCAGCAACATAAGAACACAAACTGAAAGAAGACAAAATACATAATTTAGGCTTTTTTTATCCTTGTATCATTTAGTCAATTCCAAATCAGTCTTTTAGTTAGTACCGCTACAGAATTTTAGGTCTTCAAAGATGAATGGATACTTAAGCAGTACAACTTACAACATTCAATCTACCCTCTCCCATGTACAGATGAGGAAACTGATCACAAAGCAGATACTCTAAATGAGCAAGATGACACAAGCAAATTCTGTGGCAGACTGGAGGGTATCTGACTCTTTCAAAGGAAGTAGTGGCTACCTGCCTACTGCTGACAGTTGCTATAAGGAATTGTGGACCCAGTGGGACCACTCTTCTGATGTCTTCGTGAGAAGCCACAAATCCAGATTTTTATGTGAAATCCCTTGGTTTTTAAATATTCGCTCCATTGTTTTTCACAAATACTGTACAGTTTATAACAAAGACACCTCTCATCTATTTGTCAGACTTGGTGTGTAAAGTGCCATTTTATAGCTCTGGGATAAAATGATTGGCCTAGGGGTAAGACTAAATAAAGAGACTAGGGGTAGGGCTAAATAAAGAATCCTGTCTCTCCAACAAAGATATAAAATGGTCAACAGGTAGTTGAAAAGATACTCAACATCACTGATCATCAGGGAAATGCAAATCAAACCACAGTGAGATATTACCTTATAGCTATTAGAATGGCTATTATCAAAAAGACAAGAAATAAGTGCTGGCAAGGATGTGAAGAAAACGGAGCCCTCGCACGCTGTTGGTAGGAATGTAAATTGGTGCAGCCACTATGGAAAACAGTATGGAGGTTCCATAAAAAATTAAAAATAGAACTACCATATAATCTAGCAATTCCACTTCTGGGTGTTTATCTGAAGGAAACCAAATCACTATCTCAAAAAATATCTGCTACCCCATGTTCAGTGACATTATTTTCAATAGCCAAGACATGAAAACAACCTAAGCATGGATGGATGAATGGATGAAGAAAATGTAGTGTATATATGTATATATATATATATATATATATGTATTCATTAGTGTATTATATTACATTATATTATATTATATTATATTATTATTCAGCCATAAAAAAGGAGGAAATCCTGCCATTTGCGACAACATGAATGAACCCTGAGGGCAGTGTGCTAAGTGAAATAAGTCAGAGATAGAAAGACAAATACTGTATGACCTCACTTATATGTGGAATATAAAAAATAAACCAAACTCATAGATACAGAGAACAGATTGGTGGTTGCTTTAGGGTGTATGGGGATGGGCAAAATGGGTGAAGGTGGTCAAAGGTACAAACTTCCAGTTATAAGTTCTGGGGATATAACATACAGCACAGTGATTATAGTTAATAACACTCTGTTATATGTTTGAAAGTTGCCAAGAGACTAGATCTCAGAAGTTCTTATTACATGAAAAAAATCTGTAAATATATGTGGTGATAAATGTTAACTAAACTTATGCAGTGATCATTTCACAATATATACAAATATGAAATCATTATGTTGTACACCTAAGACGAATACAATGTTATATATGCCAATTACATCTCAACTGAAAAAAATCCTGTCTCCCATATTCCAGGCTAGGGCTCTCTTCACCCCAGATCGCTTCTCTGGAACATACCAGATTTTCAAGTTCATCATTGCGTTCTTTATTATATTTCCTAAGTGAGATATGCCTTTCTTAACCATACATGTTAAAATGGAAAATCTATAGCTGGGCAGGAAAGGAAAAAAAATGTTGAGGAAAAGAAAGAGAGGAATACTGCATTGAATTACAATTAGCAAAGAAGTGTCTGACTTAATTTTCCATGTATTTAGAAATATAGAGCATATATTTCCACAGAATGTTTTGTATTTACAGCATGTCTGTCTAGTTATATGGCTGCAGTATAATTGTTTTCCTGTTGAGAATTATGGCAGAGAAGTTACTCTGGGTCTTATTACAGCTAATTATAGTCTTGCTCTGGAATTTAAGAGCTCCCCTGCAAGGTTCCCTCCTCTCCAGTTATACACAATGGACCTAAGAGCATTCTGATTCTACATGTGATTTTCGTTCTCAGGCTCCTGCTAGAAATATGGCATTTGGATGTTTAAGGGCATAAATTACCAGAAATGAGCCCAAGCTGATTGAAATAATTCTGACTTTCAATTGTATAAAAATGGAACACCATTGTGTAACAGAAAAAAAAAAACTTCATATATATATATAGATAGATAGATAGATAGTTTTTGAAAACCAGATCCAGAGATCTTGTATAGATACAGATTCTCCCTGGTCTGAGCCCTAGAAAGGATGTAAGGGTGTGACCTGGGTACACAGCTTCTCTGGGCTCATCATAGTTTGAGCAGAAGAGCATAAAGTTCACCACAACAAAGGAAAAAATCTCTCTTTTTAATTGATGAACTTCCTCTGGGCTTGGCATCAAAGGACTGGTGCTCTTTCCAGCAATGTCACTTACTACTCTGGGTATGTCAACAAATCATTCAATTTACTTAAGCATCATTTTTCTTGTCTGTAAAATGGGGAAACTAATGCCTGCCTTACATTCATTCCAAAGTCTCTATGAGGATCAAATTACATAGGAGATCTAATTAGATTAACGTAGCATGCTCCCTTTTGCTCCTACTACCATAGGAACTGCAAGGCTACATAGCATTTTGAGGCGAAAGAGGTGTGCAATTAGACACTGCTAGGCTTGCAAAGCCCTCAAAATGATGACAACTGTACCTACCCCTGGAGTTGTTGTGAGACTTAAATGAGATAATGCCAGGAAAGTGCTGGGTTCAGTGCCTGCTTCAGAGAAAGACCTCAATGGCCTTTCTCTCCTGAATTCATATTTTATTGAATTACTGAATCTTTTTTCATTGTATTGCCAGAGGGTTGTTTGCATATACAGGACGTTGACTAAAATCAGCACTTCAATTTTTATGGCTGTGATCATTGATTTTTACCAAAATCTGAAAGATTTTTTGTTAAAAAATCAAACCGTGCACAGAAAGTTTCATGGGTTTAGAAACAAAGCAAAGAAGCTAAATTCAGAACTTTTGATCTTGAAAGCATCTATTTTACTGTCTTCCCCAAAGCACATCAGAAGATGAATGAAGGGGACACAGAAGCTAGAAAGAATTTACCTCAAAAAATCTTTTGTGGCAGGGAGGGATATTTCTCTCCTCATTTTTCCAACCCACGCCTTTTATAAAATTTATTTTTAAATTTTTATCCAAGTAGTATTTGGTATGTTTTAGAAAGTACAAAATACTACAAGGCTTAAACATAAAAAGCGCTGTCTCCTGCTCTACCCTTCTCTCCTCCAACTCCAGCTCCTTACAAGTAGCCACCTTCAAATCCCTAAGATGTTTCTTCTGTTATTTACCTTTCATATTTATAAAGAACATGCTTATACTGCCATTCTTAATTTACACTGTTATTTATTGGTCCTACTAGAGAAGATGACAATTTCACTCTCTGAAATCCTCTTTCTTCCTATACCAATTTCCCTTCTCCCCATCCTCCCATTAGCATCATATAATACCTCTTAGGCTAACCAATAGCAGTGCTCACATCACTATGATTCTGGTTATATGTTAACAGCTGTACCACACAGCATTTTGTAGTTATAACTCCTCTCTGATACAAAATCTGTGTTTCCAGGAGTTAATAATTGCTGCTTTGTTTGCTCAGCTTTCTACATATTCCCCCAAATCTCTGATCCTTAATAGGGGTCAAATATATGAGTGAATCTATCCAATTCATTGTTTTTTTTCTCTTGGAGACAAACCCTCCTGAAACCCTCTGTTTCCCAGTCTTATCTCAGCTGGTTACTCTCCAAGCCTGCTGTAGAGATGCTGTGCTGAGATTTTCCTTCTCCATCATCTGGGAATTTCTCACTCTTTTGTTGGATCCCCTGCTTTGTTTCTTCTTTTTCTTGATTTACTCTCTCATTTGGGGAGCACACTCTCCAATAATTTCCTGACAACAGATGCTTGGTAGATACATTTTTTGAGACCTTGCTTCACTAAAAATATTGTTAGTTTATACTTACTCACAGTCTCATTGGATATACAATTCTAGGTTGTCAACCACTTTTTTTTTTTTTTTTTTTTTTGGTGTGAAGCGTGCATTTTATTCATCCCTTGGGCAACTTGAGATCACCATCCCCCCTCGGCCCTACCACTGATTTCAGGGTGACAGAGGAACTGGTGATGACAAGTCTGAAATGTTCCACCTCTTAAATACATCACAGACCACAGTCGCCAAATGATTTATTGAAGAAAATGGAGGTCACGTCATTCACCGCCTGGTGGATCACGCTTCTCCAGGTAGATGGTGCGCTGCCGTCCTCCTGGCAGGAAGCCGTCCTGTGCAGGTGCTGGGTCGTACCCCCCGCGACTCCCCCATGATTGCATGAGCCGTAATCAGAGGGGATCCCACCTTCACGGGCACTGGGGTGGTACTGCCGTGGTTTGAAGGAACTAGGGGTTGGCGGTCACATATGTGACGGCCGGTGACGGCCCTGGGCGCCCAGGAGGGACGGCCGCAGCGATGCCGCACGGGCTGAATGTGTCAACCACTTTTGATGAGAATTTTAAAAGTATCATCCCATTGTCATCTAACCTCCAATTATGCTGGTGAGCCACTCAACCCAGATCATTCCCACTTTCTTTCTGAAAGCTGTGAACATTTTCTATCCCAGGTGCTCTGAAGCCTTCATGTGGGTCTTGCATTGTTATGTGTAGCCCTCAGAGGGACTTTCAACCTGAAACGTCATGCCTGCTTCTTTTCTGGGAAATCTTCCTATATTTCTTTACTAACTCCCTCCCCTCAATGTATCTGTCCTCCCATTCTGAGTTTGTTGATGTCAGAAGTTAGTCCTCTTATACAAATCCTCCAATTTGTAAATACTTTCTCACGTCTTCTCTCTCTGTCTTTTTGTTCTATTTTACGGGGGAAAAAAAACCCATAGCTTGATCTCCATAGTCCTCCAGTAAAATAATAATCTCTGCTATAATAGTTTTAATTTCTAATACCTCTTTCTTCTTTAAACATTATTTTTGTTTCATGGCTGCTATTCCTTCTGTTATCTAAGAATTTTTATGATTGGGTTTATTTATATTTTATTTTGTTCTCTGTCATGTCTCTGTTTTCTCTCACATTCCTTTTTTTCCCATTTCTTTGTTTTGTGTTTTCGTGTCTGGTTAACCTTGGTTGTTCAGCAGTACTTAAGAGAGAGGCATTAAAAAGCTGAGAGAAACCTCTGTGTGACTGGGGCATTATAGGGTGAATAAGCAATGGCCTTGAACTTCCTTGTGGGGGGGGCCCTTGATGTCAGTGTCACTTTATTTTTTTCATAAACAAGTTTTCCCAAGGGAAAGCCTCCAGTCTTCTGCCTGTATTATATAAGCCTGGTGCCAGCATTCTGGAAGTCTAATAGAGAAACCCTCAAGCCCTCACCTATGCAGACATCCTGTTTTGCCTTAGCTGTGCCTGATGCCCCAGGGGTGGAGAACCTTTCTGCTCTAACTTCTCTAGAGATTGAACCTCTCTCTTTCCTGTCTGGGAGAAGTGAAGGACCTTGTGATCTATTATAATTGTTCCGGGACTTCCCTGGTGGTCCAGTGGTTAAGAATCTGCCTTTCAATGCAGGGAATGTGGATTCAAGTCCTAGTCGGGGAACTAAGATCCCACATGACACGGGACAATTAAGCCCCTGCTCTCTAGAGCCTGCGTGCCAAAACTACTGAGGCCGTGCGCTCTGGAGCCCATGTGCCACAACTAGAGAGAAGCCCATGCGCTGCAACGAAGAGCCCGCCTGTCACAACGAAGATCCCCTGTGCCGCAACTAAAGAACTGACACAGCCAAATCAATTAATTAAAAAATACACATATAAAAAATATATTATAATTGTTCCTTTTTAAGACTTTCCATCAGTCCCCTGATGTTAGCCCCTTCATGAATCACACATTTGAGAGCTACCTGATGCTCCCAATTCCACTCTTTCTAGAGTTCTTCAGCTTGAATCACATGCTTCCCACTCCATGCTCCATGACAGAGAGTTCAGAGATTTCTCCACTCTGCTAAAGCAGTTACTACTCATTTACCTACTTCCTATCTTCCTAACTATGATCGAAGTCCATTGGAATCTCCTCTCCCATTCTCGTTGCTGTAGGGATCTAAATCTCGTTTATACATTGGGTCAGTTCAGGTCTTCTGAGAAGCAGATGACTAGATGGAATTAGACTTGCAAGATTAGAGGGAAAATCTGTAAAGGAAAAGGGAGAGAGAGGAAGAAGAGGTAGGGAGAGGCTTTAGCCTGTGGTGGGATTCTGACGCCTCTGAAAGGAGAGAGGAAAGGAGGATTGGGTAAGAAGAGCATCAGAATACAGGGCAGTTCTAGCGAAGCCCTGGCCAGGCCATGGGGGAGTTCCCAAGCAAAGAAAGGCCATTAGAGGGACATCCCTGGTGGCGCAGTTGTTAAGAATCTGCCTGCCAATACAGGGGACATGGGTTCGAGCCCTAGTCCGGGGAGATCCCACATGCCGTGGAGCAACTAAGCCTGTGTGCCACAACTACTGAAACTGCGTGCCTAGAGCCCATGCTCTGCAACAAGAGAAGCCACAGCAACGAGAAGCCCGTGCACAGCAACAAAGAGTAGCCCTTGCTCGCCACAACTAGAGAAAGCCCACGAATGAAGACACAACACAGCCATAAATAAATGAACGAACGAATGAATGAAGGAAGGAATAAATAGTACATTAGAGAAGTCCTGCTTGGGGCATAAATGCCCTGGCTCTAGTTCCCCTGTCATGCTCAGTCAGTGCCTGGGAGCACCACAGTGGGAGCGTGGTCTCAGTGCACATGACACGGCAGATCTGACGGTACAACAGCTGGTGCCTATCAGCCAATGACATTGCTCACACCTGGTCCTCTTGAAGGGCGACCTGAGTGGCGTACCTCCGTTGCTGCTAAATTCACTTATGTTTTTATTTATTTACCTTATTTAGTAATTTTAATGTGATATTTCAGAAAGAGCATAGATAAGTCTCTGTGTTAAATCAATCACATTTCATTGAAGGTCACTCGACTTTCCAAAAAGCTATTGAAGTTGGCTAAGCACATATACACACCTGAAATCATGACATGGCTCCAAGAAGGTATAATTACCACAGCCCAGCTAACATCATATACACACCAACCAGCTTTCCAAAATTATATGCAAAAGTCCAAAGAAAAAGCTTACCATTGAAAATGAAAAAACAGTTTTCTTTTGTCAGAAAACCAGCCAATATATTATTGGTGATTTTCATTTCCTTCTGGCCATTTCAGTGTGAGAAGATAAAGAAAGGAGACTGATTTGGGTCTAGATTAAAGCTTTGTTCTTATGCATATGCAACAGTGCTAAATATTTTAGAAGGCAATAGGCTGTTTGTGTCCCCCGCAAAATTCATATGTAGAAATCCCAGTATGATGGTATTAGAAGGTAGAGCCTTTGCAGGTAAACAAGTCAAAAGGGTGGAGCCTTCATGAATGGGATTAGTGCCCTTGTAAAAGGGACTCCACAGAGCTCTCTTGCCCTCTTTTTGCCATGTGAGAATACAGTAAGAACTCAGCAGTCTGCAACCCAGAAGAGGACTCTCACCAGAACCTGACCATGCTGGTACCTGATCTTGGCCTTCCAGCCTCCGGAACTGTTAGAAATAAACTTCTGTTGTTTATAAGCCACTGGTCTATGGTACTTCGTTACAGCAGCCCAAACTGACTAAGATACAGAGCTTAGATTTGTCTGTTACCTCTGAGAAATATATTCTTCACTTTAACATATGAGATGAAATAGTTTTTTTTTTAATTTTAGTTCTCTGAGTAGAAAATTCACGCAGTACAGATAAAGCAGAACCTTTATCTGTTACCTTTATCTTAATCCTCCAACCCTTGGCCCTACCAAACATGGGTAATGATTTGTATGGAATGTAATTTTCCAGACCATTTTCGGGTGTGTGTATAGGTGTGTCAATATCATTGGATTTAAGGGCCAAATCTTTTGTTTCTACTCCCTGTCATAGAATGAGACAAAATAGTAATTATATCAGAAAGAGCAAAATGCAATATGACAAACAAAAATTTTATAGTCAGAAAACAGATGTTCAAACCCTGGATCTTGGGAATTCCCTGGCAGGCCAGTGGTTAGGACTTCATGCTTTCACTGCCCAGGGCCCAGGTTCAATCCTGGGTGAGGGAACTAAGATCCCACAAGCCGTGCAGCATAGCCCCCCAAAAAACAAACAAACAAAAAAACCCTGGATCTTCCAGAACCTAATGGTGTAAACTTAGGTGTGTCACGTGTCTTCTTCTACATTTGTAATGGGGATAATAAACTTCAAGGTCAAGTGAAAGAAAGTATGCAAAAGACTTTGCAAACTATAGGATGTTATGCAAATGTTAGTTTTTAATCCCTCCTAAGTTACCATATTTATCACTAAAGAGCTGAGTTCTGAACAGTTTGATTCAGCATGACTAGAACTGCATCCGGGCCTCCACCCTCCCTACGCCCATCCCCTTCACCCACCGTCTTCACATGCCTTCACCGTCCCTAAGTGGCCACCCTGTAACACAGCACCCCACATATTTCCAACATGAAATGTCAATGAGTTTTCCAGGTTAGAATATTAAAAACTTTAACATCTATCTCAATTTTGACGTGCTCGAGTACAACTGTGTTTATTCTACCAACATATTGTTCTAGTTCTTAAAAAGATATGAAACACACAGCACCAGCTGTAAGCCAATTTATTATATAGAAATTGCATGGTTATATAATTTTCTTTAAATGCCAGCTAATGTTTGGCATGAAAGAGAGGCATTTGCTCTAGGAAATCTTCAGATGGTTTAACCTTTGGGTTTTTTTTTTCTCTCCTTCTGCCTTGTCTATGCCCACCCTGGCAACCTGGGAGAAATATTCTATCATCCTGTCAGCCCCCTGCCAGGGTGAAGCACATCTGTTACAAGATGCTTACTGCAACGACAGTGGGCCAAACACGGTGCCGCTTTTGGCTAGAGGTTTAGCCCCAAGAAGCAACCACCAATTCCACACTGTTCAGCACTTGTAACAACGATAATCACTGACATTTTTCAAAGCATTTTACACGTGCATTCATAGTGGTGAAGAGCGTGGATTTTAGAAGCAGACTGCATGGGTTCTAAATATGATTCTTACATGCACAAATATCAAACTTCTCTGTGCCTCAGTGTCCCCACCTGTAAAATGGGACTGATCACTCTACCTACCTCATGGAGCTTTGAGAAGTACTAAATGGGTAATAGGTTGAGCACAGCCGGGCACGTTGGTGGATCGATTCACATTAACTACGGCTGCTGTGATCATAGGCCAGCCTAGGTTCAAGTGAAGGGGAAACAGATTTTACTTATTGCTAGGAAGAGAATCAAAGAATTTGTGGTCATCTTTAATCTGCCATAGTAGCTAACACTGGGAATAATATGAAATTTGAAGTATGGTTAATTGGACTGAAAAACTGTTAGCTCCATGGAATGGCCATTCTCCAGACTCAGATTTCTTCCTCCCTCTATCTACAGCAAGTCCTTGATTAAGACTTGCCCAATATGCAGTGGCAGGTGTAAGCCATCTTGCTAACTGACATGCAAAATTATAATATTTTGCACAGCACCTTGATTGTACCATTCATCCAAGAATATCCAGTCCTCTGCAAACGATAATTAAGCCTCTACACCCCTGAGATGCTCCATTATCTTCTTTTTATAGATGCGGAAGCACTGAGCCCAGAAAAGGGAATCTGTCAAGGTCACAGGAACAGGTGACAGAGCCGAGAAGGGATTCACAACGTCAGCAGCTCAGTCAGCATCTACGTTCCCCATTGCCCATGATGCCAACCCATAGAAATCCAAGGGAAGTCCTCATTGCCCATTTTCCTGGTGGCTTACTTTGTCCCTTAATATCATTACTATCCTTGCTTATGACAGTCTCTCTGAATCCAACCTTCTCCAAAGCCAGATGGAGACCACCAGGAGAGCTGGGGACACTGTGTATTTCTCACTTCACACCCAAAGTCTTTTCCCCTTACTCAGAAGTCACGCATGATTCGACAGAAGCAGTGAGCAGAGCAAGGTACAGAAGCTGTGCTTTCATTCTTCACTGGGCATAGCTCATTTGCTTTGCTGTCGAAAAGCAAGAAATTCCAGATAAAAGGAAGATAAAAAATATGGGTGTGGGTGAAAGGGAGTGAGAGAGAGACAGTGCCTATAAATGATATGCCACATTCAGAATGTATCATTAGCTTTTGGCAAACTATGGACTGCTGTCTGACCTTTGTCAAATCTTGTAAAGCAAGTGCTACGCCAGCTGCTAAAGCTTGCCGGAGTCATTTAACTTGTTGGATAAATTGGAACAAAAACAGACTCATCACCTTTTATTAGTGGACCCTCTCCTTTTCCTGTCCCCTGGTCCTCACGTCCCCAGACCTAGATCATTATGATCATTTTTTTGGGAAAATATTTATTTTTTGCAGTATACTTGACTTACAGTATTGGTTAGTTTCAGGTGCACAGCAAAGTGATTCAGTTTTTATATATATATATATATATATATATATATATATATATATTCCTTTTCAGATTCTTTTCCCTATAGGTTATTACAAAACACTGAGTAGAGTTCCCTGTGCTATACAGTAGATCCTTGTTGGTTATCTATTTTATACACAGTAGTATACACAGTATACACAGTGGTATATATGTTAATCCCAAACTCCTAATTTATCCCTCCCTTCCCCTTTCCCCTTTGGTAACCATAAGTTTGTTTTCTACATCTGTGGTCTGTGGGTTTATTTATGTTTTGTATATAAGTTCATTTGTTTTTTTTTTTTTAGATTCCACATGTAATCTTTCTATAGCCACCCTGAGTCACTCTATCCTACTAGTGCCGGTTTAAAATCAGAATTGCAAACTTCGAAGGAAGGGATCTCAGAAGTTATCTAGCTTCACACCTTCACGGTACAGGAAGGGAAATGGAAGCATCACTATGACGTGGTGACGAATACTGTGTAAACTTGGATGCAATATTTAACTTCTCTGAGTCTTAGGGTTCTCAACCACAAGATGTGGATAACAAACAGTGTTCATCTCTTGGGCTGTGGTGAGGACTAAATAAAATCACGCACATAAAATGTTTGCAGCTGTGAACTATTTTATAGAAGAAAACATTTGCTCAAGGTCACATAGCAGGCCAATGAGAGAGCTGGGCTTAAACCCAAGACTTAAAACTTCCACTTCACTGATCTACTCAATAAAATTTTACTGGGAGATTACCATGTTCCAGGCACTGTTGTGAGCACGGAAAATTGACTGATGACCAAGACAGTCTTGGTCACGGCTCTTATTGGAGTTTACAAGGTAGGGAGGGAAACAGGATCTACACTTACTACAACTGTGAAAGCATTAGGGAGGATCAGTGGAGGGTGCTGTGGAATTGAATGAGAGGAAAACAACCTGGGCAAGGGCAGCAAGGGAAGATTTTCTTGAGGAAGAGATGTTCAAGTTGGGACTGAAGGGTGAGCAGGCTTTGGACAGAAGCAAGTGGACCAGGAAGCAGGTGGAAGCATCCCAAAGGAGGAAGAAGAGAAAGATGTTCTCAGAACTGAAGAAAAAAAGCCACTGCAGTTGGAGCATACATATTCCACTGACAGAGGCCTTTCCCAGTCTCCAGTAGCCCCTCTGGACCCTCTTTCTGCCCATAAAAGAAAGCCCACCCCTTCCTGACACCTCTTGGAAGCCCTATGTTAGAGTGAGGAAGGAGAAACTCACAGTCTCTGCTTCTCTTTGGAGCTCTGTAAGTCTCTCTCAATTTAAGGGAGCTCTCTGGCTTAAAATCGTGACTTAGCTCAAAAATAAATTAGGTGGCAGTGAAGTAATGTGTATATGCTCACACAAATATCTTAGCCTCTGCTTGTCTTGTTTTACTGCTCTGATCTCTAGATTGCAAGTTGGAAAACCAGCAAGTCACTCAGGAGGAGAGCTGGGAGAGAGACACATATTCAACCAAGAGTCCACTGAAATTATACCAGCGGATTGTTTAGTTTTAAAGGGGGTCATATAGGATTGCCCCCTCTAAATGAACAGCTTTCACTCTGTCCTCAGACCAGTTATCACTTCTCTTTCCTGCTTCCTCTATCAATGCCCCACAGAATCCTGCTTCTTATTGGGTTCAGCCTGTCCTTAACTTCTATTCTGACCATCTTTTTCCTATCAATGCCCTACAGAATCCTGCTTCTTATTGGGTTCAGCCTGTCCTTAACTTCTATTCTGACCATCTTTTTTCTATCTTTCTTATCTTAACACAGAAAAGAGGAAAGCTACCCTCAGAAACTCAGGTGCAGCCTTGGTGATGGATTTGTCCTGGATCAAGAATCAGTATTTGGTAAGCTGGAAGAGTTGATTCACTAACCTAAGAGAGCAGTTTAATTTCTCAAAAGGAGATGCACTTACCCTGAACTCCCAGCTTTGGAGTCTATTCCTTGAGAAGATACCGAAGACTTACTCAAAGCTCACCATTACCAAGAAAATCCTGGTAACAACTCTAATTCATCCGGCCTTGGGGATACAAGAAAGTATAAAAGATATAACTATAACATATAATTATTGGTTGCAAGGGTCATGCAAACCAGTTAAGGGAATTAAATAATGGTTGTCATGATAATAAGAAATTAGGCCCTGCATCAGGCACTATGGTAAGGGAATTACACGCACTAACTCACTTAATTGTCCCAACAATGTCCTGTTTTACAGATAAGGAAAAGGTACATCGGAAAAGTCAAATAATGGACCCAAGTTCACAGAGACAGATAGAACTGAGAAGGAAATCCATGCTGTATAATTCCCAAACTTGTGCACATAATCATGTCAGGATAGATATCGTGATGAAAGGCAGTATAGAAGGTCCACAGAATTCAGAGAGAGAATTCTGAAGGGTTGGAGTTAGGGGCTTCTGGAAGCTACACAAAAGAGGCCTCAAATTTGAAGAATGGGGAGGTCTTAGAGTAGGGTCTCTCAGTCTCGGTATTACCGACATGTCGGCTCAAGTATTTCTTGGTTGCAGGGCCTGTCCTGTGCACTGCAGGACATTTAGCATTATTCCTGGCCTCTATCCGCTAAATGTCCAATAGGACTCTCCAAATATGACAACCAAAAAAGTCTGGAGAGGGCTTCCCTGGTGGGGCAGTGGTTGGGAGTCCTCCTGCCGATGCAGGGGACACAGGTTCATGCCCCGGTACGGGAAGATCCCACACGCTGCGAAGCGGCTGGGCCCGTGAGCCATGGCCGCTGAGCCTGCGCGTAACGGGAGGGGCCACAACAGTGAGAGGCCCGCGTACAGCAAAAAAAAAAAAAAAAAAAAAAAAAGTCTGGAGACATTGCCAAATGCACCTTGGGGGCAGAACTACCCACGGTTGAGAACCACTGCTTTAGAGAGACTCAGGGAGCCCCAAGGGCAGGGGAGACCCAGAGGGAGGGAGTCCATGCAAAGCCAGGGGAGGTTTGGTGGACGTGAGAATGCATGTTGAATAGTTGGGAAAAGATTAAAGTGGAGATCGGAGCCAGATTGAAAAGGGCTCTGAACGCCAGGTTAAGAAATTGGGAGCTGGGAGCAGGTGCAGATTTTTGTTTTTGAGGATACTAATAGTGTGTACCCCTTACTTCCTGTGCATTAGCCCACGTCCTCCATCCTGTTCTCCAAATATGCCAAGCACACTTGGGTCTCAGAGCTTTCATATCTATTTCCTCTCCCCCAAATTATCCTTAGTTACCTGCAGAGCCCCTCTCACTACCTTCACGTTTCTATTCAAACATCACTTTATGAGGAAGGCCAGCCCCACCTGTAACTCTCTATCCCCTTATCCTGCTTAATTTCCTTTCATGTATCTGCCTTTCCTGAATGCCAGACCCACCCTGTCATTTATTACTGTGTTTATCACTTTACTGTCCATCTCCCCACATTAAAATATCAGCTCGGGCTTCCCTGGTGGCGCAGTGGTTGAGAGTCCGCCTGCCGATGCAGGGGACGCGGGTTCGTGCCCCGGTCTGGGAGGATCCCACATGCCGCGGAGCGGCTGGGCCCGTGAGCCATGGCCGCTGAGCCTGCGCGTCCGGAGCCTGTCCTCCGCAACGGGAGAGGCCACAACGGTGAGAGGCCCGCGTAACGCATAAAAAAAAAAAAAAAAAAAAAAAAAAAAAAAATATCAGCTCCACCAGGGCAAGAGTGTGCACGGCTGTATTCACAGCACCAGGGACACTTCTTGGCACACAGCACATACTCAGTAAATACTTGTTGAATTAATGAATTCATTTCCAAGAAACGGTTTTAGGAAGGGTGCTCCCTGGAAGCCAGTCATCCTCAGGTCCTATCTGTAAAGGGAACATCTTCAATAAGATGGAAGATTCACAAAGTATGGTCTGAGTTCTTCCTAAATCAGAATTAATCGGAGCAGGGGTGTCTGTTAAAGCCTAGACTCCTATGGCCCAGTCTAGAGCCAATAAACCAGAGTATCTACGTGGTAGACCTGGAAACTGCCACTGAACACATTCCAAAATTTACGTCACATGGTGACGCTAATGTTTCATGAGACAGCTATGCCGTGTCTCTTTCTGCTTAACTTCACTTCTTTGGAAGTCAAGATTCAGATGCTCAGAATTAATAAATATGGGGTTATAAGACAGAACACCTTGGAATATTCTATCCCACATGAGTGTCCCTCTTGCCTATCAAAACTTAAATGTTCATACTATGTTTATAAAGAGCTTAAATTCTCACAGTCCTTTATATCATACACAACATTTCACATTCCCAACTTTTTCTGATCCCTACCACAATCTTCAGGAAAGTCAGGGTGGCCATAATTCCCTCCCTTTTGTCACCTGATGCAATGAAGACTCAAAGAGCTGTAGTGACTTATCTATGCTACATAATTTATTAATCACAGAGAAGGTGAGCATCCACCCCTGGACTATTTCTATTCCACCATTCAGTTGACCTATTATAGTAATTGAATGCATTTAATGGCACCTTATAGTTTACTAAAAATTTCCACGAAACCTTATGAAATACATTAAGTAGTATTATCTACATTTTCAGATTAGCAAATCAAGAGGCACAGTGGAGTACTGTGGTTAAATTTTAAGGCTCGGGCCTGAATGTCTTAGTTCTCTTACTTGCTCCATGACATTGAACAAGTTACCTAATTTATGTGAGCCTCAGTTTCCCTATTGGCAAAACAAGGATAATAATCACTGTCTTAGAAGCATTCTGAGAATTTAGTATCATAATTTACATAAAATGCATATGGCCTGACACATAGATCAAACTCAACAAATGCCAACTATTATTGGCAGTAATTAAGGTTCTGAGGTTAATAAAAACCAAAAGAATGCCTCATTATTATTCTGGTGCATAGCCCAATGGACAGCATAGCAGGAATTCAATATACATACCTGCCCAACCAAATAATAAAGGAATGAACGATAGAGGCTAAAATGACTTCCTCGGGGTCATGTAATTGATAAATAGCAGTCAAAACTCAACTTCCTGTCTCCCAACAAAAAATCTGGTGTTCTTTATACTATATGCTGGTCCTCCAGCCGGCCCCACCGAGCAATGAGTTGAAGGTTAGGATTTAGCTGACTGTTGTACAAGCAGTGTCTGAGAAGAATCTACATTCATGAATGTGGAATTGTAAACCACTGACTCTGACTCCAAAACGCATTGGACACAGTCGACCAATCTAGGCTCTGTCCTTACCATCGGGTCTCCCTCCTTGATGCCCTGGTACGAGGAGCTGTGCATGTAGATATTCGTATTCTCCTGAAACAACAAGGCATTCAGCTGTTCCCTTCTAATTTAAAGATGCTGTCTGTGTCTGCCCATCCTTCGGGTTCAGGAGTGGATTTGGAAGGTGAATAGCTAGCGTGTTCCAGCAAAGTACGAAGGAAAAAGGGTTATGTAAATGCGATTGTCCTGTCCCATGAGGTTAGTAAATCCCCATCCTTTTCTCCTAATCCTTCAATCACCACCACTACCTCCATCTCCTCCACCTCCCAGGAGGGAATACATACACTTGAACTAACCTAATGCCTTTTCAATCACTTCTGATACGAAATCTACAGTTCTCCAAGCTCTTCATTCAGGCTTGTGTCAAATCTGCATTGAACAGTAACCACTAATCAATGTCAGTTTATTGACAGCTCCAGACCTAATTTCTCTGCAGCCACACTGAATCACATGACAAAGATTATAGTATTCCTAACTCAATGTAAATGTGATCATTATTTCAAAGATGAAAGAAAAAATGAAAAATGCAGAATCAACGTGTTTTAGACTGCAAGGAGCTCTTTTTATAACAACAGTAACAAAACCCTGTTTGTGAACTAGGATCCTGAAACGTTAAAAGTGATAGAAACCTTAGAAAGCATCTGATCCAACCCTCTTCGTTTACAGTTGTGTAAACTGAGGCCAGAGAGAAAAGAGAGACTTGTCCGGGGCCGTGCAACTTCCTTTTCTATAACTAGCATTGCATCTTCCCAGCCTGCCCATCCCAGGATTTGTTTCTAAACAAATCCTAACATACACACCAGGAAGCTCTATTTAATACAATTCTCAAGTGGCAAGAAGGGAGGGCTATTAGATTTGATTAGAAGATAACAAGATGGCCCAAGAGTTGACCCTCTGCTCCCTCTTGGAAAGATGCTCCAGCTCGGGAGACTGCAGGTGGAGGGGAGGTTGCCAGCTCAGAGAGTGTGGGGAGAACAGGACTGCAAGTCAGATGGCAAAGATTAGAAGTACATGATAAAGCTTCTCTATTAACTTAAGCGATTGGACATGCTCAATCAGGCATCCCAGCTGTATCAGTTATAGATTATCAGTGACATCAAGCACTTACATATGAAGCTGTCCTGGGCTCTCAGTGCCAATTGCTGGAAGATAACTGGAATTCCAAATGCTTAAAACCCAACCTTCTGGGGCTGTGAGATACTGGCAGAGGAGTTTGGAAGACTGCCATTCTTAGACACACACACACACACACACACACACACACACACACTCACAGGCACACGCACACACACACACACACACAGAGTAGCAATGGTAATTCATATTAGCTTTTGGAAACCAACCTCAGAGAAAAGATGCACAGGACCTCTCTAAAGGCTTTCTCTTAATCTGTTATATTGAAACTTCTTCCAAGGTTAACCAACAAGGGAACAGTAGGATCAGAGGTTCTAGATGAGGCTAAATCAGTTACATTAGGGTATTGTAGAATAGTGGCCTCTGATTGTTGAGGGCCAACCCGAGCCTGCCTAGTCCCGGGATGCAATTTCAGGTACAATACCACAGAGCTGCCAACCATGTTGCTACTCCTCAGAATGTCCTGATATTAATATTTTACTTGTTAAAATACAAGGCTAATTTTTCTCCATTGGCATTGTTCTCTTCAATAAGACAGATAGAAGTAGAAGGCATAGAATAACAGCAGAAACATCAGTTGAATATTATTGACCTCTTACCACCCAACAAACACTGTGCAAAGTGTCTTGCAGATACTATCTCATTTAACTTTCTCTACCACGTGACAGGTACTAAGTATCCTCACTTTACAGCTGAGAAAACTGAGATTAAGTGTTGACCCCAAATTCACCTGGCTTATGGGTAGCAGAGTGAGATAAAATGCCAGGTGAGTCTGTCTCCTGAGCTCTTGAGAGTCAAGCTGTTTTATTTTTGTATTTTTAAAATTAAGTTATAGTAAAATTGGCTTTTCTGGTGTAAAATTTTAGGAATTTTAACACAGGTATAAATTCTTGTAATCACAACAGTAAAAATACAGAACAGTTTTAACACCTTCAAAACTCCTTTTGTGAGAAAAACAAATACCGTATGCTTAACACATATATATGCAATTAAAAAAAATGGTTCTGAAGAACTTAGGGGCAAGACAGGAATAAAGGCGCAGATGTAGAGAATGGACTTGAGGATACAAAGGGGGAAAGGGTAGGCTGGGAAGAAGTGAAAGAGTAGCATGGACATATATATACACTACCAAATGTAAAATTGCTAGCTAGTGGGAAGCAGCCGCATGGCCCAGGGAGATCAGCTCGGTGCTTTGTGACCACCTACAGGGGTGGGATAGGGAGGGTGGGAGGGAGACACAAGAGGGAGGAGATATGGGGATATATGTATACGTATAGCTGATTCACTTTGTTATACAGCAGAAACTAACACAACAATGTAAAGCAATTATACTCCAATAAAGATGTTTAAAATAAATAAATAAATTTTAAAAACTCCTTTTGTAGTCAAGCTATCTGACTATAAAAGCTATTTTTTAGTCACACCTCAGGCCTAATCCTGACCCCTGGCAACCATTATTCTGTTCTCCTTCACTGTAGTTTTTTTCTCTTCAAGACTGTAATGTAAATGGAACCTATGTAACCTTAGGAGACTGGTTTCTTTCACTAGGGCAACATACTGCCTTTGAGATTCATCCAAATTGTTGCATTTATCAATACTTTGTTTCTTTTACTGCTGCCGTGTATTCCACTGTGTGGATGTACTACAACTTGTTTATCCATTCACTCACTGAAGGGCTTGGGACTGTTTACAGTTTGGAGTAATTATGAAAAAAAGTTGCCCTAAACATTCATGGACAGGTTTTTGTGTGAACGTAAGTTTTAACTTCTCTAGAGTAAATACTCAGAAGGGGGACTGATGGGTCATATGGGAACTCCCAGGCTGTTTTCCAAAGTGGCTGATCATTTTTCATTCCCACAGGCAATATAGGAGAGTTCTCATTGCTCTGCACCCGCATCAGCATTTGACATTTTCAACATTTTAATTTTAGTCATTCTAATGGGTGTGTAATTCTATATCACACTGGAGTTTTAATTTCTATTTCCTCAATGACAAACAATGTTTCATATGTGTACTTACCACCTGTATAATCTCTTTGGTAAAGTTGAACTCTTTTGCCCATTATAAAAATGTTGTTTTTTCATTTGTTTTCTTTACTGTTGAGTTATGAGAGTTTTTAACATAGTCTGAATACAAGTCTTTGGTCAGATAGTGTTTTGCAAATATTGATACTTTCCCCAATCCTCTTAACAGAGTGTGTCTTTGACAGAGCAAAATGTTTCAAATTTTGATAAAGTATGATTTATTAATTTTTTCCTTTTATGTATCGTACTTCTGGTGTCAGAGCTAAAAACTCTTTGATGAACTCTAGGTCCTGATGATTTTTTTCTGTTTTTTTTTTTTGTTTTGTTGTTTTGTTTTGTGTTTTGGCCATGCCATGCGGCTTGTGGGATCTTAATTCCCCAATCAGGGATTGAACCTGGGCCCTCATCAGTGAAAGCGTGGAGTCCTAACCACCGGACCACCGGGGAATTCTTTCTGTGTTTTTATGCAAACATTTTTTGTTTTGTTGACACTTTATATTTAGATTGATGATGCATTTTGATTTAATTATTGTTTAAGGTATGAGGTTGAGGTTCATTTTTATCACGTATGAAGGCCCAATTGTTCCAACAACATTTGTTAAAATGACTATCAGTTTCCTCATTAAATTGCTTTTGCAGCTTTGTAAAAAAAACCTAACTGGCCAGGACATGCAGGGAATGGGTATGAGGGCTAATGGGTATGAGGTTTCTTTCTGGGTGATAAAAATCTTCAAAAGTCAGATTAGGATGATGGTAGCACTACTCTGTAAACATTCCAAAAGCCATCGAGTTATACACTTTAAATGAGTGGGTTTTATAGTATGTAAATTATATCACAATAGACCTGTTAATTAAATAAAATTAGCTATCCATCGTAGTGTGGGTCTACCTCAGAACTCCTTCAATCCCTATATATCCCTTCCCCAATACCACACTGTCTTGATTACTGAAGCTTTACAGGAGGTCTTAAAGTCTGGAGGTATGATCCCCCTAACTTTGTCTTTTTCAAAATCGTTTCAGCTTTTCTAGTTCTTGGCCTTTCCATATAAATTTTAGAATTAGCTTGTCTCTTATTTATTAAAAAACAACAACAACAAAAGAGCTGTTGGGATTTTCATTAGAATTGTATTCAACCTATAGATGAGATTGGAAAAAACTGACATCTTTATTACACTGGGTCCTTCAAAACATGAACATAGTACGTCTCCATTTATTAAGAGCTTTCATTCACATTTTGGGGGGTCGTTTTCAGCAAAGAGATACTATATGTGTTTTCTTATATTTATACATATGTATTTCATTTTTGAGTAGTATTGTAAATGGTATTACTGTAAATTTTTGATTTCCAATTGTACATTAGTGTACAGAAATACAATTGGTTTTTCTGAATTCACCTCACATTCTATGATCTCATTAAATTCACTTATTAGTTCTAAGAGTTGTTTTTATAAATTCCTTGGGATTTTCTACCTAGACAATCATGTTGTCTGCAAATAAGAACAGTTTTAGTTCTTTCACTTCCTTCTACTCTGACCTCTAAGACTTTCTTTTTATGTATTATTTTCTCCTTCAGGTAAACTCTCTGAAATCAATTCTGACATGAGAATTGATGAAAGATGAGGATGAGAGAAAACGTGAGTGTTCGACACAATTTTAATTGCACTAGTTTTATACCTTCTAGAGATATCTGAGACATCTTTAATGCCATCAACTGCTGGCTCAAAGCAATTCACTGCACATTTATTCAGTTCCTACTGTATACAGACATTCTAGGTATAGAGAACTAAAACATGAGATAAGAGCAAAGTCCTTCATTGGAAGTTTACAGTGTAGTAGGGGAAACAGAAAGGTATACAGATCATTCCACTGCAATGTGATAAGTGTTAATGAAATAGGCAGACACATAAGAATAAATGAAAAGAATATTTACTTCAGCCTGACCTGACAGTAATGGGTGGGATGACCAGGTTACCCTTGTTCAAGCTACCGCCATTTCCCACCTGAACAAAAGCAACGGACTCCGAATTTACTTATCTCTAATCTTGCCTTCCCTGACAATCTATTTTTTGAAAAATCAGTTTCATTGACATATAATCACATACAGTACAATTCATCTATTTAAAGCACACAATTCAATGACTTTATTATACTCACAGAGTGATGCTCCATCACCACAATCCATTTTAGAACGTTTTCATTATGCCAAAAAGAAAATGCACTGCCTTTAAACATAATCCCCCAAACTCCTAACCCCTCAGCCCTAAGCAATCATTAATCTACCCTCTGTCTCTAAAGATTTGCCTATTTTGAAGACTCCATATACGTATAATCAAACAATATGTGACCCTTTGTGACTGGTTTCTTTCACGGAATGTGATCAAAGTTCATACCTCTTTAACTGTGTGTCAGCACTACATTTATTTTTATTGTCAAATAATATTTAATTGTATACATATGTCACATTTTATGTATCCATTCATCAGATGATGGATATTTGGGTTGTTTCCACTTTTTGAGTATTAAGAAAAATAATGTATAAACATTCGTGTGGACATACGTTTTCATTTCTCATGGGCACATACTTAGAAGTGGGCTTGCTGAAACATATGGTAATTTTATGCTTAACATTGGAGGAACCGCCAAACCCTTTGCCAAAGTGACTACACCATTTTAGACTCATACCAGCAGTATATGAGGGTTCCAATTTCTCCACATCCTAGCCAGCCCTTGTTGTTACCTAACTGTTTTTATTATTATTATAACCATTCTAGTTAGTGTGAAGCGATATCTCACTGTGGTTTGTGGTTGCCTTTCCCAGGTGGTTAACGATGATTCACCTGGCTACTTGCTTCCATGACTCCTGGCTACTTGCTGGCTACTTCCATGATTCCTGGCTGCTGGCATTCACCTGGCTACTTGCTTCCATGATTCCTTCCATGATTCCTTTAGCTCCAGTTGAAGAACAAGAAGGAAAAGGACAACTCAGCATCCAGCAACCTGGTCCTCGCATGTAGCACCTTTCAGGAAACCCCAAAGCTGATCTGACCTGCTTGCAGGCATGTCTTCTCATACTGGGAGGTGAGATAGCAACAAGGGAGGTGGGTAGAAATGAAAAGAAGTGTGGGAATGGGTGGCAGTGAGTATAAATAGCCTGGACTAGAAAGAGGGTAGGCTGGGCTCAAAAGCAGACAGAGTTTGTTTTTGGCATTTCTCCATCCCCTTTTCCATGCTGTCAAGCGTCCAAGGGCTGACCTGGAGAAGCAGGTTTGGCCCCATGCCACGTGGGGCTCCGAAGAACAGAAGCAGGACTTTGCACAGACGAGTAAAACTTTCTCATAATCAGGAATAAACCCAAGTGAGGCAGCGAGCAACATTTTGCAGGGATTGTAGTACCCTGTGGCTACCTGGACCCAGGGCCTTTCTAGAAGTGAGATTCTATTATCCCTTCTATCTCTTGGATCTTTTTTTCTCAAGAAGCCACCGTTTTCATGACTTTCTTCATCTTCTTATAAGGCTTGGTCATTCACCAGGGTATCTCCTTCTTTTACATCCCACATCAAACATTCCCATCTGTATACATTTCTCTCAGGCTCTCGTTACAGAACTTTCAAAATAATACAAGCCATGCTTAACGGCCACGCATGTTTTCTCTTTTTAGAAAACATTTGCATTTTAACAAGGTTTCCCAGCTCTGGAGAAGCACAAAACACTTTTCTTGACTGGAGATGGAACCAGAGCATCAAGAAAAGGTTTGGAGAGCCAGAGGGGGGTTCAGCTACTTAATTTTGCTGCAGGCCGACACTGCACAGAGGTAGGGAATAAACAGGCTCCTAGCTGCTGACTAGAAAAAGACACAGATAATGAGAAAAATCTGAAGCTCTTTCTTATAGTCAAACTAAATATTTTCTGCCTAGCTAGTTTTCATGGGCTTTTACATTTTGCTTTGTATTTTCTGATACTGATCCCCAAAACCAGGCTTCATGCCAAATTAAGTAATAAAATATTACTAAATTTAAATGTGTGACAAAGTTTACAATTATCCTTTGAGATAATTACTGTTATTATTACTATTATTCTTCCATCTTAAAGATAACTGAAGCTCAGCGAGGTTAAGTAACTTACCCCAAGTCCTTTGATCAATCAGAGGAAGAATTAAAAACCAAGGGGTCTGTCCCCAGAGCTTCACCTACTAACCCATGCTGCGGTAAGCAGAATTCTAGGATGGCTCCCAAGATTCTCAGCCCCTGGTGTTCACACCTATTCTCCCAGTTATTGAATCAAACATGAATCTAGGTACTGTTATAAAGGCATTTGTCTGGTGTAATTAAGTTCCCAAATCAGTTGACCGTGTGCTAGGGAGATTATCCAGGTGAGCCTGAACTAATCAATGAGTCCTTTAAGAGCAAAGAGCTTTATTCTCCAGCTGGTAACAGAAGAGGAAACTCTTGCACTCTGGCTCATCGGGAAGAAAGCAAACATCCAGGTTGTGAACTGCCTATGGGACCACATGGAAAAGACCTGTGGGCAGCCTCTAGGAGCAAAGAGTGGTTCCTGGCTCACAACCAGCAAGAAAGCAGGGACCTCAGCCCTACAATCACAGCAACTGAATTCTGCCAACAACCTGAGTGAGCTTGAAAGAAAAGCCTACGCTCCAGATGAGAATTTATCTCATCTCACTGCCCGTCCTTTCCAGCCTTGTGTCCTAGAGCAGAGAATCCAGCTAAACTAACCACAGACTTCCGACCTGCAGAAACTGGGAGATAACACATGATCTTGTTGTGAGAGAATAAATATGTGGTAACTTGTTGTGCAGCCAGAGAAAACGAATTCAGCGTTCATTTTAGAGATGAAGGACATTCTAAACAATTCAAAAGAAGAAAATAAATATCACCCAATGTCTTACCACTCAGAGGAAATCATGCTGACATTTTTGGCATATTTGTTTCTAGTATTTACAGATAAGTGTTCAAAACTGGTAACACACTGTTGCTAAATTTTGTTAGTCTCTATTTTGTTCATTTATCATTCTGACAAGAGTATTTTCCATGTCACCACATAGTCTTTAAACATTTAACTTTGAACAATTGCTATATACTATGCATACATGAAAAATGTATTTAACCACGCCCTTTGGGAGGCATTTAGATTGTTTTCATGGTGTTTTTATAATAAACCTCAGTTTGATCATTATTCGTTGCATAAATCTTTGAGTTCATCTCTTTTATCTTTAGGATAGATTCCCTGGAAGTGCTACTGATGAATCAAAAAGCTTTTGGAATCTTGTAGTGTCTTGACACAGATTGTCAGTTTGCTTTCAGAAGTGCTGCAGAAATACTGTGTCCTATCGGCAGTGTGGGAAACTGTTCACCTCACCACGCTTTCACGCCATGGCATATTATTGCTTTCATGGAATCTCGGTAAATCTCGTAGGCAAAATGTGCCATTTCATTATCTCTCTTCGTTTATGCATACATTTGTTAGCCACTTGTACATTTAATGAATTATTTATTCACGTTCTCCACTCAGTATTTATTTAGCAGATTGGTAAGACTTCTTCATATGGTTAGGATGTTGACCAAATATTTCTTGCAAATATTTTCCTCAGATTGTCATTTTCATTTTGATTTAGATTATCATCTACAGTATTTTGTTCACCTGTATACAAAGCATCATCTCTTACTTCTGTGAATGTTTCCATTGCTTTTAGAGAAAACTGCTTGCTCACCACAGTATTAAATAGTGGCATGCATTTTCTTTTATATTTAAACTGTTTTCCTTTTTATTTTTCCTGTAACTGTAGTCCATCCAGTGTGAGGTAAGGCTTCTCATCTGGTGGTGAGGCACCTGTCTAATGACAGGATGGAGGATGACTGTCATGAGGGCATGAACTTCACCTTCCTCGGGTTTCCTCCGTGGTCCCAGCACAGACATACACACACCTAATGCATGGCGAGTATAAATGTCTCTTGCATTGAAGTCAATTGGACAGATTCGAATTGAATCTCAGAAGCACCAATGAGCCATGGACAGATGATCCCAGGATCCTAATACTGATAAACATACTTGGGTCTAATCTTGCGTCCACAGTAAGCTCACTGGATAGCAATGGAAGGAAACAGCTTTAATAAAAGCATTTATTTCAGCTCTCCCAACCCAGTGGCAGATGCTTCTGGTTCCAGACCTCTTCCCTCCTGCCAAATTTGTCAAATGAAGCTGCAGGCATGAGGGTCTGTTGCCATTTCAGGATCAAAGGGCACACTTCCACCTGCCGTCATATGTCTGATCCTAAATAGGTACGAGGTGATTGGATGTGACAGACATCGCATGTAACGCAGAAATCATTTCCAATCACCTGAGAACTATCCCCTCCCCTTTGCCTCATGTTCAAGCCAGATGGAATCTAGAGCTTAACTGAGGCAGAATCTCTGCCGTAATGTCTTTTTTCAGGTCACATGTATTTCTACCAAAATGTATGTAGATTGCTAATGACAACGCACAAGGAAATGATTTTAAAATGAGAAAGCGATTGAAAACTTATTGGCCAGTGACCCCTTGGTAGTTCTTTTATAATTTACTGGCCTAATTCAGACCGTGTAACTTTCTGAAAGCCATTGTTCTCAGGTCGTATCAGTTGAAGCTGGACCTATTGTGGGAAAGAGGCTGTATACAGAATACACACAGTTTTAGGTAAAATACATCATCTCTGCATGGTAGAAAATAATTGAGTTGCACCCTGTCCCTTGATGAGGTAATTCATACTCCTATTTTCAATTATCTCACAAATGTTCACGGTGCTTCCTCCGTGAAAGTACTATCTTAAGTCAATATTTTGGTTATGGTCCCAAAACCCAGTGGTGTTAAACAACCATTTTATTATGTTCACGAATTCTGTGGGATGGGAATTCAGGCATGGCACAGTGAAGCCTCTCTCTGCTTTGTGATGCCTGGGAATTCAGCTGAGAAGACTGAAACAGCTGGGGGTGACTCAAATAGTGGGGCCAATAGAAGTCGTCTGGAGGCTTCTTCACTCACATGCTTCGCACCCGGAATGGAGTGACATCAAGGGCTAAGGCTCACTGGGCATCTCACTACATGTAAATAGAGCCTAAGGACTCTTTTGTGGTCTCTCAATGTGGCATCTCCAGCACGGCAGCCCCAAGCAAACTGTGCTCCTTACACGGTAGCTCAGAGCTCCAGCAGCAAATGTTCCAGTGAAAAAGGGAGAAGCTGCCTGGCCAATTATGACCCAGGCTCAAAAGTCACATAGCATTACTTCTACCACATTTTGTGGGTCAAAACTCAACCAGATTCAGTGGGTGGGGACCTAGATCCCATCTCTTATGGGAGGCATGTCAAGGAGTTTGTGGATGTGTTTAAAAGCTGCTACAGAAGCAGCCCTTGAGCCAAGGATTCAAGTGCAAATACGTAGTTCACTTAGACAGTGGTTTCAGGAAGCACCCACAGAGGACTGAAGAAGTGAGACAG
Source organism: Phocoena sinus (assembly GCF_008692025.1). Taxonomy (NCBI): domain Eukaryota; kingdom Metazoa; phylum Chordata; class Mammalia; order Artiodactyla; family Phocoenidae; genus Phocoena; species Phocoena sinus. Next base: position 40,559,462 of record NC_045765.1, read on the forward strand.
GAAGCGAAAAAGTCCGTTCAGAGCGACTTAACCAGCAGTTTAGGGCTGTGGACAACTAGGGCTCAATCTCAATGACCACTATGTGATGCAGAGTCCAGTATGCCTCATTGCTTCCCAACTGAAAGGCAAGGTTGCAGAACTATTTATCTACCAGCTTCTCACGGTCACTGATTGAGCGTTACTTGTAGGGAAGGTGGTAGTAACTCCTGGACACTTTCAGAGGGTTTCCACTGCCAGAGAAAGTCCTCAGGAAGAGGCAGGTGCTTGAAAGTGGAAGTTGTAAGGTTAGCATGTCCAGTAACGTTGAGAGCTGAGTAGATATGTTGGATGATGAGCAGGGTCTGTCAGGAACTGGCATCATACCTTAATTCTAGCGCTACTCATCTAGACCTGGAATTCAGATGGATTGATTTAACTCCTCTCCTAAACTGGTGACTTCCTTGAGGACAGGACCTGTATCATTTTCATCTTTTTATCATTACCACCTAGACTAAAACCTTGCACATAGGAGACCCCCTCCCCATTATGAATGACAAAATAAAATAAAGAATATATCTATATCCTTAGATCAAACCCCTTTCCCAGGAAATTCCCCAGAATTTGTTGCTATCTAATTCTTTCCTACCTTGGCCACCTCTACATTTGTGTACATATAGTCTACCTCTGTCTTTTTCATACCATGCTATAACACCTTAAGCCTGCTTCACTTCCTGTATTCACTCTCCCAGTAAATGACTCCACCATCCACTCAGTTCCCCAGGTAGAAACTCTTGATTCACCTTTCACCTCTTTCCCCCCCCCGCAAACCTCCTATATGCATGCTTTTGTTACATCTATTTTTGGAAGGTTACTTCATTCCCCCTTCTGCCGTTTCTCTCTGTTACGGCTCCAAGATCAAATGTTCATCATCTCTTTCTAGACCATTGCTGCAACTACCTGATTTGTCTTACTGCTTCAAGTGTCTCCTGAAAATCCAGTGTATTAAGACTTCAACTCTTCATTTAAACCCTTCCGTTGTTCCAATATCAGGTGAAAATAAATTCTCTTAGCTTTCAGTTCTCAGCCAATACGAAAGAAAGAATTAGATTTTCAAATTTATCCCCCCACCCCATCTATAAAACCCATTTGTTGATCTAAACATTTCACAAAGCCTCAAAACCCCCAAACTCACCCTCTATGTTTGGGTCTTCTTATGCTGTTCTCTCTTCCCAGAATACCCTTCTATGTTAGCCTCCATCTGACAAAGTTTCAACTGTCCTTCAGGGTCCAGTAGAGGCCACTCTCTCTATTAGAACAACTACCACTACTAACTCTAGTTAACTAACCATCCTAGCCCTGGTTAAAACTACCACATTTCCTCAATTCTAAGATGTCATGAACTATTTAATGCCTCACTGATTTATTACCATATTTTGATACAACTGAAAGAAACTAAATGGCTTATGTATGTGAAATGTTTTTAAAATGCTGGAAATGTTGGAAATTGTAGGGGTTCAGAGCATGTCATCCTAAAACATGCCACCTTGGCATATGGATCATTTTGAGTTAAAGGCACTTAAGGAACAACATATATAAGATGGACATTCTGACTTTCCCTTTTCTTCCTAAAAGCAGGAAATGAAACTCCCATGTGAAAGGTGCCCTCCCTGTACCAGGAGGAAGGAAGACATTCGTGTCCCTGGAGACTAGGAGTGGAAGCCAGGAGAAATCTGCACATAAACACCTTGTTAACCCTTATCTTCCGAGGTATCAATACTTTTCCACAATTAACTGCTCTAGCCCAAACTTCTTTGTTTTGTCACGTTTCCACAATTTACTATTCTTCGTCCAAGCTGGTATATAAGCTTTGGGCCCTACCTTCCTTGTTGGATCATCATTTTTTTCTGATGAAAACCCCATGTACATGTAAAAATTATGAAATATAATTTGTACGCTTTTCTGTTGTCTTATGTCAGTCCCAACTGGAGACCCTAAGAGGGTAAAGGAGAAATCTTACCTCCCTTACAAAATATAGTATTTGCTTCCTCTTCTGTGTTCCCAGAATACTTTTATGGCCAGGCATACATCTCACTGGAGGTCCTCTGCATGCCTTGAGAAGGTCAGACTTCATGAAATTTCTTGAAACATCTCTCTATATTGTCACTGTCATAGAATGTTCTGGGTTAATTGCAAACAAATACCAAGCCACATTCCTCAATTTACTGAGGACCAAGAAGTATACTGGGTAAGAACATGAAACTAGAGTACAACTGGGATTCTGATCAGCTTGATGGATAGGAATTTTCTGGAAGAGGCCAGCCTGAGACAAGGGACAGTGAAGACCCTGAGAGAAAAGAACCCTAAGGAAATATCAGAAGAGTGACTGTTTTATATTCTTTGATGATATGGTCAGTCAGATGCTGCCACAAGGGGAGACTAAGGAGAGGCTCAGGAAAAAAAACAAGGTTTATTATACTTATGAGCCCTAAAGACATGAGGCATGGTACCCCACACAGGGCCACATGGGAAAGACACCAGAGTGGTCAGCAGGCAAAAGATGGGAGTAGGGAGAATACTTAGGCTAAAGACTTTATTGGGGTTTCCTTGGGAAAGACAAGGCAGGGTAGGGAAAACATTTTAGGATTGGCTAGTTTGAATAACTTTAGCTGGCTTTAGGCTATAGGATTGGTCCCCAGTTGCCTGGTACCTAGTCCTAGGATGACTAAGACAGAGGAATATTACCTCCTGAGGGATATGGGCCAGAAAGAGGAGGGCTGGCTCTGGACTGGTTAATATGTATATCAAAGGCATAATCCTGACTAGACCCTTTCCTACCTCTAAGAATTGGCTAGCCCAGAGAGGGGCAGTCTCTCCCCAGCTAGAAATGTATTTTAAGATGTCGAAACATCATAATAAACAGAAAATATAAAATATACAATACAGTGATCCAGACTGAGCAGCAGGTCTTCCACCTTAGCATCTGGTTCTCCCCAACCCATCCTTTGTTCCACTACTCACATTTGCCCTCTTATAGGGCAAGAACTAAAGTACAAAGGAAAAAAACTAGATCACTAGCAATTCAACAACTATGCCATGGGAACTCCCTCTGAATGTGTGGTCATAACAGGGATAAAAACTTTCCTATTAGCTAAAGTAGGTGCAGTCAATGGGTCTGGGAAAATTAGATTATTCCAAGGCAGTTGTAGCCTTGGGGGTCAATGATACAATAGAAGTTGACAGCAGTATAGACAGTGGAAAGACAGAAATCTAGTCAGCTGAATAAATAATAACAATCAATGGGAAAAAAGGATGTCAAAAGTACAGCACACTAGAGAACAGGGTACACCTATAAATGTGACACATGTATTCAGGTATATAAATAAGCCCATGAATATACTGTTTAGGAACAAATAATAAATATGTGAACAGCCACTATACGTACCACCTCATCCCCACTCCTCTCTTTTCAAAGGAAAAACACTGTTACCTACTGGGTCAAAATCTGAGTCCCCATTCTTGGGGAATCCCTGGACAATGAGAAAAAACATAATCCAGAGAGGTTTGAGGGGAGGAGAAAAGGGAAGAGAAAAGAGAAAAGAGGAGGGAAGAAGAATAAAGAAAAGCTTTTCAGGCAGGATGTTGTTGGAAATTTGGGGAGACTGGAAGTTGAAAATACGACAAATAAAAGAAGACTGTTAGGCAGTGCTTGCCAGCCGTGTGGAGAACTGAGGGAGGCATCAAAGAAAAGGCTGCAAATACATTTCCTGTGATTTAAGAATACACATACCCGTTAGTACTTTTTACATTTTATATTTTATTTCAGATATTGTATTATTTTAGTTTTTAAATTTCCATTTGTTTCTTTCCTTTTTTTTTTTTTTTTTTTTTTTTCCTGATCGTGCCACACGGTATGCAGGATATTAGTTTCCCGACCAGGGATTGAACCTGTGTCCCCAGCAGTGGAAGTGCGGAGTCTTAACCACTGGACGGCCAGGGAAGTCCCTTGTCTCTTTCTTATATTGTCTATTTATCTGCTGAGGTTTTCTCTCTTTATTCCTATACCTCATTAATAATAGTTATAAGAGCTACTTTAAAATCCTTGTGTACTAATTCTGATATAGGAGACATCTTGGGGTTGGTCTCTGTTGATTGTTATTTATCTTGAGAATGGGTCACATATTTCTATTCTCTGTATGTCAAGTAATTTTGGATTATATTCTGGACATTGTAATGGTATGTTGTGGAGACTGAATTCTGTTACTTTCCTCCAAAAACTGTTGACATTTTTGGTTTGTTTGTTTTAGGAGACAATTAATTTACTCGGTTGGAATCCAACTTCAAACTTTGCCTGTTGAGCAGCAGCTCAGATTAGTTTAGTTCTTCTACTCCTTAGCTGACTAGTTTGCAGTCCAACAGCAGTTTGCAGCTCTGTGTGGTACACGGATCAGCCACAGATTTGGAAGAGTGTAAACACAGAAATTAGGTCACCCTGTCTCTGATTCTCTCCATTCCAGGGTCCCTTCCTCGCTGCCTAACGATTATGGTTGCTCTGAACTCTGTCCTCTGGTTCTTCAGGCAAGAAAGGCTATAGGTTTTCTATCAAAGGTTTAGATACCATATGGTGCCAACTTTGCAAGCCATATTCATATTAACAGGAAACTTATCCTATGCTAGTCCCTTTTTCCAAGTTTCTGTCACTCTCTGGAATCTGTCTGCTTTTGTTCATTCTTAGATCCTTCAAGTAGTTGTTTTTTATATTGATATTTTGTCCAGAGTTTATAGTTATCTACAGCAGAATTGATCTATAAGGAGCATACTTTACCATACTTGAACTTAATTGCTTTTGATTATTAGATTTTGGTTTTTCGCATATGAACCACACTTGGACTAGTCTTCATGGACTGGGTTTTTCGGGGTTTTTTTTTTCTATTAAGTATCCAGACACAGCCTTCAATTTACTGTAGGTAAGCATTTTTTTTTTTAACAAACTATTGCTTTACTTTTTTTTTTATTAGTTATCTATTTTTTACATATTAGTATATATATGTCAGTCCCAATCTCCCAATTCATCCCACCCTCCCACCCCCACTTTCCCCCCTTGGTGTCCCTACATTTGTTCTCTACATCCGTGTCTCTATTTCTGCCTTGCAAACCGGTTCATCTGTACCATTTTTCTAGATTCCACATACATGCATTAATATACGATATTTGTTTTTCTCCTTCTGACTTACTTCACTCTGTATGACAGTCTCTAGGTCCATCCACGTCTCTACAAATAACCCAATTTTGTTCTTTTTTATGGCTGAGTATTCCATTGTATATACGTACCACATCTTCTTTACCCATTCATCTACTGATGGACATTTAGGTTGCTTCCATGTCCTGGCTATCACAAATAGTGCTGCAATGAACATTGGGGTGCATGTGCCTTTTTGAATTGTGGTGTAGGTGATAATTTAAACCCAGATTACAAATGAAGCTCACAAATGTTTCTTAAAATAGCTTTTCTAATTATAACAGAAATATAACATAATCCCAATTAATGAATTTATTGATGGAATTTATTAAAAAGAAATAGATATAATATTATTAGAGCACCAAGTGTCAGACACCATACTAGACCCATACTAGACCTGTAGCAAGGCATTTTTTTATGCCATTATGCTATGAACATTTTGTCATTACAGTCAAACCCTGCAGCCTACCTCTACAGTTAATGTTTCCTAATAGAACGACTCCTGTTTTTTTAATACTACTCAAATTCATAGCACTTATATATTTCTCAGTGCAACGGTTTTCATTACTCTTTATATATGAAAAAATTATGTTTAAGTCTTAAACACTCAATACAACATTTTTAACAAAACAATGTGTGGAGACAACCTTCCAATTACATTCCAGTCACAAAGAACGGAACATCAGAATCGCATTTTTTAAGATTTTGCTAATTATTATCAAAGGGAATATTGTTAGTGCAAACAGGCCTTAGAATTACATTCCAATCACAAAGAACGGAACATCAGAATCGCATTTTTAAGAGTATGCTAATTATTATCAAAGGGAATATTGTTAGTGCAAAGAGGCCTTAGAATATCACGCTATCTACACAAACTGACTGTTTGCTGACAATCATATTGAGAATTTGGTTATCAGGAAGCAATGTTTTAAGTATTTTACATCCTAAATGATAACTTGTTACATGTGTATATGTTTAAATTGTGTTTTAGGAAATTAGTTGGGGGTTTGGGGTTGATGAATAATGCATTATAATTTTTCCCATTTAAAATAATAGGAAATATGGTGGTGTGCTGAATTGGGAGATTGGGATTGACATACGTACACTAATATGTATAAAATGGATAGCTAATAAGACCTGCTGTGTAAAAAAATAAGTAAAATAAAAGTCAAAAAAAAAAATGTAAGTCTTCCAGCCCAGGAACCTGGGATGTCTTCTTTAATTTCTTTCAATGATATTTGCACTTTTTAGTGTACAAGTTTTATACTTATTTTGCTAAATTTATTCCTGATCATTTTATTCTTTTTGATGCTATTGTAAATAAGAGTATTTTCTTTTTCTTTTAAAAAAAAATAAATAGTGATAGGAAATATGCTTCTTGGTTAGTGTTTTTGTGTAGAATATCTGATTTTTCAAGAATAGGTTACTGAGCTGATGTTAAGCACAGATGCCTGTAATTATATTTTTCTATGGATATGCAGGCTTACTAAACATTACAGAAAAACATTTTCCATTTTCCAAATGTATTTTATAAAACTTGTGCAAGATGTTAACAGGTATCCCCAGACATCGCCCCACTATTCTTGAAGAAGCCCTAAACTAAGGTATTAATACAATTGCAAATATTTCTGACAAAGAGACTAGGCATTCTGTTTAATAACACAGACTAGTTTTTTGAAATAAGCTGATGTCAAGGCTAAAAACTTGAGGATATACGTACATATATGTACGTGTGTATATATATAGACACACACCAAGTTGAGTAATATATGACACATACATCCTTGTGCATATATAACTATATCGACATGCATCTATACCATATATGGGCTGCATTTAGCTTGCAGATATGTTTTGCAAGGCCTGCAGAGTGTTTTTAAAATGTCCTTCCAGTCTCCTCTGTCCCAAACTGGCTGACTACATTTATGCCATCTGTCTGGACCGTGTAGGTGTTTGAGTTTGGAACTTGGGATGTAGGATTTGGAAGCGGAAGTATGGGGCTGAGAGCACTACCTCAGATGGCGGGGTGGCTAGAACTTTGGTTTCTCTTCTGGCCCTGAATAATCAGTTGTATTTTCCTGCTAATGTTTCAGAGGCTTCCCTCCCCCAGGCATTTCCTACCTATTACAAGGATGTTCTTCTCTTTTACTGTTTGTAAGCATTTTCCAAAACAGAACGAATATAAAATAAAAAGATTAAGTTGTGTATTCACATTGTAAGGGAACAGGATTTTTCAAAACAATCTATAACTAAAAAAGCAACTAGTTCTTTTTTGCCTTCCCAACCTTTCCTGACCCTGTCAAATGTAAACGAACTCCGATAAAGCCTCCTGTTAAAAATATAAAAAAGAGGAAAAGGTAGGCTTCTCTCAGGGTATCAACTGAAGTACAAGATAATTTATTTTACTAACACCTTTCCCTGAGACTCTTGATGACACACTTGAAAGGGTATTCCTGGGACATTTGCCCCAAGATGACTCCCTCCACTGACCAGGTGTTGACGGCCACGTAGCCTCTAATAGAAAGAAAGAAGGAACCACACGTACCTTCCTTGGAGGATTTGGACACAGGCCATAGCAAGAACAATATTTGTACAGAAACCCTTGGAACAGTAACATTTACAATCATAAATTGCGGGATTGGGGGGCAGACTGGTTAGAGGGCTAGATTTTAGTAATACTGTGAGGTAGCCAATTTATTCCTAAAGTTAGTGCTGGAATAAATTGAATCTGAAGGTAGAGTAATTTACATTCATTATGATAATGCACATCTAAGTACAGTTAAGTGTTTTCATCCATTATCTCATTTAAATGACCTGCTCAGTCTCCTAATTGCCACAGTCTTTCCAATCTAAAAATGCCTATAAATATTTATGCACATAGATGTTCCTCCCTCTACTCTTTATAAAAGAAAATAATTGAAAACAACTTAATTATTCAACTTTAGGAAAATGGGTATGTTATGATATATACATATAATGTAGTAAAGTTATGACAATGATGTTTTCAAGATATTTTGGGGTGTTTTTTAAGGACAATGTAAAGTTCTTATGAAATGGTAATTATAACAATATACAAATGCATTAAAAATGAAATAAAACCTACCGAAGTGCAGAACCCTATAAGCAAGAAGGAGTTTGGATTTTATTCTAGGTATGAGTAGAAACCATTGAAGTGTTTTTAGCAGCAGAGGGACATGCCTGGATTTGCATTTTAAAACAATTACCCTGTTTTCTCTATAGTTGTTTGTTCCTTCCAAATTTTCTACAATAAAGATGTAATATCTTTTAAATTTTAAAAGTAAAAAACAAAACAGGATCAAAAATAAACTTCTGGTCCTTGCTTTGCAATCTGTTTGCCGTATCCTTAAAATAAGCCCAAACCAGGGAACAAATATGAAGGTCCAACTTCAGGACCTCAAATGAAGGCACTGCAGGGAGGCTTCAACAGTCCCTGGCTTGTGCCCTTCCACTCAGAGGGTAGAGTTAATTTTATGGTGCAGACAAATGAGCCCACGACAATATGTCTTGCATGCTTGAAAGTTGCAGCTCAGGAAGATGGTAAATAAACTCCTATCTATGGAAGTGCTGCTCTAATGAGAAGATGGAAAGAGACAGCTGAACTCCATCAATTTGGTTTCCTTTTCTGGAGCTACTGATGCCACGTAGTGACCCCTGTCCCTCTGGGAGACAAAGTCCCAGTGTCTGCCACATCCATTCAAAGCTGAAAGCTCTGGGACATGATGTATGGTGAGAATCCCTTGGCAACTCCCCCAGGACCATCCACTTCCATATACAGAGTAGGTGAAGGTTGCTTGTGTGGTGGCATTTGGGTATGGGGAATGTCACACGCCCCTGAGTCCCCCTGATCTTCCTGCCACTATTGCTCACTCTGTCCTAATGAAGTCGGTTGCGTTTTTCTGTATGACTGCTTCCAAAATGTGAATACACTCGGATTAGAGTTAGCTGGTACTGGGTCCGAGATAACAGCTGTTAGGTGGGGGCAGTTTTTAAAATGATGCATTATCAAAAGAGGGCAAGCCTAAGTCAGAATCTTTCAGGACACAGGGGCCAGTGGGAAGAGAAAGTAAAGCTGCAAGTAATCATTGACATTTGACAACATTGGATCCAGTGATAAGAAGTACAGGGGAAAAGCTCAGAACTTGCTGCTGGCTTTCTTTCCTGCTCACTCTATGACCTTGGGCAAGATGTGCAGCCTCTCACTAACCCTAGTTTCTACTTGTACAAAATTAGAATGATAATAACCACCTCCTAAGATTGGTGTGATGAGTGGATACACAATGCAGTCCAAAAACCATAAATGCAGTCCTGTTTTCTCCTTTTACAATAAGAACACGGAGGGCTGGGGTCCTTGTTCACTCAATGGAACTCCCACAATTTCATCACTGCTATTATAGCCTTAAAAAAGGAAATGCTGGGCTTCCCTGGTGGCGCAGTGGTTGAGAGTCCGCCTGCCGATGCAGTGGACACGAGTTCGTGCCCCAGTCCGGGAAGATCCCACATGCCGCAGAGCGGCTGGGCCCGTGAGCCATGGCTGCTGGGCCTGCGCGTCCGGAGCCTGTGCTCCTCAACGGGAGAGGCCACAACAGTGAGAGGCCCGCCTACCGCAAAAAAAAAAAAAAAAAAAAAGGAAATGCTTTTTCCAAATGACTCCTAAATTCTTCAGACCCTGAATAATGACAAGAACACAATTATGTTCCCTAGAATTATGAAGACAGGGAAGCAAATTCATAAATTTTTTTAAGTTTTTGCAACAAAAGCTGAAGAGGGAGATAATATTTATACCCTCAATCAAGAAGTAAAATAACTAGAACACTATTCATAGAGTTCTTTAGTTAAGTGAGATTTTACTGTATTTAATAGTTAAATACAGTGGATTGTCAATGCCTAAGACTCCTTAAACTTTCTGTACTAAATTGATCTTCTTTTTCCTTATTTGGGAAGAGGGAAAGAAGAAAGGGTTACCTCGGGCCTAGAAGGGTGAGCCTACAAAATTCCTTAGCTTCTGACATACGTAATATATTTCTAAATGATATATGACCCTTCCCTTGTTTTCTCCTTCTGGGTTTGCTAATTATGACTTTTTCCAATCTTTTCAATAAAATGCAGCTTTTGATACCACATCCATATCCACTAACCACACATACGTGTATACATACATACATACATGCATGCATGCCTTATTCACTAGAGCACAAAATGCTCAATCAATATTTTAGTTGTGTTTTTGAAGTAAGGATGGAGAGATTACACTAAAAGCTTAAATTTAAAGAAGTACAAAACTGCATTGGTAGTGGAATCTGGAAGAAACATGATTAAGATACTTATTTCAAGCAACACTTATTTCTCAGCTGGAAACTACATTTCAATGAAGGCTGGTTTTGGATTTTCCTTCTATGGCTAGGTTCCTGTCTTCCACACAGCCAGTGTTCTAGATATACTGAAAAGGAAGACCCCAATATCTCTGCAAGCCCTCATGGCTGAAGCAGTAATTCCAGAGTGGAGAGGAAGCATGAGAGAGAACACCTATTTGGGAATCCCATGTCTGTGACTTGTCAGATGTCCTGAATTTCATGTTTGCTGACTACAAATGGAGCTTAGAAAAAGAAGCAGGCTTGTGTGACTGTTTCTCCATACTGTACCAACCATCTGTTACTATCAGAGAAGTTCTGATTAAGGAGGGAAGCCAAAGAAAACTCCCTAGATGTGACTCTGGAGAGTCTACTGACCAGCCCACCTTATGGCACTGCTGGCTTGTGTCCTCATGGTTCAATAATCCTTTCTGATTTGCATCAGCCCATTCCATTGAATTGAGGTACACTCCAGAGCTATATGGATGACAGATGGGACTCATTTTCCTCGAGTGTCAAGTTTACTTGGATTTGAAAGGAGGAGGATGAGAATGGAGGTGGAGAAAAAAAAAATCTGTTTCATATTAACTGAAACAGTATGTGATTGAGTAAAATGAAAAATCACATGAATTTTTAACATAAAAATATGTCACTACATTTTCACTCTTCTCTTCCGTAGGGAAATTGAGTGAAGGTAGGAATTCAGGAACAAATGGTACCATGAGGCAATGTAGAGGAAGGGGAAAGAGAACAGGGTTGGGAGTAAAGTATAAGTCAATGCTAGTCCTGGATTGGAAGCTCCCTTGCTGTGTGATCTGGGACAAGTGCCTTTCCTTTATTGGGGGGGAATATATCACATTCCCATAAAGCTATAATAATAAGACAACATAGCATTTGGTATAAAGACAGACATATAGATTAATGGAATAGAATAGATTTTTCAGAAATAGGCTCATATTTACATGGTCAATCAATTTGCAACAAAATTACTAAGGAATTCAGCGGGGAAGAGATAGCCTTTTCAACAAATGGTGTTGGAACTACTGAGCATGTAAAATAATGAAACCTAACCCTGAGCTTATGCCATATGCAAGAAATTAACTTGAAATGGATGATAGATTTAAATGTAAAAGTTAAAGCTATAACATTTCTAAAAGAAAAAAGAAAATACAAGCAGCCTTGGGTTAGGCAAACTTTTTAAATAGGTATCAAAAACCACAAAGAGAGCAGACACAAAAACAATGATAAACTGGACATCGTCAAAATTAAAAAATTTTCCTCTTTAAAAGATACTGTTAAGAAATTGGGGTCTTCCCTGGTGGCGCAGTAGTTGAGAGTCCGCCTGCCGATGCAGGGGACGCGGGTTCGTGCCCCGGTCCGGGAAGATCCCACATGCCGCGGAACGGCTGGGCCCGTGAGCCATGGCCGCTGAGCCTGTGCGTCCGGAGCCTGTGCTCCGCAACGGGAGAGGCCTCAACAGTGAGAGGCCCGCGTACCGCAAAAAAAAAAAAAAAAGAAAGGAACAAACTACTAATCCACACCACAGCATGAGTGAAACTCAAACGCATTTTGCTAAGTGAAAGAGACTGGACATAAAAGACAATATACTGTATCATTCCATCTACATGGAATCCTACAAAAGGCAAAACGATAGGGATAGGAAACTAAAGTGATAGAAGTCTGTGGTTGCCAAGGGCAAGAGACTGAGGAAGGAAATTAACTGCAAAAGCAACTTTTGAGAGTGAAAGAAATACTGTGTCCCATACCTTGATTGTGTTGATAGTTATGGCACTATGAAGATTTGTTGAAACTCATCAAACCATACATTTAAAATTGGTCCATTTTACTGTAATTAAACTACATCTTAATAAAGCTGATGTTTTAAAAAGGGGTTGGATTGTAGAGCTTCTAATGGCCTTTCCATCCATAAAGTATGGTTCTTAGGGAACACGAATCTTTTATAATGGGCCTGACCTTTTGCCCTAGAGGAAGACATCACCTTTATTGTACTGGATGGAAAATGAATCTGTCTTCTGCTCCTGAGAGGAAGGCAGTTTCCACCTTTCAGGACTCTGTTCTACAAACATCTTTGAAAAGATGATCTGGAGCAAAGGCATTCAGTTCTCCTGTTTGCAAGACACCAAAAAATTTGAGAGACAGGGTAGAGAACTGTCTTTCATTACCAATCACTCCCCTGAACTTCCATGGAGTTAAAACATCTCAGTTCAAAACACTCTAAGCTACTGACAAAGTTGTTTTTTTTTTAATATCTTTATTGGAGTATAATTGCTTTACAATGGTGTGTTAGTTTCTACATTATAACAAAGTAAATCAGCTATACATATACATATATCCCCATATTCCCTCCCTCTTGCATCTCCCTCCCACCCTCCTTATCCCTCCCCTCTAGGTGGTCACAAAGCACCAAGCTGATCTCCCTGTGCTATGTGGTTGCTTCCCACTAGCTATCTATTTTACATTTGGTAGTGTATACATGTCAATGCCACTCTCTCACTTTGTCCCAGCTTAGCCTTCCCACTCCCTGTGTCCTCAAGTCCATTCTCTACGTCTGCGTCTTTATTCCTGTGCTGCCACTAGATTCTTCAGAACACTTTTTTTTTTTTTTTTTTTAGATTCCGTATATATGTGTTAGCATATGGTCTTTGTTTTTCTCTTTCTGACTTACTTCACTCTGTATGCAGACTCTAGGTCCATTCACCTCACTACAAATAACTCAATTTCATTTCTTTTTATGGCTGAGTAATATTCCATTGTATATATGTGCCACATCTCCTTTAACCATTCATCTGTCGGTGGACGCTTAGGTTGCTTCCATGTCCTGGATATTGTAAATTGAGCTGCAGTGAACATTGTGGTACATGACTCTTTTTAAATTATGGTTTTCTCCGGGTATATGCCCAGTAGTGAGATTACTGGGCCATATGGTAGTTCTATTTTTAGTTTTTTAAGGAATCTCCATACTGTTCTCCATCGTGGCTGTATCAATTTACATTCCCATCAACAGTGCAAGAGGGTTCCCTTTTCTCCACACCCTCTCCAGCATTTATTGTTTGTAGATTTTTTGATGATGGCCATTCTGACTGGTGTGAGGTGACACCTCATTGTAGTTTTGATTTGCATTTCTCTAATGATTAGTGATGTTGAGCAACCTTTCATGTGTTTGTCGGCAATCTGTATAACTTCTCTGGAGAAATGTCTACTTAGGTCTTCTGCCCATTTTTGGATTGGGTCATTTGTTTTTTTTGATATTGAGCTGCATGAGCTGCTTGCAAATTCTGGAGATTAATCCTTTGTCAGTTGCTTCATTTGCAAATATTTTGTCCCATTCTGAGGGTTGTCTTTTCATCTTGTTTATGGTTTCCTTTGCTGTGCAAAAGCTTTTAAGTTTCATTAGGTCCTATTTGCTTATTTTTATTTTTATTTCCGTTACTCTAGAAGGTGGGTCTAAAAGGATCTTGCTGTGATTTATGCCATAGAGTGTTCTGGCTATATTTTACTCTAAGAGTTTTTTAGTGTCTGGCCTTACACCTAGGTCTTTAATCTATTTTGAGTTTATTTTTGTGTATGGTGTTAAGGAGTGTTCTAATTTCATTCTTTTACATGTATCTGTCCAGTTTTCCCAGCACCACTTATTGAAGAGGCTGTTATTTCTCCACTGTATATTCTTGCCTCCTTTATTAAAAATAAGGTGACCATAGGTGCGTGGGTTTATCTCTGGGCTTTCTATCCTGTTCTATTGATCTATATTTCTGCTTTTGTGCCAGGACCATACTATCTTGATTACTGTAGCTTTGTAGTATAGTCTGAAGTCAGGGAGCCTGATTCCTCCAGCTCTGTTTTTCGTTCTCAAGATTGCTTTGGCTATTCGGGGTCTTTTGTGTTTCCATACAAATTGTGAAATTTTTGTTCTAGTTCTGTGAAAAATGCCATTGGTAGTTTGAAAAGGATTGCATGGAATCTGTAGATTGCTTTGGGTAGTACAGTCATTTTCACAAGGTTGATCCAAGAACATGGTATACCTCTCCATCTCTTTTATCATCCTTAATTTCTTTCGTCACTGTCATAGTTTTCTGCATACAGGTCTTTTGTCTCCTTAGGTGCGTTTATTCCTAGGTATTTTATTCTTTTTGTTGCAATGGTAAATGGGAGTGTTTCCTTAATTTCTCTTTCATCAGATTTTCCATCATTAGTGTATAGGAATGCAAGAGATTTCTGTGCATTAATTTTGTGTCCTGCTACTTTACCAAATTCACTGATTAGGTCTAGTAATTTTCTGGTGGCATCTTTAGGATTCTCTATGTATACTATCATGTAATCTGCAAACAGTGACAGCTTTACTTCTTCTTTTCTGATTTGGATTCCTTTTGTTTCTTTTTCTTCTCAGATTGCTGTGGCTAAAACTTCCAAAACTATGTTGAATAATAGTGGTGAGAGTAGACAACCTTGGCTTGTTCCTGATCTTAGAGGAAATAGTTTCAGTTTGTCACCATTGAGAACGATGTTGGCTGTCAGTGTGTCATATATGGCCTTTATTATGTTGAGGTAAGGTCCCTCTACGCCTACTCTCTGGAGGGTTTTTATCGTAAATGGGTGTTGAATTTTGTCGAAAGCTTTTTCTGCATCTATTGAGATGATCATATGGTTTTTCTCCTTCAATTTGTTAATAGGTGTATCACATTGATTGATTTGCATATATTGAAGAATCCTTGCATTCCTGGGATAAACCCCACTTGATCATGGTGTATGATCCTTTTATTAATGTGTTGTTGGATTCTAGTATTTTGTTGAGGATTTTTGCATCTATGTTCATCAGTAATACTGGCCTGTAGTTTTCTTTCTTTGTGACATCTTTGACAAAGTACTTTACTTTATCCAGGCCTCAGTTTCCTTATCTATTAGATAAGGATCATAATCATTGTCTTAAATTAATTGGGCGAGTCAAGTAAGATAATGTATTTTAAACTGCTTTTCAAGCTCTAAGAACTAGATAAATAATTACTCTACTAGGTACTTTTAATGCTATTTCGTTCTCCTGTCAGGTTTGTTGCCACCTCCTTCTACTTCTTCACATTCCTTCAGTGCACTTAACACATAACTAAAGAGATAATAGATATTCAATTAGCCCTTCATGGTTGCCTAATACCTAGGTACAATTGAACTTTCTTTCCAATTTCCCCTTAAAAATTCCATAGCTCCTTGTTCACTTTTTCTCTTCTAGCCACTCCTGCCTAACCACTGCTAAAATGAAAAAAAAAAACCAACAATAAAACTAGTCTCTTTTCCTAAAGAAGGCATTTTGAATTCCATTCCAGCGTCTAATGGGTGGTTCCTCCTATCTGTAACAAGCCCTTAGCAAACAAAAAGCTAAGACGGTATGATGCCCTCAACATGCTCACCAGGCAAAGAACATGTTCCTTTAAATGGTCAGCACTTAGCATAGTGTTCATGTTCAATGGGAAATAAAAATGGGATATGAGAAGTTAGAAGGAAAAAAATCATCCTGCTTATAGTGATCTCCATTTTTAATGCTCCAGTGGGACAACCCAAGAAAGCAGTTTCTTCAGTTACTCGTCCAATGTGAGTGACAGCAGCATAGGGGCTAGAGAGAGATGTGGATTGGGCCATCTGCTGTGGGGGCTGAAATGGTGGAGGTGGTGGTGAAGATGGGATGGTTGAGTGTGATTGAGTATATTGCAGATAATATCTTGCTCAGAGAGAAACATTTAAAGTGAAAAATGTAAAAGATCAAGTCTATCCTTGAAAAATACCTCAGCAAGGTGCCACACTGGGTATGAAAGTATTGTCTCTTAATAAGGCTTATGTAATAAGCCTCTTAATGAGTAGTAGCTTACGTAATATCCAGAATTCCTCAACTGAGCATCAAATGCTTTGCTTGGCTTGCAGTTATGGGTCATGTTGTTTTAAAAATATGCAATTTTAAAGTCCATATTCTCCATAAGATGCTCACATTGGGAGCACAGGGGCACCTAAACTAATTGAACAAAAGCAGACTCCAGTCTGTCTCTCATCACTCGTTCCTCACAGAGGTTAAAATGACAGACAGAACTCTCTCCCTCACTCCTCTCGTTCTCTTTCCACAAAGACGAAATCCATCTAAGTTAAATAAGAATATGATGACACTGCGCTATCCTTAAAAGGTTCTAATTTCCTCTTTCAACTTTCCATGCTCATTTCTTGTTTGATTTTCCTAAATTCTCACAGAAAACTCTGGACACATCTGCAGACAGCGTTTTCACAAATAGGATACATCGAAAATTGATACAAAAGAAGGTCATAATAAGTCTTTTCTCAGTTACATTATTGAGATACTCTGAGGCTTAGGAAAAAGCCAGTAACTGGGAACGTTTAAGAGTACATTGAGTGAACTCATTGCTGTCAGAGACAATTCATCATTTCACTGATGGAGCCAGCAGCAGCCCTTCCGAGAGCAAGAAATAGCCATAAATCTAAACAGGAAAATCTCCGAGTTTCGCTACCGTGTCACATAAAATTTCTCAGAGCTGGAGGTATTTTTCAAAACTAAGTTAGAGCCACGGCTGTGAATAAAACTGGGCTTCTTCAAGAATGAGTAACAGAGACAACATTTTCTAAGACTCCAAATTTGACCTTTCTTGGAAATTCTAATATCCAGCAAGAACTTGTCTTTGAGCTCATAAACATATAATTCATTTGATTTTCTTCCAGATTTCCACTAAGCTAAGATTGCAGTTGTTGGTAAAGAAGTGGAACATTGTGAACTGGAGAGAAACAGTGGTTCCCTTTGAACAGAGGGCATGACCGGAGGCCAGTGAGCTGGACTGTCCTCACAAGTGTGTTTGATTTCTCCCACGCAGTAGTGTCTAAACAGAGCTTATAAAACGTTTGAAGTAATTGCTGGTCTAAAAAAAATGGAGCTCACATTGAAAAAAATCTAGAATTCCAGTTTCTCTTTGAAGAAATGGAATGACCTGGCAATAATGGATTGACATCACTTCTACGCAACAATCAGCTAGGGCTGAATGGAGACTGCTCCTTTAGACAGAGCAAGCAATCTCCAGATTGCCACAGTCTCCACCACGCCTTGATGTTTCCCACACACTGAGGCCAAGTGTCAGCTGTTGTTTTATCTAATAGCATAGTTAAAAGGAAATCAGAAGTTTTGTACCTAAGTGTCTACCAAAGGTCTGGGAGGAAGAAAGACAGAGTGATCCCTGATTTACACATCTGGGTTACCTGGTTGGCCCCTGTGAACATTTGAGTTTGAAACTGCTGCCTTAAAAGTACACCTCCTTCAAGAAGCCTGCCTTATTTAACTGAGCTGGTTATATCATTTAAAATGCTTTCTACCCGAATTTTCCTTTAGACACCAATACAACTGAGGTTTTACATACAACATAAAACGATCTTTGCACAAGTCATCCAATGATAAATATTTTAAAAGAAAAACATGTCCACTGTCTTTGGGTTAGCACATGGGCTTTCTCACTAAACCACCACCCCAATGATTTACCACAAATGTTGGCATTCTTCTCAGAGCTCTTCCCACCTCTCATTTAAGAACTTGGGAAAAGGAAACAGAATTACAGCCTCTAACCTCTGAGTGAGTACAAGTTTGCCTGCAACAAAGTAATCATGTAATTGTTACAATAAAATATAATTTACGTCACCAACCCATCAGAAAAAGTAATTTTTTCCTCATTGAAAAGATCTGAGTTTTCAAAAGATTATGGGTGATTACTGCAATATTTCTGAGGCAAGAGACAAAAAAATTAGGGAATGAACATAGCTTTGAGCACAGCCACGGAGCTAAAATGATCTGATTGTTGTGAGGACATTGTTCAGAATATTAGATGACTCTAAAGCACCAACAGACTTTCCATACTTAATATGAGTCTTTGGACCAAATTAAATTTAAAGCAGTATAAGGTCACAGTCAATATGCCTACTTTTTTTACATTTATTTTAATCTCAACTTCCAGCACTGTCACTAGATCCTTGCTTTCTCTGCATCTCCATAAATAAACTTGTGTTGACTCTTGAAGCTGCGTTCGCTCTCTTCGCTTAAGTACCTTCTAAGATAACGAAGTCACTTCTATTCCCATAAAGTAGTCTGTATGGACACCTCACTTTTTCCTCTCCCTGCTCTGCTCATCTTTGTAATCCTCCCCAGGGAGAGTGGAAAAATTCCTCCCTTCCCCCCTTTGCTTTTCCAGTTATTTCTCTCTCGCTCTTGTTCTCACTCTCTAGCTAGAGAGCACTTAATACTTTCCAGCCTTCCAAATCCCTTACCGTCACTGACCGTGCACCTGATTTTCCTTTCCCTGTCTCATTCATCATACCCTAGCCACAATGGCATCTTTCTCTTTCTGGAGCAGAGAACTTTCTCTGACCTCAGGGTCTTTGCACTGGATATTTCCTCTACCTGAATGTCCGGTTCTCAGGTGCTGTCTTAGGCTCTACCCACTTCACACCTGCCCTCCTCAGAGAGGGTGTTCTGACTCTGACTATGTTCCTTGTCCCCTCCCTTAAGTCACTTATCATCTCTCTTTGTCCGGTTCCCTCACCGTGCTGTCATACTATAGCTGTCTTGCTCTTTTTCTTTTTCTTTTTTTTTTAACTTATTTCTTGTCTGTCTTCCTCGAATTAGAATGCAAGCTTGGTGAGGTCAGGAATCAATCATGTCTGCCTTGTTCTCTGCTGATACCCAGTTCCCAGCACAGCATCTAGCTCTTCAGGTGCTCTGTAAATGTTTGCAGACCAGTGAGTGAGAAAAAGAGAGGTCAATTTACCTTATGAACATGAGCCACTTGAGTAGACCTTCCAGTTACACAGGTGAAAACCAAGTCCCAGACCTCTTTTCGGGGAGGACACCCAATTATTATGGTTATAATTTTGGGTGGCAGTAAGGGGCTAAGGCCATGGTTTTCAAACGTTTTATATGCATAATGAACACTCAAGGCTTTAAATGCAAACCTCATCATCTTCCTCCAGAGTTTCTGTTCTGGTGTAAGGCCAAAGACTCAGATAAGAACCTGAGGATTCGGATACATTGTTCACGGAGCATGTTCTGAAAAATACTATTCTAGAGCTGAGATTGTTGTGTAGAGTCAGTTATTTCTGTTCCCAGGAATTTATTTGCACACAAAAAACTTACAAAGGAACCAAGGGGATTTTTTTTTTGGAGGAAGGGCAGTAAGAAACCTTCCCTTTAAGATTTAACGTTATTAGAAGTTGTCTGATGGAGAATGGGTTGGTAATGACTGAGGCCAAGAGATTACCAGAGACTTCCTACAGGCCCAGAGAAGAACCCCTGTGAGAAGATGGGGTTGCAGGCTGGGGCACACACAAATGGACTACTTTAGGTGATAGGGGCTACTTTAGGTGATACCTTTCCTGACCCAGCCTCCCTGGAGGATCTCAACTGAAAGAGCCTTCCTAAGAGGCCCATTTCGAAGGTCTAGAGCAGGGTTTTTGTTTGTTGCTCATTTCAAGTGTGTGGAAAAATTCATTGAATGCAAAGTAAAATCTTTCTTCAAAACCTAGGGAGGGATGGGATGAAGGGGGTGACCCTAGGGCTCTACATCCTCTTGTGTGATGTATCTTTCTCGTTCAAAGCACGATGATTCTCAGAGTGATCATCTGAGGAAGACTTAGGGTAAGAAATCTCAGGACAAGGCTCCTCATTCATCTGAGCATGAGTCAGAGTCAGTATAATTTGAGCATTAAGAGAAATATGACCTTATTTTGTTGTCATAGGTAGGTGAGGTCTGGGGACATAGGTAACACTTAGAAAGATCCTAAGTGCATGTGATCAAACTTGCCCATTTAGGAGACAGGAAAATTGAGAAACAGAAAGAGGATGAGAATTGACCAACATACATGATTGCAAATCCAAAATTTACTTATTCACTTAAGCTTTTAAATATTTTTGAGCATCCACCATAGAGCTAGTTCTTGTAGATAAACACATGAATGCAATTCAATAAACATTTACAAGTTTCCTGTTCTGAACTTTGCATTGTGGTGGTCGTGTGGGATACGAAAACAAATCAGACACAGACTTTTTCTTGAGGTGCTCACTGTCTGGTGGAGGAGAGGAAGATGTATAAAGAAAAGATCATTGTGCAATGTGATAAACACCACTCTTGATGAATGTATATAGTGGCATCACATCTAAAAAGTAAAAAGCCATTCTTTTATCTTATTCATGACAACAAACAAATCTAATAACACAGCATTACATTTAATTAAAGAAGTTTATTATTAAAACTGAACAGATTCAATGCAATCCCTATCAAACTACCAATGGCATTTTTCACAGAAATAGAAGAAAAAAATTTCACAATTTGTACGGAAACACAGAAGACCCCAAATAGCCAAAGCAATCTTGAGAAAGAAAAACAGACCTGGAGGAATCAGGGTCCTGGACTTCAGACTATACTACAAAGCTACAGTAATCAAGACAGCATGGTACTGGCACAAAAACGGAAATATACATCAATGGAAAAGGATAGAAAGCCCAGAGATAAACCCATGCACATATGGTCACCTTATCTTTGATAAAGGAGGCAGGAATACACAATGGAGAAAAGACAGCCTCTTCAATAAGTGGTGCTGGGAAAACTGGATAGCTACATGTAAAAGAATGAAATTAGAACACTCCCTAACACCATACACAAAAATAAACTCAAAATGGATTAAAGACTTAAATGTAAGGCCAGACACTATAAAACTCTTAGAGGAAAACACAGGAAGAACACTCTTTGACATAAATCATAACAAGATCTTTTTGACCCACCTCCTAGAGTAATGGAGATAAAAACAAAAATAAGTAAATGGGACCTAATGAAACTTAAAAGCTTTTGCACAGCAAAGGAAACCATAAACAAGATAAAAAGACAACCCTCAGAATGGGACAAAATATTTGCAAATGAAACAACTGACAAAGGATTAATCTCCAAAATTTGCAAGCAGCTCATGCAGCTCAATATCAAAAAAACAAACAACCCAATCCAAAAATGGGCAGAACACCTAAATAGACATTTCTCCAAAGAAGATATACAGATTGCCGACAAACACATGAAAGGTTGCTCAACATCACTAATCATTAGAGAAATGCAAATCAAAACTACAATGAGGTATCACCTCACACCAGTCAGAATGGCCATCATCACAAAATCTACAAACAATAAATGCTGGAGAGGGTGTGGAGAAAAGGGAACCCTCTTGCACTTTTGGTAGGAACGTAAATTGATACAGCCACTATGGAGAACAGTATGCAGGTTACTTAAAAAACTAAAAATAGAACTACCATACGACACAGCAATCCCACTACTGGGAATATACCCTGAGAAAACTATAATTCAAAAAGAGTCACGTACCACAATGTTCACTGCAGCTCAATTTACAATATCCAGGACATGGAAGCAACCTAAGTGTCCACTCACGGATGAATGGATAAAGAAGATGTGGCACTCATATACAATGGAATATTACTCAGCCATAAAAAGAAATGAAATTGATTTATTTGTAGTGAGGTAGATGGACCTAGTATCTGTCATAGAGTGAAGTAAATCAGAAAGAGAAAAATACCATATGCTAATACATATATACGGAATCTAAAAAAAAAAAAAAAAAAAAAAGGGTTCTGAAGAATCTAGGGGCAGGACAGGAATAAAGACGCAGACGTAGAGAATGGACTTGAGGACACGGGGATGGGGAAGGGTAAGCTGGGACGAAGTGAGAGAGTGGCATTGACATATATACACTACCAAATGTAAAAGAGATAGCTAGTGGGAAGCAGCCACATAGCACAGGGAGATCAGCTTGGTGCTTTGTGACCACCTAGAGAGGTGGGATAGGAAGGGTGGGAGGGAGACGCAAGAGGGGGGAGATATGGGGATATATGTATATGTATAGCTGATTCACTTTGTTATAAAGCAGAAACTAACACACCATTGTAAAGCAATTACACTCCAATAAAGATGTTAAAAAATAAAATAAAACAAAAGTTTTATTTTGGGGATGTCCAAGAAAAAAAAAAAGTGGATAGAATAAGCCCTGAAAACAAGCAGGAACACTTTATAAAGTGTGTATCATGAATCATTTGAGAAATGCACAATAAAATCACAATGAGATACCCCTCTACACCTATTAGAACATCTAAAATTTAAAAGACTAGTCATATCAAGCATTGGCAAATATGTAGAGTAATTGGAACTCTCACACCCTGCTCGTAGGATTGTAAAGCAGCAAAAACATTTTGTAAGCCAGTTTAGAAAACAAGTTCACTCCATTTGGCTTAAAAAGTGAAACTACATCTACTGTATGATCCAGCCACTCAATTCCTAGGTATTTATCGAAGAGAAAAGAAAGTCAAGGTTTATACAAAGACATACACACACACACACACACAAAAAGAAAAAAAAATCAAGGGACTCAAAGTTACAGGACCTGACCCCTGAGTGGAAACCCCAGTACCCACCAACTGCATGGTCTTGCATGGGTCTCCTGACTTTTCTCAAACTGCTTTATCTAGCACATGGGGATAATAATTCTTGTCCTACTTATTTTGTGAGATTATAATGAGGCACTAAGAGAGGAACACATGCAAAAGGGCTTCATAAAATTTTAAAGCATCATGCACTGAGTGGTACCTGTCCTAGTTGGCAGACCAGTGACTCTACAGAGGCAGGAGATCCCTCTGAGGACTGGTTACAGGAGAGATGCCTGGAGAGTGAGAGGATGGGGCACATCTATGAGGACCAATGCAGCAAGGGCAAAGAGAGGTGCCTTTGAGGACGGACAAAGAATGGAGGGGAAGGTGCGGGGGGAGAGCAGACAGAGCAGGAAGGAGAATGGTTAAGTGTGACTCTATGCGCTGGAGAGCCGAGAAATGAACCTAAATAGATAAGGAACAGGAAAGCAGAGGGCAGAGCCTTGACCCCAGACCGAGGACAGCAGAATTCTTGGGAAAGCAGAGACAGTCTCTGCTTTCCTCACTGTAGTCACACTGACTTTCGTGAAACTCAGTCTCCCACCTGCTCTTGGGAGGAAGACAACAAATCCTTAGCTTGGCCACACCGCCAGCCTGGTCCCTGCCTTCCTGTCCAAGCTCATCACCTGCCCCTCTCCCCAGCGCTCTGCATACTGTCCCCCTCTCAGCAGGCACTTGGTCATGCTACTTCCTCTGCTCAGCCTCTGCTCTCACCCACATGCCAAACCTCTACTTGTGCAACAGATCTCAGATCAGCTGTCACTTCAGGAGAGCCTGTCCTGGCCTCCCAAACTCAATCAGAGTCCCCTCTGAAGCCCTCTCACAGCACCAGGAACTGCTCCTCCAGAGCACATATATGGCTGTTGCACTTACATGTCTTGGCATGGTAACTTAATCAGGACCAGTCTCACCCATCAGATCGCTATCTCCAATGGGGGTGGAAATCACGTCCCTTTTTGCTCTCCATGGCAATCTGCACACCTACCGCCGGTGTAAAAAAGATGGTAAATGAACGAATGAATCAACGGCTTGTGAGAAAAAGACTTTCTCTGAACCCTGAAGAATTAGAGAACCAATGATACGTGTGTGTATGAGACTAATTGACAAGGCATAATCTATAATGTGGGCTTTTTTCTTCTTCCCATTTTATAGATGCAGACACTAAGTTCAAGGAGGTAATGTAATTTGCCTAATATTACACTGCTCATGGGTAGATCCAGGAGGTGACCTGACTGAAAGACCTGACCTCTTAGCCAGCCTTATCCCCCCAGTTTTAAAAGGCAGGTTGATCCCTAAGGTCCTTCCAGCTCTAGCTTTCTCCAATCCTATCATCTCCAGAAAATTAGCTGGCAGATCCCCCAAGAAGGCAGCCCTCATCGGCAGCCTGCGTTAACCTTTCAGACCTCTGAGGCACCTGCCAACGTGTTCCCTCAACAACAAAATGCTCTTCTGCTTCTAGGCTAAGAACTGAGAAGACTTACAATCCAGTTGACTCTGTGGGCTAAAAGGAGCATCTGTTTAGTTTACATCAGCAGTGCTGACTCGAAATTAATACTTTGACATCAACCTTCATCTGCCGTGCAGCCACTCAGAACCATGTCCTCCCTGGGTGAACCTGGGGCAGCCAGCTCCAGGGAGGGTAAAGAGTCAGAGGACCCTCAGCCTCCCCAAGTCTAATGAATTGCTTTACCAAAGGGAAACTGCTGCTCAAAGATAGCTTCTCCTTTCAAGTACACAAGCTGTCCCCATTCCTGATACCCACATCTCCAGTGGGGCTGGTGGAAAGTGATTTTCCCCATAATCAGAAATGTTGAGCACTGGTCTGTTATTAGAACAGGTGTTAACAATTAGCAGGGGTCTACCAGCCCTCTGACATGCATGCCAGATGATTTGCCTCTTGTTAAGGCCACTTGGCATTGGTCTAACTGGTATCAGTTGGGTGGGGTGGGGTAGCTAGGGAACAAAATTTATTGACTGCCTACTAGATACCAGGCATACCTGTCTCACTGAGTTTTCACAACTATCCATCCAGGTAAATATTATTATCCCATTTTATTGATGATAAAACAGGCTCAGAGAAGTTGTTACTCCAGGTCACATAGGTAGGAGAGGCAGGATTAGATCCAAATCCAGATTTGTCCAGCTTCAGTTCTGCCTAATGTTTATGGGTTTAATAACCAATACTTGGAACAAAGGGTCTAACAAATTTTACAAAGAAATTAAAATTCTGATAGATCTAGACATACATCTAATAAATCACATTACTGAAAAGAATGAAATTGGACCAGTAGTATTCAAAGAATTGTTCACAGGCTGATGCCAGTCCATGAACTGTTGGACACCAGCCTACGAGGGTGAGTGTAGAAATTAAGAGAAAGCATTTAGAGATTTTGATAACAAGTTGACATGGGCATAACATCTAAGTGTGTAATCATATAAGTCATTATTATTGTATTTTGCAGAAATACTAATCCATAATTGATAGGAAATAAAAATGTGTAAATGGTTCTTCTCTATAAATAGTTTCTGAATAGCCCTGAATTAAATGAAATTGGGTCTGGGGGTGTGGTATCATTTGAAGAGTACTATAGTCAATACTGTGTCAAGCTCAAGGGTAAGTGTTCTTGAATGTTCATTGCTACCAATCAAATTCCACCTCCTCCATGTCTTAGCTGTGTCACCTTGGGCAAATGACTCAACCTCTATTGTCTATAAAAGTGCAAGCATTTAATAAATGCTAGCTGCTGCCTTTATGTTCTACTTAGCTGATATTATTATTATTATCCTTATTACTTCTCTTTTATTGATGTCTATTATTAGAATATATTCCTTTGGGTTAAGCTAGAAGCCCTATTTTGAAATGTAAATACCTCCCCAGAGAGTAAGTTATTTAATCATATCATCTCAATATGTCATATGCCATTAAGGCAGTGATAACTGGGGAAACAGAAGTAGGAGATTGGAAACACCCCAAGAGGTCATGGGGTGGGTGGGGGCATAAGAAAGAACTCATGAGCATGACCTATGGAAAAAATACTGGTAGGGGAAGACGGTGATATGTAGGAATCTGGAGGCATGGAGGCAGGGACAGGACCAGGTAGTAATTTAGCGAATTATCTTGAAGAAGGCAGCAGAGAGAAGACATATTCAATGATCAAAACTCTCCAGAAAGTAGGCATAGAGGGAACTTACCTCAACATAATACAGGCCATATATGACAAAGCCACAGCCAACATCGTTCTCAGTGGTGAAAAACTGAAACTATTTCCTCTAAGATCAGGAACAAGCCAAAGTTGCCCACTCTCACCAATATTATTCAACGTAGTTTTGGAAGTTTTAGCCACAGCTAAAGAAGAAAAAGAAATAAAAGGAATCCAAATCAGAAGAGAACAAGTAAAAATGTCATTGTTTGCAGATGCTATGATACTATACATAGAGAATCCTAAAGATTCCAACCGAAAACTGGTAGAGCTAATCAATGAATTTGGTAAAGTAGCAGGAGACAAAATTAATGCACAGAAATCTCTGGCATTCCTATACAGTAATGATGAAAAATCTGAAAGAGAAATTAAGGAAACCCTCCCATTTACCATAGCAACAAAAAGAATAAAATAGCTAGGAATAAACCTACCTAAGGAGAAAAAGACCTTTATGCAGAAAGCTGTAAGACCTGATGAAAGAAATTAAAGATGACACAAAGAGATGGAGAGATATACCATGTTCCTGGATTGGAAGAATTATCCTTGTGAAAATGACTATACTACCCAAAGCTATCTACAGATTCCATGAAATCCCTATCAAACTACCAATGGCATTTTTCACAGAACTAGAACAAAAAATTTCACAATTTGTATGGAAACACGAAAGATCCCGAATAGCCAAAGCAATGTTGAGAAAGAAAAATGGAGCTGGAGGAATCAGGCTCCCTGACTTCAGACTATTCTACAAAGCTATACTCATCAAGACAGTATGGTACTAGCACAAAAAGAGAAGTATGGATCAATGGAACAGGATAGAAAGGCCAGAGATAAACCCACGTACATATGGTCACCTTATCTTTGATAAAGGAGGCAAGGCTATACAGTGGAGAAAAGACAGACTCTTCAATAAGTGGTGCTGGGAAAACTGGACAGCTACATATAAAAGAATGAAATTAGAACAATCCCTAACACCATACACAAAAATAAACTCAAAATGGATTAAAGACCTAAGTGTAAGGCCAGACACTATAAAACTCTTACAGTAAAACATAGGCAGAACACTCTACGACATAAATCACAGCAAGATCCTTTTTGATCCACCTCCTAGAGAAATGGAAATAAAAATAAACAAATGGAACCTAATGAAACTTAAAAGCTTTTGCATAGCAAAGGAGAACATAAACAAGATGAAAAGACAACCCTCAGAATGAGACAAAATATTTGCAAATGAAGCAACTGACAAGGGATTAATCTCCAAAATTTACAAGCCGCTCATGCAGCTCAATATCAAAAAAACAAACAACCCCATCCAAAAATGGGCAGAAGACCTAAATAGACATTTCTCCAAAGAAGATATACAGATTGCCAACAAACACATGAAAGGATGCTCAATGTCATTAATCATTAGAGAAATGCAAATCAAAACTACAGTGAGGGGGCTTCCCTGGTGGCGCAGTGGTTGAGAGTCTGCCTGCCGACGCAGGGGACGTGGGTTCGTGCCCCGGTATGGGAAGATCCCACATGCCGCGGCGCGGCTGGGCCCGTGAGCCATGGCCACTGAGCCTGCGCATCCGGAGCCTGTGCTCTGCAACGGGAGAGGCCACAACAGTGAGAGGCTCGCGTACCACACAAAAAAACAAAAGAAAAACTACAGTGAGGTATCACCTCACACCAGTCAGAATGGCCACCATCAAAAAGTCTACAAATAATAAATGCTGGAGAGGGTATCGAGAAAAGGGAACCCTCTTGCACTGTTGGTGGGAATGCAAAGTGATACAGCCACTATGGAGAACAGTATGGGGGTTCCTCAAAAAACTGAAAATAGAGCTACCATATGATCCAGCAATCCCACTACTGGGCATATACCCTGAGAAAACCATAATTCAAAAAGAGTTATGTACCACAATGTTCATTGCAGCACTATTTACAATAGCCAGGATATAGAAGCAATCTAAGTGCCCATTGACAGATGAATGGATAAAGAAGACGTTGCACATATATACAATGGAATATTACTCAGCCATAAAAGAAACGAAACTGAGTTATTTGTAGTTAGGTGGATGGACCTAGCGTCTGTCATACAGAGGGAAGTAAGTCAGAAAGAGAAGAACAAATACCGTATGCTAACACATATATATGGAATCTAAATTTTAAAAAAATGGTTCTGATGAACCTAGGGGCAGGACAAGAATAAAGATGCAGACGTACAGAATGGACTTGAAAACATGGGGATGGGGAAGGGTAAGCTGGGACGAAGTGAGAGAGTGGCATGGACATATATACACTACCAAATGTAAAATCGATAGCTAGTAGGAAGCTGCCGCACAGCACAGGGAGATCAGCTCGGTGCTTTGTGACCACCTAGAGAGGTGGGATAGGGAGGGTGAGAAGGAGGATCAAGAAAGAGGCGATATGGGGATATATGTATACATATAGCTGATTCACTTTGTTACACAGCAGAAACTAACAAACCATTGTAAAGCAATTATATTGCAATAAAGATTTTTTTAAAAAAAAGAAGAAGAAGAAGACATATTCAAATCAGCAGCACAGAGAATGGTTGAGAGCCTAAAATCTAGAGCCAGACAGTCTAGGTTTAAATCTTGTCTTTGTCATTTAATAACTGTGTGACCCTTGGATAAGTTACAATACCTTTCTGTGCCTCGATTTTTTCAGTCTATAAAGTAGGAATAACAATAGTACCAACCGCATAGGGTGCTTGTGAAAAGTCAGTGAGAGTGTGTATATATCTATAGATATAAATAGCTATTTATCTCTCTTAGTGCCTGGCACACAGTAAGAGCTATAGAGTATGGGCTGTCATCATTAATATCAGTAGTAGTATTGGTAGAAACAGAGCATCCCAACTACGAGCCGCTCTCTCAAAAGACTTTGCTGCTAATTTCAGGACATCCCCTGTTAGCAAATGAAGAGATGACTCAGTACAACCCAGTCTCACTGCCGGCACATCAGCATGGGACAGGTCACTAAACCCTGCTCTGCACACGAATGACAAGGCTCTTAAAAAATAAAAATCGGTCTTCCGGAAGCAGTCTACTCCTAATTACTCCATAAGATCCCCTGGGGATTATGGCCTGTGACATCGGCAGGCAAAGAACCTCATTTTCCAAGTGCAGCGTTGGGTGCTGTCCATCCTGGGTCTGCCTGGCTGCCATAGGTTCCTGCCTTGTCTCCCCACCCCGGGCTTGCTCTGTTGCCACGTGGGGGAAACCAGTATGACCCCAACATTATCACCCTAAAAAAATCGCATTGCAGATTACGTTAAAACATTCAGGGGTTCCGGATGACCTGTAAGACAAAACCTAAACTCTAGAAGAGTCCCTTAGGTCCAACTCTATCTGGCACGTTGCAAATTTGGGGAATGAACAAATAAATGAATCACCCAGTCTGGTCCAATCTTTTTACTTGACAGATGACCAAATATGAGGCCAATGGAAGCAAGTAATTTATCTAAATTTTAAGTGGGAATAAAAGGTAACTTTTAATGAAACAAAGTATGATTTTATTTGAACTGGAAACTATTTTAAAAGACTAAAAGACTGGAACTCCAATGCAGAAATTTCAGGCATCCTGTGGATAAAAAGGGAGATATTTTGGAGTGGGGTAAGAAAGAAGGGGAACTTCAGATTGCCTCTCAAACTATGCTTCATAGACAATACTCTGCCTGCTTATAAAGTGGGCTCCAACCAGGGGAAGGCAAGGTTGTCCTTACCCCCAATTTGTCAGTAATTTCACACCTCCACCCAGGCACTTGGTGACCTCTGCTGGCTTCCCCTGGGTAATACACAATTGGTGTAGGGGGTTCTTGAGCCCTCCTGGGAGAACCTTTTTGACCCAGTTATATGCCGTTGGGTACCCATGGCTTTTTCTAACTACCATGCCCCAGTAAAAGGAAGCAGGGCTCCACAGAGAAACGCTTCATTCTAGGACTGGGCTGCGAAAAAACAAAAAGAGCCTGGAGCATCTCGCAAGGCTTTAAAATAAAGATGTGTTCAAAAAACAGAAGGTTGGGCGCATGCCAAAGGGACACAGGATTGAACCTGAAAAAGTAGCCAAAACTGGAGTAATTATAGGCAAAAACAAGCAGTGTGGTATTGGATTATAAACCAAAGCATAAAATAATCCATCCTGATTTATACTGATATATAGAAATGACTGACTGAATGAACGCGTGAATGAATAATGAATAGTTTTTTTTTAAAGTGAGAAGGGACAAAACTTGCTCTAGGAGGTAGAGCTTAACGTCCCACTTCTTTGAATGTGGGCTGAACTTAGTAACTGGCATTCAAAGAAAAGAGTATAGAAAGGGGGAAAATAGTAACTGTACTGTAGAGAAACCTGGTAGACACGACCTTAACCAAATGATCAAAGTTAACATTATCACACAGAAGCTAAGTTAATGTCATGTGCCCCCTGATGTGATCTGATGAGAAGGGCACTTCGTCTCTGTGGCATTCTCCCCCCAAAAGCCATAACTCAAGTCTAGTCGTAAGGAAAAGATCAAACACACATTGAGGGCCATTTTACAAAGTGTAAAACTGACCAGTACTCCTCAAAACTGTCAAGGTCAAGTGCAATAAGAAAAGACCAAGAAGTTGTCAGAGCCCAGAAGAGACTGGGGAGACATGACAACTGAACGCAGTGTGGTGCCCTGGCTTCCATCCTGGAACAATAAGGAACATTAGCAGATAAATCTGGTAAAATCAGAATAAAATCTCAAAGAAACGTTGGCATCTTCATTTTGACAAATGTACTGCAGTAATGTAAGATGCTATCTTTGGAGGAGACTGGGAGAGGTGTATATGGGAACTCTTTATACTATCTTTGCAATTTTTCTGTAAATCTGAAAGTATTCCAAAATTTTAAAAAATGTATCTTAGAAAAGTCTTTAAAGTGGCTCAGACCAAGAGAGTTGAGCCCCATAAGCTCAGACCAGCAGAGATTTCTGAATGGACCACCGGATAACTTGTCCCGAGCTTGTCTTGTCTGTGGGTGAGGGCCTGGGTAGTGAACCAGCAATGTTACAACAGGTCAGCTGTAAACTTACTGCAGTGAATAAGCCTTCCCAGTCCATCAGCCACATGCTGGGAACCAGGAAGTTCCTCTGTTATTAGGTGGGCTCACCCCACAATCCTTCCACTAGGTAAATAACTTATCGGTATGCTTCTGTGCTAAGAGACAATGACAAACGGAAATACACACATATAACTTCCTCTAGTCTGGGCTCAAATCGTAGGTTCGCCAGATAAACTATAGGACACCCGGTGAAATCTGAATTTTTAGATAAACAGTGACATGCAACATGCAATATCTGGGACATGCAATATTTGGGACATTCAATTTGGGGACATACACTAAAAATTATTTATTGTTTATCTTAAATTCTAATTTAACTGGGCTTCTGGTATTTTTATTTGTCAAATCTGGCAACTCTACTCAAATATCTTATCAGTGAAGCTTACCTTGATTCTTTTCTTTAAAATTGCAACCTACAGACCCCGTTCCCCTTTATTTCTCCTTGATACACAACCTAACATGTTATATCGTTTATCTATTTATCGTCTGTCTTTATATGCTGTAACGTAAGCTTCCTGAGGGAAGAGATCAATCATTCACTGATGCCAAGTACACTGCTGGCACATAGGAGGTGCTCAATAAATACTTGTCAAATAAATGAATATCTTAAGGGAGTAAGATTTATTGAGCCTCTACATCATATCAGGCATTGTAGTAGGTACTTGGGATACCCACAATAACCTCGTGCAGGAAATGTTCTCTGTTTTTCACAGTCAAGGCTCAGAGAGGTTTGGTAATGTGGGATAGTCACACAGCCAGTAAGCTGCAGTTCTGGGATATGTATCCAGGTCTGCCAAACAAAGTTGAGCCATTCTCCTTTTGCTATGCCAGGGATCAGGCAGATCTTGTCAACAGGAAAATTTGTATTTATTTATCTTTGGTGAGAATCTATAGAAGAGTTCCATTTGGTGTTGTGAAGCCCATTACATTTGGGAAAACGATCCTCAGATGATTGTTCCTGGTTTGCATGAAATGGTGTTTTGCAGATGTACAGGACAGAATGCAAGTGAATGTTCTCCACAGCTCTGGGGCCCCTGTCCTATATCAAAGCCACCTCGATTCACTTGCCTTCTCTCATGTTCAAAGCACACATTTGTTACATTATTTCAAGAGGTCTCCAAGGTGCAATTTTGTTTTATAGTCACTGTCAACCCAAACCATTTAATGTCAATTTCTCACAACCTGCTCCACTGTCAGCTTTCTTCATAGTTGATATTTATTTCCCAGCTAAATGTGCATTTGTTGACATTTTTATTAAATTAGACCATAATAAATCTGACTGCACTTTTTTTAAGTTCATTTGGGAATAGAAAAATATCTATTTTCCCTTTGTGCTCACGAATGCTAAACAAGTAGACGTGTTTATTAACTGCGTGACCAGTTGCCCAGAGCAACTGATGAAGGGTAAGTGATGTGATGATAAACCACAGGGTGACAGAGCCCGAAAGCCCCTTTGTGTGGTTGTGGTACATCTTGAGGTCCAGGGTCAGTTCTGCTGCCTGCACCATTTCGATAAGTACCTCTGAGAGACAGACAAAGAAGACATAGTGTCCTCTATCCCCTTAAATCACTGAGAACTTGGAGAGGGGGATGAGATGCCAAGAGAAACCTTGATGAGTGAATAGGGCTCAGTGGTTAAGAATCCGCCTGCCAATGCAGGGCACACGGGTTCGAGCCCTGCTTCGGGAAGATCCCACATGCCGTGGAGCAGCTAAGCCCGTGCGCCACAACTACTGAGCCCGCGTGCTGCAGCTACTGAAGCCTGCGCACCTAGAACCTGTGCTCCGCAGCAAGAGAAGCCACTGCAGTGAAAAGCCCGCGCACCACAACGAAGAATAGCCCCAGCTTGCCTCAACTAGAGAAAGCCCGCACGCAGCAACGAAGACCCAACACAGCCATAAATAAATAAATAAATAAAATTTTTAAAAAACTTTGAAAAATATTGGGTTGGCCAAAAAGTTCATCCGGGTTTTCCCGTAATTGGAAAAACCCAAATGAACTTAAAAAAAAAAAAAAGGTTAAGAACACAGGCTTGGGAGTCAGACAGACAGAGCTTGCATCGCAGCTTGCCTGTTTGCTATCTAATAACTCTGGGCAAATTACTTAACCTTCTTAAGCCTGAAATGTTCATTTATAAAATGGGGGTAATTATAATACCAATCACGTAGGGTAACCATAAAGATCTAATGAGATAACGCATAAGCTTAACACTGTGCCTAACATATAGTAACTGCTCCAAATATCGTGCACGACTACCGTTATCTCCTTTCTTTGTTCCAGATCCCGGGCTCTTCTTCTACTTGGTTCCGTCTGGTTTCTGCCACCATTCTGTATAATATTCGCCTGTCCTAAATTATCTGCCTGGGAACCACGATTCAGAATTGTGGCTGAGTCAACTCAAACTGGACTACCTTCTTTCATACTCAGGCTAAGGTGTTTCCAGTGCAACCAAGAGAGCCCTGGGGAGCTCCACATGCACAGAGTATGACAGCAATCCCAAACCTTCAAGCCAGAGGACCTCTCTCAGAGACCCTGGTGATTTTGCCAGAGTTGCAACAGCTTGAGCAAGCTGGTTTAATTTCCCAAAGACTCAGTGCGCTAATTCAGAAATTGGGGACAATATCTTACTAGCCTCTTATCCTCCCTGTAATTGCTTAGTGAGCCGCAAAGTGTTGGAGAGATGTTCATGAACATCTTTTCCAGCAATCTAGGCTTTCTGGAAAATGAGGGAAGAATCTAAATTTGTGGAAGAAGTCAAGAGAAGGACGACGATTATATTTTGCTCTTACTAGGATGATCTTGGCTGAATATTATTCTTGGGGGTAGCAGAATGAATGGATAATGTCTCTCCTGGGGAACCTGTAGACTCGTATCAAATTATCTGGGACATCTTCAAATCCGACCCAGGATGAAAACACAGTTTTCTGTGAGTGCTTCCAAGAGTATGGTTTTGCTATAATTTCCTACTAACTAAACAGTATAATGCAAAATCAAAAGTTATATAGAATTAGTACAGCTAAAGAAGTATGTTATTGCCCCATCAAATGGGCCATATTAATCTACTGAGTTCCGACAGTGATTGATGTAATAAAAGATTAGCTTCCTTAGATGTAACTAAGGTTTGCATCATTGCCCAGCAAATTACCTGCTTAAAGACACATGTGCCAGCATCATGAAATCTAAATTGTATGTAAGATTTCTATAAAACAAGTGTGAATGGAAAGGAAACTATACAATAAAAAGCTCTGAGAAACAGTGTAACACATCAGAAGAAACACTGGAGTGCAACTAAGTGCCTCTCTATTCCTGGAATAATAGTAACCACAACCACCATTTATCGAGCATCTACTCTTTGCCCAAGTCTTTATACACAATATGTTATTTACTTCATTTAATTGGCCCCTCTTATGCAGTGGCTCTCAAATTTTAGCCTGCATCAGAATCCCCGGGGGCTTGTTAAAACACGAAGTGCTGGACCCCACCCTAGAGTTTCTGATTCAGTCAGTTGGAGCAGAGGGCCAGAGTATTTGCATTTCTGAAAAGTTAGAGGTGATGCTAATGCTGCTAATTCAGGCACTACATTTTGAGGACCCAGCTCAGCGAGAGAGGCATCGGTATCTTTAATATATAGGCACAGAAATGGAGGCTAGGAAGGTTACAGGATGGGCCTGACGTTTCATACCTTCAGAATCAGAACCATCCCAGGTCGGTACGTACTTGAGTCCGAGACCTATACCCACATAGACATACGAAAAGAGAAAGGACTAGGAAAGGGAAGAAACTTACTTTGAAATGACTGTTTTCTGTCTAGGAGAGGAAAAGAGAAGAGGAGAAAAGACACTGTATTCAGAGTCAGAAGTTTTGCTCCATGGAATCTCATGCAAGCCCTGAGCCTTGGGTTCCCCCTCCAAGATTACTGTACTGATCAAATCTAAGTGAGATGGGAAAGAATTTTGGAAAATTCATAGTACTACACAAATGTCAGAAATTGTTAGAAACAAGTGAAATAAATTAAAAGATCAAGATCTTGATTGAGCAGATTTCCAAATCTCCTTTTTATAGAGGCAGCACCAGCTACACAGTAGAAACGAGGCTCACATCTACCAATTAATGGATGTGGGACTTTGGATCTATCCTGGTGGACAGGAGTTCCTCCTGTAGAAAATGGAGACAACCCTTAAGTACTTCACAAGATTTGGGAAAACTCCACTAAATATAGACAAACAATATTTTGGAAACTGCAAAGCACCCTACAGTATAAGAAAATATCTTCGGCAATATCATAACTACTACTTTTTAAAGAATCCAGTAGAAAACTACTTGAACTTTTCTTTCCTTTCCACTTTTTGTAGCTTTTCGCTTTTTCCTTTTATTTCATCTACTCCCATGTTTCCTTCAGTTTAACTCTCCTTGCAAGACATTATAATCTGTGCATCAAAAACAAACTATCCAGTGGACACATCAAATTAATGTGTCTTGCACCAACAATGGGGATCATTTTGAATTAGTTTATCACTTGGAATAAAAACCACACTCCTTATCACGACTTGCTAGCCTTACACAGCAGGCCCTGGCTCCTTCCTCATCTCACCTCCAACCTCCCTCTCCTTGTTCGAGGCAACCTACTTATCTTAGTCTGGTCCGGCTTCTATAAGAAAAATACCAGGGCTTCCCTGGTGGCGCAGTGGTTGAGAGTCCGCCTGCCGATGCAGGGGACACGGGTTCGTGCCCCGGTCCGGGAGGATCCCGCATGCCGCGGAGCGGCTGGGCCCGTGAGCCATGGCCGCTGGGCCTGCGCGTCCGGAGCCTGTGCTCCGCAACGGGAGAGGCCACAACAGTGAGAGGTCTGCGTACCGCAAAAAAAAAAAAGAAAAATACCATAAACTATGTGGCTTATAAACAGATATTCGTATCTCATAGTTCTGGAAGCTGAGAAGTCCAAGATCATGGCGCTGACAGATTTGGTGTCTGGTGAGGATCTGCTTCCTAATTAACAGCTATTTTCCCATTGTGTCCTCACGTGGAAAAAAGGGGCAAAGGAGCTCTCTGGGGTCTCTTTTATAAGGGCACTAATCCCATTCATGAGCACTTAACTCTCATGACCTCCCAAAGGCTCTACCCTCTAATATCATCACTTTGGGAATTAGGATTCAACATATGAATTTGGTGGGGGGGGGGACATAGACATTCAGTCCCTTACACTGCCCTTCCTTATATCTGTTCTTCCAACACACAACAAGTATTCCTGCCTCAGGACCTTTACATATGACGATATTTTCCTGAGCCTGTAGCAACCTTCCCCAGATTGTCACTAGCCTGCTTCCCATCACGCAGCCACAGCTCAGGTCTCACGTCCTCAGAGAGGCCCTCCCAGAGTACTCTCAGTCTACAGGAGAGCAGAACTCCAGTCTCTCTGTACCACGTCACTCCATTTCAGCATCTTCTTGCCACTTTGTGTGATCCAAATCAATGGTTCTCAGCCAGGGGCAATACAGCCACGTGTGGAGGTGTATGGAAATGTGTGGGGACAGTTTTGATTGACATGATGATGAGAGACACGACTTGCATTTAGTGGATGAGACTAAAGGATGCTAAATGTCCTGCAAAGCTGGAGCAAGTCAAAACAGTGAGAACTATCCCACTCCAAATGCCATCAGTGTCGCTGTTGAGAAATACTGATTTGCTTGTTATCTGTTGCCCCATTTGAAATGTAATTCTCCTGTGTTAGTTTCCTATTGCTGCTGTAACAGATTACCACAAACTCAGTGGTTTAAAACAATACAAATTTATTCTTTTACAGTTCTAGAAGTCAGAAGTCTAAAATCAAGGCTGCATTCCTTCTGGAAACTTCAGAGAAGAATCTATTTCCTTGCCCTTTTCATCTTCTAAACCATCTACATTCCTTGACTCATGGCCCCTTCCTTGCATCATTCCATTCTTTGGCTTTCACTGTCATATCTCCTACTAATGATTCTTATCTCTTATAAAGACCCTGGTGATTATATTAAGTCCACAAATCAGTCCCTTTTGCTGTATAAGGTGACATTCATGAATTGATTAGGACACATCTTTGGGGGTCCAGTATTCATCCTACCACTGCTCCAAATGAGCAGGGACCTTGTCTGTCTTGTTCAACGGTATAGGTCTAGAACTTAACACAGACCCTGGCAGTCAGCAGGTACATACCTAGAAAATACCTGACACTGGATGAAGGAATATTAAGTCTGTTGTTTACTGCAGCCTAGTGACCATGTCTGTGAGCAGTCTCTCATGTGAACACTGCCATATAAAATAAAGCTGCACTTTAGAACAATGTCATTGCCCCTCATGGAATATGGATTTACTCGTGTTGAAAACTCCTTTACAAGCCAAGTTCTTATTCAAAATCAGTATTGTGACTTGGTCAGCATCTGCCCCAACCCTGATATTTCAGAGTAAATCTTCCCACGGGTTATCCTCAGTCGTAAATCTTTCCACTGGTTGTTTTCACAAGGAATTGGATTTAAATGAGGACAGGGAGTTAATCTTAAATGCTCACATTTACAGCTAAATGATGTCTTATTTTAAAATAATATAACTAATCTTAGTTCTTGAGGCAGTTGATGTTACATAGGTTTCCCCTTGGAGGTTGGGTCTGGAGGAATGTAACAAAATAATGCAGACTATTTAGAAAGGCTAGCATGAAACCCAAACTTTCAAATCAAAAAAATTGCAAGTTTTGTCCTTTGGAAAATTTTTCTGGGCTCAAATCAAGAACAGTATGGGGCTTCCCTGGTGGCGCAGTGGTTGAGAGTCCGCCTGCCGATGCAGGGGACACGGGTTCGTGCCCCAGTCCGGGAAGATCCCACATGCCGCGGAGCGGCTGGGCCCGTGAGCCATGGCCGCTGAGCCTGCGCGTCCCGAGCCTGTGCTCCGCAACGGGAGAGGCCACAACAGTGAGAGGCCCACGTACCGCAAAAAAAAAAAAGAACAGTATGACATGCCATAAATTTCCTCAGGCCAGGCCAAGCTGACATTCACAATTTACAAACCCACCCTTTATATCTGCAGGGCCTTGATGCTTGACACTACATCCTTTGTGCTCAAGGGGGTCGAGGTCTCCACTGTAGGAAGATCAGAGGCTCAGAGAGGAAGAGTAATGAGACAAGGGAAGCAGTGCCAGCATCAGAAATCAGATCTCTGGGTTTTCCAGCCAGGGCTCTTCTTTTTCACTTCACTGCAGACCATCTGTGCTCCTTCCAGAATAGGCTTCTCTGAGCCCAAGGGAAAGTCAGAGAAAGACTCTGTGCTGATAGGAAGTTTGCAAAACTCAACTATAGAACTCAATTACAGGGGAAATTTCTGTCTCAGGATTCCAAGAGCCAACATAGAAACGGGTACTAGAACCCGTCCATATCATTCGAATCC
Source organism: Phocoena sinus (assembly GCF_008692025.1). Taxonomy (NCBI): domain Eukaryota; kingdom Metazoa; phylum Chordata; class Mammalia; order Artiodactyla; family Phocoenidae; genus Phocoena; species Phocoena sinus. The sequence continues at coordinate 40,598,267 of NC_045765.1, forward strand.
AAATCAGCCAGGGTTGCCTTGGCAGCTAGTGAAATGAACTTGGAGGTGGGAGGAGGAATGTGATGTGGGAAGAGAGATGGGGAGACTTGGAGTGAATCACCGTCTCTACCAACCACCACATGTATCAAAGGGAAAGTCTCATGTATAGGGCAGATGACATTTGCTGCTAACTTCAGGCAGGGCTTTTGACAAGCTGAGGAAGGGATTACTCTTTTTCATGGAAATCCAATCTATTTTGATGCTGGGAAGCATGGATCCATCTAAAATAGAAAGTGACAGGCACAGCAATGCAACAGGCATCTGCTCAGGCAAACATAGTGGAGCCCAGGGCCCCCCCCACCCATTTCCGCAGAAGCCCTTGATGGTCAGTACTCTTGCTGTCACCATGGAAGCAGTGGGAAATTGTTAATACTTTGACAGATACTTCAGGGTAGGGGCTGGGAAACGGCCTCTTCAAATTGTGTGTTGTAGACCCTTCATGGTTAATTCAGAGTGGCACACCAGCAATAGTCTGCACGCTCTGTGCACAGAGGCTGGGGGATAGGAGGATTCTCTCAGACCCATGGCCTTCGGAACGTGGCCTTGGGAACACAGTGATCTACCCTTTTGCAAGTCCGGGGAGCCCAGAGGAGAAAGCATGCACAAGCGTCAGGGTGCCATGTTTTGTGTCTTGACTATAACATCCCTGTGACTCTCAACCTTGGAGAAGACATTTCCCCTCCCTAGCATGCAGGTCCCTGTGCCTGTGCAATGGGAGATGTGGTAGGCTGTGGTAGCTGTTGCCATTTTGTCTTGTCAGAATGTCCTCTAATCCCCTTTGTTTTGGTAACATTTTCCCCTTTGACGGGGGTGGGGGGTGGGTAGTATGCCATCCCTTCCCTATGGGCCCTAATGGTCATCTACACACACACACAGAAGACCCTCTGTATCTGTGGGTTTGGCATCTGGGGATTCAACCAAACCAATGGCAGACCAAAAATATTCGGAAAAAAAATTCCAGAAGGTTTCCAAAAGCAAAACTTGAATTTGCACATAGGCAACTATTTACAGGGCATTTACATTGTATTTACAACAATTTACATAGCATTTACATTGTATTAGGTATTATAAGTAAAATGGAGTTGACTTAAAATATATGGGAGGATGTGCTGTATAGGTTATATGCAGATACCATGCCATTTTATACAAGGAAATTGAGCATCCCCAAATGCTGGTATCCTTGAGGGGTCGTGGAACCAATCCCAGACAGATATGGAGGGACAACTATACACCCCCGGCCTAGAGAATACACATGAGGCAAAGGCTGGGTCAATCGTGGTGTCCCAACCCCCAACCAGTAAGGAATTCAAGAAATATGACCCTGGTAGAGCCAATGAGACTGCCTGGTTTCGAAATCTAGCTCTGCCTCTTGCTAGCTATGTGAACTTGGACAGCTTACAAAACTTCTCTAAATCTCAGTTTTTCAGTAGAGATAATAATAGTGGCTTCCTCATAGAATTGTGTAACTTAATGCAAGAATGCTTTTTAAAGCCAGGAGCATAAAGCAAATACACAATAAATGCTAGCTATGCTACTTTCTATTATTATTTCCTGGTGTTTCTCATACAAATGTTGGGAAAGAATTCTTCTATGTCTGAAGTTACAAAATTGATGATGGGAGGTTGACACTGCCAGGTCAACAATAGACAAAAGCAAAGCTGAATGATGATCATAGAGACAGAGTCCTGGTAACTTTGAATAGCTTGATCCATCCAGACCTGAAATGCTAGTTACGTTGACTGATAGCTGTTCCTTCTGTCCTAAAGCCAATTAGAATGGAGTTTCTTTCACTTTCAAATTAATACAAGAGGATTTGACTAAACCACGTCTAAGGGTTCTCCCATTTCTGAAATTATTTGGCACTATCATTTTATATAACTTACTCACCATACCTTTAGGGGTATCTAAGGTATAAAGGAGACTTTTCCTGGCAAATAAGATAGTATTGAGATCTCCTCATTGCAAAAAAAAAAAAAAAAAAAAAAAATTGCCCACAGATGCCTAGAGTAGGGAAAGTTTAGAGCACTGATTCGGATTAGTGAGTTAAAAAAAGAAAGAGAGACCAATATGAGGAAATGCATTTAAGTTGAGACCTGATGTTTGAACAGGACTTAACGTAGTGAAGAATGGGAAGAATTCACCCTCGGTTATACTCACTGATTATCAGGTAATATAAATGAAGGTCATAACAAGACGCAAGTTTACATCACTGCAACAGCACATATCAAAGATAGTACTGTTGAATGTTTTGATATAGGGCCATGGGATGGATGCCTTATACATTGCTATGGAGTATAAATCAAAGGAGTAACTTTGGATAGCCATTATATCAACTGTATAAAGTTAACACTTATGTAACTACAACTCAGCACAGTCCCCCTCCTAGGACATATACCAAAGAGAAAGCCTTGTGCAACAGGAAATTAAGAATGCTCAGAGTGGCCCTAACCATATAAAAATAAAAACTTGGAAGCAGCCCAAATGCCCACTGACAGAAGAATGGATAAATTCATTGTGGTATACTCATTCAGCAGCTTATTATATGCCAGTGAAAAGAGTGCAGTATAGCTACTTACAACCAGATAGGTGAATCTGGGCAATATAATACTGAACGAAAAAACTAAGTAAAGAGAAAAAGTAAAAAAAGAAAAACTATAAAAGGTTATATATAACTACCATATTAATAAATAAAATAAACCATAATTAAATAATATGTATTTTAAGAATACATAGAGGGAGTTCCCTGGTGGCACAGTGGCTAAGAATCTGCCTGCCAATGCAGGGGACATGGGTTCAATCCCTGGTCCGGGAAGATCCCACATGCTGTGGAGCAACTAAGTCTGTGCACCGCAACTACTGAGCCTGTGCTCTAGAGCCCGCAAGCCACAACTATTGAGCCCACGTGCCACAACTACTGAAGCCCGCACGCCTAGAGCCCGTGCTCCGCGACAAGAGAAGCCATCGCAGTGAGAAGCACGCACACCGCAACGAAGGATAGCCCTTGCTCGCTGCAACTAGAGAAAGCCCGTGCACAGCAACGAAGACCTAACGCAGCCAAAAAATAAATAAATAAAATAAATAAATCTATTAAACAAAAAGAATACACAGAGATGCAATAGAAGGAATGAGGGAAGAAAGGAAGGAAGTAAGGAAGGAGAGAGAGAGAGAGAGAGAGAGAGAGAGAGAAAAGATCAATTGAAGATTCTGATAGAGTTTCCTTTGGGTGGAAGGAAGCAGGAGATCAGAATAGTAGAGAATCTCATGGGTAGATGTAAGTTACTGTCAATATTCTAATTTCCAAACTAGTATCAGTGTAAAGTATCAAGGATTATGATTAATCTAATTCTGTGCACTCAGGTTTTAGGGGGAAATATGTGGGGAAGGGCAGTAGAGATATAGGAAAGGGCATTTTTGAAGGCCCTTTGTCCCCTAGTCACTTTCCTCTCCCCTCACTGCCTTTGGCTAGAAGCTGGAAGCGTGTGTATGTGTGTGTGTACATGCCTTTTTTGGCAAGGAGTAGAGGGAAGTCAGGGCAGCAGCGTAAGTTCAGAGAAGTCATAAGGAACATATCATCTAGGGCATTTTAGGCCAAAATGACTTATGCTCTTATTCTAAATACCATGGGGAGCCATGAAAAGCATTTCAGCAGAAGGGAGATATGATTATATTTAGCTTGTCGCCTCGGCTGCAGAATGGAGAATGGATCGGGGGGCAGGGAGGTAGTAGGAATGGAAACAGAGGTGTGAAGCTCCTGCACTCTACCTGCCAAGGGAGGTCTTGTGACCAGGAGGCAGGAGCCGGTGATGGAGAGGTGTGGGCAAATCTAAGAGGATGGAGACAGACACTATGTCTTTCTAAGTTTTCCATTTTCCTTTCCTAAGAGGCAAACAAAATGAAACAAAAACAAACCAAAACCCAAACCCCCAAAACACCAAAAGCATTCATCCATAATTCTCCATTCATCGTATCAAATGATAAATTTACACACCATTAGACATGCCAACAGATCCATTTGATTAGGAGCAAATGCATTTCACCAGAGGCCCTCACAAAAGAGGTGGTCTTTGAAAAACATGGGCTAGTAATGCTACCTTTGTTGCCCAACATGCTACAGCTGTAATTGGGAAATCACCAATGCAGGTACTCATTAGGAAGAAAAATGAATGGCCTCCCCACAGCTCATCCCCCCAGTTTATGACTTGGAAAGCTAGACCATAGGAATTGCCAAAAACTTTATCTAGTAATGACCAGAAACTTTGATGGCTCTCTCCTGAGTAAGAAAGCAAGCCTCATCATCCCTGCTTTCAGCCAGAAGGCCTGGAATGCCCAACCATTTAAATTTTCTATTCAGGTTTTTGGACAATAAAATCAGACCTTGATGAATCTGGAGGGAAAAACACTCAGCACAGTGATTATGAGTACTAATTAGGAAGCAAAATAGTGGCTTGGATGAATCTGTGCTTGGTTTGTCCCTTAATTAATCGACTGGCAGCTATTATACTTGGTGGTTGATTGGTTGAAATATTCCATTAAACTCAGACACAGTTGGGGTCCTTTGTTCAGAAGAGCCTTCCAAGGATGAGTGGGAAATGGGGGCATGAAAGGCACATGTGTATTTATTTATTGTTTTGTTGGATGCAGAGGGAATTCTTTGACCAAGGTTCTGAGCATATGTCTTCATCCAAATACAAGGTAACTTCTGTAACTCTGGGGACGTTTGCTTTAGAGACAGCAAACAACTTGCTCGCTTTGCTAAATGAAAGGGGGCCCACAGGAGTTACCGTGGCCTGTTTTAAACACATTCTGTGCTCACACTCCCATACGTGAGTGTGACACCGTCATGTGGACTGTCATGAGCTGGACTGGCACATCCTCCCTGCCTCCTGTGTCCAGGGAAAAGGCTCTGGTTGTCCATCTAAAACGTTACCAGGAAAATACCTCAGCAAAAAACCCCAAAAAAACCCAACAGAATGCGGGGATGCATTTTCCCACTCAAATCCATCTAATTTTTTTGCTAACCGTAACTCCTTTCCTCCTACAAAATCTTGTGACGTTGATTGAGATAGGAGATGGCAGCAGCCAACCTCAGGTTTTTTCCCTGCTGCTCAAGAACGACACTGTCCTTCCTTGGTACTAGAGAAGCAAATATAAAACACACTTAGACTGATCAAAGAGTAATTTTCCAAGGACCACTCTGAAGAAACTGTAAATGTGACTCTAACCAAGAGACCACAGGAGTCACCCATGTCCAGGATCCTACATGTCAGCTCATCATCAGAGCTCCAGCCCCTGAATTCTGTTTTGATACCTGCATCCCATGCCCAAATGTGAGACCTCTTCTTGACCCTGCAACAAGTGGTTAAAAAAAAAAAAAGGAGACTGACCGCGGAGCCAAGCTGCTGCCCCTTCCTGCGGCTGCAGAGGAAATTCCAGCTATCATCATGCCAATTGTACTTAAGAGCAATAAATAGCTTCATGTTTAAATGACAATGGAATCCTGATTCTTACTTTTGTTTCTCAACAAACCCACACTGATTGGGGGGTGGGGGGTGGTGGAAAGGAACCTAGACAGTTAGAGACCAAATCTCTCATTTTTTAGCTTCTATAAATTGCATGTTATGCGAAGTCTATAATTGCTTTGGCTTTCAAAATAGGAAAGAATTCTGGTGGCTTATTCAGAGACAAAGTGCAGGAACCTGCAGATACCCTTCCTATCAAGTCTGGAAGTGCCCTACTCTTGCATCAAAGATCCGATAGCTTATTGACTGGGGATGGGCCGGCAAGATTGATGGACACCCTGGGCTTCCCTGGTGGCGCAGTGGTTGACAGTCCTCCTGCCGATTCAGGGGACACGGGTTTGTGCCCCGGTCGGGGAAGATCCCACGTGCCGCGGAGCGGCTGGGCCCGTGAGCCATGGACCCTGGGCCTGCGCGTCCGGGGCCTGTGCCCCGCAACGGGAGAGGCCACAGCTGTGAGAGGCCCGCGTACCGCAAAAAAAAAAAAAAAAAGATTGAAGGACACCCATGTGGGCTAAAGGACATAGTGACTTCCCATGAGAAGATTTGTCCTAAGGTAGATTTGTGAGGGCCTACTTAGGAGTAAAGACAAAAAGAAAAGTCTTCTGGAATGGCTTGCTTGTTGTTATTGCCTCACCTTGTGGAGCACTGGAGCATGCATTTCCTGCACAATGTCCTGCCTGCTCTCCTCCTCCAGGCTCCTAGTTTTAATCAGCACAGTGTACAATGTCACCATGACCCTGGCAAGTGGGGAGAAAGAATGGTGAGCATTTTTTTATAAACTGGTTTGCTTTAAAACTATTGCTAGGTAGACTCACAGACATAGAGAATAGACTTGGCGGTTGCCAAGGGGGAAGGGGGGTGGCGGAGGGATGGGTTGGGAGTTTGGGATGAGCAGATGCAAACTGGTATATGTAGGATGGATAAACAACAAGGTCCTCTTGTATAGCACAGGGAACTCTATTCAATATCCTGTGATAATCCATAATGGAAAAGAATATGAAAATGAATATGTATATATGTGTATAACTGAGGCACTTTGCTGTAGAGCAGAAATTAACACAACATTGTACACCAACTATACTTCAATAAAATATTAAAAAAAGAAACTATTGCTAGGTAGAAATCAGAGTCTGGGGTGTTGTCAAACACGCTTCTCTGTCTGAAGAACCACCCCTACCGTCTTAGAAGCTTCAGTTGGCATTTTCTCAGATGTGATCTTTCCTTGCTTTGGAGAGTCATACCTCATTCCTTTGCACAATCCTATAACACTAACTTTTACTCCCTGTTCCAGCTTTTGGCCTTCTTACCTTATTCCTTTCTACTAGAATATGAACACCCAGAGGACAGCAACTTTCTTTTAGTACTCTATGGATCCAAATCCCATTTCACGTATCCAACGGGAACTTGTTAGAGGGAACAGAGATTTTGCTCCCAGATCCATCTGGATTAGAACGCAGGCTCCTCGATGTACTACCAGCTATATGACCTGGAACAAGTGACTTCTACTCGTGGGATCTCAGTTTCCTTAGATGTAAGATGGAGATTACAGCAGCATGTATTATAGGGCTTGGGCAGTATGAACTAAAATGATGCACAAATCACTTAACACAGTCCCAGGCACAAGGTAAGTGCTCAATAGGTTGGAGTTATTACTCCAACTTACTATTTAATTAAGCCTAAAGCTGCTCGCTGTCTGTCTTCTTCTGTGGGAGCTCCTTCCAGTTAGAACTAAGATTTATTCCTATTTGCAATCCCAGTATATAACATCGAGCCTGGCCCACGGTAGGTGCTCAGTAAGTATTTGCAGAAAATAGTGTATATTTCAGATGTCTGGCTTGTAACCTCACATCCTTCTGGTGAGTGTACGGCTTGAGAGTTTTCGATTCCTTTGCGAACGGCAGAAAGAGAAAGTTAATGGTCTAGGTAGCACCTGCAGGCCTCCTTTGCAAGAACCAGAAAATGCTTCCCTTCATTCAATAGCGTGAGGTTACCATTTCAGTTTTTTCTTTTCGGGATCTCCCTCACCCCTTTCTGTTCTTAAAAACATAGGAGCAGTGAAGTGGGAGAAAAAGACAAGTATTACACTGAAATGCTAATCTCATTTCATTAAATGAGTTGTGGAGGCTGATATAGTGATCTGCATCCTCAAAGAAGAATTTCTTTAAATACCTTGAGCTCAATATTCCCTTCTGGACAACTTTTCATCTTTCTTCAAAAAAAAAAGCATTGAATTATGTGTCCTAATTAAGCCTGGCCTTTAGAGCATTCAAGCTTCAGGGGATGTGCTCAGAGGTGAGAGTGAAGTACCCATGTACCCCAAAATCTCTTCTTAAAAACAGCTCTGCACTGCCTTCTCCGGCTGGCTTACATTGCCTGAAGCAGGTCTCTGAAGCTGAGCAGTGCCTATTTCAGGAAACAGCAAATAAACACAGTGTTTCCGGTCCAGTCCATTACAAAGTTGGTCAGGGTGCCTGCAAGTTTCTCTCAGAGGCTTTGGGCCCAAAGCTTCCATATTTATTGGGAGCAAACCTCTACGTGAAAGAGCATTCGTTTGAATTCTCTAGGGAGGACAGCACTGATCGAAGTCACATCCTTTATAATGAACTTGGGGTTGAGTTCCTGAAGGTGTTCAAGGCCAGGTCTATTCTCGTTGTACCTATGGGTTTGTACTTGAACTTGGGGAAGTCAGATTCAAAGTTATTTTTAATTATAATTTTTTTTTTTTTTTTTTTGCGGTACGCGGGCCTCTCACTGCTGCGGCCTCCCCCGCCGCGGAGCGCAGGCTCCGGATGCGCAGGCTCAGCGGCCATGGCTCACGGGCCCAGCCGCTGCGAGGCACGTGGGATCTTCCCGGACCGGTGCACGAACCCGTGTCCCCTGCATCGGCAGGCGGACTGTCAACCACTGCGCCACCAGGGAAACCCTTTAATTATGATTTTTAAAAGACCCTGTAAGCTAGAATGAAAGGGTTGAGAGCATGCAAGAGAATACTGACTTCCAGAAGACAGGGAAACCAGGGAGAGAATTAAACAAAGCAGGTGTTTTCACAAGAACTGGAAGAGACTAGAACGGACGGAAGGGAAGCTGTAGTATCTCAATGTAGAGAATTTTATCCTAGAATAGCAAGGTGTCTAGAATATGTTGGGAGAGAAGAAGAAGAAAAGGGAGAGGTAGGAGGAGGTACTAAGGCAATATAAATAATTAACTATATCCAGGAAGGCTCTCTTTCTTTGGCACCAGAGGAGAGAATACGAAGGCAAGCCATTCTCTCTGGGTGTATATCAGGGTTCTGAGTTGCCAGCAACAGAAACCAACACTGGTTGATTTAAACAGAAAATGATTCATTAGATGGCCTGAGTCATGTGACACTGTGCCGTTATATAAGAAATATATATTTGGTGTTCACCCCCATTCCTGGCACACAGCTTCCAAAACCCTTGGAGCTTGGTGTGCACTACCCTCTTGGCACAAACTTCTCTGAACCTTTTTGTCTAGGGTTTTTAGGAAGTTTCCATTACATAGGCATGATTGATTAAATCATTGATCATTGGCCATTGGTGATTAGCTCAATCCCCAGCCTCTCTCCTGTCCCTGGAGGTTGGGAGGTGGGGAGGAAAGTTCCAACCCTCTAATCACATGGTTGGTTCCTTTGACAACCATCCCTCACCCTGAAGCTATCTAAGGGCTTCCAGCCACCAGGCATCTCATTAACATAAACTCAGGCTTGGTTGAAAGGGGCTGATTATGAATAACAAAAGACATTCTTATGCCTATCACTCAGGAAATTCCAAGGGTTTTGGAAGCTCTGTGCCAGGAATGGGGTGAACACCAAATATATATTTCTTATTAAATAATACCACAGTGGCACATGACTCAGGCCTAACCAATTGCTGTATTCCACGTCCCTGGCCTCAGTGATTGGCTCAGGGATGGACATGGGTCTCAAGTTGGGCAAATCAGACTCCTCCTGAAACCCTTCTTCTGGAGATGCCTATAAAGGCCATTTCTTTCCAACAGGGCTGCTACATTGGTGGGAGGTAAGTCTGGATCTGCAGGAGCCATCTTTCCTATCTCATAGAGAAAGTCAGCCTGAGGTAGACAAAAAAGATGGAATCCTAATGACATTGTCTGCCCTCCTCCATCCAGCTGGACACAAAGCCAGCAGCTCTCTGGGTTGCTGAGTTATGAGAGTCAATACATTCCTTTTATGCTTAAGCTAATTTGTATTGAATGTCTGTCACTAACAACCTAACAAGTCCTGAAGATTCCAGTTGTTGAAAGGATTACATGAGATAATGCTAGTAATATACTTAGTGGGGTGTCTTGTGGGTATATTGTTCCTGACCTTCCTTGTCATAGGTGCAGGCATCGAATTTAACTCCAATTAAAAAAATGTTACTATTATTATTATTTGTATTGTTGAGACTTGGCCATATCTGTATTACCTGCCATTCTCTAGGCTAAATGCATTTCAAACTTTTGCTAATAACATTCCTTCTTTCCTGAATGCATTTCACTTTCTCCTCATTCTACCCAGATCCTACACCTTTCAAGGCTTATATGTTGCTATCTACAGAAAGTCCTACCTATTTCACCCTTCTTCATTTCCCTCCGTTCTAGGCCAAGCACATCATATACTGTTGTGTCAGGTCATTTCTTATTTGGTTTCCTATATTTGCTCATCACATCAACTATTTCATGTGTATTTGTCCCATGTTGCAAGCTGCATCATACCTTCGCTGAAGGTAAGAAACAAATCTTATGCTTTTTCTTAATAAATCCTAGTGCACAAAACAGGGTGTAGCATTGCTCTTCTCTGCAAATAGAGGGCAATTGACCAGGTGAGTTTACAAAAAGTTTGGTTTTGTGAGTATAGATGCTCAGGAAATACTTGTTGGTAGACTCATTTCATAGGAGGAATCAATGGATTATGTGTTCAAGCCCACAGAGAGCAAGAAACCTACCCAACTAACATGTGAACTGGCAGAATGAGGACTTGAACACAGGTCTCCTAACTTTCACTTGAATATTCTTTCATTGATATGGTAGGTTAGTTTCATTGATATGGTAGGTTAGTTTAGTTATTTTGAGTAACAACTCCTGAGTTAGTGATATTTAATATTACCTGAACACTTACTATGTGCTGGTAGCATCCTTTCCCTGCAATTGTCTAATTTAATCCTGCAAGGTAAATATTATTGCTCTCCTCTTTTTGCAGTTGAGAAAACTGAGTCTTAGAGAGGTTTAGGGATCTAAGAAAGTTACACAGCTATTAAGTGTCAGACTGGAATATTAGCCCAGGACTGTTGGATTTAAAAGACTATTCTCTTAACTACCGGATCATGATGTGCCCTCAGCAAGCAAACAGTTTGTGTCCTTGTTACCTCTGAAAAGTCAGCTGAAGCCTAGGACCTCCCTAGCTTTGACACATACCTTGATGTTCTAAGGAAGCCAGAGTTTCACCACTGTGCTTCTGCCATTTCCCAGATGATTGCAACCACCTCTTTAGAGCCGTATCCCATATTTTGTTCATTTTTAATAGAATGCTAATTTTATATGCATTCTCCATACACAGATTTAGATGTACCCAGTTGAGCATACTTAGTTTTTATCTAAATGTGCCCTATCCCAGGTGAAAAATGTGCTGGCTGCAATGTAATTATATATTCAGAATAATGTGTATGTCTGCTGGGGGTTTATAAATCAATAGCTTATTGTACAATATAATGTCCAACTTTTTTGCCATAGACGTGGTTTGAGAAAACTAAAACTTGTCAGCTGGCTGTACTTTAATAATGAATTTGAGACTCTTGGACAAGAAACTAGAATAAATCTGACCTGACATTCATTGACCAAGAAGACCTCCACAACTCTCTCATCTGTCTGCTATACCCAAGATCTAAGGAAAGCCTAAAACCAGTCAAGATTGTCACAATAAAGCAAGGCCTGGTTCTTTGGTTTTCCAGAATAGATGAACATTCTCCATTCAATAAACATTTGTTGAATATCTTCACTAGACCCTAGGGGTAGAGCGGTGAACAAAACAAGACAAGGGCCCTACTCTCTTGGAGATGGTGTGTGAGTGGAAAGTGACAAACAAGTAAACAAATGCACAGATTGATAAGATTATTTCAAGTAGTGATAAATGCATAAAGAAAATAAAACAAAGCATTGGGATAGACAGAAACTAGGGGTGATGAGGCAGGAAATGGCAATAAATAGGTATTTGGGAAAGGCTGCCCTGAGGAGAAACTATATGAGCTGAGACTTAGAAGATGAGAAAGGGCCAGCTATGTAAAGATTAGAGGGAGAGCATTCCCGGGCTAGGGCATAGCACGTGCAAAAGAAATACAGTCGGTGCAACAGGAGAGTAGGAAGTGGAGGGAGAGCATAGCATAAATGACATTAGACAGATAAGCAAAGGTTTTATCATGTAGGACCTAGCAGGTCACTGTCAGAAACTTGAGTTTTCCTTTAAGTGTAGAACAAAGCCATTGGAGGGGTTTAAAGCAGAAAGCGATGTGGTCTGATTTATAAGATTTCTGCCACTCCAGTTCAATTGCATGTACTTACTGCAAATTTAAAGTTCTGGAAGAAAAATTACCTCCAAGTAAGAGCTGCCTGGGTACAAACTGTATTAAACTATAGATTTTTTTTTTTTTTCCTGGAGAGAATGGGACAATTCTTTTCCAATAGCCACATCTTTACAAAAGTGCTTTTGGGAAGAATTTATAGTATCCGAACTGCCAGCAGACTCCTGGAAGATTTAACCTTGAGGTTACGGTTAAGCGGAGAGTTTTCTGACTTAACTAAACTTCCCTGAAAAGCAATGTCCAGGAAAGGCAGATGATCTTTCTTTGTAAATAGAGATCTTTATTTTGCCCTGAACCACCCCTGGTAATGTGTCTGCCAAGGGCTATGAATTGTGCTTTCTAAAACAGTTAATGGTCACAATGAAGCATCCATCCACACTCTAGTACTTTAAGAAAGAGCAAGGGCTCTGGTCACCAGAAACCAGTGCTGTATCTTCCTAGTTGTGTAGTATTAGTCAAGTTGTAACTTAGTTTTCTAGCCTGAAAATGGGTATTAAAAATGGTATTTACCTTCTTAGGTTATGATATGAGTTAAATGAGACAATCCAAATAATGCATTAACTCTAGGACAAAGTATAAATATTTGTCATCAGGCAGTCCATAGTTAGGGTTAAGGCTGAGATGTATAAACCATGGCACTCTGGACAAAAAATGTCGCCTCGCCTCCCGTATCAAGAAATCAAGGATGTTGCAGCCGTCCAGCCGTCAGCCACTGCAGCTGCCCCTGACTGTGCACCCTGAGGGGATTCAGGATGAAGAAAAGCAGGACACTGGCCCTAGATAGTTAAGGAGCACATCAAAGGAATGGTTTCAATGAGCCCAGACTCTTGCATCTTCCCATATACAGAAAGATGCTAAATTCTTTAACTTGAGATGTCCGGTTTTTCTTTACTTAACAATATTCTTTTCATGTTCCAACTACCTGGTTTTCGTTGCAAAAACTCTTATATATCCTGGTTCCTCCCTTTCTTCAGAACAGTCCCTCAGAGCTAGCTGACCGGCTGTCTCCTGGGCTTACGTCTTTAGTATATCTGCCAAATAAAACACAATTCTCAACTTTTACGTTGTGCATTTTTTTCAGTCAACAGCACTAAGTATTCTGTGTGGAAAGGCAAACTGAACGCTACGGGCAATTGTGCCTTTCGTGATAATAATGCCCATCCTACGCGTTGGCCATCTATGGCCCATGGACCAAATCCAGCCCACCATCTGTTTTTACACAGCCTGTGAGCTAAGAAGAGAATGGAAAGCCTGCAAAGCTGAAAATATTTACTACCTGGCCCTTTTCAGAAGTCAGCTAACCCCTGCTCTAACCAGCTGAACTGGCTATACTGTAACTAACTACATTGTTCTTCTGTTAATACTTCTCCCCATTTACATTCAGGTTTATGTTGACAAGACTTCAAACTCCCAGGTGGTGTTTTATATTCCCCCTGGATATTTGGCCTGTAGTTAATTAGTGTGCATTTATACCGGGGGAACTGCAGTAGGTGGGTTAGGACCTCGTGGTCATCCCAGCTGCCACCTTAAGGTAAAATGAACGAACAGAATGGTGTGCATTTTCCTACTCAGTTCTTAGCAGGAAAATTCTTTATGAAAGTGATAACCAGAAGTCATCAACTAATGTCACATTACTATATTTAAATAATTGATATAAGGCATGGTTTAAAGAAACACACCAAGAAGTACTTATAGATTACTTCTCTCTAGGCATCAGGGTTTTCCATCAATAAGTAATATAATATCATTTGTATCTTCACATTGAGAAGACTCCCACCTAAACACATGGACACCTTACATTTAAAGAAACATAAAAACCCGACAGGAGCTCTGGCCCATTCTCTATCAAAAGCCTTAGTAGGCGGGATCCCCTGGTGGCGCAGTGGTTGAGATGCAGGGAACACGGTTTCTGGCTCCGGTCTGGGAGGATCCCACATGCCGCGGAGCGGCTGGGCCCATGAGCCATGGCCGCTGAGCCTGCGCGTCCAGAGCCTGTGCTCCGCACTGAGCCTGCGCGTCCAGAGCCTGTGCTCCGCAATGGGAGAGGCCACAACAGTGAGAGGCCCACGTACCGCAAAAAAAAAAAAAAAAAAAGAAAAAACAAAAGCCTTAGTAGGCATTTTCCTGTTAGTCTTTGATCTCCCTGTCAAAAGATATGTCAGTGAGCAAATTATCAGGCAAATGTCCTTCCAAGTTCCTTGCTCTTGATCTGTCTCTCCTCAGATAGTCAGGAGAGGTCTCTGCTTTAAAGAGGGAGAAGTGTTATGAAAGTGCTGTGCTGCTGCTGGGTTCGAAACCTAAGGAGTCTCTCCCCTAATCAGAAAAAATCATCATCTCTAACGACCTTTCATCTCCATACTTTTCCCTGTTGATAAGCCCTCATTTTTCCTCACCCTTTAGCGTACAAAAAGTACCTCTCCCACAATATGTCAAAAATTATACTGCATGCTTCATATGGATCATCTCTTTTAACCCTTCATTCAACCTTGTCACAGTGGGTACTGATCCCATTTTACAAGTGTGTAAACTGCACTCGGAGAAATTAATTTGCCATGGGTCACAAAGTTTGGAAGTGACATACCTGGGATTTGAACCCAGAGCTTCTAATTCCCAAAGCTGTTCTTAAAAACTACAATCCACTGCAGGTTTGGTTCTTTGCTTCGCCTGAGTTTAACTTGGATTTATCATTCAAGACTTCCTTTCCAGGATTACCCAAAGAGAAATAATTTAAATCCTATATAATAGACACAGTGTTTTTAAAAAGAACAAAAAGGATTTATTAAAAAACAAAATGGTTTTTTTTTTCCATGAGGCTTGCTTTGGGCAGTGTTTCACAAACTCTGTGAGCCAATAACATATGCTTTATCTGGGATAAGACTGGTAGATTCGGGACACCGCTAGGTTGTCTCTTACTCCTTAGGGTTTGGCAGTCAAATAAAACATCCCACATCTGTGTTACTGGAACACAAGGCAATGAGAACACATGGCTCATCTTCCATATTCATTCCTCAGAGTTTATTCAAATCTGTTGCAGGAGTCTCTGCTTCATAGTCCTACCACTTACCCAACCTGTTTATAAACTGATAAGGAGTATATGATAAATAATACCGTTATTATTCCAAAACTCATTCTACTGTGCTTAGAGTACCTTTATGACATTTTTATTTTTAAACTAATTTGACTGAGGTATAATTTGCATACAAC
This sequence comes from Phocoena sinus, assembly GCF_008692025.1. Taxonomy (NCBI): domain Eukaryota; kingdom Metazoa; phylum Chordata; class Mammalia; order Artiodactyla; family Phocoenidae; genus Phocoena; species Phocoena sinus. The sequence continues at coordinate 40,613,622 of NC_045765.1, forward strand.
AAAATGCAACCATTTTAAGGCTACATTTTGGTGTGTTTTGACACATGTATGTTCCTTTTTAAACACCACCTCCATCAGTATGAACAACATTTCTGTTATTCCACAAAGTTCCCTCATGGTCCTCTGCAGTCAATCTCCCCATGAAACTCACCCCAAGTCACCACTAGTATTACTTTTAACTAGTCTAGAATTTCATGACAATGGACTCATAGAGTATATCCTCTTTTATTTAAGATTTCTTTCACTTAGCAGAGTACCTTCGAGATTAATTTAAGTTGTCGTGTGCATTGGTAATTTATTCCTTTTATTACTAAGTAGTGTTCTACTTAATGGCTATGCCACAATTTGTTTATGCATTCACCTGTGATGTGCACTTTGGTTGTTTTTAATTCAGGGCTATTATCAGCAAATCTGTACATCAGAGTACAAGTCTTTGGGTGAACATGTATTTTTATCTCTCTGTGTAAATACCAAGGAGTAGAATGGTTGGATTATATGCTATGTCAGTTTTATAAGAAACTGCCCAACCGTTCTCGAAAGTGGTTCTACGATTTTACACTCCCACCAGAAACGTGCTAAAGTTCCAACGTCTCGATCGTACGTATCAGGTAGCTAGTGGATTTAAACTTCATGATCTATTTTCTCAGTAGAAAAGTGACCCTTGAACCAGGAGAGAAATTGTCCCCAGTGCCAATTTCTATGATGCTATAAGGATAAATAACATTCCCTTGACTGTTAAACACCTAGTTTTATTGGCTAATTTCCAAGAGAGAATGCTGAATGGTTTTCAAAGAATATGACGTAAAATCCAGTCTGTGAAAACTAAATTGACTTAGGTTCTCCATTGCTTATAGATAGGACTTCAATGAATAACTACCGTTTGGGCAATGGCCATGGAACGATAGCAACTCAGGATGACCAGTGACTTTAAAAGGTGACCCTCTTCAAACCATCATCTGATGCCTGCAGTCTGCCTTACTTGGGCACTCAGGTGGATTTAACTGCTTCTAGGGCATCGTTAGCAAATGGGAACTGCATGAGAGGAGGTGCAGATAGCAAACACTAACCCTACACCTAACCCTAACCCTGACGCTCTGACAAGGCTCAGGAAACCCAATCCCTGCCCGTAATAGCAGGCCACGCCCTGTTCTCATCAAGGGAGTGAGGGAGTGGGGTATATCACGGGGCAAAATGAACTTCCATTGTCCCCATTCAACTCAGTGAGACGAAGCCAGGAGCTGAATAGACATCAGAAACTTCTCTCTTAATAGTGTGACAGAGAAAAGGCTTTGATTTCATTGCCAAGAGTCATTAATTAACCAAACTGAACTAAACACTTTCAAATGCTGGCAGCTCAAGAATTACAAGGTTGTTGCACCAGGGAGAGAACCCAAGTAGAGAACACCCAATTTCAGATAGAGGATATCAAATAATGAAAATAGAAAAATAATGATATGTCTTAAATTTAAGCTATGAGAGCACTGTATAATTGGATAAAAAATTCTTTGTCTCCTCTGCTAAAGGTAGCTTTTCCTCAAAATGTAATTTTAGTTTTATTGTATGTAAGTAGGCATCGATATAAAGCCTATGGTTTCATCTTAAAAAGTAGAGTAGCAGTTCCTGATTTATGAAGCCTGGACTTGGAGGGCAAATGCAGAGTTCTCTGAGAATAATACCGTTTATTTGTGGCCTGCTCAAACTATAGTTACAGATTCCCAAAGCTTAAAAAGCAAGACAAGCAAACCTAAATCTCTCCTAGGACAGTGCTACAAGAAATTATTGGAAATACAGAAAGAACTTTAAGAGCAATTCATATCTAACTTTTTAAAGTGCATTCTGTTGTGCTAAATGCTTTAAGCATGTTATTCAACTTTTACAACGCCATGAAATAAATACTTTTCTAGCCTACTTTACAGCTAAAAAAACGGAGTCACAGTGAAGCTTGTCCAAGTTCACACATCTTAAAAAGGAACAGAGCTTTCCAAACCACAAAATTAGCAAAATAAACACAGTTCTCATAAAAAAAAACTACAGGGCCTATGTTTGGCCCTGGCAAAGAGCAGCCTGGCATCGTGGTAGATAACGGCCAATTCCTGAACCTGAAGGAAGAAATGCTGTTATTACCGTGTAGCAGAAGCACCTGTGAGAAACGGCCAGCTGTTTATAAGGGGGCACACTTCACACTTGTATGGTGCTTCTCAACATTTAAACCGTTTCATATACATTATCTTATCTGATCCTCACAACACCTTGCGGGCCAGGGTGGGGATAAGTTAATCACGATTGCTGTTTGACAGAAAAGGCTATGAGGCTCCAATAACCCAATAACTTGCCCTCATTCCCACAACCAGATTGGCAGGCTAGTACCAGAGCCCTTGTTTCCTGGTTCCAGTTTTTTTGTTTTTGTTTTTGCGGTACGCGGGCCTCTCACTGCTGTGGCCTCTCCCGTTGCGTAGCACGGGCTCCGGATGCGCAGGCTCAGCGGCCTTGGCTCAGGGGCCCAGCCGCTCCACGGCATGTGGGATCTTCCCGGACCCGGGGCATGAACCCGAGTCCCCTGCATCGGCAGGCGGACTCCCAACCACTGCGCCACCAGGGAAGCCCCCTGATTCCAGTGTTTGCTTTACTGTTTTAACTCTTCCTGCTCCCTACGGTGGGTAAACTGGGTGACAAAAACATAACTTTATGAACCTTCACCAAAATTCCCTGGAATAGACTATTTTAATTTCATAATAATGATAAAAATGACAACAGCAATGGCATTTATTGAAGACTATTTGCTGGATACTGTGCTAAGAATTATACATAAACTCCCTCATGAATCCTTTTCACACAAGCTTATGAAGTAGGAACTATTTTTAAGCCTATTTAACATGGAGGAAACCATTTCACCTGCTGAATCCATAAACCAGTAGTAAAAAATGTATTACCCATCTTATGGCTGGCAGATAAGGGTAGTTGGAAGGCACGCGACATACTTATAGTAAAATACTTATTCACTGTTTATCTAAAATTCAACTTTAATTTGGCATCCTATATTTTTATTTGCTCAATGTGGCAACCCTATCTGGAGCCAGACTGACCAAAGTTCAACTTTTAGCTCTACCAGCTGTTCCTTCAGGTCAGTTATCATGAGCCTGTATATGAACACGTCCATTTATTTAACATGTCCATTTCCTCATCTATAAAATGGGGTTAATGTCCATACCTATCTTATAAGGTTGCGCTAAGAATTAAATTTTTAAATACCTAGTACGTGCCTGGAACATACTAAGTACTCAATATATGTTGATTATTATTATTTCTACTGCTATTATTACCAATCATCTTTAAACCACTACATATAAATGAAAGCAGTCACATTTCTTCTAAGCATAATAAAAAAGGCACCAAACATCCTTCCAGAAACCTAAATGATGTGATGAGTCAATGACACTTGACTAATAAGAAATAGCAATTAACTCAATTCAACTCAATAAACATTTATTAATTTCCTAATATATGCAAGAACAGAGCTAAGCCCTAGAAAAATCATAAGCCGTCAGAGCTAAAAGGAAATTACAAGATGATCTCATTGAATACCCCTCACTTTACACGTGAGGAAACAAGTCAGCATGGGTGGCATAAGTGATTTACCCAGCATAAGGCAAAGACGGTGGCAGAGTCAGGATTGAACGCCATCCTCCTGACTCTGAATCCAGAGCACCTTTGACTCATCTTCCCTGCCTGCTGTGCAAAGACAGAGCCCTCATCCTCCAAAGCACACACTCTGGTAGGGAAATATCAAACTGAAGCAAGCAGTGTTTCTCTCTTTTTGCTGTGGGTCCACTAAAGTAGAGTCAAGTTTACTCAATAATTTCATCCTCAAAAGAAATCCAATAAATTAACAACAACAAAAAAGAGAAAAGCAGGGATTGTTATCTTCATTATTCTTAGCAAAAATAGAAGTCAATCGGCTGACATAAGATTTTAAGTGGAGTTAGAGTCTGAAGTAAATACCAGACCTCCCGGCTTCTTCCACTAGATCTGGCTGCCCCACCCATGAAAGGAATGAAACAGATTGTGAAGCAAAGTGAGCTCGCAGGTGTTTCTTAGTGAAGACATCTTTACACAAAACTGCATAGGAGATCAGAATAAGTCTGGGGATCAGAAGTAACCAACAAGGTTGTCCAGAAATCAGAAAAGCCCCTTCACAAAAGCCAATGACCCGCTTGCCCAGATGACCCCAAAGAAAACCCAGATTGAAACCAAACACCAGAACAACAGAGTAACCAGAGTTAGTAGACTCACAAATTTCCGAGATGTGGGACAAGGATGTATCTGAGAACACAGAGAGAATGAGTGGTCCAGTTGGCCTGAAGCCTGGTCTTCTGAAATTCTGTTCACTTTCCACAGAACCACACTGGCTCTTGTTCCCTCCTCTGCCAAATGGGAGGGTGGGTATTGAACCTGCTTATCTCTGATGTCCTTTCCAGCAATACCATCCAATGATCCATTCTTTTCTGTTTTGTTCTATTCCATCCTGGCCTAGTCTCTTCCCATATCTCATCTGATTAATTCATTCTGCATATTTTTAAGTTGTATTTACCATTTTACCCATTTTTAGGTGTATAATTCAATGGTATTCAGTATGCTCACAATGCTATGGAACTATCACCAATAACCACTTCCAGACACCTTCCATCATCCCAAACAGAAATTCTACACCCATTAAACGGTAACACCCTATTCACCCTTCCCCTCAGCCCCACCCCCCAGTCTACTTTCTGTTTCTATGAATTTGCCTTTTCTCTGTACTACATATAAGTGGTATTATATGAGATTTGTCTTTTTTTTTTTTTTTTTTTTTGCGGTACATGGGCCTCTCACTCTTGTGGCCTCTCCCGTTGCGGAGCACAGGCTCCGGACACGCAGGCTCAGCGGCCCTGGCTCCTGGGCCCAGCCGCTCTGTGGCACGTGGGATCTTCCCGGACCGGGGCACGAACCCGTGTCCCCTGCATCGGCAGGCAGACTCTCAACCGCTGCGCCACCAGGGAAGCCCGAGATTTGTCTTTCTGTGTCTGGTTTATTTCACTTAGCATAACGTTTTCGAGATTCTTCTATGTTGTAGTATATGCGTCAGAAATTCATTCCTTTGTAAAAAGCTGAACAATGTTCCACTGCAAGTGTATATCACACTTTGTTTATTCATCCATTGATGGACACTTAGGTTGCTTTCCACCTTTTATCTATTGTGAATAATGCTGGAAGGAACATGGGTGTGCAAATATCTTTTTGAGACCCTTCTCTCGATTCCTTGGTGTATATACCAAGAAGTGGAATTGCTGGATCATATGGTAATTCTATGTTTAACTTTTTAAGAAACCACCTTCTGCATATTTTTAAACCAGATTTCAGCAGTAAGACTGTACTTGTAGAAACCTGAGAACCGTGCTTAATTTTTCCTGGATTCGTAAAACAAATACTGAGCAGAGCTATGTGCCAGGACTGCATCAGGTACTAGGAATCCAGAGTTGAGCAAACACAGACATGGTCCCTGACCTCATGGAGCTTTCATTTTGGTGGGGAGGTGGACATTAAACATATATATGCACAATGAGTTAATCATAAGTGGGAATACAACTCAATTGCCAAAAAAACAAAAACAAATAATCTGATTGAAAAATGTGCAAAGACCCTAAATAGACATTTCTCCAAAGAAAACATAAAAATGGCCAACAGGTACATGCTCAATATCACCAATAATCAGGGAAGTGCAAATCAAAGCCACACCTCATACCTATTAAAATGGCTGCTAACAAAAAGACAAAAGATAAACAACCTAAGTATCTATCTGTGGATGAACAGATTAAGGATGAAGAATATCAGGACCCGAACATAGAGAGACTGAGAGGGATCAACTCCCGTGGGCCCTTGAAGAACATACCAACAACAGAGGAGATTCCTTTACACCTTGGGAGGAGGGAGATCAAGAATATTACCATGAAATCTCACACACACACACACACACACACACACACACACACACAAGTCCATGTAAAAGATCTTATTTTAATTGAATGAGCCCAAAAGGGACTCCAGAAATTCTTTTCCCATCATGCTTTCTTCCAAAATGAGGCCTCCCAAAGTGTCAGATAAGTAGCCAAAAACACTTGACAGAAAAGTTAATATTTGAATAAGGTTCTTAGATTAAAACCATCAAGATTTTTGAAATGTAATTTGAGTACTGTGAACACTATTTTTATCTAGTAATTCACATTGTCTTTTTTTTAAGATTCATTTGTCAAAGACTGACTCATTTGAGACGTATTCTCAAGCTTGTACTCCTTCTTCCCCAGGATTGAGGCCATGTGACCCTATCTGTACTTTGCCCATCTCATTCATTACGGCCAATGATGACCCTTGAAGGAAGATCTTTGAGCAGGGTCCAGCCCATGCTCAGAGCACTGCCTCAGGTCTCAGCCATGGCTAATTCAGCTTGACCTTGTCCCTGAGTTTGGGAACTTAACAGTTCACTCACTTCGCAGACTCTGTCCACTCCTTGCAATACAGTTCTGATGGAAGGAATCCTGCCTTGATTCCCAAGGACTGAAGTTCTGAGTTGATAATTCCTTCCGTATACCAGCCCTCAACACCAGGGTCATGCTTTGTTCTTACAATTATCTCATTTAGGTATGCAAGGCTTGCCCCTAACGGCAGGATTGTTGCTGGGTTGCTACTGCCATCTGATAAGCTTCTGTAGCAAGTGCAAATGGTAGACCACAAGATCAGAGGCAAGAAATGTAAGTACATTGTTCTTCAATTGAACTTAATGTCTATTCTGAGCTTACCTTCTTTGTGGTAGAAGCTGAACTCACTCAATTCAGGATGTCCCAAACACTCCTTTTCCCCAGGGCTACATGGGACCATGATATAAGTGGGGAGGAACTGGCAAGGGCCATGGTCATCCATCCATGTTGGCATCCTCAGAGATAACTTCATTCTAATCCAGTAGCATTGAGATCACTGTTGTATCCTCCTTTCCCCAATCCCAGGGTCTCTGCAGATGTGGCTCTGCTAACCGTGGCCTCACCATGTTATAAGCCACATCTGTGCTACTCTGAGGTCTGGGGAGTATGGTGTTTCAACCTGGAAACTCCATGCACTCATTTCTGCTCCATTATTCCCACACCATTCCAGGTGCAAAGGAGTGTGAAGATCTCACCAGCTCCCTGGGGTTTATCCAGAGATGGGGGGAAGTATATCCCTGTTTTCAGATTTCTCAGATCCCTCTGGGGATGCTCTGTCTACCTCTAGCCCAAAACTCAGAGGAGGGGGACATAGTGTGAGGCTTCACCTCAGGGATCCACCCAAAACCAACTCTTTCCCCCCCACCCCACTCTGTTTCTTCCCTCCCTCCCTCTAGTCAGGTGACATTTTGATCTAGTCTCAGAGATAAGGAAACTGAATGTTTTTTCTAAGTTTTTTGTTAATCTTATACTTGAACCTTGGCTTTGGTGTTTCCAAAGCCAGAAATTTTATTCTTCTATTTTCTAGTTTTGCTGTCCCACCCTCTTCGTTGAAGGCAGGAGATAGAGAATATTCTAGCTGCTACATAAATGGAAGAAGGGTTCTAAGAAAAGAGAAAGTAAAGGGGGGAAAACATAAGTTAATATATCCAAATAATATCCCCCTGCTCTTCCTTTATGCCAACTGCCTGTGGGCTCCATCTGAATCCATCATGCACAAGTTCTCCTAGACTGGCGCAGTCCCATATTTACAGGCAGGAGCTCTTCCAGTACCCAGGCGACTACCTGCACTCTCCAAAAATGGAATCCCGTCTGCATTGCTCCCTCTATCATTCCTTAACGCATTCTTTCACTCTCTACTCCTTTGATCCACATATACTGAGCCCCAGTGATATGTCAGGCACTGGGCCTGGCACTGGGGACACAGACGTGATCCCGAACACAAGGATGCTTTCATGAAGGAGCTCTCTGTTTAGGACAGGGCTACTCAGTCTCGGCACTACTGCCACGTGAGGCCAGACAATTGTGGTGGAGAGCTCTCCTGTGCGTTGCAGGACGTTTAGCACCATCCCTGCCTCTCCCCACTATATGGCAGTAGCAGCCCCCAGTGTGACAAACGAAAATATCTGGAGACATTGCCAAATTCTCTTGGGGGGCAAACTTGCCCTCACTGGAGAATCACTGCTCTAGCAGGAGACACAGGCACATAAATTGACGATTATAATACCTTATACCAATGACCTTATAATAAAAGGTCATTGCATGGATAGAGGCACACACAGGTTAGCATGGAATCCTAAATAAGGCATCTAGCCCACCCCAGGGTGAGCTGGGGTGAAGTGAGATAGTGATGTCTCAACACCTAATGTTCTGTACCACAGCCCACGTTCTGTGTTTCTGCTCTGTCATTCACCACTTGCTTATTCATTCAATAAATATTTCTGAGAACAGACTCTAGGAGCTACACACTGGACATGCAAAAATTAGTAAGATATGGCCCCTGCTTGCACAGAGGTCATGTGTTATTACACCTAAAACTATGGGCTCTGGCGTCAGACTGCTTGATTTCAAACTCTAATTCTACCACTTACCCGCTCTGTGACATTGGGCAAGTTACTTAACCTCTCTGATCTGCACCTTTTAATTCTCTAAAATGAGGATAATAATGGCAAGTACCTCTTAGAGTTAATGAGATTAAATGAGAGAATTCTTATAAATCTCTTAGCAACTGGTCTGGCAGATGGAAAGCATGGAATAAATTGTAGTTTTTATCACTGATTGTCCAAGTTATATATTATTGTGGGAAGGTCATGTTTCAAGCCATGGCCTCTCATCAGTGCCAGTGCAGTTAACTGAATTATGTTTGGTTGTGTCCTGAGATGTGATAAGCAGAGATGCAGTTATCTTGTTCATCACTGGATTTCCATTAAAATATCATTAAGATTAAAAGTACTATAAAATCTTAATTAGGACATTAATTTCCACAGTAATAAATTAAAAATTTCAGGTCAGCTGCCATAACTATAATAAACAAATTCAAAAAAAAAAACTCTGAAAACGAAACCTCAGAGTTTCAGATTTTAGCCTTATTTCTCAGTTGATATTTTCAGTCAAAATTTGTTTTTCTTCAATTTTAATACACAAACATTAGTTTGGAGACTCTATCTTCTCTCAGGCTTTGCACAATTCCTAGTGCATGTTTGAGCATAACAATTACCCTGGCAAAGAGAAGCTTGGGGATGGTTTAATAACAGTCTTCAAATATATGAAAAGTTATTACATGGAACACGATGACCAGCTGTTCTCAACCGCCACAGGGGACCAAGAAAAATAAATAGGCTGAAAATTACAGACGCTGACAATTTGAGGTAGATTTGTTGAAGAACTTTGCAAAGTATAAAATCACTGTAGAAAACCTAAGAAAAGAGTTTAGGAAATACAGTATAGCAAAAAGTATTTGACAGAGATTCAGGGGATGTAGGTTCTTGTGACAGCTTGAAACCCATGACTTTGTGCAAGGTTCTGAGCCTTGTAGTCTGTTTACTAACCCTCAGAATCTTCCACATATTCCTTATTTACTCAGTGGGGGCATAGCATAGCCAGAATTTCCCTGCCACTCGATGGCCATGGGTACAAATGAGATTATTTTAGAGCAGTGGTCCTCAACTGGGGGTGATTTTGCCTCTCGGGGGACATTTGGCAATGACTGGAGACATTTAATTATCCTGACCAGAGGAGATGAGGATAACGAGATGAGACATCTCATGAATAAAGGTCAGAGATGCTGTTACATATCCGACAAAGTATGGGACACCCCCCGCCACACACACACACACACACACCCCAAAGAATCATCTGGTTCAATGTGTGCACAGTGCCAGGGCTGAGCAACCCTGCTCCAGAGGAAGAAGCTAACTTTCTCTAGTTTGTACACCTACCCATTTAAGCCTACATCTCAGTGCCCAGGTTTTGCCCAGTGATTTGAGAGCCTTTGGGTACAGTAGCTATTGCTATTCGCTAGTATTTCTAGCTCTCTCTCTCCTGGGTCACGGTAGGGCTGCGCTTTCCTACCCGCTTTGAAATTATGGGTGGCCATATGACTTTCCATAGCCAATGAAATGTAAATGCGAGTGATGTGCTTCACTTGTAAGGCTGTTGGGTGATTCACTGTGTTCTTTCTACTACGGCGACAGTCTTGGAAACACATGTCACGGTCACAGTGAAGTCCTTGTCCTCCCAGCTTCCTCAGTCACTGTGATAAGTAGTGCCCCCTGCTGACCCGGTTGGACATGTTAGAAGGAAACATTTTTCCAAGAGTTGGGCAGATCCAATGTATGACCATTACAAAGATTAAAAAATATGATTAAAAAAGCATTATGTAAAAAAAAAAAAGGCATTATGTTAGGAGTGTAGGTTGTCAAGTCAAACCTCCTTAATTCTAACCTACCTCTATCGCTTACTAGCTGTGTGACCTTGAAGAAGTTAAACTTCTAGTTTTCTCATGCGTAAAATAGCATCTTCCTTTGACATCAAATGGGAACATGAACACAGAACACTTAATAAAGTGCTTGCTTACTCTTCTAAGAACTTTATAAATATTAACTCATTTATTTCTCATAACAGCTTTGTGAGATTATTACTAATTTTAACCCCCTTGTATGGATGAGGAAATTGAGGCACTAAGAAGCTAAGTGACTTGTCCAAGCCCACAGAATCAGTAAATGACAGAGACAGTATCCAGAAGGTGTGTGACTACAGAGGCCATGCTGTTAACCATGACACAATTACATGACGATGATGTGATGATGATGATGTCATAGTCTTAAAAATACTATCTGTTGGGACACTTGAGTTACAGACAAGTAGAGGGCCCAGACTCAACCCTTAGAGAATTCACGGATGATTAGGGAAGATAAGACATGAGCTTTCACAATGCCCGGGCAAGGTGAAATGTGGTAAGTGCCATAAAACGGATAAAGATAAGTACTTGGCAATTTATTAAATCTCCCATTTAACCCTCAGTTAACCTGAAAATTCAATTAACCAGAAGCATTACCCATATGTTACCATTAATTTTATAGTATCAGTTGAACTCACTTAACCTTAATAAGCAGATGATAGCATATGGATTGCAAGAGGATTTAGGAGCACCATAACTCAGAAACCGGCTCCATGGTTAAGGGTTTTCCTAAAAGCAAAGAGAACATTGCTGAACAGAAAGGGAGGAAGGGAGAAAACAGTAAGTGTTTAGCACAATGCAGTCATGAAGGGGAGACAATGTTGGTTTGTGGAACAGTAAGTAGGTCAGAGGAGAAAGAAAGAGCCCTTGGCATCACTGATGTTATCTGGGTAACGTCTGTCAGAACAGATGGCCCTGCTTTTCCAGCAGACAGTCCAGAGGACAGGAACTGGTGAGGCAAGGTGTGCCTATCTATATAAAACCAATTGTGTGGGTGGACAAACCAGCACTTCTTGAGTCCCCAAGCATGATTTATAAGGAATGGCTAAAGACCTCAAAAGACAATAAGATTTAGGACATGGCCAGACGAACCATGGAGAATATTATGTTGCTTCCCTTTATAAAATGACCTTCTTTCCTTCTCATCTGGGAAAATCCAATTCATCCTTCAAGACCCAACTCAAATGCCCTGGGAACTGTTCCTTAAATGTTCCAGAAAGAATTATGTTTTTCTTTTTTCTATATTCAGGTGGTTCTTTATTTATGTGTTCTCTATACTAGTTTTCACATTGCAGTGTACAAATAGGCTTCTCTAGAAAGGAGAAAACAATGCAGTCCTGAAAGTTACAGAATGTTTTATCAAGATCAATGTATATACCACCGAAGGCAAAGGTCTGGAACATCTCTCTCTCTCTCTCTCTCTCTCTCTCTCTCGACAACTATGTTCCTTTTCTAGTTTTTTTGAGCCATTTGCCAATGCTTGTAATGTAGTACTACTCAATAAGCATGTATCTTGTGAAAATTAATTTTATGGTGTTTCTCCCAAAGGCTTCCTACATAATGAAATAAGATCGTATCCCAAGCCAAATACCCAAGCAGATAAGTGAATCTTTATTCGTGGTAGAGGGAGAGGGAGAGTGGTGCAAGAGGTCAGATTTCATTTATGAGTAAGACTAATCCTATTGACGTGCAACAATAATGAACCAGAAGTTCATCAAACCGAACCTATTTCTCCCAATTTGGGAGCATACTAGGTCATGCTGGTGATGGAGTTGTAACATTCTCCTTGAAGATGTCTTCTAACCCCACTCCCCTGGAGTCTGGCTTCCCTATTCCCATTCTCTCATGACATTTTGGACCTCCCGTTTAGTATTTTTGTTTTCTGTGGTCGAGTCTGCTTCCCCAACAAGACTGTGACCCTTGTTTGGTCCAGAATTAAACTTCACTTGTGTCTCTTGAACTGGATTGAAGAGATGACCTCACCAATCAGTTTGTCTAATGACAACCTAAGAGCTGAGTCAGACCTGTCCTCTCTTTCTATGAGAGCAATGAAGGAGTTCATTCTGAGACAAGGGAGCACATGTGAGCTCATCTATACCTTCATTAGAGTCAAGGAATCAAGGGTATTGTCTACTGTGTCATCTCTTTCAGCTTGGCAGCCGCTAAGATCATTGTAGCCAGAAATACTTATAGAAGTGAAAATCCCAGAATTAATCAAGTATGTGACTTAAATAGGAAAGTCCAAATAATAAAGCTTCTAGAAGATAATAGAAAAGGATACCTTTCCCTAGCATGAAGGACACCTTAAACAGAACTCAAAGAAATGGATAAATCAGACAAAACCACTTTGGAAAAGATCGCCTGTATCTATGAAAGATAAACATACACCTATCTTGCATTTTCTCTGCTGTGAATTATCTAACTCAAATTCTTGCACATGTGCACCAGGAGACATGTAGAAGGATGAACACAGCAGCATTACACATAATAACCACCAAAACCCAGAAACAATCCAACTGTCTATCAACAACAGCGTGAATAAATATATTGTGATATATCCAAATAACACAGCATGAAGATAAAGGTACTACATGTATATCATGGATGAATCCCAAAGTCATAAAGATGAGCAAAATAACAAGTTGTTCCATTTAAATAAAGTTTGAAACAGAAAAACTAGCCTATAAAATTTAGGGGCACCTACATAGATGACGAAAACATAGAATATTAGTGTCTGCCATAAACATCAGGACAGCGGTTACGTTTGCAGAAGGAAGATTATTATTAGGAAGGATTATGGGGTCCTTCCGAGGTGGTCGGAATGTACTATTTCTTGATCTTTCCTCCCTTACCTCTGTCCAAAATAATAAAAATTGTAAACAAGAAATATGTCTTTGAGGAAATACATCATGATGGTCATCATCATTGTTGGCAGCCATTGAGAGAGTACTGCATGCAAGGGCACTGTTTTCCTAAATGCCTTATGGGAATTACCTCATGTAATTCTCACAGCAACCTTATGAAATAGGGACAAGTATAATTGCCATTTCAAAGGTACATAAACTGAGGCCCTGAGATGTTAGCTAACTTTCTCAAAGTTACACAGCTGATAAATAGCAAAGCCATGGTTCAAACCCAGAGAATCTGACTTCAGAGCTCACACTCTTAACCCAGTCTCAAATGGTAGGACTTCTGATGACACACACAGGATTGTAAGGAAAAGGGAGTTTGGCCGGCATTTCATCCTCTCTCACGTGACTCTACAATGGTCTCTGTGTGGTCTCTGCAGCTATAGAAGCAATGAGGCCCTTGTAGGAGACTGATTCCTTGGGATGTGAGGCTCCCCCAAATTTTTCAGAGATTACTTTGGGCAGAAGAGAGCTTAGCAATCACCAGGGAGAAACAATTCATGACTCAGAGGGACAAAAGAGAATATCTCAGAGGGCTTGCCCTGAAACATCCTTACTTAATGGCAAGGGATTAGAGTAACAGAGCTGGGAAAAGCAAGAACCACAAAAGGACAAGGCTACTGGCTTCTGGAGGGAGAAATATATCTGAGTTTGAGAAGAAGACAGTTTCTTTAGGCAGCTAAGAGGAAAGGTAGTGATAGAAGTACAGAGGATCCATGTTTTCCACAGTATAGGATACACAGCCCTGGCTGCCCATGGAAATGACGGGGAGCAGCAAGTAGCCTTACATGAGATGGCACAGGCGATGGCGTTAGGGGTATGGGGGCACATCTTTAAATTACATGGAATCCCGTAGGGAGATAATTATTCTTCTACCATTTTCCGTTCCATTCTTCTGATTATTATAAAGTTTTAATTTGCCACTAGTATGCTTTTAACAACTCTCTGACACCTATAACCTCCCCCTGCAACAAAGAGACTTTGGCAGGTAATAGAGTATTTAACTAGAAGTGAATAACATTCTTTCATTTTCACTGTATTTTTATGGCTTCCTTCTACTTATGTCAACTATTTTTTATTTGCAGTAATAAAAAGTTCTTTCTCAAGTAAATTTATGTATGAAAAATCTAAATGTTTAAAAGAATTATTACATAAAAATTTATAGAGGTCGTAGGCATATATGGCAAAAAATTGTGATGATCGTGTGTAAATGACCAAAGCTTGGGGAATCTCATTCTAAACCCTTCAAATAATCCATATTCTGTCTTTGATCGGTGTCCTATCTTGCACTGGTTGGTCTACACTGGGAGCATCATGTCCGTTTCTGGAGACCACTCTCTAAGAGAGATGTAGACACACTCAAGGCGATCCAGAGTGACCAGAGAAAGACCAGAACAGAAAACAGAGTAATAATCACAGCATCAGATCATGAGTATAATGGAAGCCTCTGAACTGGGCCGTGAGAGCTGCTCTGAAGAATCTAAAGAATTATCACGTGGGTGGAACTCTGTGGGATTTGGTCTTTGTGTCCACAAAGGATAGATATGGCTCTATCTATCTAGACATAGAGCCCCTCAAGAAACAGATTTTTGCATGATATACGGAACATTCCTGCAGCCCAAACCATCCACAGGTAGAATGAAATAGTGAAAGAACAGGCTTAGGGACCAGAAGGTGTATGGGTTCCAGTCTTCCCACCAGTAATTCCTGGTAAAGGAGACTGTAGACAGCAGCTTAACTCTGAGCCTTGTGTTACTTATGCATAAGGCGAGAAGTTTGGACCAGATGAAGGAAGGTGAATAGGTTCACCTTGATAATGCTGATTGCTTGGTATTTGCTGCTTAGAACTTTTTTTTTTTTAAATAGATCTTTATTGGAGTATAACTGCTTCACAATACTGTGTTAGTTTCTGGTGTACGTGAATCAGCCATATGCATACATATGTCCCCATATCCCCTCCCTCTCGAGCCTCCCTCTCATCCTCCTTATCCCATCCCTCTAGGTGGTCACAAAGCACCGAGCTGATCTCCCTGTGCTATGCTGCTGCTTCCCACCAGCCAACTATTTTACATTTGCTAGTGTATATATGTTGATGCTACTCTCACTTCGCCCCAGCTTTGCCCTCCAACCCCATGTCCTCAAGTCCATTTTCTATGTCTACCTCTTTATTCCTGCCCTGCAACTAGGTTCATCAGTACCACTTTTTTTTTTTTTTTTAAGATTCCATATATATGCATTAGCATATGGTATTTGTTTTTCTCTTTCTAACTTACTTCACTTGTATAACAGACTCTAGGTCCCTCCACCTCACTACAAATAATTCAATTTTGTTCCCTTTTATGGCTGAGTAATATTCCATTGTATATATGTGCCACATCTTCTTTATCCATCCATCTGTCGATGGACATTTAGGTTAGTTCCATGTCCTGACTATTGGAAATAGTGCTGCAATGAACATTGTGGTACATGACTATTTTTGAATTATGGTTTTCTCCAGGTATATGTCCAGGAGTGGGATTCCTGGGTCATATGGTAGTTCTATTTTTAGTTTTTTAAGGAACCTCCATACTGTTTTCCACAGTGGTTGTATCAATTTACTTTCCCACCAACAGTGCAGGAGGGCTCCCTTTTCACCACACCACCATTTCTAGCACTTATTGTTTCTAAATTTTTTGATAATGGTCATTCTGACCAGCATGAGGTGATACCTCATTGTAGTTCTGATTTGCATTTCTCTAATAATTAATGATGTTGACCATCTTTTCATGTGCCTCTTGGCAACCTGTATGTCTTCCTTGGTGAAATGTCTATTTAGGTCTTCTGCACAGTTTTTAACTGGACGGTTTGTTTTTTTGACATTGAGCTCCATGAGCTGTTTGCATATTTTGGAGATTAATCCTTTGTTGTTTCACTTGCAAATATTATCTCCTATTCTGAGGGTTGTCTTTTTGTCTTGTTTATGGTTTCCTTTGCTGTGCAAAAGCTTTTAAGTGCCATTTGTTTATTTTTGTTTTTATCTCTGTTACTCTAGGAGGTGGGTCAAAAAATATCTTGCTGTGGTTTATGTCAAAGAGTATTTTTCCTATGTTTTCCTCTAAGAGTTTTACAGTCTCTGGTCTTATATTTAAGTCTGTAATCCATTTGGAGTTTATTTTTGTGTATGGTGTTAGGGAGTGTTCTAATTTCATTCTTTTACATGTAGCTGTCCAGTTTTCCCAGCACCACTTATTGAGGAGGCTGTCTTTTCTCCATTGTGTATTCTTGCCTCCTTTATCAAAAATAAGGTGACCATATGTGCATGGGTTTATCTCTGGGCATTCTATCCTGTACCATTGATCTATATTTCTGTTTTTGTGCCAATACCACTCTGTCTTGATTACTGTAGCTTTGTGGTATAGTTTGAAGTCGGGGCCCCTGATTCCTTCAACTCTTCTTTCTCAAAATTGCTTTGGCTATTCAGGGTCTTTTGTGTTTCCATACGAACTGTAGAATTTTTTGTTCTAATTCTGTGAAGAATGCCATTGGTAGTTTGACAGGGATTGCACTGAATCTATAGATTGCTTTGGGTAGTATAGTCATTTTCACAATATTGATTAATCCAATCCAAGGACATGGTATATTTCTCCATCTGTTTATATCATCTTTGATTTCTTTCAACAGTGTTTTATACTTTTCTGAGTACAAGTCTTTCACCTCCTTAGGCAGGTTTATTCCTAAGTATTTTATTCTTTTTGTTGCAGTGGTAAATGGGAGTGTTTCCTTAATTTCTCTTTCTGATTTTTCGTTGTTGGTGTATAGGAATGCCAGAGATTTCTGTGCATTAATTTTGTACCCTGCAACCTTATCAAATTCATTGACTAGTTCTAGTAGCTTTCTGGTGGCTTCTTTATGATTTTCTATGTATAGTATCGTGTCATCAGCAAACAGTGACAGTTTTACTTCTTCTTTTCCAATTTGTATTCCTTTTATTTCTTTTTCATCTCTGATTGCTGTGGCTAGGACTTCCAAAACCATGTTGAATAAGAGTGGCAAGAGTGGACATCCTTGTCTTGTTCCTGATCTTAGTGGAAATGTTTTCAGTTTTTCACCATTATGATGCTTGCTGTGGGTTTGTCATATATGGCCTTTATTATGTTGAGGTAGGTTCCCTCTATGCCTATTTTCTGGAGAGTTTTAATCATAAATCGGTGTTGAATTTTGTCAAAAGCTTTTCCTGCATCTACTGAGATGATCATAGGATTTTTATTCCTTAATTTATCAATGTGGTGTATCACATTGATTGATTTGCATGTATAGAAGAATCCTTGCATCCCTGGGATAAATCCCACTTGATCATGGTGTATGATCCTTTTTATGTGCAGTTGGATTCTGTTTGCTAGTATTTTGTTCAGGATTTTTGCATCTATGTTCATCAGTGATATTAGTCTATAATTTTCTTTTTTTGTGATAGCTTTTCTGATTTTGGTATCATGGTGATGGAGGCTTCGTAGAATGAATTTGGGAGTGTTTCTCCCTCTGAAATTTTTTGGAAGAGTTTGAGAAGTATCGGTGTTAGCTATTTTCTAAATGTTTGATAGGATTTGCCTGTGAAGCCCTCTGGTCATGGACTTTTGTTTGTTGGAAGATTTTTAATTACAGTTTCAATTTCATTACTTGTGATAGGTTTGTTTATATATTCTAAATCCTCATGGTTTAGTCTTGGAAAATTGTACCTTTCTAAGAATTTGTCCATTTCTTCCAGGTTGTGCATTTTATTGGCATACAGTTGCTTGTAGTAATCTCTCATGATCCTTTGTATTTCTGCAGTGTCAGTTGTGATTTCTCCCCTTTTGTTTCTAATTTTATTGATTCGTATCCTCTCCCTTTTTTTCTTGCTGAGTCTAGCTAAGGGTTTATCAATTTTGTTTACCTTCTCAAAGAACCAGCTTTTAGTTTTATTGATCTTTGCTATTGTTTTCTTCATTTCTATTTCATTTATTTCTTCTCTGATCTTTATGATTTCTTTCCTTCTACTGACTGGGTTTTCTTTGTCCCTCTTCCTCTAGTTGTTTTAAGTGTAGGGTTAGATTGGTTTTTTGAGACTTATCTTGTTTCTTGAGGTGAGATTTTATTGCTATAAAGTTCTCTCTTAGAACTGCTTTTACTGTGTCCCATAGGTTTTGGGTTATCCTATTTTCTTTGTCATTTGTTTCTATTTATTTTTTAAATTCTTCTCCTATTTCTTCAGTGATCCCTTGCTTATTTAGTAGCACACTGTTTAGCCTACATGTATTTGGGTTTTTCACAGTTTTTTTCCTGTAAGTGATTTCCAGTCTCATAGCATTGTGGTCAGAAAAGATGCATGATACAATTTCAATTTTCTTAAATTTACCGAGGCTTGATTTGTGACCCAAGATGTGATCTATCCTGGAGAATGTTCCATATGCACTTGAGAAGAAAGTGTATTCTGCCACTTTTGAGTGGAATGATCTACAGATATCAATTAGATCTATCTGGTCTATTGTGTCATTTAGAGCTTGTGTTTCTGTATTTATTTTCTGTTTGGATGATCTGTCCATTGTTTTAAGTGGGGTGTTAAAGTCCCCCACTATTATCATGGTACTGTCGATTTCTCCTTTCATGGTTATTAGCATTTGCCTTATGTATTGAGCTGCTCCTATGTTGGGTGCACAAACATTTATAATTGTTATATTTGCTTCTTAGATTGATCCTTTGATCATTATGTAGTGTCTCTCCTTATCTCTTGTAACAGTCTTTATTTTAAAGTCTATTTTACCTGATATGAGTATTGCTACTCCAGCTTTCTTTTGATTTCCATCTGCATGGAATATCTTTTTTCCATCCCCTCACTTTCAGTCTGTATGTGTCCCTAGGTCTGATGTGGGTCTCTTGTAGACAGCATATATATGGGTCTTGTTTTTGTATCCATTCAGCAAGCCTGTCTTTTGGTTAGAGCACTTAATCCATTTACATTCAAGGTTATTATCGATATGTATGTTCCTATTATCATTTTCTTAATTGTTTTGGGTTTGTTTTTGTGGGTCTTTTTCTTCTCTTGTATTTTCTGCTTAGAGAAGTTTCTTTAGTATTTGTTGTAAAGCTGGTTTGGTGGTGTTGAATTAACTTAGCTTTTGCTTGTCTGAAAAGCTTTTGACTTTCCATCAAATCTGAATGAGACCCTTGCTGGGTACAGTAATCATGGCTCTAGGTTTTTCTCTTTCATCACTTTAAGTATATACTGCCCCTCTCTTTTGGCCTGCAGAGTTTCTGCTGAAAAATCAGCTGATAACCTTATGGGGATTCCTTTGTATGTTACTTTTTGTTTTTCCTTTGCTGCTTTTAATATTTTTTCTTTGAATTGAATTTTTGTTAGTTTGATTAATATGTGTCTTGGTGTGTTTTGCTTAGGGTTTATCCTGTATGGGACTCTCTGTGCTTCCTGGACTTGGGTGACTATTTCCTTTCCCATGTTTGGGAAGTTTTTGGCTATAATCTCTTCAAATATTTTCTCAGACCCTTTCTTTTTCTCTTCTTCTTCTGGGAGCCCTATAATTCGAATGTTGGTGTGTTTAAGTTGTCCCAGAGGTCTCTGAGATTTTCTTCAATCTTTTCATTCTTTTTTCTGCTCTTGGCAGTTATTTCCACCATTTTGTCTTCCAGCTCACTTATTCGTTCTTCTGCCTCAGTTATTCTGTTATTGATTCCTTCTAGTGTACTTTTCATTTCAGTTATTGTGTTGTTTATCTCTGTTTGTTTGTTCTTTAGTTCTTCTAGATCTTTGTTAAACATTTCTTGTATTTTATCAATCTGTGCCTCCATTCTTTTTCCAAGATTCTGGATCATATTTACTATCATTACTCTGAATTCTTTTTCAGGTAGATTGTCTATTTCCTCTTTACTTATTTGGTCTTGTAGGTTTTTACCTTGCCCCCTCAACTGTGACATATTTTTTTGCCATCCCTTTTTTTTTTTTTTTTTTTTTAATGAATTGGATTGTGTTCCTGTCTTACTGGTTGTTTGGCCTGAGGCTTCCAACACTGGAGTTTGTAAGCTATTGGGTAGATCTGGGTCTTGGTGCTGAGGTGAGGAACTCCGTGAGATCTCACACCAATGAATACTCCCTGGGGTCTGAGGTTCTCTGTTAATCCTTTGGTTTGGACTCAGAGCTCCCTCTGCAGGAGCTTTGGCCCAACCCCAGGCTCATGAACCAAGATCCTGAAAGCTTCCTTGGGTGGCAAAATAAACAAACAAACAAACAAAAAAACCCCACAGTAACAAATTTAAAAATAAAATTAGACTAGGAAACTAACAGATATGTTAGGAAGAATATAAAAATAAAAATATAGATGAATCAACAGCCAGAAGTTACATCAGTACCACAATAGTAAAAAAAGAGGAGCAGGGAAAAGAAAAAAAAAGGGGGGGAAAGGCCTTGGCTGTGGAGGGTGGGGCCTAAGCAAGGGCAAGGTTTGGGCAGTGGCTGGGGCCAATGCTCAGGACCCCCAGGTCTGGAAAAGACCCTGGTGGCTGTTGGGGGTGGGGTTTAGACTCAAGGAACAGAAGGAGCCCAGGTGTGTCCCCCACCCCTGGTCTCAGAGTGCAGGGGGCCTCACCTGGGAGCCTAGCAGGTTTCCTGGGCTTGAGTGCATGGGGCAAATGCCCTCCTCTCTTGTCCTGCTCCTCTGGTCTGGGAGGGCCCCTCCCGCCTGCCTCTCCTGATCTCCCAGGCCTCCCTCTTATGCCCCCAAGGGCTCACCTGGCCTAGAGGGGGTTTTGGACAGCAGGGGATCAGCCTGGGAGCTCAGCAGGCTCCCCAGGCCCAAGTGGGCGGGGCAATCACCCTCTGCTCCTCTCCTGCTCCTCCCAGAGGGCCCCTCCCACCTGCCTCTCCTGATCTCCCCTGCCTCTGGGGCGCAGATCCTGTCTGGCCTCCACTTCTCCTCCCCCCTCAGTCTCCCTACCTCCTACCAGTTCACTTTGGGGTTCCTCCCATCTCTTTGGGCGTCAGAGTCCCCCACCAGCAGCTGGCAGGCACCCTAGTTGTAGGGAGATGCTAACTCTATGTCTTCCCACACGGCCATCTTGACTCCACCTCTGGAACTTCTTTTTGAGAAGAATTTTGAGGCCATATTTGGGGTTAGTGGGAAGAAGGACTGATTAGCAACATCTACCATGGATAAGAGAGGTGAGTCATCACATTTCTGATTGCCTTGGACCAGATGATCATTATGACCCCTCCCAGCTCTATAACACGTCAATTTCACACTTCTTTTAATTTGCAAATAGGCCTACTTCCAAAACAATTCCTGAAAAAAGGGATGCCACACTGTCTATCTTTAAAAAAATTGTTTTTAAAACTGCTGTGTTCATTAGAGTCAACTTTGTTTATAGGATTATTTGTTTATAGTATAATTCCAGAGTTACAAATCATGTGGCCAGTTTCACTATTCAGTGTTCTCAGAAGCAGGCTTACATAATTATCCAAAATTTACCTGTCCTTTAGGTTTTTTACAAATGTGCTGGTTAGTTGGCCTGTCTGACTAGTGAAAGGAAAATCCTGTTCTCCTTCCACTCTTGTAGGATTGACCTGCACTACTGAAGTGTGGAAAAAACCTTCATTCACCGTAAAGATGTTTTTACAAGCATGCCCTCATTCAGGTGGATTTCCTCCCCCAGACAAACTGTGCTGGTATCCAGTAAATCTCCCTTTACAGTGATTATGTGAGTTCCATTTCATTTTATTTCTGTCTTCATACATAACATGCAGGATAATAGATGATCCAGCACTCAAATGCCATGGAAAGACCTGAAAGAGAATGCATTTGTCAAGGGCCACAGTAGATTCTCCTGACAGCTAGTCCTGCTAGATTGTGACCATACTTCATCTGTCATCAGCATTCCACTTAATTTACCATAAGTGTCATCTCCCAGGGCTGTCAGCTTGGAAAGATGATGCCCTTGTTGTGTGGGCTTCACGGATACTGAGTGTTGAGGCGCTGGGGCTGTAGGGAGAGGGCCATCATTCATAATTTCCCACTCTACTTAGTTGAGGCAGGCAGATGCCTTGGAGCCTGAGGAAGAGAGGAACTTGAAGCTAAGCAGATGGGCAGGCAAATATCTCAGTAGCATTTGCTTCTGGCTGAGATGTTTCTAGCTACTTGTCTTTGAGGAAGAGTCTTCATGCTACTTACTGCTTAAGGTATAGATCTGTGATGTCCAATACTATAGCCACTAGCACATGTCACTACTGAGTCCTTGAAATGTGGCTAGTCCAAACGAAATGTGTTGAGTGTATAAAGTACACACCAGATTTTGAACACTTAGAACCAAAAAAAAAAAAGTAATTATGTTTATATTCCTTCTGTGTTGAAATGATCATGTATTGAATACATGGGGTTAAATGATCCACATAATCAAAGTTAATTTTACCTAGTAGATTTTTACTTTTTTAAATGTGGCTATCAGAAAATTTTAAATTATATATGTGGCTTGCATTATGTATATACTGCACCTTGCTGCTTTAGAGTCGAAGGATCATCAAACCCCACCTTTTCCTTCTACAGAGGGGAAAACCAAGAACCTGATGAGGCAAGCGGTTTGACTGTGGTTACGTAGCTAGTGAGTGACAGAGCTGGGATGAGTCACCACATCTCTGATTTCCAGTCTAGACCCCTTTTATTATTCTATATCATCTCCTAAGGAGAAGCACCCAATTCTAAGAGTAAGGAGATATGGATATCATTTTCTGTTCAATCTCTTACTCATGGGGGACAGTGTTAACTTTCTTCTTTTTTTTTTTCTTTTTTTTTTTTTTGCGGTACGTGGGCCTCTCACTGTTGTGGTCTCTCCCGTTGCGTAGCCCAGGCTCCGGACGCGCAGGCTCAGCGGCCATGGCTCACGGGCACAGCCGCTCTGCGGCATGTGGGATCTTCCTGGACCGGGGCACGAACCTGTGTCCCCTGCATCAGCAGGTGGACTCTCAACCACTGTGCCACCAGGGAAGCCCCAGTGTTAACTTTCTTATGTCTCAGTTTCCACTTTGCTGAAAAGTGCAAAAACATCCCCCACGTTGATAGGGAAATCAAAGAGAAAAAAAGAGCTTTGGAAATCTTCAAGGACAACACAACACTAAGGCAGTTTCCTGCATAGAGCTTAAGAGCACAAACGTTGGAGCAAGACCACCTATATGGGTTTCAGTTCTGATACTATCATCACCATTTTGGATTAGTTATTTAAATTCTCTGGGTCTTAGCCTTCCCATCTGTAATACAATATACCTTAGGGCTTTAGATTAGCTAATACATAGAATATACTTAGAACAGTGCTAGGTCTTTGGCAAATACACAAGAAGTGTTAGCTCTTATTATTAGAGATACTACTCCACTTTCCATAAGGAATTTCACCCAAATTTCTATAAGTAAAACACAGAAAGACCTGTTCTTAAATGTAAGCTCATGAGTGATCACACATACTGTATGATTTTAGGGTTTGGAGAATGACCCAATGCCCCTAAAAGAGAATCAGTCTCACTGTCTCTAAAAATAATAATACCAGTTACCTTCCAGGGTTGTTGAGAAAATTAAGTGCCTGCTACACTGCCTTAAAATAAATGTTAGTGTCCTACTTAAACAACAACAACCCTTTCTTATCCACTAGCAGATATCGTGATACCATTAGATACGTATTTCTTCAATTTAAAGCGTTGGTTTTGTTTGGTTCCACTACCTGTCTTTCTTCCTTCTCTCTCCAAACATACACAGAATCCCATCAGTTCCACACAAATCTCTAGATTCTAGCATTCCTCTAACTTCAGTTCTCTTTCCTTCCAAACACTGCCCAACAGATACAATGAAACAGTCTATACCTGTGGCCTCTTTTCTTTCTATGGATGCTTTTCTGAAGCCTCAAGCCTCTGAACTGAGTCTACGCCACATCTCTCTGAAGTGGGTTTTCAAAAGCACAAGATACAATATGGCACTACCTTTTCTCAGTCTTTTTATTTTTTTTTTAAACCTTTCCTGCACATCCTCCTTCTAATTCTCTTTGTTCTCCTGCTACTTCACTGACCACTCATCTCTTCCTCCTCCTCTTGGTTCACTCTTTCCCTCCCTCACCTCCACCTTCCTTAAGGTCTAGCATTCTCCTCCTCACTCTGTCTACTCTATACTGCTGAATGAATTTTCCCCATGGCTTCAACCTCATTGCATATGCTACAGATCTCTCTCCCCCACCCGCATCTGTCTGTCTGCTGTCTCTCCTCCCCACATACATCTTGCCTTTCTTGCTCCCTCTTTCTCCCTGTTTTAATCATATCCAAGTAAGTGGCCCTTCTTCACATGAAACCCAAGACAAAATCCGTTCTTCCTCCCTCAAGATCCTCTCAAAAGCCTGGGCTTTATTTATTAGTGATCTTACGATATTCTCCAAGTTTTCAAACGTGGCATTTTCTTAGATTCCTCACACTGTATTATGACAAATCTAAGTTTGAATCCTCACTTCATTTCGTACTAGCTCTGTTAGTCAGGGTTCTCCAGAGATATACACAGAGAGAGAGAGAGAGAAAGAGAGAAAGAGTATAGTTGATTTACAATGTTGTATTAGTTTCTGCTGTACAGCAGAGTGAATCAGTTATACATATACATACATCCACTCTTTTTTATATTCTTTTCCCATATAGGCCATTACAGAGTATTGAGTAGAGTTCCATGTGCTATGCAGCAGGGCCTTATTAGTTATCTATTTTATATATAGTAGTGTGTATATGTCAATCCCAATTTCCCAATTTATCCCTCCCTCCTCTTTCCCCCTTGGTAACCATAAGTTTGTTTTCTACATCTGTGACTCTATTTCCGTTTTGTAAATAAGTTCATTTGTACCACTTTTTTAGATTCCACATACAAGCGATAGCATATGATATTTGTCTTTGTATGACTTACTTCACTCAGTATGACAATCTCTAGGACCATCCATGTCACTTCAAATGGCATTATTTCATTCTTTTTATGGCTGAGTAATATTCTATTGTATATATGTACCTCATCTTTTTTAACCATTTCCCCATCCATGGACATTTAGGTTATTTCCATGTCCTGGAATCAACTGTACTCCAATAAAAATTAATTTTAAAAAATAAAGGCTATGTCTACACTCATTTAAAAAAAAAAAAGAAAAAGAGAGAGAGAGATTTCTTGTGAGGAACTGGCTCATGCAATTATAAAGGATGAGAAGTCCCATGATCTATTCTCTGCAAGCTGGAAACCCAAGAACCCAATGGTTTAGAAGCTCAGGTTAAGTCCAAGGATCTGAGAACAAGGAAAGCTAATAACATAAGTCCCAGTCTGAGTCCAAAGGCTTGAGAGCCAAGAGAGCTGATGGTGTAATTCCCAGTCCCAGGACAAAAGAAGAACATTGTTCCAACTCATGTAGTCAGTCAGGCAGAGTAAGGGCAAATTCTCCCTTCCTCCAATTTTTTATGCTACTCAGGCCCTCAGCAAATTGGATGATGCCCACCCACATTGAGGAGAGCAATCTGCTTTATTCAGTTTACCAACTTAAATGCTAATCTCATCTAGAAACATCCTCACAGACACATCAAGAAATAATGTTTAATCAGATATCTTGGAACCTTCTGACTCAGTCAAATTGACACATAAAATTACGCATCACACTAACTATGTAGCTTTGACAAGCTGCTCAACCAGGTCTGAGTCCCAGTTTTCTCATCTGTAAAATCTGGGGATTAAATGAGGTAATACTTTCATGACACTTGGCATATCATTTTATCAACTTGAATATCCACCTCCAACTAAATTCCTATCTGACTTCCAGCCCATTCATCAAGATGTATTTTCCACGGTGTTTCTCTTTCCCCTCAGAAATAAAAAATACTCACTCAATGTCAAGCATTATTTTTATCATTATAACTCCACATTTAACTTTTAGAACCAACCTCTAGATTCTGTGACACATGCAGTAACTCATCATGACTTATAGGTTCTTCCTGCAATTTGTTTCTTGTGTCTCTTTGTACTTTTCCACTTTCCATACTTATCATTTCCACCAGGCTTTTAACATTTCATACCAAACCTGCATCCATTTGCCAACAAAGCCGCCTTCTTCTTTTTTTTTTTTAACAACTTTATTGGAGTATAATTGCTTTACAATGGTGTGTTAATTTCTGCTGTATAACTAAGTGAATCAGCTATACGTATACATATATCCCCATATCCCCTCACTCTTGCACCTACCACCCACCCTCCCTACCCCACCCTCTAGGTGGTCACAAAGCACCGAGCTGATCTCCCTGTGCTATGCGGCTGCTTCCCATTAGCCATTTATTTTATATTTGGTAGTGTACATATGTCCACGACACTCTCTCACTTCATCCCAGCTTACCCTTCCCCCTCCCCATGTCCTCCATTCTCTACATCTGCGTCTTTATTACTGTCCTGCCCCTAGGTTCTTCAGAACCTTTCTGACTTCTATGTGACAGTCTCTAACTCCATCCACCTGACTACAAATAACTCAATTTCGTTTCTTTTTATGGCTGAGTAATATTCCATTGTATATATGTGCCACATCTTCTTTATCCATTCATCTGTCGATGGACACTTAGGTTGCTTCCATGTCCTGGCTACTGTAAATAGAGCTGCAATGAACATTGTGGTACATGTCTCTTTTTGAATTATGGTTTTTTCAGGGTATATGCCAAGTAGTGGGATTGCTGGGTCACATGGTAGTTCTATTTTTAGTTTTTTGAGGAATGCCCATACTATTCTCCATAGTGGCTGTATCACTTTGCATTCCCACCAACAGTGCAAGAGGGTTCCCTTTTCTCCACACCCACTTCAGCATTTATTGTTTGCAGATTTTTTAATGATGGCCATTCTGGCTGGTCTGATGTGATACCTCATTGCAGTTTTGATTTCCATTTCTCTAATGATTAGTGATGTTGAGCATCCTTTCAGGTGTTTGTTGGCAATCTGTATATTGTCTTTGGAGAAATGTCTATTTAGGTCTTCTGCCCATTTTTGGATTGGGTTGTTTGTCTTTTTGATATTGAGCTACAAGAGCTGCTTATAAATTTTGGAGATTAATCCTTTATC
Source organism: Phocoena sinus (assembly GCF_008692025.1). NCBI lineage: Eukaryota > Metazoa > Chordata > Mammalia > Artiodactyla > Phocoenidae > Phocoena > Phocoena sinus. Next base: position 40,641,103 of record NC_045765.1, read on the forward strand.
AATTGCTTCATTTGCAAATATTTTCTCTCATTCTGAGGGTTCTCTTTTCAACTTGTTTATGGTCTCCCTTGTTGTGCAAAAGCTTTTAAGTTTCATTAGACCCCATTTATTTATTTTCGTTTTTATTTACATTTCTCTAGGAGGTGGGTCAAAAAGGATCTCCCTGGGATTTATGTCATAGAGTGTTCGGTCTATGTTTTCCTCTAAGAGTTTTATAGTGTCTGACCTTACATTTAGGTCTTTAATCCATTTTGAGCTTATTTTTGTGTATGGTGTTAGGGAATGTTCTAATTTCATTCTTTTACATGTAGCTGTCCAGTTTTCCCAGCACCACGTATTGAAGAGGCTGTCTTTTCCCCATTGTACAGCCTTGCCTCCTTTATCAAAGATAAGGTGACCACATGTGTGTGGGTTTATCTCTAGGCTTTCTATCCTGTTTCATTGATCTGTATTTCTGTTTTTGTGCCAGTACCATACTGTCTTGATGAGTGCAGCTTTGTAGAACAGTCTGAAATCAGTGAACCAGATTCCTCCAGGTCCGTTTTCCTTTCTCAAGATTGTTTTGGCTATTTGGGATCTTTTGTGTTTCCACACAAATTGTGAAATTTTTTGTTCTAGTTCTGTGAAAAATGCCATTGGTAGTTTGATAGGGATTGCACTGTATCTGTAGATTGCTTTGGGTAGTATAGTCATTTTCACAATGGTGATTCTTCCAATCCAAGAACATGGTATATCTCTCCATCTGTTTGTATCATCCTTAATTTCTTTCATCAGTGTCTTAGAGTTTTCTGCATACAGGTCTTTTGTCTCCCTAGGTAGGTTTATTCCTAGGTATATTATTCTTTTTGTTGCCATGGTAAATGGGAGTGTGTCCTTAATTTCTCTTTCAGATTTTTCATCATTAGTGTATAGGAATGCAAGAGACTTCTGTGCATTAATTTTGTATCCTGCTACTTTACCAAATTCATTGATTAGTTCTAGTAGTTTTCTGGTAGCATCTTTAGATTTCTCCAAGTATAATATTGTGTCATCTGCAAACAGTGACAGTTTTACTTCTTCTTTTCCAATTTGGATGCTTTTTATTTCTTTTTCATCTCTGATGGCTGTGGCAAAAACTTCAAAAACTATGTTGAATAATAGTGGTGAGAGTGGGCAACCTTGTCTTGTTCCTGTTCTTCATGGAAACGGTTTCAGTTTTTCACCATTTAGAAGTCTCATAGCGTTGTGGTCAGAAAAGATACTTGATACAATTTCAATTTTCTTAAATTTACCAAGGCTTGATTTGTGACCCAAGATATGATCTATCCTGGAGAATGTTCCATGAGCACTTGAGAAAAATGTGTATTCTGTTGTTTTTGGATGGAAGGTCCTATAAATATCAATTAAGTCCATCTTGTGTAATGTATCATTTAAAGCTTGTGTTTCCTTATTTATTTTCATTTTGGATGACCTGTCCATTGGTGAAAGTGGGGTATTAAAGTCCCCCACTCTTATTGTGTTACTGTCGATTTTCCTGTTTATGGCTGTTACATTTGCCTTATGTATTGAGGTGCTCCTATGTTGAGTGCATAAATATTTACAATTTTTATATCTTCTTCTTGGATTGATCCCTTGATCATTATGTAGTGTCCTTCTTTGTCTCTTCTAATAGTCTTTATTTTAAAGTCTACTTTGTCTGATATGAGAATTACTACTCCAGCGTTCATTTGATTTCCATTTGCGTGCAGTATCTTTTTCCATCCCCTCACTTTCAGTCTGTATGTGTCCCTAAGTCTGAAGTGGGTCTCTTGTAGACAGCATATTTAGTGGTCTTGTTTTTGCATCCATTCAGCCAGTCTATATCTTTTGGTTGGAGCATTTAATCCATTGACATTTAAGGTAATTATCAATATGTATGTTCCTATTACCATTTTAGTAATTGTCTGGGGTTTGTTAATGTAGGTCTTATCCTTCGCTGGTGTTTCCTACCTAGAGAAGTTCCTTTAGTAGTTGCTGTAAAGCTGGTTTGGTGGTGCTGAATTCTCTTAGCTTTTGCTTGTCTGTAAAGGTTTTAATTTCTCTGTCGAATCTGAATTAGATCCTTGCTGGGTAGAGTAATCTTGGTTGTAGGTTTGTCCCTTTCATAACTTTAAATATGTCCTGCAACCCCCTTCCAGCTTGCAGAGTTTCTGCTGAAAGGTCAGCTTTTAAACTTATGGGGATTCCCTTGTATGTTATTTGTTGCCTTTCCCTTGCTGCTTTTCATATTTTTCTTTGTATTTAATTTTTGATAGTTTAATATGTGTCTTGGAATATTTCTCCTTGGATTTATACTGTATGGGACTCTCTGTCCTTCCTAGACTTGATTGACTATTTCCTTTCCCATGTTAAGGAAGTTTTCAACTATAACCTCTTCAAATATTTTCTCAGTCCTTTTGTTTTCCTCTTCTTCTTCTGAGACCCCTTTAATTCGAATGTTGGTGTGTTTAATGTTATCCCAGAGGTCTCTGAGACTGTCCTCAATTCTTTTCATTCTTTTTTCTTTATTCTGCTCTGTGGTAGTTATTTCCACTATTTTATCTTCCTGGTTACTTATCCATTCTTCTGCCTCAGTTATCCTGCTACTGATTCCTTCTAGAGAATTTTTAATTTCACTTACTGTGTTGTTCATCACTGTTTGTTTGCTCTTTAGTTTTTCTAGGTCCTCGTTAAACGTTTCTTGTATTTTCTGCTTTCTATTTCCAAGATTTTGGATCATCTTTACTATCATTACTCTGAATTCTTTTTCAGGTAGACTGCCTATTTTCTCTTCATTTGTTTGGTCTGGTGGGTTTTTACCTTGCTCCTTAATCTGCTGTGTACTTATCTGTTTGCTTAACTTACTGTGTTTGGGGTCTCCTGTTTGCAGGCTGCTGGTTCCTAGTTCCCGTTGTTTTTGGTGTCTGTCCCCAGTGGCTAAGGTTTGTTCAGTGGGTTGTGTAGGATTCCTGGTGGAGGGGACTGGTGCCTGTGTTCTGGTGGATGAGGCTGGAGTTTGTCTTTCTGGTGGGGAGGACCATGTCTTGTGGTTTGTTTTGGGGTGTCTGTGAACTTATAATGATTTGGGGCAGCCTCTCTGCTAATGGGTGGGGTTGTGTTCCTGTCTTGCTAGTTGTTTGGCATAGGGTGTCCAGCACTTTAGCTTGCTGGTTGTTGAGTGGAGCTGGATCCTAGCATAGAGATGGAGGTCTCTGGGAGAAGTTTTGCCATTTGATGTTACGTGGATCCAGGAGGTCTCTGGTGGACCAATGCCCTGAACTTGGCCTCCCACCTCAGAGGCTTAGGCCTGACACCCGGCGGGAGCACCAAGACCCTCTCAGCCACACAGCGCAGAAGCAAAGGGAGAGAAAAAAAGAAAGAAAGGAAGGAAGAAAGAAATATAAAATAATTAAAATAAAAAAGTAATAAAATAAAAAAGAAAGAAAGAAGAGAGCGACCAAACCGAAAAACAAATCCACCAATGATAACAAGTGCTAAAAAACATACTAAAAAAACCAAAAACAAACAAACAAAAAAACAGACAGACAGAACACTAGGACAAATGGTAAAATCAAATCTATACAGACCAAAATCACATAAAGAAGCATACACATATGCACTCACAAAAAGAGAAAAAGCAAAAAAAATTTTATATATATATATATATATATATATATATATATAAAAAAGGAAGAGAGCAACCAAGTCAATAAACAAATCTACCAATGATAATAAGCTCTAAATAGTAAACTAAGATAAACATAAAACCAGAAACACATTAGATGCAGAAAGCAAACCCCAAGTCAACAGCTGCTCCCAAAGTCCACCGCCTCAACTGTGGGATGATTCACTGCCTATTCATGTATTCCACAGATGCAGGGTACATCAAGTTGATTGTGGAGATTTAATCCACTGCTCCTGAGGCTGCATGGAGATACTTCCCTTTCTCTTCTTTGTTCCCACAGCTCCTGGGGTTCAGCTTTGGATTTGGCCCACCTCTGCGTGTAGGTCACCTGAGGGCATCTGTTGCCCTCCCAGACAGGATGGGGTTAAAGGAGCAGCTGATTTCGGGACTCTGACTCACTCAGGCCAGAGGGAGGGAGGGGTATGTAATGTGGGGGGAGCCTGTGGAGGCAGAGGCCAGTGTGATGTTACGACAGCCTGAGGCACGCCGTGTGTTCTCCCGGGGAAATTGTCCCTGGACCATTGGACCCTGGCAGTGGCGGGCTGCACAGGATCCCGGGAGGGGAGGTGTGGATAATAACCTGTGCTTGCAAACAGGCTTCTTGGTGGCTGTAGTGGCAGCCTTAGTGTCTCATGCCTGTTTCTGGTGCCTGCACTGATAGGCGTGGCTCGCACCTGTCTCTGGATCTCGTTTATGTGGTGCTCTGAATCCCCTCTCCTCACGCACCCCGAAACAATGGTCTCTTGCCTCTTAGGCTGTTCCAGACTTTTTCCCAGACTCCCTCCCAGCTAGCTGTGGTGCACTAGCCCCCTTCAGGCTGTGTTCACACAGCCAACCCCAGTCCTATCCCTGGGATCCGATGGAAGCCCGAGCCTCAGCTCCCAGCCCCACCTGTCCTGGCGGGTGAGCAGACAAGCCTCTCAGGCTGGTGAGTGCTGGTCGGCACTGATCCTCTGTGCGGGAACCTCTCCATTTTGCCTTCTAAACCCGTTGCTGTGCTCGCCTCTGTGGCTCCGAAGCTTTCCCCCTCTGCCACCCCCTGTCTCCGCTCATGAAGGGGCTTCCTAGTATGTGGAAACCTTTGCTCCTTCACAGCTCCCTCCCACTGGTGCAGGTCCCATCCCTATTCTTTTGTCTCTGTTTTTTTTTTCCTTTTGCCCTACCCAGGTACGTGGGGGGTTTCTTGCCTTTTGGGAGGTCTGAGGTCTTCTGCCAGCGTTCAGTAGGTGTTCTGCAGGAGTTGTTCCACGTGTAGAGGTATTTGTGATGTATTTGTGGGGAGGAAGGTGATCTCCATGTCTTACTCCTCCGCCATCTTGAAGTTCCCCTGCTGTCTTCTTCTTTTAGTCCTTCTCTCCAATTATCAACTTTGCCAGACGAATCTCCCTAAAACTCTACTATGATCCCATTACTTTCCTATTTGAAAACCTCCCATGGTGCCCCATTGCCTGTCTACAGCAAAAAATTAGTAACACCTAGGCCCTCCAACATCCAAAATTAATTTTCTAGCCTCATTTCCCACAGTTGCCTATAATATCCTCTGTTCCAGTTCCAATGATTTATTTTTCCATTTTTTTAAAAATCAATTTTCTGTTCCCACATCAAGGCCCTTGTTAACTGCCTTGAGAATGTTCCATCCTCCTCTCCATGTATCCTTCTGAAATTCTGATTCCTTGAATCTTCCCCAGATCACTTTTGACTCATACCAGTTTCTGCTTCCTCTGAATCTATACCTCTTTTTTGGTCATGAATCATGTGTTGCTTTGGATTATGTCTTGCATTGCTACCTTATAAGGAGGCAGTAGATCTGGTCAGGAAGTTCTTGGGCTTTCAACCAGAGATTAGGTTTGAATTTGGCTCTTGCCGCCTACCAGCTGTGTGAACTTGAGCAAGCCATATAACCTCTCTGACTCTGTTTCCTCCGCTATAAAATGGATATAATATTGCCTGCTTCACAAGGATTATAAATTATTATATCTAACATGTATCAGCTATCAAGAAAGTAAAACGCAATCCACAGATGGGAAAAATATTTGCAAGTCATATATTTAATAAGGGTCTAGAATACAGAATATAAAATAACTTTTATAACTCAACAATAAAAAGACAAATAGCCCAGTTAAAAATGGGCAAAGGATTTGAATAGAAATTCCTCCAAAGAAGATACACAAATAGTCAATAGGCACATGCAAAGATGCTCAACACTATTAGTAATTAGGGAAATACAAATAAAAACCACCCCTTTAAACCCACTACAATGACTATATATAATTAAAACAAAAAAGGTAATAACAAATGTTGGCAAGGATGTGGAGAAATTGGAACCTTCATTCACTGCTGGTGGGAATCTAAAATAATGTGGCTACTGTGGAAAACAGTCTGTCCCTTCCTCACAAATTTAACATAGGATTATGTATGACTCAGCAATTCCACTCCTGGGTATATGCTCAAGAGAAATGAAAACATATTCACACAGAAACTTATACATAAATGTTTACAGCAGCATTATTCATGATAGCCAAAAAGTGGAAACAACACAAGTGTCTACCAACTGATTAGTGGATAACCAAATGTGGTATATTTGTATATACCACATTTTGAATATTATTTAGCCATGAAAAGGAGTGAAGTACTGACATATGCTACAGCATGGATGAACCTTGAAAACACTGTGCTAAGTGAAAGAAGACACAAAAGACCATATATTATATAATTCCATTTATATGAACTATCTAAAACAGACATAAAATAAAATAGACATAAAAAGCCAATTAGTGATTCCAGGAGCTGGGGGGAGGGGAAATGGAGAGCAACTATAATAGGTACAAACTTTCTCTTTGGAGTGATGAAAATTGATACTGGAATTCTAATTTGGATGTTCTGGATTAGATAGTGGTGATAGTTGCACAGCCCTGTAAATGTACTAAAATCATTAAATCGTATACTTTTAAATGGTGAATCTTATGGTGTGAATTGTATCTCAAAAAATAAAAATAAAAGAGGGAAGAAAATTATGTCAGAGAGTGCCTAGCTTATAGACATTAAGTAATTTGCTAAGCTTCCCTTTGCCCCCTTTAGAAATGGCGAAGCTAGGAACAAAATCAAGTCATTCTGATACAAAGACTGTACTTTTCACCACCCCACCAAAATTGCCTCTCCCATATGCTTAAGCAGAGGTCTACTGGAAAACAGAAACAGTGCAACAAGCCCTTCAGATGGTACTGCCATTTTGACTAAAATGCTCCTTGCTCAATCATATGACCAGCTGATGGTGACTACAGAAAAAGGTTATTCATATCTTTTCCTCCACTTAATAAATCTGTTGAGGCTGTATTAATAAATCAAGCCAAAGATACAAAAGATTATATACAGACAACTTAGAGGAGGGAGTAAAAGAATCAGAAAAGGTGTGGGGAATACTGACACTGCTTTTGTCTAAACAAAACATGATAAACATTGACAAAGAGATCATGCAAGGAGTTACTAAAATCAAATGAAACTTGAGGGAAAATTGGTTTGACAATTCTTTGGCTGGAGACTGTGTATTAAAGGAAGGATTAAAGAGAAATACCAAATATTTCTGGAGTGCCAACTATGATGTAATGAATCAGATACACATGGCTTCACAACCCTCCTCTGAAGCTTTCTCAGCCAAGTAACTTTGGCCAAGTTACTTAATTTCTCCTACCATCTATTTCCTCTTGTGTAAAATACAGATAACAAAAAAATTCATCATAAGGTTATTATTGTTATATAAAGGGCAGAAAATAGGTACACTCTGATTATTTATTATTACACAGGCCAGAATGGTCCTCAACATCTGGGTGGGGGTCAAATGACAGTACCCACTTCTGGAGGGACAGCACAGTTTCCCTATGTCAAACTCAAGTCCCTGAATATAGGCAGATCACCCTCTAAATCCTCTATCCATCAGGAAATTTTTATTTATAATTCTAAAGGTTTACAGAGAAGTGTCTTCATTTTCTCTTGGTGGGAAAAAAACATAATAATATAGAGAAAGATGGGATTTCCTTTCAAAATGGCAGACTAAGCTGACACAGCAAATCCCCTCTTCCCACCTCAAATGGTTAGAATACTTGCTAAAAATTTCTCTTTCATGAAGATTCCCATCACAGACAGTACTAGAAAGGGATTTAACAAATGTTCAAAGAACATTTAAACTATAATTTATGTAAAATGTTTCAAAGATTAGAAAAACAAGACAACTACCCACCTGCCTTTATGAGCTTGAGACTTTTTTTTACTAAAATAAGAAAAGGGTAGTATTAGAAAAGGGAATTGTTGACCAACCTAATTTATAAACATGGATATAAATAAAATACTCATTAGTTGAATGCAGCAGTAATTTAAATGTAATAAATCATGTCCAGGTATGCTTTATTCCAGGAATGTAAGAGTATTACAATATCAGAATATCTAAAAAAAAAAAAATCACCACACTAACGACTAATGGGGGGAAACATACAATCACCTCGATGCATTCAGAAAAAGCAGTAGATAATATTTCACACATTCTCCTAATAAGAGTTTTTACCGAAGAATAACAAAAAAACCCCAGTTCTTATTTTAATAAAAGGTACAAAAACCTTTCAAAAACTTACAGCAAATATAATAATGATGAAACTTTAGAAGCATTCCCATTAAATTCAGGAACAAGACAAAGATTCTCATTATAATGTCTATGATTATTTTACTGAAGGTCTTAGCCAATGGAATAAGATGGGAAAAGAACTGGTAAAAGGATTAGAAATTTTTGTTACTTGCTAGTGATTTTTCTACACAGAAAATTAAATTAAAAGAAAAAATTGAAACTGCCAGAACTTATAATATAATTCAGCAGGGTTACTGGATATAAAAATTAACTATAAAAATCAATAACTATTTCTGCATTATCAATAGTCAATTATTTAATGTAAGAGAAAAACTATCACCATTCACAATAGTGATAAAAATTAAGAACTAGCTCTAATAAAAGAAGTTTAGTACCTTATGGAGAAAATATTTATATGTTATTGAAGTTCACAAAAAATATCTAAATAAATGGAGAAATAATCAGGTTTATGCATGAAAAGATTAAATACCCTAGATCTAAATATAATCTCTGAATTTATCTATAAAATTAAAGACCATTATAATTAAAACCAAACAGAATTCTTATAAAAAATAAAAAGGAGGAGTATGGAATTAGTGTATGGATAGACAAATAGATCAGTAAACAGCATAAAAAACCTAGAAACAGACTAAAGCATGGGCAAGTTAGAATTTAAGAAACATAGCATCACAAATATGAAGGAAAAGCAAGATTATTTAAGGAATGGTATTTCCATTTGGAAAGAAATTAAATTAAACCTTTATTTCATGCTATACACAAAGATTCCTGATGAATTTGAGACCTAAATGTTAAGAACAAATTTTGACACTAGAATTTAAGAGGATTTGTTTAAACAAGATCAAAAAAGCACAGTTAATAGAGAAATCAATTGTTAAATTTGACCATGTTGAAATTTAAATATCATGGGCGGTAAAAGTACCACAAACTAATTTAAAAGATAAGTAACTGATTAGAAGGAGTTATAACACAGAATAAGGATTCGTGAGAAGAATTTATATGGGTGACTACAAATGATTAAGGAAAAGAAAAGAAAATAGAAAAAGTAGCAAAGGATATAAAGAGGAAATCAAGACAACAAATAACCGTAAGAAAAATGTGCAGCCTCACTCACATCAAGGAAATTAAGGTTATATGGCACCTTTCCACACACATCAGATTAATAAAATTTAAAGTATAATAATACCAAATGTTGGTAAGAATATGGGAAAACAAACATGATGATACATTATTATAATTACTTCAGATACCAACTTGGCAATAACCAGTGAAGTTTAAAATGGATATAATCTATACCAAATGCAATTAAGCAAGAAGCAAAAGTAACTAGAAAACTTCATGCTTGTAAAATATACTCAGCCACTGTGTCTCTAGGTGTGTAACACAGAGAAACTTTTGCCCGTGTGTACCATATATTGCATGCAAGGTCATATGTTGAAGCAAAATTTGTAATGGGGGGAAAAGACTTTTAAAACTTAAATTGTTCACTAATAGAAAAATTGATAAATTGGCTAATAAATTATCGTATCTTCATTGCTGGAATACCATATAGAGATTTCACAAATTTCTAATCTAAATAAAGTAAGCAGATCTATGCAGATGAATAGATTCCAAAACCTTAATGTTAAATGAAAAGAACAAGCGGCAGAATGATATAAACAGTAAGTTAGAGATTGTATAAATTAAAACACACAGTAAATACTACATAACATTTATTGGCAATATAAATGTATATAGCCAAAAAAAAAAAAAAAAAAGGATAGGGAGGCATTCCAAGTAGTACTGCCTCTGGGGATAAAAGAAGAAATACAGTGAGAATATAACTGGAGACCCAGAAGAAGAAGAGAGAGACAATGAAGCAGAAGAAATATTTGGACAGACGATGGCTGAGGATTTTCCAAAAATGAAGAAAGACATCCATGTACAGATTTAAGAAACCCAATGAATTTCTGCTTAAGATATAGGGAGCTGCAAAAAGCATTTCTTCCTTAAAATAATAACACAAAAACCAGAAAAGCCACAAGTTCATGATTTTTCTTGAACCCATCAGAAAGCTGGAGACACAAGGCAACAACAGGTCTGAAAACTAAGGAGAGACAGGCACTTGCAGGACAGGACAGGATGAGAGTACTTGCTTACCTGGAAGAGACAAAGCCTGACACTGGTAAGAGGAATTCAGCTGGAACTGTTCATGCATTGGTAAGGCGAAGTGCTGGCAAGAATATGTAGAGTCCTTGGAGCTGCAAATACAGGAAGAGTTTATATGACCTGGTTGTAGTTTCTTCTCCACAAACCTCACTAGGCACATGCAAAAAAGACTCGTGAGAATCCTGAGAGGGTGCTCATCCTGGTACAGACGTGAAGAAGGGGAACAGCAGCCAAAGCTGGAGGGCACAAAGCCTACCCAAATCCTTCTTCCTTTCTCTCCTACAAAACTGGGATGGGGGTGACAAACAATGCTGTCCCCTCAGTACTCAAGTGAAACTCCAATGAAACTGAGGGAAAGGAACAGAAAACATTTCTCTACACCTGGGGAGAGGCAGGAATACTGATGAGCCCAGAACTACAGCTGCGGAAGGGACAGGAGCTCTCAGAAGGCTACAGCCATGAGACCCATAGACACAATACACCTGTGAAAGACTGAGGTTTATTCAGAACATAGGATGCCCCTCACCCAACCTTTACCAACAAGCATCCAGTAACCAGCAATAATAGAAAATTCTGGGAAAGGGAAGTAGAGGATCAAAAGGGGTGAAAGAGTAGAAAGACACCTACCCTAAGGTAAAGTACAAAAGAAGACCTAAAGTTGATGGCGGAGCCCACCTGGAGGAAAACTATCTAGCAAACTATCCCCCATCCTAAACACAAGGTACAGCTACAAGTGTAAAACTTGGTACAGAGAGAGCAACTAGAGCAATTACAAGCCCCAAACCCAGCAACTACAATCTAGCCCTGACTGGATTGGCTCAAAATCCTACAGTAAAGATTTAATTCATAAGGAAGATGTGTCTAACAATACGGCCCCCAAATACACCAGGCAAAAATCACTATCATTACAAGGAGAAATATATCAGTTGACAACGAGAGGAGATTTAAATATACCTCTGTCAGTAACTGACAGAACAAATAGACAAAACATCAGTGAAGATATGGAAAATGTGAACAACACAAGTAGTGATCATGGTCTAAAGAATACATGTAGAATACTGTGCTCAATGACCACAAGACACACAATCTTTGCAAGTACGTAGAACATTTATGATCATGTCTGGCCCTGAAGGTGGTACAAATATCAATGGATTAAAAACACAAAGGTTCTGACTTCAGTGCAATTAAGCAAAAAAATGAATGTAACTAGACAACTTCATTCTTGTACATTAAGAAATACACTTTAAAGACACTGAAAATTAGACACTGAAAAGGAAATTAGAAACTATCTTAATGAAATACTAATTAAAATGCTATTTACCAAAATGTGAGATTCAGCCAAAGCTGTATTTAGAGAGAAAATTATAGCTTACATATCTATATTACAAAAAGGAGACTACAAATTATGAGTTTAGCATCCATTTTAAGAGGCTACATCCAGAAAAGAAAAAAATAAACCCAAAGGAAATGGAAAAAATTCAGTAAAGTGGATTAACAAAGCCAATACTATTCTTCTGAAAAGAGTAATAAAATTGGTAAGGCTGTAGTGAGGTGATTAAGGCAAAAAAGGAGAAAACAAATGAATAATACTAGGAGTAGCACTATGGATCTGACAGCAGTTTTTAAAAAGAGGATATTAAGAACAACTTTAAGACAACGAATTTGAAAATTGTGGTGCAATGGATAAATTCCTAGAAAAATATAAGATAAGAATACTGAATCTAAAAGAAATAGGAAACATGAATCATTCTATAACTGTCAAACAAATTGAATTCATAATTTAAAAACCTACCCACAACAACTTCTACCAAACATTTAAGTGAATATAAGACTAATCTTTCACTAACTCCTCCACAGAACAGAAAAAGACAGGAAATTTCCAAATTCATTTGACTGTATCTTGATACAAAAACCCTGTCCATGACAATACGAGAAAGAAAATTTAAGCAAATTTTACTCAGAAATACAAAAACATTTTTTAAAAATTGGCACATTTAACAATTTATAAAAAGGGTAAGAATTATAACCAATTTGAGTAACACAAATTTGGTTTAATTTTTTTTATTACTCAATTTTAATTTTAATAAATATACCATAGTTTTGTACAATGTAAACATTACAAGAATCTGGTGAAGGTATATGGAAACACTCTGTGCCACTTTACAACTTTTCTGTAAGTCTAAATTATTCTAAAATACAAAGTAAAAAAATCAGTATAATCTACCACACTTACATGATGGAGAAAAACATGTGAGTATTTTAATAGCTGAGGAAAAGCTATTCAGTGAAATCCAATTTTTGTGATATAGATTTTTGTGATATAGAAAAATCTTAACAATCTAAGAATTGAAATGTAACTTCCTTTATCTAATAAAGACTGTCTTTATTAAGTCTAGTAGCAACTGAAAAATAAAATACTGGGATCCTCCCTTTGAGACTGGAAGAAAGGCAAGGGTGCCCAATGTCACCCTTCTATTCCATATCATACAGGTTGTCCTAGCTAATACAGTTAGGCAAGGAAAGGATATTAATCATGCAGAGATTGAAAAGGAGGAAACAGGAGTGTCATTATTCATGAGTGCTAGGATTTCATATGTAAAAAATCTAAATTATGCACGATAAATTAATACAACATACCAGTGGGTTTTGCAATATTACTGAGCATTAAAAATCCATTTCTTTTCTATATATTAGGAACAAAGTTGGAAAATGAAAAAGTAAATACCAAGAAATACATCTAACAAAAGATGTATATGATTTCTCTGCAGAGAAGTTAAAGAACATTTAGAGCAATAACAGAAGGATAAACTACGTTCATGGAAGTCTCAATGCTGTAACAATGGCATTTCTGCTAAACTGATCTATAGATTCAAAGTAATTTCAATCAAAATCCCAAAAGGTTTGTTGGTGGGATTTGAAAAGCTGATTTTAAAATGTATATAGAAATGCAAAGAACTGATATTAGCCAAAACATTCTTGAAATACTTGCTCCACTGAGTATAAAGATTTAGTATAAAGCTACAACTTTCAAAAAAGTGTGGTATTGGTTCAAACATAGATAGATAGGCCGATGGATTAGAATAAAAAGCCTACTGTGAACCACATCAAGATCCTTTCAGTGCCACTTTTAACTCCAGTCTGCTATTGCAATAGCACGTTGGCCTTAACCAACATCTCCCACGTGCAACCACACTGCACCTTGCTTTTGACCCACATTGCATACTTCTTTCTTCCTGCCCTAGGAGTTCTATAATGCCAAGGCACACAGCACTCACACAGATAAAATCTGGAGGTACAGGGGAGAGAACACCCATGAAGTCAGCCTTGGTCAATGGAGAACCCAATGGAGAAAACTTTCTTCCTTTTGTTCCCAGGCAGGTGAGTTTCATTTTGTAAGGCTTCTTAAAAGGACTGAGCACCAATTACCTATAGCAGTGGCCAGTTTGATTACATGTCCTTGTATTGGCTTGCTTTGTTTTTTTGTTTCACTTCCCATGTCTTGTACTTCTGCTACCTGGGGTTTCCAAATAAACCACCTTGATGCAAACTCTGCCTCAGGGCTCTGCTTTCGGGAAAACCCAGATGAAGACAGTTGCATTGCTGAATAACACGGTAAGGTTGGCTTCTGCCATATATGGTGCTGGCAAAATCGGATATCCATATAGAAATAATAAAATTTGACCCCTACTTATACTTCATTTTTAAAAATCAATTTTTGGTGGGTTATAGATCTAAATGTGAGAGGCAAAACAATAAAACCTTGAGAAGTTAGTGTGGGAGAATATTTTCGTAACCTCAGAGTAAGGAGAAGACTTTTAAAGAGAACACATCACTTTATAAAATAAAAGTTTGATACATCTGACTACATAAAAATTAAGAACATCTGTTCATCAAAAGACATCATGAAAAGAAGGGAAATACAAGGCACAGAGTAAGAGAAGATATTTGCTACACATATAGCTAATAAAGGGTTTGTATCCAGTATAAAATTAAGTCCTACAAATCAGTAAGAAAAAGAGAAAATCTAGTAGAAGAGTCAAAAAGAGAGCTGAACAGTCACTTTCGCAAAGAAGACTCCCAAATGGCTACCAGACATATGAAAACAGGTTCATTAGTCATCATGGGAATGCAAACTAAAACCACAAAATGATACCACTGTACACACTCACCAGTCTGGGGAAAAAAAAAATTTACCTGACAATTCCAGTTGTTACCAAGGATGTGAAACAAGGGGAACTCTCAAATTCTGCAGATGGGAGGGTAAATTGATACCACCATAGGAAAATTAAGTACTATCTACTTAAACTGAACATATGTAATACCTATGACTTAGCAATTCTACATCTAGAAGTATGTCCATCAGAAATGCATATTCATGTGCACCAAAGGACATGGACAAGAATGTTCATAACAGAACAACCCCAAAATGTAACAACAATAAACTGAACAAATCAATGACTGTGTACTCACATGACAGAAAGCAGCAATGAAAAGGAAAAGAACTATAGCTACACACAATAGGAATGACTGTCACAAACACGATGTAAAAAATCAGACACCAGTGTCTGTTCAGATCCGGTAATTTAAAATTCCAAACCAGCCCAAACCATAGTGTTTACAGATACATACTTCAATGTTAAAACGTAAAGAAAAGAAAGAAAATGACTTTCAAAAAGCCAGACTAGGGCTTCCCTGGTGGCGCAGTGGTTAAGAATTCGCCTGCCAATGCAGGGGACATGGGTTGGAGCCCTGGACCGGGAAGATCCCACATGCCGTGGGGCAACTAAGCCTGTGTGCCACAACTACTGAGCCTGCGCTCTAGAGCCTGCGAGCCACAACTACTTAGCTCGCATGCCACAACTACTGAAGCCCGTGTGCCCTAGAGCCCGTGCTCCGCAACAAGAGAAGCCACCGCAATGAGAAGCCCGTGCACCACAATGAAGAGTAGCTCCCACCCGCCGCAACTAGAGAAAGCCCAGGTGCAGCAACGAAGACCCAACACAGCCAAAAATAAATAAATAAATAAATAAATAAATAAAAAATTTTAAAAAGCCAGAATAACGGTTACCTTTAAGGAGAAAGAGGGAGTTGTTGTAGAGACCAGTCATTTAAGGGGTTCATTAATGCTACCAATGCTATTTCTTGATCTGGACTACAGTTATACAGATAAGTACTTTATAATGATCCAGTAAGCCCTATATTTATGTTTTTTCTTCAGTTAGTGTGTAACATTCCACAGTAGAAAAACTTTAAAACAAAGAGAGGGAGGCAGCACAGTCCTATCACTGTGTTTTCACCAAATTTTAACTCATTATTATTATGAAGAGAAAGTCTAATAAGCAACTGAGAGCTAAGGTATGAGATGTGGAAAGGATTTAGTCATAAAATTTCTTCTCACCATTGCCCACGTAGCAGAATTTTCCCAATTCCTTTATACACTTGATGACATTTTTGAGATGGAGTGGCTCAGAATACTCAAGTGACTTTTTCCAAGGGCAGAAAGCTACTAAAGGCCTTTTGCAGGACTCAAAGCTGAGAATTCTCCTTCAAGTCCAGCATTCTTTCTTCTAACTCCAGGAAGGAGACAGTGAGGAGGGAAAAGAAACTACAGGAAGAATGACTGGACAAGTGAAAAGTGCTGGTGTTGGGACTTGCGTACCCAGCCCTAAGAAACGGTTGTTGTTTAGGTTTTCGGCTCCATTTTTATTAGTGTATATGTGTGGTTTTGCTTTGTTTGTTTTTGCAGAGGACAATCTTGCTAAGGCCACTTAACTAAGGAGAAAGCAAAAATGGGAAGAAAGGCTATACTCATTTGCCCCAAGAGAAGTTTTCTCTCTTTGGGTTCTCGTGGCTCAAACCTGGGGTGTTAGTAGGGTGAGGTCAGGTTGAATTCTCAGTTTCTGTTTACCTCTTTTAATGACATCCATTGCTGCAATAATAAACACCCTCCAAAGCTTTGGGTGCTGGAACTCACCCTTTTCGAGACTTCTTTAAGAAACGGTTATATCTTACCTGTGAATAAATTATGATTGCACTTCAGCCCCGGAATAATGTGATATAGCTCGACCCCATTAGATTACATCAATGTAACTACACAAATGGTCATTTTAATACTCTGTTATTTGCACACAGAATCAAGGGGCTATGTCCTGCCTTAAGAGCTTAAGGTGCAATGTCCTGCCTTAAGGGCTTAACGGCTCTAAAGTAGCAAGAAGCAGACTTTGCTATCCCTCTCTGGCTTTTCAGCAGCTGGTGGCCTCTGTAGGAAAATGCAAATGCAGAAGCAGGGTAGTTGAACCTTGGATATGTTTGCATTTTCACCTGCTAATTAAGTCAAAAGAAAAGCCTCAGCTTCCCAGCTGAAAATCTTCTAACCTGGAAGCCCAGCCCAAGCAGAAGCCAAGAATGCATTGTACACATCGTTTGGTGCATTGCTATCCAACAGACATATAATGCGAGCCAAAATTGAGAGCAACATATGTAATTTTAAATTTTTTAGTATTTAAAAAAGATAAATATAGGTGAAGTTAATTTTAATGATATATTTAGCCTACTTTAACTAACATATTATCATTTCAATATGTAATCAATATTTTAAAAGTTGAGATATTTTACTTTCCTAGTTTCATACCAGATCTTCAAAATCTGATGTGTATTTCAGACTTCAGCTGTAGGGGAGGAAAAAACGTTTTCCTCTTCCCTCTTAGGTCAAGTACCTGAGGCCTGCAAATTAAACTGACAAACTACAGATTAACAGGAGAAAGGTATACACATTTTGCTTGATGTTAACATTTTAATTCTTACACATGCAGAGGCCTTCAGAGAAAAGATGTGAAGACTCAAAGAGGTGGTTAGACCTAGGGTCTTATTACTATTTTAACAAAGGGTGATAAACGTGGAGAAGGGCCAAGACAGAAGAAAACAAGTTTAGGCTTTTAGGGGAAGTAAACATTGTGAGGAGGTACATACATGGTGGAAACTAATTGAAGATAAGGGTTATTTTAGTAAGGTTTATTTATGCAGACCCATCTCCATGCTGACTTTCTGTCTCCAGTGGGAATGCTTGTTTTCCTCCTCCCAGGTACAGGAGAAAGGAAGAGGAACACCTTCACAAGGGGAAATTTATGCCCGGCTTTTAGGCAGACAGAGGGATGACAGAGAGCTCGCTGCATCTATGGTTTCTCAGTTGCTTCAGCTCAAAATCATCTTTATGCCAAAGTGGCATATTTTAGGGTAGCATATTATGAACCCCTTCACGTAACACCTCAATTTGAACTTGATGCATTTCAGCTGCTTAACAGACACGAGGGACTAGTGGCAGCTATACAGGAGAGTGCTGATCTAGATGTTCTGGGTGCTCCTCATAGAGCACCTTCTCCAAGTGCAAATGAAACCCAGGACTTACGTTAGGCTGTGAGCATAAAGTGCTTAACATAATCTCTAAAATGTGGTAAGCTCCAGTAAACGATAGCTATTACTTTTAATTATTATTGCTGTTAATCTTGGGTTGAATAGTTCTGGCTTGTTTTGTATAAAAGTCCACATTTGAATTTTTATACTTTTCTATGGCCCTTACGTACAAAACACCAAAATCTTATTATATATAGCATTTGTAAATGCCATGCATAATATTATATTTGACTACAGCTTTCATGACATAAGTATCTCACACTTCAGTCATTTTTACCATATGTTGGATTTTACCATAGCTGCATACCACCTGTATTATTATTTCAGACTTGTCTTCAAATCACTTTTTCTTTAAACTGAATATTTGAGACTTTACTCTCATCCTAAGAAATCACAGCCCTCCAATCAGGGGTTAGATAAGCTATATATATATATATTTTTTTTTTTTTTCCTAACGTTAAAATAAATGCATAAATTTTTAAAAAGTCTTTGTACCTCTCCTAAAGAAATCATACATGCAACAATAATACACGACATATTTTGAAGAAAAAATGTATATAATCAATATTTAGATAGTATTCCATGCTGGCTCTGCTATCTTCAAGCCTTGTGGCCTGGGCAGTTTACATAAGCCCTCTAACCACTAGTTGTCTTATGTGTAAAATGCGAACGACAGTATCTACTGCTCAGGGATTCTGAGCATTAGATGAGATAATGCATACAAAGTGCTTGGCACAGTGGCTGGTTCTCTTGAGTGCCTTGATCAAGAATGGTTAGCTCTGTCTTTATTTTAAGTGATCTATAATAGTGTACAAAGCATTTCCTCTGTATTATTTTCATAAGATTACACTAAAGAAACCAAGGATCCTTATTTCTACTGCATAGATAAGGAAACCATGCCTGATAACTTGCCCAGAGTTAATGGGGCAGTATGCAGCAAAGCTGGGCTCAAAGTCAAGTCTTTGAAGGCATGTTCACTGCTACTTCCGCTAAAATACATTTGATGTGGCAGGAAATGGGTTTGCCTGTTTCTAATCTTGCCACCTGCTGAAAAAGGAATCTTCCCAGTGGCAAAGTATTGAACAAAAGAAGTTGGAGAATCTTATCTCTCATAGCCACCAATAAGCATTTATGGAGCCCCTAGAGAGACCAAAGCCCTTTTCACCAGCAAGGTATGCTTTCCTCTGCTCTCTTAGCCAACCACAGGACAGGTCTCTGTGAAATCTGTCCTCAGAGCAAACACTCAAATGTATTTACAGTGAAGCTGTCACTTCAACTTGGGCAACCTATCCCTAGGTGAATTAAAGAATCTGAACAACTCTTCAGGCAATGTGGTTCTGGTGCCTAAAATAGCTTGGTATGTCAGGTTGGAGGAGAGGCTAGAAAGTTCTTCTGGAATTTCATTTTCAAGTTGAAGTCTAAATTCTTTGTTTCGCTCTGTGAAATTGTCCAGGCACACAGCCTTGGTGTCTTTAGTAGAGTACAGGCAGATTCTGCCTTTCAACAGACCCAAGAAACATTTCAGGGCAAAGTTAAGTGAGGAAATCATGCCAGGAAACACTCCCCCAGATATGAGACAGCTATAAAAATCTGTGGGTCCTCTCCATAAGGACTAAAGAACTACCATTATCAATGCCACCTTTTCTTGTTTTGCTTCCTTAAGAATATTTCCGTAATTAAATGAAAGGAGAATATGGATCACTACCAGCCACAATCAGTTTCCAGAAGACACACACCTATAAAAATCTAAAAATATAGAATCTGTAGCATAGAATTCAGGTTTTAATATAATACTCTTTACAAACTTATAATATATATACATATATTATATATTACATATAATGACCATGTCCCCCCAAAAATACAAATTCTGTTGGGGCACATATTTAGGAAGGTGTATTGTTGAGTGGAAAAAAGTTGATTCCAAAATGGCTTTTGCCATGTGATCCTGTTTCTGTAAAACAACAACTACATACATTTATTTTATCTATGTCTCTCTGTCAATCTATCTATCTGGAAGAGATTACATCAAAATGTTAACAGTATCCCTCTGGGAAGGGGGCAGATTTTTTTTTTTTTTGTACAGCTTTCTATTCTAACTTAAAAAATGAACATGTATTATTTGTAGTATGTTTTTCAAACTGTTTAAAATGAACAACTTAGAAGCATTTTGGCCACTTGGTGACTTATAGGCAGCCAGCTTCCATAGGGAAAGTAAGGAGGAAGGAGGATGCTAACTAAACATTCCATCAAAACCCATGATGCAGCACATCTCTGAGACAGAAGCATCTACGCAGATGTCCATCTTAAGCAAGCCTCGGAAGTAACAAATAGGCTAATTGGGGACTACTAACGAGCTATTCACTAACCAGGAATTCAATTCGGGTACTGATGTTTTTCCCATGACCCACATAGAATGTGGGTTTCAGCCTAGCCTAGTCACATGGGAACATTTCCTCACCAATATAATGAGAATAAGGAGTGTCTATTCACAGGCTATGTGCAGATGAGATGAGGTACCATGAGTGAGATGCCCAGCCCAGCACCTGGAAGAGAGCGGAGGTGCTTAATGACTACGAGCTGTCTGTAGCCAGGCCCAGACAAAGTTGCTCTCCCATCCCCAGGGAAGAAGGAAGGAAAAGACACTAACACCAAATCCCCGAATTCCCTCTCCCTTGTAAGTAGACAAGATGACTTTGAAACTTCTCCCTCCACTAGCTTGAAATTCTCAAATGTGACCTGTGAGCCTGGAGTTTCTGTTAGGATCCCAAAGACTATAAACAAGACGAAGAATCCTTTGAAAAACTAACTTACTCTTAGCTATAAGGTCAAGAGCTAGTAAGTTGAATTTATTCTGTTCACAGGGAGAAAATTATAATTTTGATAACACAGTTTAGAAATGAGCACTAAAAAAACTAAAAACAGACAATGCAACCCCACTGAGGAGAAAGGAATTGTCTTAGAAGAAAATTCTACGTAATAATAATAATAGCTGGGCTTGGAGAAACTAACTTAACCAAATTCACACAGGTGGGAAGTGGTGATACTGGAATTTGAAGCAAGTTTGATTCCATCAGTTTCCTTTTCTTATTACAGACATAAAAGCCTCAAATTTGAAATAAACGTTAGAAGCCATCTAGTCAGTTTCTTCATCTTTAAGATGGTATTAATAACAGCAGATCAAGGAATTGTGTTTCACTTTGTAAACTTGTTTGTTAAAATATAATTAAGGTCATCAGATTTAGGAAATAAAAATACCAGATGCCCCATAAATTTGAATTTTAGTTAACAAATAACTTTGTAGTATTAGAGTATGGATATACTTATACTAAAAATTTATTTGTTGTTTTTCTGAAATTTAAATTTAACGGGGTCCAGTATTTTATCTGGTAACCCTAAATATGATGTCAGTCCAACATTCTACATATGATCTAACCAAAAGAACAGATTTTCTTGAAATGTTGAAAGGTGTAATTCAAGGCAAAGGGATGACAATTTACAGTTTTTAAACCGTAAAGCATCTGTGAAGCACTTTACACTTGACTAATAACCTCTTTTGATTCCAGTCCTCCCAAAGTGACACTCAAAGAAATTATGCGGCGGGCTTCCCTGGAGGCACAGTGGTTGAGAGTCCGCCTGCCAATGCAGGGGACACGGGTTCGTGCCCTGGTCCGGGAAGATCCCACATGCTGCGGAGTGGCTGGGCCCGTGAGCCACGGCCACTGGGCCTGTGCGTCCGGAGCCTGTGCTCCGCAATGGGAGAGGCCACAACAGTGAGAGGCCCGCATACTGCAAAAAGAAAAAAAAAAAAAAAAAAGAAATTATGCTACTTGCTCAATGTCACATAGCTAGTAAGTTAAAGAATCTGACATTTTTTTTTATTTAAATTTTTTTCAACATCTTTATTGGGGTATAATTGCTTTACAATGGTGTTAGTTTCTGCTTTATAACAAAGTGAATCACTTATACATATACATATGTTCCCATATCTCTTCCCTCTTGCGTCTCCCTCCCTCCCACCCTCCCTATCCCACCCCTCCAGGCGGTCACAAAGCACCGAGCCGAAGAATCTGACATTTAAATTTGGGTAATGTAATGCTGTTGTTACTACTGCTAATAATGGTAAGTGAAGCTATCATTTATTAAGCGCTTATGATGTTGTCTGTCAGGTGTTGTGGTTAGATTTTATCCATCATGTCTCCCTTTATGTGAGGATGTATTTCTGCACAGAAAAGGTCCTCACTGCAGGCTGCTTAGAATCTTCCTTCCCTCCAAATTTACCCCTAATTCCAAAATGATAAGGAGTAACTACATTGAGTAGTCGCACATCCTAAATAATTTAATACAAAACTTGACAAATTCTTGGGAAGTTACTTGCAGAGCCATCGTCTATTCATATTTACAGATTTGTCTCTTCTCTTAGGCTTTGGGCCTCGTGGGGACAGGGACCATGCCCTGGCCTCCACTGTACCTTCCTTCATTGAGCCTGGCACCAGCGCTTTGCAAAGAGAGGGGATTCCAAAAAAAAAGGGTTCCTTAAACAAATGAACAAATGAATGAGCACAGTGTAGAGAATATCAATTTAGGATTCTGGAAGAGATGAGAAGACATCTATTCTTTCGGTAAATTATTTACAACCACTACCGAGAGATTTTTAAAAGAAAAAAATAGATCAATCAGTAAGTAGCATTATTTTGTAGTATAAGCCTAGCTTCCCTAAACTTGAAAACAATGTTGTTAGAGTTGGGGGGGAAATAGAGGCAAGAGCTCAAGGCCTTTGTTTAATTACAGTGTTATGGCCCTTCAGTAGACAACTCAGTTCATTGCACACCTACAAAATTCATGGAGAAGGATCCTAGAAAGAGCCCATCTGCTGCTACTGCCATGTAACGTCGTGTTGTTAAGAAACTTCAAGTGTTCGATTTGTAGTAAGTACTTGGAGATGACCAAACTGAGGGAGACTATGGGCCAAACTTGCCAATAACCTAGTGACAAAGCGGTTAATGGCTCCTTTACTTCCCTGGTACAAAAAAAGGATAAGGGAGAGGAAGGGGAATGGGGTTTGGTGCGGGGGGGGGGGGGGGGGGGGAAGAAGGGAATAGAAGAATGGAAAAGGAAGCAACAAGTATTAGGGAGAAAAATGAATTCAGTAAGGGTCAAGAGGGTGATTTAGGTCCCAACTCAGCAACGTGCTAGGGAGAGAATTCAATGAGGTCCTTTCCTCCCTGAGCTCAGTTCTTTCATCTGTAAAATGAAAGTGTTAGACTAGAACATTTCCCAGGAGAATGTATTCCCGGAATCCACAGGATATCGCTAGGTGGTATGCAGAAGAAAAAAGTGCATTTCTGCTGTTCATTAAATTTGGAAAATGCTGAATTAAGCAAAACAAAAATGGGTTTCTTTATTTCAGGATTTCAAGGTCTTTGAAGTTCAAAGATGCTTTCTTTTCTCATCTTTAAAAGGGGTTAATACCTAGGGGCAGGACAGGAATAAAGAGGCAGACGTAGAGAATGGACTTGAGGACACGGGGAGGGGGAAGGGGAAGCTGGGACGAAGTGAGAGAGTGGCATGGACATATACACACTACCAAATGTAAAATACATAGCTAGTGGGAAGCAGCCGCATGGCACAGGGAGATCAGCTCGGTGCTTTGTGACCACCTAGAGGGGTGGGATAGGGAGGGTGGGAGGCAGACACAAAAGGGAGGGGATATGGGGGTATATGTATACATATAGATGATTCACTTTTTTATACAGCAGAAACTAACACAACATTGTAAAGCAATTATACTCCAATAAAGATGCTAAAAAAATAAAAGGGCTGAATAGTGCTCACCCCATAAAGTTCTCGTGAGGGTTAAATGAGTCAGTTCTAATGGCTAAATAGACATTAGCTTCCATTATTATGGCTACCATTGCCATTATCATTATTAATCTGGAAAGTGGACAGATAAAGAAGATAGCATCCTCCAAACTTAGGGGACTCCAGACTTGATTGACTGATTAACTGATGGAGTATCTCACTGAGGGCTAATATTCCACATTATACCATCTGAGAAATCCTGACCTAGAATGACCCTAGGGCCCCTTCCATCTCTGATATCCTATGACTCCATGGTGAATTTAGCTCCTAAACACAGCCTGCTCTACCCGTAGCAAAAGCACAAAGGCCCATAATAAGTACTAAATGAAATTTATCGAGTGAACAAACAAATGAATGAATTTTCTTTCATTTGAGAGCTCACACACTCTACCCAGTTCCCAGGCGCACAGCAGCCCTACCTCCCAGCTGGAAGAGCTGTGGTTCAGAGCCTGTGGTTCTCGTATTCCAAAAGGGACATATGAACTTCAGTAGATCCACAAATGCTCAATGCCATCCTCTCCCAGGCTAATTTGCCCATAATCATCCAAGCCATTTGCTGTTTCATTCATTCACTCATTTATTCATTCATTCATTCAGCAAATATCTATAAAAGCTCCCCTATGTTCCATGCATTGTTCCAGCAATGAGGAGATTACAAAGATGAATCATTCATAGAGCAGAACTTCACAGTAATTAGAGTCTCCTTGAGGACAAAAAAATATGTTCAGTAACGGTCATTTAAGGTGAGTTGTGCTGAGAGGGGCAGTAGTTTAATGCAGTAACAGATTATAGTCAGCTCTGAGAAGCAGGACAGTCTTCCGGGGAAAAGCATAGGGCATTAAAAAGGATCTTGAAGAAACAGAAATAGATTCACAGACAGAGAAGACAAACTTATGGTTACCAAAGGGGAAGTGGGGGAGAGGGATAAATTAGGAGTATGGGATTAACAGATACACTACCATATATAAAATAAAAAATAAGGACCTACTGTATAGCACAGAGAACTATATTCAATTTCTTGTAATACCCTGTAATGGAATACACTACCATGCATAAAATAGTTAGCTAGTGGGAACGTGCTATAAAGCACAGGAAGCTCAGTTCGGTGCTCTGTGACGACCTAGATGGGTGGGATGTGGGGGGGCGGTGGGAGGGAGGTCCAAGAGGGAGGGGATACAGGTATATGTACAGCTGATTCACTTCAGTGTGCAGCAGAAACTAATACAACATTGTAAAGCAATTATACTCCAAAAAAAAAAGGAAAAGAATCTGAAAAAGAATATATATATATATTATATAATATATATACAACAGTAAGTCCCCTACATACAAATGAGTTCCATTCGGAGAGCACATTCTTAAGTCCAATTTGTTCATAAGTCCAACAAAGTTAGCTTAGGTAACCCAACTAACGCAATCGGCTATATAGTACTGTACTGTAATAGGTTTATAATACTTTTCACACAAATAATAAACAAACAGAAAAAATAAAGAAAATACTTTTAATATTACAGTACAGTACCCTGAAAAGTACACTAGTACCAGCTACATCATTGCTGCTTTTACTCTTGCTTCCGGACATCCTGGGCTTCAACTAAAGATACTGTATCACTGTACTCTATACAGTACTGTAAAGTACACAAAAGCACAACCACTTGTAGAGGGTGCACGCACCTGACAATGTATGGCAGACACACGAACTAACTTACGTGATTGGCCATGCGAAAACACGTTCGCATCTTTGAAAGTTCGCAACTTGAAGGTTCTTATGTGGGGGACGTACTGTATATATGTAACTGAATAACTTCGCTGTACATCGGAAACTAACATAACATTGTAAGTCAACTATACTTCAATTAAAAAAAAGAAAGAAAAACCAAACTACTTGAATGAGGACATTCGAGACTTAAAAAAGAAAAAAAAAAGGACCTTGAAGGATATGGATGTGTGGACCTTTCAGGCAGAAGGAACTCCTGGGCAAAGAATTAATTCCACATCATACCAACAATGTAAATCATATCATGTGCCTAGTCACATGTCAGGGCCAAACAGTGTGTGAAGCCCTAGAATTACATCCCAGGTCCGCTGCATGCTGGTCACTTGCGTAAAGCAGGTAGCTTCTCTATTTTCCTTATTATTTCTAAAATGTGAATATTAATGTGAGATGAGCAAGCAATAGTAATAAAATTTCTTTAGCACTTGCAAAATGTCAGGCACTATTTTAAGCCCGTTGTATCCTTTAATCTTCACAACAAACACATTTCTCAGATGAAGTAATTTGACCAAGGTCAAAAAGAAATGAGGATTGAAGCCTAGAGTTTTTCCTAATTCTTGCTGGCTACAGACCTAAGTCAGATCCTAATCATTAGCATTATCATCTTCATTTCACTAGTGAAGAAACTAATGAAAGTCAGCAAAGTGAAGAAACTAGCTAGCTCAAGGTCACCCAGCTAGTAAAGGGCCGAGCTGGGGTTCAAACTCAAGCCCGTGTGATTCACCACCCTGTGGTCTTAGAGTCCACGCATGCTCTTATAACACCACCGCCAGCAGTAAATATGTATAACTTACTATGTGCCAGGCACTGTTCTAATCATTTACACAGATCAGCTAATATAGTCCTTACAATGACCCTAGGAAGCATGAACAGATGAGAAAAGTGAACTGTAGAGGCATCAGGTAACTCACACAGCTGCGAACTGGTGCACCCGAGAACTGGACTCAGGCTGTCAAGGTTCTGAGTCTGGGCTCTCGACCATGACATTATACACCCTCTATAAAAAAGGGGGGGAGGGGCTTCCCTGGTGGCGCAGTGGTTGAGAGTCCGCCTGCCGATGCAGGGGACGCGGGTTCGTGCCCCTGTCTGGGAAGATCCCATATGCCGTGGAGCGGCTGGGCCCGTGAGCCATGGCTGCTGAGCCTGCGCGTCCGGAGCCTGTGCTCCGCAACGGGAGAGGCCACACCAGTGAGAGGCCCGCGTACGGCAAAAAAAAAAAAAAAAAGGGAGGAGGAGGTAGGGGCACTTTGGAAATTCAGAACCCCTTGCCCCTCACCCCAAAGACACTTTAAATGATCTACATTTCAAGGGTAGCGTGTCTAAAATGCGAAGTGTACTCCTGGGAATTACTCCTTTCCTGATCTGGATCATTCACATGTTCATTGCATGAACTGAGTAGGAGCTAGGGAAAGATTTCATCAAATGAATGATGTGGAACTTTCCATATGTTCCAATTGACTTTGTCTATATGCACCCTGATAGAAGACATTTTAAATCTTTAAAATAGGAGCACGTACCCAAATGTATAACTGTGTTTGTGCACACACACTCTATGGGAAAGTAAGTGGAGGCAGCTGTTAAAAATACGATAACCGAGCTAAAAGGCACACCCTAAAATTAGAAGAGATTAAAGTTTCCAAACATTAAATGAAAGGAGTCCTATGGAGCCTTTTTATTTCTACCATTTCATGTTCTGTAACCTTCTTTTTAATGGTAGCTATCATCTCAAATGCGGTGGGCATTTTCTTAAGCTAGAAATGATCATAGCTCTTAGAATTACAAGATGTCAATACTTGTCTAATAATCTGTCTCAGTTAATCTATTTCCTGCTGCTCTCTTTCGCTTGTTTGTATTCAGAGTGTGAAAAGTGCTTAGCAGGTGGACTTTCTGTTGAAAACTGAAGGAAAGATGTATTTTGGCTAATTGCTTTGTGCAAGGGTTGGTTAGGAAATAAGAGCTAGCGTTAAACGACAAGGTAAGTGTACGATTAAGGACAACTCTATAGGAATTAAAGAGCAGGAAAATATTACAGTGAGTCTAAGCTAATAGCATGAAAATAAAAACTTTCCACTCTAGAGGCAATCTCCTGTTTCCTTGCTTTATGTCTTGAGTCTTTTTCAATTAGTTGCAGGTCATGGGAAAACAAAAAACCAATCTATCATCTTTCACTTCCATTTGAAACCACAATACAAGGATGTTAATGGTAGAAATAAAACAGGTCATTTTAAAAGGACATTACACATATTGTACATGAAAAATATTAATAATGATACTTATTACAATGTAATAACATTAGCCATTCCTGAGAATGGCCATGTGCCAGGCAGTGTGCCGGTTTCACAAGCATTAGCTCATTCAGGCCTCACAATGTACAAGGATGAGTGGCGTTAGCCAATGAGGAAACCATGGCTTAGAGGGGTGACGCAATTTATCAAAGGTTGTACAGATGATGAGTGGTGACGATTCCAGCCCATGACCATCTGACCAAACACCTGTTCTCCTAATGGCCATTCGGCATGCCAGTTTCACCTGTTGTACTTTCTCCAGACTTGAGCAATTCACTTGAAGCAGAGAAACCTGATAATGGCTACATTATTATCTGATAGTTGTATAAAGTGGTGCTTCTCAAGCTGGAAGTGCTAGAGCACAGGGAAGTACCTGGGACTATGAAACCACAGGGTTTAAAATGATGTCACTTCCTGGAATGCTAAAGTTAGTCAATGGGTAATTAAAAACGTTATTTTTACATTAAAACATATTATGGTGTAGGATTCACATGAATTTTTAAGGTAAAACACGACGAGAAGTTAAAGAAATCTTGGGGTCAGCTATATCTCCCAGAAGTGCTAAGCCCACATCTGGAAGCCTGATTCACCCTTCTCGAGTCACCATCACAACGACTGTCCTCCTAGGGAACCACCCTCATACACTCTCACGCTTGGTGACTCTGGGGTTGATCCCATTCCTGGCTCTAACGAAAGCCTGTGATCCAGGCTTAACCTGTGGGACCCAATTGTAAGCAATTGGGAAAGAGAAATCCTCTTGCCTGGACTTGAAGCTGGGAGGGCGAGCGGCTCTGGATCATCTGGCCACTACCTGAACAGAACTTGCCAGAGTATGACATCAACACGAAGCAAATCAGTGGCAAGAGACAGAGCAAGACCAAGTCCCACTGAAATTGTTTGAACCCCGGCCGTGCTTGGGGCAACCCTCTGAACTCATCAATTATGCAAGCCAGTAAATTTTTTTGTGTGTGTAAACATATATGTGCTCTGTCACTTGTAACCAAAAATATCCTAATACCATGTCAGTCAAGCCCTTTGATCATTACAGAAACTCACAAGTCAAACTTGTGGACGGGAAAATTCACAGCTGGTGGTGGTGTTTCTACAATGTAGTTCATCTGCACAGCATGGGAGAGGAAGGATGAGAACCTCAGAAAAGGAGAGGATCATGGGAATGAATAGCCAGGACCTCCACTTACAAAAGTACATAAATCAAGTAATGAAATAAAAATGATGTATCAAGAAAATGGGCAGGATTCCCAGAATAAATAATTCTTTCTGTTCCCATCATAAGGTGATAGTGGGTATGCCTGGGTAGGAAAGACCTACATGGTGAGACAGAGAAGATAATAAATGTGACTTTTCCTACCCTCTAAGAAGATCATTTGCCATCTTAGCAAAAAGAGAGAGAGAGAATTTAGGAACAATACACACATATATATTTGTACCCACCTCTTCTATTCTTCAAAGGACCTGAGACTAAAGTTGGCTACAGTTTTATTTGTTGGGTCTAACTGAAATTTGTCAACTTTTAGCTCTACAGTAGCAGAGTGGTAGCAAGGAAAGACCAATATCAAAGAAAGCTGAAAGCTCTGAGGTCTAGTCTCAGCCTGTTCATTATTGCTGTGTAGTCTTGGGAAAGTCCACCAGCCTCTTTGACCTTGAAGGTGCCCCCAAGTTTGGGCCAAACATAATGACCTCAGCTTCTCTCCCCCAAATCAACACACTCTCATCACATTTGGCAGACCAGTCTCCCCTTTCCCCTGCCCACATACCACCAGTTACCACCACGCCAGCTGCTCCACCTGCACCTCTCCCAATCAGCATCTATTTCAAGATCTACCTACCCTGGAACGTCCTCTTTACTGTCACAGTGTACATATCTCTTCCTTCTGAGTTTTCAGAGCATAGAGTATCAAAGCAGGATGTGTAAAATTTCATCTCGTTGAATCCCACCTTCTTCCCATCAGTCTTTGGGTTATGTATTCAGCCACTGCACACTCAAATGCCCGCAGGGGGCAGGGGTGCTGACATTCATGTAAATGCCTGAGGAGCGTGGGAGGTAAGACGACGGGGTGAGGTGTATAACTGAAAGTAACACTTACCTAGTTACCATGATTTCTCAAATATTACGCAGACATAATAGCCAAACCAAATGCACATGCAACAATGTCAGACTGATGGACCACCACTGTAGACAATCCTCATATCATCTCAGCCATCCCATGATCAAGAATCCTAACTGAAAATGGTTATGAGATGCACGCTATTTCCTATTCCATGTTATTTCGGCTCTATTAGAAATCTTTTAGGAATCAATGAATACCTGGAGACTTTGCTACCCTAGGAAGCACTCACCTATCTCCAATCTCTTGTATTGTTTCATAATTATTTCAAATGCATAATTGGTCTTATTCCCCAGATATAAGCTCCTTGAGATCAGGTCGCAAGCCATTGTGTGGTATATATGGTTGGGTTAGAGACTGATTTTCTTCACTTGACTCATGCACTCTGTATCCTGACCATGAGAACATCTCATTTGAAGAGAATTTCTTTGAAGGACCATTTTAGAAAATGACAGATCAAGTAGTGAAGCAATTAAATCCAAAATGCTCACCCACAGGGTACGGGAGAGGCTCTCTCATTTCACTCAGAAATGTTGATTGTGGTAAGGTTTTTTTGTTTTGGTACATCTGCAAAGTGAAAATTTCCCAAGCATTCATCACCCAGCAATTACACATAAATGTCGCAATTAAGTTTTCTCTTTTCCCAAGCTGATAAGTGTCAGGAGAAAAAAAAGTAAACCACTTTAAATCCACTTAGGCAAGGCAGGTTAAAAAAAACACCTTAATGGGCCAAAATTATGTCAATGATTCTCAGTTTCTTTTGGAAAGGAGAGGAGTCGTGATTATCTTCCTGGGGTCCCTATCATTTCATGAACAAGTTGTTCTCACCTACACAGTCAGCCAGGCTAGGTCCTGCTGTCTCTTGAGTGAGGCTCATTTAAGTCAAAGCAGCCACCCCATGCCAAGGATGCAGCGCTGAGAAGTCACCAGCATCCTCAGGAAGTGACCAATGAAGAGAGCAGGCTTGCTCTCTGTTGCTGAAAGTGGAACGAAGGAACTTTTTAGGGCTTCATAAACTTCTTTAAGGAAAGAAACACCTGTATCCATGCCCAGAACAGAGTTGACACTCAATACTGATCTGCAAATGAGTGTTGCATAAGTGAACAATTTCCTAACTTGGTTAGGTTTTCTATTTGGTAGTTTTGCAAAAGGAAGGAAAACAGAGGTAGAGAATGTACACGTTGATAATCAAATGGCATGTATTTATTTTATCGTGGAATGGAAATGAGACTTGCTATTTTTTTTTAAAGTTGTGTATACCTGTGTTTGTTTGTTTGTTGAATGTATTTTTGGCTGCGCTGTGTCTTCGTTGTTGCGCGCGGGCTTTCTCTTTTTTTTTTTTTTGGTCTCTCCCGTTGCGGAGCACAGGCTCCGGATGCTCAGGCTCAGCGGCCACGGCTCAGGGGCCTAGCCGCTCCGCGGCATGTAGGATCTTCCCGGACCGGGGCACGAAACCGTGTCCCGTGCATCAGCAAGCGGACTCTCAACCTCTGTGCCACCAAAGCCTGCGCGCGGGATTTCTCTAGTTGCAGCGAGCGGGGGCTATTCTTCGTTGCGGTGCGCGGGGCTTCTCGTTGCGGTGGTTTCTCTTGTTGCAGAGAATGAGCTCTCAGCGCGTGGGCTTCAGTAGTTGTGGTGCACAGGCTCAGCAGTTGTGGCTCGTGGGCTCTAGAGCGCAGGATCAGTAGTTGTGGCGCACGGGCTTAGTTGCTCCGCAGCACGTGGGATCTTCCCGGACCAGGGCTTAAACCCGTGTCCCCTGCATTGGCAGGTGGATTCTTAACCACTGCACTAGCAGGGAAGTCCCTACCTCTGTTTCAATGAGTTTACTCGATAAGAACGAAAACTTCCCCAGAACATCTTATCTTTGTGCATGACCTCATTAACATTAAGAAATTAAGCTCTGGGGGAAAAGAATATTGACATATTTAGGCTATTCATGATAATAAAAATAACAATATTTACAAAGTACTTATCATGTTCAAAGAACTTTACCTGTATTTTTATAAGTAATCCTCCTAACAATCATTTGAAATAACTAATATTATTCTCCATTTTAGAGGTGAGAAAACTGAGACAGAGACAGATTAATTATCTTACCCACAGGATTTAATTATTAAAGAGTAGCATTGGGATATGAACCCAGGCAACCTAAGTTCAGAGGTGGGAAATATAAATATTCTATTGTTTCTTTTAAAATCCCACCTTTATTGCATCAACTGGTGCCCCAGTGACTTGCTTCCGTGAGACACCTGTGTTCCTAAAGGGGCAACTACCTTAAACTCACAGACTGGCATCTCCAAGTCTCTCCTCCAGAGGACACAATTCTTTTATCAGATATCTTTCATTAGCAGAGCAATTTGGTCAATTATGTTTTAGAAACTTGGACATGAGCCCAGTCAAACAGGTTGCTCTCTAGCAGGACCCCTCAGAGCCTTCAACATGCCAATGTACATGGCACAGGGAACTCTACTCAGTGTTCTGCGGTGACCTAAATGGGAAAGAAATCCAAAAAAGAGTGGGTATATGTATACGTATGACTGATTCACTTTTCTGTACAGCAAGAAACCAACATAACATTTTAAAGCAACTATACTCCAATAAAAATTAATTTTAAAAAAATGCAAACTCCTCAGCATTGCCTACCAGACCAGACCCATCATGATCTGGCTTCTTCAGACCTTCCCAAACGTGAGCCACCGCACTCATTTCCCACCCCCATGCTCTAATCACACTCTCCCATCTTCAGTACTTCTCACCAGCCCATCTCTTCACTGCCTCGAAGTCTTAGCTCCCCCTATATTCTCCCAGCTCTTTGCACGGCGAACTCCTCCCTCTCCCCCTTCAGGTCTCAGCTGAAATGTCAGTTCCTTCAGAAAGCCTTTCCAACTGCCCTGTCTGAAACCCATATGGCCCATCCCGGTGCCCTGCTCCTATTACTTTTTTTATTTCCTTCACACACCTTGTTCATTTATTTACATACTTGATTACTGACTATTGATACTTTTCTAAATAAAAGGCCCATGAGGACACAAGGTCCAGAAGGATAAGGACACTGTCTTATGTGGTGCAGGATCCTCACCACTTAGCACAATCCCTGACACATACAGATGCCCAGTAAATGTTTGTCAAATGAATGAATAAATCTCTAAGAAGTAGACCCAATTTACTCTATTTCCTAAACCAATCTGACCACGCCCCCACTTTGTGTTTTGACTGAAGTATAGTTGATTCACAATGTGACAGTTTCAGGTGTACAGCAAAGTGTACAAAATATATTTTTTTCAGATATTTTCCATTATAGGTTATTACAAGATAGTGAATATAGTTCACTGTGCTGTAGAGTAGGTCCTTGTTGTTTATCCTTGTATATATAGTAGTGTTTATCTGCTAATCCCAAGCTCCTAATTGAACCCTCCCCCTCCTCTCACCTTTGGTAACCATAAGTTTGTTTTCTATGTCTGTGAGTCTATTTCTGTTTTGAAAATAAGTTCATTTATATCATTTTTTTAGATTCCACATATAAGTGGTATCTTATTATATGGTCTTTCTCTGTCTGACTTACTTCACTTAGTATGATAATCTCTAGGTCCACCTATGTTGCTGAAAATGGCTGAGCAATATTCCATTGTATATATGTACCACATCTTCTTTATCCATTCATGTCGATGGACACTTAGGTTGCTTCCATGTCTTAGCTATTGTGAATAGTGCTGCTATGAACATTGGGTGTGTATGTATCTTTTCAAAGTAGAGTATTCTCTGGCTATATGCCCAGGAGCGGGGTTACTGGATCATATGGTAATTCTATTTTTAGCTTTCTAAGGAACCTCCATACTGTTCTCCATAGTGGCTGTACCAATTGACATTCCCACCAACTGTGTAGGAGGGTTCCCTTTTCTCCACACCCTCTCCAGCATTTATTATTTGTAGACTTTTTAATGATGGCCATTCTGACTGGTGTTAGGTGATACCTCATTGTAGTTTTCATTTTCATTTCTCTAACAATTAACAATGTTGAGCATCTTTTCATGTGCCAGTTGGCCATCTGTATGTCTTCTTTGGAGAAATGTCTATTTGGGTCTTCTGTCCATTTTTCTATTGGGTTGTTTTTTTTTATATTGAACTGTATGAGCTGTTCATATATTTTGGAAATTAAGCCCTTGTTGATAGCATCATTTGCAAATATTTTCTCCCACTCAATAGGTTGTCTTTTCATTTTGTTTATGGTTTCTTTTGCTGTGCAGAAGTTTATGTGATTAGATCCCATTTGTTTATTCTTGCTTTTATTTCTTTTGCACTGGGAGACTGACCTAAGAAAACAATGATACGATTTATGTCAGAGAATGTTTTGCCTACTTTCTATCCTAGGAGTTTTTTTGGTGTCATGTCTTATATTTAAGTCTTTAAGCAATTTTTGGTTTGTTTTTGAGTATGGTGTGAGGGAGTATTCTAACTTCATTGATTTACACATGGCTGTCCAGCTTTCCCAACATCACTTGCTGAAGAGACTGTCTTTTCTCCATTGTATGTTCTTGCCTCCTTTGTTGAAGATTAATTGATCATAGGTGTGTGGGTTTATTTCTGGGCTCTCTGTTCTGTTCCATTGATCCATATGTCTGTTTTTGCCAATACCATGCTCTTTTGTAGCTTTTATTGTAGCTTTGTAGTACTGTCTGAAGTCTGGGAGGGTTATGCCTCTAGCTTTGTTCTTTTTCCTCAGGATTGTTTCGCAATTCTGGGTCTTTTGTGGTTCCATATACATTTCAAGATTATTTGTTCTAGTTCTGTGAAAAATGTCATGTGTAATTTGATAGGGATCACATTAAATCTGTAGATTGCTTTGGGTAGTGTGGTCACTTTAACAATATTATTTCTCTGATGGGCAGCTTTGGTTTAAGGACTCCACATCAGCTTTGCCAAACTATCTTGGAATTAAAATGCAGCCTAAGGCCTTCGACTCAATCAACCAAGCTTCTTTCCTTCCTTCCTCCCTTCTCCCCTTCCTCCCTTCTCTTTCTCTGGTCCATAAGGGACAGTCCTACATGGCACTCTGATAGCTCTCTTGCTCTCTCAGCCTTCTTTTACTCCATCCCCATTTTCCTTCACAGGTGTTTCTTAATCTCTTACAAGTCTAATCTATTGTATTTGTTTCCTAGGATTGTGGTAACAAAAGCTCAGACTGAGTGGCTTAAACAACTAATTTTAGTGTCTCACATTTCCAGAAGCTAGAAATCAAGATAAAAGTTTTAGCAGGGTTGGTTTCTTCTGGCAGCTGTGATGGAAAATCTGTTCCAGGCTTCTCTCCTAGGTTTTTGTAGCCTCAGGTGTTCCTTGAATTCTCTTCTCCCTGTATCTTTACACCATCTTCCTTCTGTACATGTCTGTCTTTGTGTCCAAATTTGCTTTTTATAATGACAGATTCATATTGGATTAGGGTTCATTCTAATGACCTATCTTAACTTGATCACCTGCAAAGATTCTAGTTCCAGAGAAGATCACTTTCACAGGTATTGGGGGCTAGAATTTAACATCTTTTTTGGGGGGGACACAATTCAACCCACAACATTTAGTGTGTCCTTCTGGGAGGACCTGAGCTAACACAAAGGGAATTCAGAAATTTCAATAAGTCTATTTATATTTAAAACATGCATCACTTCTAGAATTACCATTTGTCCTAGTTGTAGTTTTGAAGATGGAAAATCCTGTATTCTTGAAGCTATAAAAAGTGCTAGACATAGTTAAATTAATCTAATGGAACCTAATTATACTAATTAGATGCATTTAAACATTTTATCAGAAATACCCGACAATATTAATTTTAAGGAACAGCTATTTTAAGGTATGCCAGAGATAGGATAATTTAATTTTTCCTTTATTTTGAATAATAGTGAGACGTATTTAGTCTCTTTCTGCTTTCACAAACTGTGTTCCATGGAATACAATCTTTCTGTGAGACATAATAGATACTAAAAAGTGGGGGGGGAGAGAGGTAGAGATCAAGATGACAGAGTAGAAGGATGTGAAGTTCATCTCCTCACACAAATACATCAAAAATACAACTGCATGTGGAATAATTCTCACAGAATACTTACTGAACACTGGCAGAAGATCTCATACAACCAAAGGTGCAAGAAAGATCACCACATAACTGGGTAGGACAAAAGAAAAAGAACGGGAATCAGGATGGGACCTGACCCTGGAGGGAGCTGTGAAAGAGGAAAGGTTCCCTCGCCCTGGGAAGACCCTTCACTGGCTGGGAGATGCGCCGGACAGGAAGGGAGCAGCAGAGGCTCAGAGAAGAGTGCAGCAGCCAGCCTGCGTCCGGCAGAACGGAGAGACATCAGCTCAGAGGGTTGTGGCTACCTCGCTGCACTCCCCAGCCAGAGACATGCACCTCTGGTGTGCACAGCAGCTAGATGCTGAAACTCAGGATTCAGCAGACAGACCCAGGGAGAGGACTCAGCACGGCTGCATGGAGACAGCCCAAAGGGCCTGAAATGTGGTCCAAGCCACAACTGGGGGTGTGTTTGATTCGCCTTCCCCATACTGCCTAGTCTTTAAAAAATTACTAATAAAGGAACTAAAGATTTCATTCCTCTGTCATCATCAGGCATGGTGATGTGCCCTTAGTTGGTCTAATTGTAGTCTCTCTGTCTACTCAAGTTCCCAGGGAAGAGGCTCTCTTCTTACAAGGGTTGTAAAGTGTGGGATGTGAAGTCCTAAATGTCTCTATATGAGCTGGGTTCTTCTTACCACCACCTTATCAACTTGTGCCTCTCCCTCCCTTATCTACTAACCTCTGGCCAAAAAGGCCTTCAGATTCTCAGATGCTTTTAGTCTTATCTTGACTGAGGACTCTGCCCAGAATGCCCTCTCTTCTTCCCCTGGCCACTCTTGCACTTGGTCAGCTCATCCTTCAAACCCTGGCTTAAACATCCTCATTAGACATGCCTTGTACCATCCCTGAGGTCTCTAAAGCATTAGTAAGTCAACATATCCAAATCCAGGTTCATGATCATCTCCCCAGACGTGGTCCTCCAGCTCTGTGAACAGTTCCACCATCCATAGAGTTGCACAAGCGAGCATCACTAGTCTTGATCTGCTAGTGACGATTGTGTCTACCCTATAGGTAGAGCCATCTGAGAGCTGAAGATGCAGAACGCTGGCTCCAGCTGTGACTGACACTCTTGAATAAGCAAGCCAAGACATCTGCTGTCCTTCTTAAGCGAGTTTGAACAGGGTTTCTATTACTACATCCAAAACAGTCCAAGTTAAAAGTTTATTATCATCATCATCCCCATCATTAATATGTTTGTTGTTATTATTGTTATCTATTTGGAAAAAGAAGCAAACCCATCTCTGTAGGAGATGTGCATATGAACTCATTAGTGAATAACACAGTAGCCTTGATGCCAAGTCAGAGCTTCATCCAGATAAATGGGTTTAGGGGCTAGAACATCAGAAGTGAGCTTTCTCGCTCAGGTTTCACTGCCCTTAACCTTCAGCAGTGCTCATTTTTCACATTCACCAAAACCTTTTCACTAAACTTTTAGTAGTCCATTCATTCGTCCACCTGGGTGTCACTGGGAGTGATTTAGAAAGATTACAGATCTCTGTGCCTTTCCATTGTCCTTAGAACACAGACAAAAATCTAGCCTGAGATCTCAGGGCAGCATGAACCACAAATGCCATGACGTTAAGTCTAATCTCTATAGGGGGACGAAAGTGGTGTGGGGAAGACTGGGTGGAACACATGACCTAGGGTAAGTCCATCAGCACATTCAATGATCCTGGCCACGGTGACTGATTCAGCAATGGGCATGTAACCTCATTTTGACCATCAGCTTGAGAAACCAAGGATATATATATGCTGAGAATGCTGAGACAAAGACTCTCTTTCCTGAATAAGTGTGAAACCCCAGAAACTTATGACAACCATCCTGGGACCCCAAGGTGAATCAGCCTTAGGATGCAGTTGAACCTGGGGAATAAAAAGCAGAAATGGTGAAGAAATACCTGGACCTCTGTCAGAGTGTTGAGTTACTAGATCAAGCCTCACGTGGAGCCAGATACTCCTGACGTTTTGGTTGCTTGAATGAATATATTTCCTTTATAGTTTGAGCCTGTGTCACAGACTTTTCTATAATTGCAACTAAAGCATCCTAAGAGATTTATTTTTATATACATCCTTTTTCTGCAAGAAGAGTCAAATTTTTCATCAGATTCTGAAGATATCTGTGACCCCTAAGAATATTTTAAAACCCTGGACTAAAGAATTTCTAAGATTTTTTTGCAACATTGGCATTCTGTGATCTTCCAGTTGATTTTGTTTTAAATTCCAACTTTAGCTGATAATGCATGAAACTAGGCAATCTAAAAATATGTTTTCAAATAAAAGTGGATTTCTCTATTATAAAAAGAAACATTAGAAAAATATTTGAAAATATGAAAAAATATTAAATAACAGAGAAAGCGATTGTTAATATTTGGGGGTTATTTTTCTATGCACTTTACACATAATTTTATGGAAGTTTTAATGTGGGGAAGCTCATAATATATATACATATTTTTTCATCTGGCTTTTTGCACTTGACATTATAACATAAGCATTTCTCCAGATTATTAGAAACCTTTTGTAAACATCCTTTTTAGTGGCTGCATAACCTCCTACTGAGCACTATAATTTCCTTAATGTGAGACAAACTGAGGTTGTTGCTTTTCTGATCATTTCTCATTTTTGAAAATGGAGTCTTGCCTGAACGTAAATGAAGGAACTACCAATGGTGGAAGTGTTCATGGCTATGGCAAGTCAAGGCATGGGGGAGACTGGGGAAGGAGGTGGGGACACACCAGGATGCTCCAGAGCCCTTCTGCCCTCTCTGGGTGTCATCTTCACCTTTCTCTTATTGCACAATACCTTCCTCTTGTTCTGAGGCCACACTGAAGCTTATGGCCATTGGTGGCCTTCAAGTTCCAGGTTCAGTTACCTGGAGAGATTGACTCTAGATAAATCCTGGCTTCAACTAGCTTGAGTCAGGCACTCACCCTCAGCCCATTCAACTCTGCCAGGGTAAAGAGTGGAGGGTACACTGTCACACTGTACAGAATGCTTGCTAGGAACTCACCACCATGGATTTGGGCCTCACCCATGTTAATCACAAGAATGAGCGGTGCCCAGGATTTAAAAAAAAAAAAGACTGGGCTTATTTACTCATGCGCTTAGAAAACAGCCTCAAATTGTTCACCAAAACAAAACAGGTTACAAATATAACACCACCCTCCCCATACACCCGATCCTCAATTTCTCCACTATTCTTTGCACTAAATACCAGCCTCTAGAGATGACTTCCCCAACAACTATGAGTTTTCCTGCTGAGCTCCATGCAGTGCTTGGATTACAAGTTACATTTTTCATTACCATGGTTTTTCTTACTCATTTTCTGCCCAATTTCTTCAAGATCAGACTCAGCTGAGGCTACCCTATGCTAATTTTCAAGTATATATGGGCTTTCTTATTGTGTATAACACAAAACACTTCTCTCTGGGATCTGTCCTGACACAGAGCTAAAAAGTTAGCTTATTCTGTATACTGGATTCATTAGGCTTTTTTGGTTTGTTTGTTTTGTTTTTGGTGGGAACAGAAAGGTTGCTTTATTTCAGAGGCCAGCAACCAGGGGAGAAGGTGGATTCGTCCCCAAGAACCAACTCACAATTGCCGTTTAAGGGGGCAAGAACTTTTTTTTTTTTAACATCTTTATTGGAGTATAATTGGTTTACAATGATGTGTTAGTCTCTGCTGTATAACAAAGTGAATCAGTTATACATATACATATGTTCCCATATCTCCTCCCTCTTACATCTCCCTCCCTCCCACCCTCCCTATCCCACCCCTCTAGGTGGTCACAAAGCACCGAGCTGATCTCCCTGTGCTACGCGGCTGCTTCCCACTAGCTATCTATTTTACATTTGGTAGTGTATATATGTCCATGCCACTCTCTCACACCGTCCCAGCTTCCCCTTCCCCCTCCCCGTGTCCTCAAGTCCATTCTCTATGTCTGAGTCTTTTGATGTCTCCTGCCTGACTCTGGCTACCCCACGGGTTGCAGAAGTCAGAGTGCAGAAGGCAGTGCAGGGAGGACAGGTGAGAGAAAAGGAACAGAGGATTTAAGGAACTCCTCTGGGCTCCACTGCATACCTTGTAAATATTCACTAAGAACTCTCTGAAGATTCAACTCTTTTGAAGGGCACAGTTAATAAATGTGTATCTCTAAGGAAACATAAAAGAGCTGGGGTAGCCGGTTGCTTCCTGATCTAATCAATAGCTACACATCTCACATTTATTAACTGTTCACAGTCTGAATGGCATTGACTGAAGAGCTTTCCTTCCTTCAACAGTCTTCCTCCTCACCAAAAAAAATTAATTAGGAACTGTACTAGGTGATGTAAGTGACGCAAATAGAAATAAGGCAGCCTGAATCCTAAAGAAGTTTCCAATCTGATGGACGAGCAAAAGGTTACAAGGAGGTACAAAGTAGAATCAGAGCTTGGACAAAGAAGGTGATCATTCTGAATGTGAGATTAGAAAAGTTTAGGGAGCAAATAAAATTCACTCTAAGTCCCTAAAAGTAGATACGATCTGGATGAGGGTAAAAGGGATGGGGTAGGTATGGAGAACATAGTCAGGTAAGAGAATAACACAAATAAAAATGAAAGCGATGGTGAAAAAGAAATGGGGCTGTTCAGAGACCATTGGGCTAAGGCATTTGAGCTTTATCTTCCAGGTGATGAGAGAGTCATAGAAGGTTTTCCAGTTGGGGAAAAAAACAGGGTCTATTTTCACTGAAAGAAAGTCACCCTGGAGGCAGCTGAAATGGTTGACTTAGGAAGGGAAGAGAGATTAGAGGCAGAGAAAGCAGTTGAGAGGTTGTGTTATGTTTAAGGCAAGAATGCCCAGGACCAGAATTTTGGCAGTAACAAAAGAAACGATAGAAGAAAACTATGACCTAAGCTTTACGCTTACAACATGTGCTTGAAATTGTTTTCCTGTTCGAGTTCAAAGGAAGGAGGGATTTGTGTGGGCTAGACTGTCAGGGAAAGAGGAGAAAGTTCTTAAGGAAAAACAAATGTACAATTTATTGAAACTGGATGAGGAGGCAGCACTTTATTAAGTATTTCTATGCATCTCTAATTCGGCTTAACATGAGCGCTGTATAAAATCTAAATATTTGATGAGAAGGGAAGAGAGGAAGGAAGGGATGTTGGAAACACCATAAACAGTGGCTCTGAGGCCTGCTAAACATACTTGCTCAGAAAACCTAGCAGGTCAGGCTAATTACCTTTAGTGAGAGCTAAAATCAGATGGATATGACAGAACTGAAGGATGAGCTTCTTGACCATCACATACGGCTAAATACGGTGATGATCCATTGTTTGTCGAGCAGGGTAGTGTGGGGTTGTAGAGGTGTCGTGAGTCAAGTGGTCTAAGGGTGGTCTGTGATTTACCGCATAAAAGAGGGTGTCATCTCCTTTATGGCTGTTTCCTTTATCCATCAACCAAGATCTTCCTTACCGTATTGGAAGGAAGAACATTTGCCACCAAAATGACTGACCAATATTTGGAAACACAGGCCACGAGCAAACCTTTTAAGAAAGACCCCGGCATGTTCTACTCCCTCTCTGTTTGCAACTCTACAAGTGAGAAGACAGTGTTGGACAAAGAGTAAACTATCAGGCTGTTTCTGTGGAGATGCTGGTTATCTTTGCTTAGGAGTTTCTCCATGGGTAAAATGAGGTTTAATTATCTGCCCTGTTTTTGTAAAAGTGCTCTTGAGGGGACTGAATGATACAAGGTGTGTGCAAATGTCTTGAAAGCAAAATGCGCAAAGTAAACCGCACACAGTCAAGAAATATTAGATTCAAAATTTCAACCTAAGTGGACTGCAACTGCAACAGAAAAAAAAAATTGCAAAAACAAAACGAACCCTTTTCTTGTATACATAGTACGTGCCAACCACTGGGCTAGAGGTTTTACACGCATAATCTCATTAGATTCTCATAATCTGAGATTTTTATTCCTCTTTTTCACATGAGAACACTGAGACTAAGAGAAGTGAAGGGCCAGGTTCAACATCACGTAACTAGTAACAGAATGGAATTTGAACCCAAGCTAGCTCCTATTAGAACTTAATCATGCAACCGCTATACTACACTGCCCCTGAGGGGCCCCAAGCATGAGAAATGAGGCATGGGATGAGTACGTTATAAGTACACTGACATACGCAGAGCAGAACAGTAGAAAATAACTGTGGTACGAAAGAATGGGTGGATGAATAGGTGGATAAATTTATATATTTACTGATATAAAGGCCTCCCATTTTGCTCTCAAATTATCTTCTGCTAACTTGTATTATTTTTAAATTCTTTTTATAGTATTACTCATAAAAAGATGGAAAATGACTTTCGAGGAACAGATTCTCAAAATTACTAGAATAAAGCATTTTAGAGATTCACAATGAGACAGTGCCTTGAAGCCAGCCAGCCCTTTGACATCCCGTTTCTAGGCATGGCAGATCCAAATCTCTCCAGTTTCCTGGTCCAGTAACTATTCTATCCTCAAAGGCTGCTCTGGAAAAGATCAGTCTCGCAGGCTTCCAGAAGGACATGTCCATGGAAAATGTTAAGGTATTTACACGGCTCTGTCACAAACCAGTAAGTACCATTAATGGATGCATTTATGGTGCTGCTATAAATTCTATATGTTCCGTACGCTAAGTAAAACTTTCTCTATCTTCTAGTTGTTTTGTCTGTGGAAGGGGAGAGGTAGTACATTTCTAGTTCTACCACTAAGTGACAGTATGATCCGGGGAAGTTCACCACCTCTTTGAGCTTCAGTTTTCTGACCCATAAAATGGGAACAATAATGGGGCTTGGGCTTCCCTGGTGGTGCAGTGGTTGAAAATCTGCCTGCCAATGCAGGGGACACGGGTTCGAGCCGTGGTCTGGGAAGATCCCACATGCTGCGGAGCAACTAGGCCCGTGAGCCACAACTACTGAGCCTGCGTGTCTGGAGTCCGTGCTCCGCAACAAGAGAGGCCGCGATAGTGAGAGGCCCGTGCACCGCGATGAAGAATGGCCCCCGCTTGCCCCAACTAGAGAAAGCCCTCACACAGAAACGAAGACCCAACACAGCCAAAACTAAATAAGTAAATTAATTAATTAAAAAAAAATAATGGTGCTCATCTCTACGGCTATTCTGAAGATAAAGTGAAATAATATACATTAAGTATTTAATGTGGTACCAGGAATATAGTCATATTCCTTAACTGTGCACTGGTTTATAATTATTACTGTTATCATTAGTGATCCATTTACCTGGAGAACCTTCATGACCCATCCTCCAGCAGCAAAAGTGCCTGTTCTGTAATCATTAAGATGTTTCTCTTAAAAAAAAAAAAAAAAAAAGGAAACAGTATTTTTTTTTCTTCCACTACTAATTTATCTGAAATGAAAATTTTATCAGGTATCTCACACCTGATAAAATAAAAGGGAACCAAGTGACTTGCAACCCCTCCACAATG
The DNA here is from genome assembly GCF_008692025.1 of Phocoena sinus. Lineage (NCBI taxonomy): Eukaryota > Metazoa > Chordata > Mammalia > Artiodactyla > Phocoenidae > Phocoena > Phocoena sinus. Next base: position 40,684,600 of record NC_045765.1, read on the forward strand.
CCTATAAATTGTAGGTGGGGTGTTCATGTTCTCAGCATGTTATAGTCCTTCCAAGGTACGAAGAGGAATGACCATCGGATAAAGTGCCAGAGACACAGGTGGCCCCGACGGCAAGAGTGAAAGGCTTGTTGGGAACAGTAAATTAGAGTCCGGTCGCCATGGCTCCCCACCATACAATACAGTTGATTTTAGCATTGCAGCACCACATCCTATGGTTAGCACAATGCCCGTGACTTAGGCTTTCCACAGTTCCTGATGCCTTTTCCTTTGGGCTCAAAGTAGTAATCCTTCAGTAGAAGAATGGTATTTCATTTCACAGCCAGTTCTTTTTGGATCTCAGAGTTTCTCAGAACTTAAAGCCATGTAACTGATCGGGCAGAGATCCAGATCAGTTGGGGTTGTGGACAACGTCCAGAACGACAGAGCTAAGATGGTAATAGAGCTGCAGTTCTGCACCAGGATTTGACACTGTGGGTCAGGAAGTGAGGGTGTAGGAACAGAGGTTCTTAGCAGTCACTAGTGTGAACTATAGCATCCTAACTCTGGAAAGGCTTTAGGGAATCCTGTCATTCCCAGCTGGCAAACGGGTGGCCTCAAGTCAGAATACACCCAAAGGAGACTTTTGTTTGATGCACACAGCTTTTAAAGATTAATTTGTAGGAGAGAGTAACATTTAAAATTGGGAAATTACAGATAAAAATCTAAATTTCCTGGCTCCTCATAAAGAATCGGAAGACTGTGACAATCCTAGGTCCAGTAGCAACAATCTGAGTATCAGATGCCCCCTTCAAGGCTTTACCAGGGTCCTCATCACCTCTCAAATCTCCTCAACATCAAGGCCAAAGGAGAGCCATCACTTACACTGAGAGTGTACTATAATATTTCCGGTAAACACATTTCCATCAGAAGTAGGGGAGTACAATATAGACCGAGAGAGCTTGTTTTTTCCAAGAAAGATGGCAGAGAGTAAATTGTAAGGACAATTTCTATGCATTTAATATCCAAACAAACCATGCCTTTTTGTAAAGAATGTAATTTAAGACAGACACAACTGTGAAACAAACACATCCTGGTTTAGTCATGATTCACCTATCTGGTCCCACTGATATCTGAGTTTGTAGCCCTGGGCTAATCTGACTGCATCATTGTACAGGAGGAAAAACTGAGGCCCAGAGAAAATGCCAAACCTCAGGAACACAGACCTCAGAGTGTCCTTGACCACTCTAGCACCAGGATATAAATCTATGAAAAAGTAACTCACAGTAAACTAGCAGGTGTCCAAGTGAATGGTTTGTGCTAAAAAGACAGACAGTGGAATAAAGCAGTCAGGAAGAGTGGGCATAGGAGTAGGGTTTGACCTAAATTTTGAAGGAAGGTATTTTGGACACATCATAGGCAACATCACGTGCAACACTGCAAATCCTTTAGGTGGTGACCAGCTCTGTGGAGCCTTCGATCAGCTTTGCACAGGTCCTGCTCTGAGGCTTGGCATTCACACGCGCACAACCCAAAAGTGCATGGGTGTTAATACTCCTTGGAGTAATCACTGAATAAAGGGGATGGGAACTAATGGCTAAATGTGTCCCTCTTTATTTCCTCCAAGTTCACACTTGTAAGACAACCTCATATGACTTCTCAAAAGCAACACTCTCCTGGTGTGGAGAAAAGGGAACCCTCCTGCACCACTGGTGGGAATATAAATTTCTGCAGCCGCTATGGAGAACAGTATGGAGGTTCCTTAAAAGCTAAAAGTAGAGTTACCATATGATCCAGCAATCCCTCTCCTGGGCACATATCCAGAGAAAACTCTACTTCGAAAAGATGCATGCACCCCAATGTTAATAGAGCACTATTTACAATAGCCAGGACATGGAAGCAATGTAAGTGTCCATCGACAGATGAATGGATAAAGAAGATGCGGTACATATAAACAATGGAATATTACTCAGCCATAAAAAAGAATGAAATAATGGCATTTGCAGCAACATGGATGGACCTAGAGATTATCACACTAAGTGTAGTCAGTCAGACACAGAAAGACAAATACCATATGATATCACTTATATGTGGAATCTAAAATATGATACAAATGAACTTATTTACAAAACAGAAACAGGTGCACAGTCATAGAAAACAAACTTATGGTTACCAAAGGGGAAAGAGCGGGGAGGGATAAATTAGGAGTTTGGGATTAGCAGATACAAACTATTAATACTATACATAAAATAAACAACAAGGTCCTACTGTATAGCACAGGGAATTATATTCAATATCTTATAATAAACCATAATGGAAAAGAAAATGAATATATCTATATTATATATAGATATCTGAATCACTTTGCTATACACCTGAAACACAATATTGTAACAACTATACTTCAATTTTTTAAAAAAGGAACACCTTCCTGTAATGGTTGCCAATCCAATGACACACTTCTCTTCTTCCTCCTCCAGTGTTAGTTCAGGCTGCTATTACAAAAATGCCATAGGCTGGGGGGCTTAAACAACAAACATTTATTTTTCACAGTTCTGGAGGCTGGGAAGTTCAAGATCATGACACCAGCAGGTCTGGTGTCTAGTGAGGACCCACTTCCTGGCTTTTAGACAGCTGCCTTCTCACTGTGCCCTTACAAGAGGGAAAAGGAGAGGGAGAGGGATAAAGAGAGGGAGAGGGAGAGCGAGAGGGAGAGGGAACAGGAGAGGGAGAGGGAGAGGGAAAAGGAGAGGGAGAGGGAAAAGGAGAGGGAGAGGGAGAGGGTCTTTTGTGTCTCTTCTTACAAGAGCACTAATCTCATTCATGAGGGATCCACCCTCTTGACCTAATTACCTCTCAAAGCCCTTACCTCCAAATACCATCACACTGAGGATTAGGCTTCAACATATGAATTTTGGAAGAACACAAACATTCAGTCCATAGCACCCAGTCACCCTAATCATCATTCCTGGTAACAGGGAACATATCCCCCAATAAACTACTGTCCCAGAAGCCTTCATCTCAGGCCTTGCTTTAGGGAACTGAGGCTAAAACACAAAGTTCATTGGTAGTAGAAAGTAGATATCATTCCAAATAGGAAGGAAGGCAGGTGGTATTCAGAGGACAGGACTGCATATCTACAATGTAACCCTTTTTGGCAAAAGAATACCTAGGAATAACTGGTTTCCTTGGTATTTTATCATACAAACTCTTGTAAGTTTTAATTAAAGGATGTTAGAAATGTCCTAAGAACATCCTGCTCAGTGACTCATTCCCAAAAGTAGTTGAAAGAGAACTGTAAGCTTAAAACACCACAGGAGTTAGGATTGAGGTTTATTTTCTTTTCACTTTAATAGTCAAGTCAAAATATTTAAGAAATTTTCAACTGAATACAACAGCCAAAATTTTTAGAATTCTCTCAAGATGTCCAAAAATTCAAATTATGTCATTATTTAAGACAGTGTTTTATATTTTAAGTGGGTTTTAATTTTATAGTCTGGTTTGACATTTCTTGATAATTTTTATGGTGAAGTCTAGGTTTTTTTCCTTTCAGGATACCAAAGGTAAGATTCAGAATGCTTTCTAAAGGCGCTTAGTCAGGAAAACATGTGTGTGTGCTATTTGACAGTAGATGAAGATAGTTCTGTCTAGCACTCCTCCCTGGATGACCTTAGCCAAGTTCCTGTCCCTCTGTGCCTCAGTTTCCACTCTGTCAAATGAAGGACCCTAACCATATTCTTAGGAGGAAACCCATACATTTTGTAGTTCAGCCCTACGGTGTGAATCCCTTAATGAGACATCCCAGAAAACTAAACATCCCTCTTCAGCATGAATATTCCCCAAAGACCTCCATCACATGCTTTCCAAAAGAGCCTTGTTTTGGAGTGTGCTAACCTTTTCCTACTGGCCAAAGTGCCAGTTTAAAATTCTCTTGAATGGAGGAAAGACAGTTGTTTGTTTTGTGCTTACTTACTTACTTGTTTATTTATTTGGCTTACAGCAGACTTGCTCCAAATATAATTCAATGTGGCAAAGAAGTTTCACAAGTCTAAGAGTCCCGAATTCACCAAAGGTGTCAATGACTTTCTTGCTATGCTTTGTTTTATGTTCATTTTAGTTAGCTCTGAAATTTCCTTCCAAAACACTCTTGGATTTTTGTGGCTTTAATGAATTCCCCGGTCTGCAACACTAAGAAACATTGTTTTCCCCCAAACACGACATGATTCCTCAGAGCACTGGAAGTGGCGTGACCTGACTGGTGGTAGATACACACCCTAAAAACCCACCTCTGCCCCCATGTAAGCCTGATTCTACTTATTTCTCTGGCCTTCGATCTATATTTCATGTCCAGCATCAGTATAGCTGGGACTAAATATCAGTTATATTAATCCCAGTCTTGGCCTCAGGATAATACTTCAAAAACTCTTCTCAGAAGCAAGTGCATGGCAGAGCGTTCCTGGCCCTCTCCTTGACTCCAGCCTGGGAAGGTCTGGAATCAGGCACTGGCTGGGTCCTCTGGTGTGGGTACCATCTGATGAAGCATCTGTAGGTGTCACAGCCTGGCTGACATCCAGATCTTTCCTTCTGGCTGGACTTCATTGGCCAAATGTGGCCTTTTAGCTCACATCTGTCCTCCAGGCTGGCCACATAGTGGTTACTAGTATTTTGGCAGAGTGTAAAAGCGCCCCCATTACAGCTGTCTCTGGGTGGTCCTGCACATCCAATCCTCTTAATTAGGTGACTTGTCTTAAGCTCACTATTCAGAATCTTGCCCCCAAATGCAACAGTATAGTCTTCCCCATAGAGATTTTGCACATTTTTCACTAGATTCACTCCTAGGTACTTGGTATTATGCTTGCTTCTATAATAAAATCTATATTTTAAATTTCTTTTCCTATTTGTGTCTGGTTTATGGAACCATAACTCGATTCCTACAGTAAAATTCTGTGATAACAGGCTCAGTAGTAATGCAGATTTGGATATAAAACCGTTGGTGTTTGAGTTCTCTGTCTGGCCTCCATTCTCATACGTATGTGGCCTAAAGTTTGTGTCTTCTGGGGGCAGGAGAGACATAATTAGGAAGTGACTGCTTCAGCTTCATGGCCATGTGGGACTTCCCTGGGTCAGTATATAGTCAATTGGGTAAAGACTAAGTTTCATCATTGTAATTTTGTACTTGGTGGGTCAACAAACATCATCTAAATTATTTTACTTTACATGAACCTCACCAGAAACGAACACTTACATTTTACTGAGTGCATTTTTGGACCACACTTATAACATTATGGTGGGATATTGAAGCATACTGATTTCATTCCCAGCAATCTTGCTAAATTTGTTTATTGCCTCCAATACTTTGCTATAGATTCCTTAAAATTTTCTATGTCTGCTATAAATAATAAAATTACGGCGGGGGAGACCTTCAAGATGGTGGAGGAGTAAGACATGGAGATTACCTTCCTCCCCACAAATACATCAAAAATACATCTACAGGGCTTCCCTGGTGGCGCAGTGGTTGAGAGTCCGCCTGCCGATGCAGGGGACGCGGGTTCATGTCCCCGTCTGGGAAGATCCCACATGCCGCAGAGCGGCTGGGCCCGTGAGCCATGGCCGCTGAGCCTGCGCGTCCAGAGCCTGTGCTCCGCGACGGGAGAGGCCACAACAGTAAGAGGCTCGTGTACCGCAAAAAAAAAAAAAAAAAAAAAAAAAAAATAAAATGTACATGTGGAACAGCTCCTACAGAACACCTACTGAATGCTGGCAGAAGACCTCAGATTTCCCAAAAGGCAAGAAACTCCCCACGTACCTGGGTAGGGCAAAAGAAAAAACAGAGACAAAAGAATATGCACAGGACCTAAACCTCTGGGAGGCAGCTGTGAAGGAGGAAAAGTTTCCACACACAAGGAAGACCCTTCACTGGTGGAGACAGGGGGTGGCGTGGGGGAAGCTTTGGAGCCACAGAGGAGAGCGCAGCAACAGGGGTGCGGAGGGCAAAGGAGAGAGATTCCTGCACGGAGGATCAGTGCTGACCAGCACTCACCACCCCGAAAGGCTTGTCTGCTCACCCGCCGGGACGGGTGGGGGCTGGGAGCTGAGGCTCGGGGTTCGGAGTTCAGACCCAGGGAGAGGACTGGGGTTGGCTGCGTGAACACAGCCTGAAGGGGCTAGTGCGCCACAGCTAACAGGGAGGGAGTCCGGCAAAAAGTCTGGAGCTGCCTAAAAGGCAAGAGACCAATTGTTTCGGGGTGCGCAAGGAAAGGAGATCCAGAGCACCGCCTAAACAAGCTCCAGAGATGGATGTGAGCCACGGCTATTAGCGCAGACACCAGAGACAGGCATGAATCACTAATGCTGCTGCTGCAGTAACCAAGAATCCAGTGTGCAAGCACAGGTCACTATCCATAACCGCCCCCTGGAGCCTGTGCAGCCCACCACTGCCAGGGTCCCACGATCCAGGGACAACTTCCCTGGGAGAACACACAGCGCACCTCAGGCTGTTGCAACGTCATGGCAGCCTCTGCCGCTGCAGGCTCACCCTGCGTTCCAATTATGACTTCCGTACTCCTCCCTCCCCCCAGCATGAGTGAGCCACAGTCCCCTAATCAGCCACTGCTAATCAGCCGCTGCTTTAACCCCTTCCTCTCTGGGCAGGGAACAGGTGCCTAAGGACAGCCTACAAGCAGAGGTGGGACCAAAACGAAACCTGAACCCCAGGAGCTGTGCAAACAAAGAAGAGAAAAGGAAACTTCTCCATGCAGCCTCAGGAGCAGTGGATTAAATCCCAACAATCAACTTGATGCACCCTGTAACTGTGGAATAACTGAATAGATAATGTATCACCCCAAAATTGAGGTGGTGGACTTTGGGTTTGCTGTCTGTGACTGACTTGTTTCTGGTTTTTATGTTTATCTTAGTATAGTTTTTAGTGCTTGTTATCATTGGGGATTTGTTTTATTGCTTTGGTTGCTCTCCTTTTTATTATTACCTTTTAATTTTTTATCTTAATAATTTTTTTACTTTAATAATTTCAGTTTTTTATTTTTAGTTATTTACTTTTTTTTTTCTTTTTTCTCCCTTTTCTTCTAAGCCATGTGGCTAACAGGGTCTTGGTGCTCCGGCCTGGTGTCAGGCCTGAGCCTCTGAGATGGGAGAGCTAAGTTCAGGACATTGGACCAGCAGAGACCTCCTGGTGATATGTAATATCAACTGGTGAGAACTCTCCCAGAGATCTCCATCTCAATGCCAAGACCCAGCTCCACCCAAAGGCCAACAAGCTCCAGGCCTGGATGTCCCATGCCAAATAACTACCAAGAAAGAACACAACCCCACCCATTAGCAGAGAGGCTGCCTAAAATCATAATAAGTCCATAGACACCCCAAAACACACCACCAGCTGTGGTCCTGCCAACCAGAAAGACAAGATCCAGCCCCACCCACCAGAACACAGGCACCAGTCCCCTCCACCAAGAATCCTACACAAACCACTGAACCAACCTTAGCCACTGGGGCAGACACCAAAAACAAACGGGAACTATGAACCTGCAGCTTGCGAAAAGGACAGTCCAAACACAGTAAGTTAAGCAAAATGAGAAGACAGAGAAATACACAGCAGATGAAGGAGCAAGGTAAAAACCCACCAGACCAAACAACTGAAGAAGAAATAGGCAGTCTACCTGAAAAAGAATTCAGAGTAATGATAGTAAAGATGATCCAAAATCTTGGAAATAGAATAGAAAAAATACAAGAAACATTCAACAAGGACCTAGAAGAACTAAAGAGCAAACAAACATGGTAAACAACACAATAAATGAAATTAAAAATTCTCCAGATGACATCAATAGCAGAATAACTGAGGCAGAAGAACGGATAAGTGACCTGGAAGATAAAATAGTGGAAATAACTACTGCAGAGCAGAATAAAGAAAAAAGAATGAAAAGAACAGAGTATAGTCTCACAGACTTCTGGGACAACATTAAATGCCCAAACATTTGAATTATAGGGGTCCCAGAAGAAGAAGGAAAAAGAAAGGGACTGAGAAAATATTTGAAGAGATTATAGTGGAAAACTTCCCGAATATGGGAAAGGAAATAGTCAATCAAGTCCAGGAAGGACAGAGAGTCCAATACAGGATAAATTCAAAGAGAAACACGCCAAGACACATATTAATTAAACTATCAAAAATTAAATACAAAGAAAAAATATTAAGAGCAGCAAGGGAAAAGGAACAAATAACATACAAGGAAGGAAATCATATTAAACTTAACAGCTGATCTTTCAGCAGAAACTCTGCAAGCCAGAAGGAAGTGACAGGACATATTTAAAATGATGAAAGGGAAACACCTACAACCAAGATTACTCTACCCAGCGAGGATCTCATTCAGATTTGACAGAGAAATTGAAACCTTTACAGACAAGCAAAAGTTAAGAGAATTCAGCACCACCAAACCACCTCTACAACAAAGGCTAGAGGAACTTCTCTAGGCAGGAAACACAAGGGAAGTCAAAGACCTACAATAACTAACTACAAACAATTAAGAAAACTGTAATAGGAACACACATATAGATAATTACCTTAAATGTCAATGGACTAAATGCTCCAACAAAAAGACATAGACTGGCTGAATAGATGCAAAAACAAGACCATATATACGCTGTCTACAAGAAACCCACTTCAGACGTTGGGACACATACAGACTGAAAGTGAGGGGATGGAAAAAGATATTCCATGCAAATGGAAATCAAAAGAAAGCTGGAGAAGCAATTCTCATAGACAAAATAGACTTTAAAATAAACACTATTATAAGAGACAAAGAGGACACTAAACAATGATCAATGGATCAATCCAGGAAGAAGATAAAACAATTGTAAACATTTATGCACCCAACATAGGAGCACCTCAATACATAAGACAAATGCTAACAACCATAAAAGGGGAAATCAACAGTAATGTAATCATAGTAGGAGACTTTAACACCCCACTTACACCAATTGACAGATCACCCAAAATGAAAATAAATAAGGAAACACAAGCTTTAAATGATACATTAAACAAGATGGACTTAATTGATATTTATAGGACATTCCATCCAAAAACAACAGAATACACTTTCTTAGCAAGTGATCATGGAACATTCTCCAGGACAGATCATATCTTGGGTCACAACACAAGCCTCAGTAAATTTAAGAAAACTAAAATCATATCAAGTATCCTTTCTGACCACAATGCTATGAGACTAGTTATCAATTACAGGAAAAAAACTGTAAAAAATACAAAGACGTGGAGGCTAAAAATTATGCTACTAAATAACCAAGAGATCACTAAGGAAATCATAATATACCTAGAAACAAATGACAGTGAAAACACGATGGCCTAAAACCTATGGGATGGAGCAAAAGCAGATCTAAGAGGGAAGTTTATAGCAATACAATCCTACCTCAAAAAAACAAACATCTCAAATAGACAACCTAACCTTACACCTAAAGCAATTAGAGAAAGAAGAACAAAAAAACCCCAAAGATAGTAGAAGGAAAGAAATCATGAAGATCATATCAGAAAAAATGAAAAAGAAATGAAGGAATGATAGCAAATATCAATAAACTGAAAGCTGGTACTTTGAGAAGATAAACACAATTGATAAACCATTAGCCAGACTCATCAAGAAAAAAGGGGAGAAGACTCAAATCAACAGAATAGAAATGAAAAAGGAGAAGTAACAAATCACACGCAGAAATACAACAGATCATGAGGATTACTACAAGCAACTATATGCCAATAAAATGGACAACCTGGAAGAAAATGGACAAATTCTTAGAAAAGCACTACCTCCTGAGACTGAACCAGGAAGAAATAGAAAATATAAACAGACCAATCACAAGCACTAAAATTGAAGCTGTGATAAAAAATCTTCCAACAAACAAAAGCCTAGGACCAGATGGCTTCACAGGCAAATTCTATCAAACATTTAGAGAAGAGCTAACACCTACCCTTTTCAAACTCTTGCAAAATATAGCAGAGGTAGGAACACTCCCAAACACATTCTACGAGGCCACCATCACCCTGATACCAAAATCAGGAAAAGATGTTTACCAAAAAAAAGAAAACTACAGACCAGTATCACTAATGAACATAGATGCAAATATCCTCAACAAAATACTAGCAAACAGAATCCAACAACACATTAAAAGGATCATACACCATGATCAAGTGGTGTTTATGCCAGGAATGTAAGGTTTCTTTCAGTATACACAAATCAATCAATGTGATAAACCTATTAACAAATTGAAGGATAAAAAGCATATGATAATCTCAATAGATGCCGAAAAGCTTTGTGACAAATTCAACACCCATTTATGATAAAAACCCTCCAGAAAGTAGGCATAGAGGGAACTTACCTCAACATAATAAAGGCCATATGTGACAAACCCACTGCCAACATCATTCTCAATGGTGAAAAAATGAAATCATTTCCTCTAACATGAGGAACAAGACAAGGTTGCCCACTCTCACTACTATTATTCAACACAGTTTTGGAAGTTTTAGCCACAGGAAGTTTTAGCCACAGTTTTAGCCACAGAGAAGAAAGAGAAATAAAAGGAATCCAAATTGGGAAAGAAGAAGTAAAACTGTCACTGTTTGCAGATGATGTGACACTATACATACAGAATCCTAAAAATGCCACCAGAAAACTACTAGAGCTAATCAATAAACTTGGTAAAGTAGCAGGATACAAAATTAATGCACAGAAATCTCTTGCATTCCTATACACTAACAACAAAAGATAAGAAAGGGAAATGAAGGAAAAAATACCATTCACCATTGCAACAAAATAATAAAATACCTAGGGATAAACCTACCTAAGAAGGTAAAAGACCTGTACGCAGAAAACTATAAGACACTGATGAAAGAAATCAAAGATAACAGATAGAGAGATACACCATGTTCTTGGATTGGAATAATCAATGTTGTGAAAATGACTACCCAAACCAATCTACATATTCAATGCAATTCCCATCAAATTACCAATGGAATTTTTTGCAGAACTAGAACAAAAAAATCTTAAAATTTATATGGAGACACAAAAGACCCCAAATAGCCAAAGCAATCTTGAGAAAGAAAAGTGGAGCTGGAAGAATCAGACTCCCTGACTTCAGACTATACTACAAAGCTACCGTAAACAAGACAATATGGTACTGACACAAAAACAGAAATACAGATCAATGGAACAGGATAGGAAGCCCAGAGATAAACCCACACCCATATGGTCACGTTATCTTTGATAAAGGAGGCAAGAATATACAGTGGAGAAAAGACAGCCTCTTCAATAAGTGCTCCTGGGAAAACTGGACAGTCACATGTAAAAAATGAAATTAGAACACTGCCTAACACCATACACAAAAAGAAACTCAAAATGGAATAAAGACCTAAATATAAGGCCAGACACTATAAAACTCTTAGAGGAAAACATAGACAGAACACCCTATGACATAAATCATAGGAAGATCCTTTTTGACCCACTTCCTACCAAAATGGAAATAAAAACAAAAGTAAACAAATGGGACCTAATGAAACTTAAAAGTTTTTGCACAGCAAAGGAAACTACAAACAAGACGAAAAGACAACCCTCAGAATGGGACAAAATATTTGCAAAGGAAGCAACTAACAAAGGATTAATCTCCAAAATATACAGGCAGCTCATGCAGCTCAATATTAAAAAAAAACAAACAACCCAATCCAAAAACGGGCAGGAGACCTAAATAGACATTTCTCCAAAGAAGACATACAGATGGCCAACAAACACCTGAAAGGATGCTCCACATCACTAATCATTAGAGAAATGGAAATCAAAACTACAATGAGATATCATCTCACACCAGTCAGAATGGCCATCATCAGAAAATCTACAAACAACAAATGCTAGAGGGGGTGTGGAGAAAAGGGAACCCTCTTGCACTGCTGGTGGGAATGTAAATTGATACAGCCACTATGGAGAACAGTATGGAGGTTCCTTAAAATACTAAAGATACAATTACAGTATGACCCAGCAATCCCACTAATGGGCATATACCCAGAGAAAACCATATTTCAAAAAGAGACATGCACCCCAGTGTTCATTGCAGCACTATTTACAATAGCCAGGTCATGGAAGCAACCTAAATGCCCATCAACAGACGAATGGATAAAGAAGATGTGGTACATGTATACAATGGAATATTACTCAGCCATAAAAATGGAATGAAATTGGGTCATTTGTAGAGAGGTGGATGGACTTAGAGACTGTCATACAGACTGACGTAAGCCAGAAAGAGAAAAACAAGTATCGTATATTAACATAAAGATGTGGAATCTAGAAAAATGGTACAGATGAACTAGTTTGCAAGGCAGAAATAGAGACACAGATGTAGAGAACAAACATATGGACACCAAGGGGGGAAAGTGGGGGGAAGTGTGGAGGTGGTGGTGGGATGAATTGGGAGATTGGGATTGACATGTATACACTAATATGTATAAGATAGATAATTGATAAGAGCCTGCTGTATTAAAAAATAAAATAAAATAAAGTTTAAAATTTTTTTTAAATTAAAAAAAACAAAATATCTTCATTCTTCTTTACAGACAATTTGGGTAACTTATTTACTACCATCTTAACTTATATGCACTTGTTATGCTATTGATTCTTTGCTTTTTAAATTTCACAATATGTTACTATTACTTTTGTAAAGTTCATTACAGGAATAATTCAGAGATAGTGTGGATGTGGTTCTAGATCAACACAAAAAAGCAAGTATTCTGATTCACATGAAGTTTTTGGCTTCCCAGTGCATATGAGTTATATTTATAGTATATTGTAGTCTACTGAGCGCGTAACAGCATCATATGTAAAAATATATATATACCTTAATCAACAAATACTGCTGAAAGAATGCTAACCATCGCCTGAGACTTTAGTGAGTTGCAGTTGTAACATCAAAGATCACTGAGCACAGATCACCAAAACAAATGTAACAATCAAAACTTTAAAATATTTCAAGAATCACCAAAATGTGATAGAGACATGAAGTGAGCAAACGCTGTTGGAAAAATGGTGTGAATAGACTTGCTCAATGCAGGTTTGCCACAAAGCTTCAATTTATAAAAAACACAATATCTGCTAAGCTTAATAGTAAGGCCCAATAAAATAAGGTGTGCCTGTATATTTACTCTTTACTGTTTATTTCTTCTTGTATCTCAAATTTTACATCAGAGACAATTTCCTTCTTCTGAAGTTTCTCCCTTAGAATTTACTTTAGTGAGGACCTGATGGTAGCAAACTCATTTAGTAACTGATTGTGTGAAAATATTTTAATGTTTTTTAAATAACTTGAAAAATAGAAGATATTTCCTTGTAACACTGAGGATAGTATTCCACTGGCTTTCTAGCTTCCTTTTTGTTGTCAAGAATTTGGCTTTCGTTCTAGCACTAGGGCAGGCAAACTATACCCCACAAACAAATCCAGCCCATACCCTGTTTCCATTAACAAAGCTTTACTGTAATATAGCTAAGACCATTCATTACGTATCACCTATGGCTTCCCTCACACTAATGGCAGAGCTGAGTGGTTGTGACAAAACTACGTGGCCCTCGAAGTTCCAAACAAGTACTTTTTGGCCCCTTTTAGAGAAATTTTGCTGACCCCTAACCTAGCATCCACTCCCTTTGAAGGTAATTTATTTTCCCTGGCTTCTCTGAAGATTTTTTTTTTTCTGTAAATTTCTTCATGTTTATTACAATATGTTTTTTTATTTACTCTGCTTGAAAATTTTTGGAAATCTTGAATCTGTTAGTTGATATCAGTTATCAGTGCTTAGAAATTCTGAATTATTATCTCTTAGTTTTCTATTAGTACGTATAAAATTCACTAATCACTGGTTTCTAAAAAATACACATTTATGTTTCCCAATTTCTGCAGGAGGGAATTCAAGAGTGGCTTAGCTGAGCAGTTCTGGATCAGGGTCATTCATAAGATGGCTTTCACAAATCAGCTGAAGCTGCAATCAACCAAAGGCTTCCTAGAGCTGGCTTACCAAAGTGGTTAATTCACATGTCTAGTAAGTTAGTGCTGGCTGTTGGCAGAAAGCCTCAGTTCTCTTAACAATGGCCTCTACATACAACATAGTTTCCCAGGACATGGTGTCTGACTACCTACATAGTAATCAATCCAGGAGAAAGAGAGTTAGGCAGAAGCTTCTCTTTTAATGACTTCATTTTAAAGTTCCCACAGCATTACTGACACCACACTTTACTAATTAAAAGCAACTCACGGGCTTCCCTGGTGGCACAATGTTTGAGAGTCCACCTGCCGATGCAGGGGACACGGGTTCGTGCCCCGGTCCGGGAAGATCCCACATGCCGCGGAGCGGCTAGGCCCGTGAGCCATGGCCGCTGAGCCTGCACATCCGGAGCCTGTGCTCTGCAACGGGAGAGGGCACAACAGTGAGAGGCCCACGTACCACAAAAAAAAAAAAAAAAAAAGCAACTCACTAAATATAGACAACATGCAAAGAAGAGGTGAATTAAGCTTCATCTAGTAAAGGGAGGAATGTCAAAGAATATGAACATATTTGAAAACCACCATATTATCCCTTGTATTTTCCGCACTCCTATTTTCTCTCCATTTTTTTCTGGCACTCCCATTAAATATAGGTTAAGCCTTCTCACTGTATCTGTCTTTTACTTCTCTTCTGTATTTTCTAACTCTTTTTTCTCTTTCTAAACTATTGGTAACTTCCTCTGACCATCTTCTAGTACATTAATTCTTTCATCAACTATGTCTGATCTGCTATTAACCTCAACCATTTAGTTTTAAATTTCATTTTATTTCAATAGCAATTTTTTTGTTTGTTTGTTTGTTTTTGTGGTACGCGGGCCTCTCACTGTTGTGGCCTCTCCTGTTGCGGTGCATAGGCTCTGGACGCGCAGGCTCAGCAGCCATGGCTCACGGGCCCAGCTGCTCCACAGCATGTGGGATCTTCCCGGACCGGGGCACGAACCCGTGTCCCCTGCATCGGCAGGCGGACCCTCAACCACTGTGCCACCAGGGAAGCCCTATTTCAATAGCAATTTTTTGCTTAAAAATAAATTGTTTCTAGAGGGAAGTGCCCAAGATGGCATAGGAGGAAGACCCTGAACTCATCTCCTCCCACAGACACACCAAAATTACAACTACTTACAAAGCATCTATCTATGAGAACAAACTGAAGACTAGCAGAAAAGATTTTCCATGATGAAAAACATAAAGAAGGAACCACAATGAGATGAAATCAAAAGAAAGCTGGGTAGCAACACTTATATCAGACAAAATAGACTTTAAAACAAAGACTGTAACAAGAAACAAAAAGAACATAACATAATGATAAAGGGATTGATCCAACAAGAAGATATAACAATTATAAATATATATGCACCCAACACAGGAGCACCTAAATATATAAAGAAAATATTAACATAAAGGGAGAAACTGACAGTAACAAAAATAGTAGGGGACTTTAACACCCACTTACATCAATGAAAAGAACTTCCAAACAGAAAATCAGTACGGAAACAGTGGCCTTAAATGACATATTAGATCAGATGGACTTAATATATGTTATATATATATATATATATATATATATATATAATATATATAGAAAAAATATATTATATTATACATATATAATATATATAACATATAACATTATATATAAAATATATATAACATTCTATCAAAAGCAGAACACATTTTTTTCAAGCACACATGGAACATTCTGCAAGACAGATCACATGCTGGGCCACAAAAAAAAAGTCTCAATAAATTTAAGAAGACTGAAATCATATCAAGCATCTTTTCCAACCACAACAGTACTGGAGTAGAAATCAACAAAAGAATGAAACTACAAAAAAAAATAAATAAATAAAAAGGAAGCTAAACAACATGCTACTTAAAAACTAATGTCAAACTGAAGAAAGCAAAGAAGAAATTTAAAAATACCTAGAGACAAATAAAAACAGAAACACAATGACCTAAAATCTATGGGACAGAGCAAAAGCAGTTCTAAGAAGGAAGTTTATAGCAACACAAGCCTAACTCAGGAAACAAACAAAAAATCTCAAACAATCTAATCTTACACATAAAGGAACTAGAGAAAGGAGAACAAACAAAACCCGAAGTTAGTGGAAGGAAAGCAATACTAAAGATCAGAGTAGAAATAAATGAAACAGAGACTTAAAAAATAATGAAAAATACCAACAAACCTAAGAGCTGTTTCTTTGAAAAGGTAAATCTAATTGATAACCCTTTAGCCAGAGTCATCCAGAAAATAAGAGGGCCCAAAGAAATAAAATCAGAAAGGAAAGTGGAGAAGTTACAACCAACACCACAGAAATACAGACAATCATAAGAGATTACTGTGAACAATTAGGTGACAATAAAATGGACAACCCAGAAGAAATGGGTGAGTTCCTAGAAATGTACAATCTCCCAAGACTGAATAGGAAGAAGCAGAAAACATAAAGATCAATCACCAGTAATGGAACAGAATCAGTAATTTTTAAATTTCCCCAAAACAGAAATCCAGGACTAGACAGCTTCTGAGGTTAATTCTAACAACCATTTAAAGAAGGGTTAATATATACATCCTTCTCAAACTATTCCAAAGTGTTGAAGAAGAACGAATGCTTCCAATCTCATTCTATGAGGCCATCACCACCCTGATACCAAAAATTAGAGAAAGACACCACAAAAAAGGAAAATTACATGTTAATATTCCTGATGAACATTGATGCAAAAATCTTCAGAAAAATATTAGTGGACTTCCCTGGTAGTGCAGTGGTTAAGAATCTGCCTGCCAATGCAGGGGACATGGGTTCGAACCCTCGACTGGGAAGATCGCACGTACCGCAGAGCAGCTAAGCCCGTGTGCCACAGCTACTGAAGCCTGCATGCCTAGACCCCGTGCTCCACAACAAGGGAAGCCACCACAATGAGAAGCCCATGCACCACAACAAAGAGTAGCCCCGACTCGACGCAACTAGAGAAAGCCCGCGAGCATAAACGAAGACCCAAAGCAATCAAAAACCAAATTCAATGATATATTAAAAGGATCATATACCACGATCAAGTGGGATTTATCCCAGGGTGCAAGAATGTTTCAATATCTGCAATTCAATCAATGTGATACACCACATTAACAAACTGCAGAATAAAAAATCATATGATCATCTCAGTAGATGTAGAAAAAATCTTCTGACAGAATTCAACGTCCATTTATGATAAAAACTTTTCACAAAGTGGCTATAGAGGGAACATACCTCAATATAATAAAGGCCATATATAACAGACATAAAGCCAACATTATCCTCAACAGTGAAAAGCTGAAACCATTTTCTCTACGATCAGGAACAAAACAAGGATTGCCACTCTTACCACTTTTATTCAACATAGTGTTGTAAGTCCTAGCCTTAGCAATCACAGAAGAAGAAAAATACATCCAATTGGAAAGGAAGAAGTAAACCTGTCACTGTTTTCAGATTACATAATACTATATATAGAAAGTCCTAAAGGCACCAGCAAAAACTACTAGAATAAATGAATTCAGTAAAATGGCAGGATACAAAATACACAGAAATGTGTTGCCTTTATATATGCTAATAATGAACGATCAGAAAGAGAAATTAAGAAAATAATCATCGAAAAGAATAAAATTCCTAGGAATAAATCTAAATAAAGAGTTAAAAGACCTTTACCTGGAAAACTATAAGACACTGATAAAAGAAACTGAAGATGACACAAACAAGTGGAAAGATATGCCATGCTCATGGATTGGAAGAATTAATATTGTTAAAATGACCATATTACTCAAGGCAATCTACAGATTCAGTGCAACCCTCAACAAAATACCAATGGCATTTTTCACAGAACTAGAACAAATACTTCTAAAATTTGTATGGAAACACAATAAAACCCTGAATAGCCAAAGCAGTCTTGAGAAAGAATAACAAACCTGGAGGTATCACGCTCACTGATTTCAAAGTACAGGCATATTTTGTTTTATTGCACTTCACTTTACCACAGTTCACTGATATTGCATTATTTATAAATTGAAGGTTTGTGGCAATCCTGCACGAAGCAAATCTGTTTGTGCCATTTTTCCAACAGCATTTTTTCACTTCATATCTTTTTCATATTTTGGTAATTCTCACAAAATTTTGAACTTTTTCATTATTATTATATTCGTTATCATATTCTGTGATCAATGATCTTTGATGTTACTGCTACAACTCACTGAAGGTTCAAATGATGGTTAGCATTTTTTAACAATAAAATATTTTTAGGGAATATAAGGCTATTGCATACTTAATAGACTAGAGCATAGTGTAAACATAACTTCTGTATGCACTGGGAAACCAAAAAAATTGTGTGACTCTCTTTATCATGATATTCACTTTATTGTGGCAGTCTAGAACTGAACCCGCAATATCTCTGAGGTATCTCTGCCTGTACACTATATATCTATAGTAATCAAAACAGTATAGTACTGACACAAAGACAGACTTACAGATCAACAGAACACAATAGAAAGCCCAGAGATAAACCCACACACCTATGGTCAATTAACCTATGACAAAGCGGCAAGAATATACAAAGGGGAAAAGACAGCCTCTTCAGTAAATGGTGTTGGGAAAACTGGACAACTACATGTCAAAGTATCATACAGGACTGCTTTCTCATACCATATACAAAAATAAGCTCAAAATGGATTAACGATTAAATGTAAGACCTGAAACCATAAAATTCCTTGAAAAAAATGTGGGCAGTACACTCTTTAACATCAGTCTTAGCAATATTTTTTTGGATCTGTTTCCCCAAACAAGAGGAAAAAAAGCAAAAATAAACAAATGGGACCTAATCAAACGAAAACCCTTTTGCACAAGGAAGGAAACTATCAACAAAACAAAAACGCCACCTATTGAATGCCAGAAGACATTGTAAACTATATGTCCAATAACGGGTTAATACACAAAATATACAAAGAACTCATAAAACTCAACATCAAAAAACCAAAACCTCATTAAAAAATGGTCAGAGGACCTGAACAGACATTTTTCCAAAGAAAATGTGCAGATGGACAACAGACACTTGAAAAGACGTTCAACAAACTAATCGTTAGGGAACCATAAATCAAAACAATGAGATATCACCTCACACCTGTCAGAACTGCTGTCATCAAAAAGACAACACATAAGTGTTGGCAAGGATGTAGAGAAAAAGGAACCCTTGTCCACTATTGGTGGGACTGTAAATTGGTGAAGCCATGGAGGTTCCCCACAAAAATAAAGGTAGTACTGCCTTATGATCCAGGAATTTCACTTCTGGGTATTGACCCCAAAATAAAAAACACTAATTTGAAAAGATACGTGCATACCAATGTTCACTGTAACATGATTTACAGTAGCCAAGATATGAAAGCAACCTTAATGTCTATCAATGGATGAATGGATAAAGAAGATGTGGTATATACATACAATGGAATATTACTAAGATATGAAAAAAATTCTTGCCATTTGCAATAACCCAGATGGATCTAGAGGGCATTACACTATGTTAAATAAGTCAGACAGAGAAAGACAAATACTGTATGGCCTCACTTATATATGCAATCTAAAAAACAAAACATACAAACCAACAAAACAAAAACAGGCTCACCGATACAGAGAACAAGCAGGTAGTTGCCAGAGGGGAGGGGCATGGGGGCAAAGTAGGTGAAGGGGAATAAAGGTATAAACCTCCAGTTACACAATAAGTAAGCCACAGGGATGTAATATACAGCATAAGGAACATGGTCAATAATACTGTAATAAGTTTGTATGGGGACACATGGTTACTAGACTTATCATGGTGATTATTTCACAACATATGCAAATATCAAATCACTATGTAGTATATCTGAAACTAACCTAATATTGTATGTCAACAATATTTCAAAAAATAAAGCAGAAAATAACAACAAAGATACATAAACTGTTTCTAGATATTCTGTTTGGTTCATTTTCAGGTTTACTAAATTACCTCCAACAACCACGTATTCCTTGCAAAGAGCTTAAATTTTGTATTGTATTTCTTTAAACATAATCAGCAATGTTGTTTTCAGATCTGTCTCTGTTAGCACCAATATCTGAAGTCTTTGTGGGCTTAACTTCTGCTCTCTCTGCTGATTTCTAATCATTGAGCCTAGTCCTCTCATTGTGCCTCAATCTTGGAGTACATTGAACATTGTATTTGAAAAATTGTTTTGCTCTGCCATGTACCTGGGGACCACCAGGCATCCAGGAACATCTCTAAACAAGTTCAAGATTTGAGACTCCTTGGAAGACTTAGAATATTCAATCCCTGACTGTAACTTCTCAAAAGAGCTTTCCCGGTTCTTGTTCTTTCTCTCACAGTGAGTAGAGCCTTTGGGAGTTGCAGCTGAATATGGTCCCAGGATTGGTTAGACTCCCACCTTAAAGGGCCCTGGATTTTTATGTCCACTGTATCCCACAGAGTGACCAAATGACCTCCCTGAGGGAGCTCCCTGAGGGAGCACTTGGTTCAAGTCTTGGTTCTAAGTAAATGTTAGAGCCAAGACTTGAACCAAGGCTTTTGCATTCCCTTTATGCCATATCTGATCTCCACAATCAATAACTGTGATGATGACATTACTGTTCTTTCTTTCCCACAACACAACCTCCAGGAAAACATTTTACTTAGCAATGGTAAGTTATTATACATAACAGCCTAGATATTCTAGAAGAGCAACCCACAAATGCTGAAGGAGAAGCACTGCCTTTTACTATCTGGACTGTCAATGGTCAGAAGCAAAACTTTCAACCTGAGTAACTCAAGAGGTGACAGCTGACAAGTGGGAAAACAACTGTCTACCTCGAGTTAGTGTTGCCACTGTCGAAGAAATTTAATGGCACTGTTTATAAAATAACAGGGCATTTTCTCATGGCACATGTCAGCAGGGCATCTGATTGATACACTGCATTGTTTTCAATCACAGTTTTACGAGGCCCACATTAAATATTGAAAACTGAGCTATATATTTAGAACAGTAATTAGTGTGAAGCCGCCTCTGTGCCTTATCCTCTGTTAAGATTTTAAAGTAAACCAAGGATGATGAATATCTAATGCACTGTACCTCATTGTCATCTGATAATAAGATTTGTTATAGGGTTATAAAATGTTATGTTAGGTTCTTACGGAACATAATTAATATAAAATATAGCTGAGCTCCCAGGCAGAGCTGCCTGGTAATAAAAAAAAATAACAATAGAATGATAAGTGATATCAACCATTTCCTCCAAGGGCTTAGACGACAACCAGCCAAGAGATGAGAAGATGCATTTGAGAGCTAGATGCCCTCATGAAGCTCTAAAGAGGAAAGAAGGAAGAAGACAGTGAAAGAAGCAAAAGCAAACAAAGGAAAAGATGGAGGGGGGAAAGGGCAAGGAAATAGGGCAAACAGAAGAGGTAGAGAGTGACTAGGTGTGGGGATTATCCAAGGATCAGGTGGAAGTTCGGATGGAAAGAATGCTAAAGGCCTTTCCCACATGCAGATCCTAGGATCCTGTGTTCCCTCTAAAGGGGATCAGAATATGCAACCTTTAAAACATGCCACTTTGGCATAGGATTATTTTGAGCTAAAGGAAATTGAGAAAAAGCAGACCTGGAAGATCTCTCTGCCTTCCCCTATATCTGCCTAGAAGCAGGACATAAATTTCCCTTGTGAAGATGCCCTCCTTGTCCCATACCAGGAAGAGAAGACCAACCCTTATCACAGAGACAGAGATGGCACCGAAATGAGACTGCATAAGAAAATCTTACTAAGTAATCCTTTCTGTCATTAGTTTCCCCACACATTTCCTACTCACCTTCTCACAATTTATCACTCCTAAGACCCCAAACCCCCTTTCCTTTGTCTAATCACATGTCCTTTTGCTAAAATGCTCAATAAGCCCATTAGTCTAACCACTTCTTTGGGTTTTGCTTCCTTTCTGTGAAGCCCCCATGCACAAAAAATTTTAAATATTTACAACAATAAAAAACGTGTATCTCTTTTCTCCTGCTAATCTTTCTTTTGCCAATTTAATTGCAGACTCCAGTCTCAAACCTAAAAGGGTTAAGTTTTTCCTGCCCTATATCTCACGGTCAAAAACTTCAACAGCCATAGGGATCTCATGAAGCCACTGATTTCATCTTGAGCATTCTCTGAAAGAATCCAGTGGCTCTCCAGAAAAATCTCTGCTGTCCACAGAGTAAACTCTGAAAATAAAATAAGTATCACTTGGGGGCTTTCCTGGTGGCGCAGTGGTTGAGAGTCGGCCTACCGATGCAGGGGACGCGGGGTCGTGCCCCGGTCCGGGAAGATCCCATGTGCCGCGGAGCAGCTGGGCCCGTGAGCCATGGCCGCTGAGCCTGCGCGTCCGGAGCCTGTGCTCCGCAACGGTAGGGGTCACAATGGTGAGAGGCCCCAACGGTGAGAGGCCGGCGTACAAAAAAAGTATCACTTGGTAACAGTAAACCAAGACAAGAGTTTAGACACTGTTGTTTATTTATGGTTCATTTTTATCAATCAGAGACACAGGACAAACTGTTAGAAGAGATATCAAAATCTAATTTGTGGTCACAGGTTTCTAAACTGTTAGCATCAGAAGGGACTTTGGCAATCACAAGAGCATATGGTAGATTCCACATATAAGTGGTATCATATGATATTTGTCTTTCTCTGGCTTATTTCACTTAGTATGATAATCTCTAGGTCCATCCATGATACAAATGAACTTGTATACAAAACAGAAATAGACCCACAGACATAGAAAACTAACATGGTTACCAAAGGAGAAAGGTGGGGATGGATAAATTAAGAGTGTGGGATTAACACACACACACTACTATATATAAAATAGATAACTAACAAGGACCTACTATACAGCACAGGGAACTATACTCAATACTTTGTAATAACCTATAAGGGAAAAGAATCTGAAAAGAATAAATATAGATGTATGTATCACTCAATCACTTTGTGGTACACCTGAAATTAAGACAACGTTGTAAATCAACTATATTTTAAAAAATAAAATAAAATAAAATTAGAAAAAAAAAAGTATGGGAAAAAAATGTAAATAAATTTTACATAATTTCTTTATTAAAAAAAGAGCATATGGTAGTTAGGAGGGTGACCTGATAAGACAGATAAATTCATATTTGATTTCTACCATGCACTAACTGTGTGACAGTAGACTTTCTGGGCATCACTGTCCTCATCTATACAGCTTGCGGTTAATAATGACTAAAATAATGCAAGTCATGTACTTAGCACAATGACTGCATATTTTAAATACCAACAAATATGAACAAGAATGTTAACAGTTATGAAGGAAGAAGAAGAAGAGAAATCATCCATTTATCTTACCAATAAGACAGTTGTAAGACAGTATCTTACTGTATCAACTGTCTTATTGGTAAGACAGTATCTTACCAATAAGACAGTTGAGGGCCAAGGTGGTGAGATAGATTGTTAGAGACAATACAGCACACTAGTGCTGAAACTGAAGGTACTGCAAATAATCTTTTCCACTTTAAGTACAGCTGACCCCTGCACAATGAGGGGGTTAAGAGCACAATCCCCACACAATTAAAAATCCACAGATAAGTTTACTGTTGGCCCTCCACATGCATGGTTCCACATTTGTGGATTCAACCAAGCACAGATCATGTAGTACTAAAGTACATATTTAGGGGGAAAAATCTGTATGTTAGTGGACACTCTCAGTTCAAACCCATGTTGTTCAAAATCAATGGTAATAGTATTGGAGGAGAGCAAAATTTACCACCCCAAAATTTTTTTTTTTTTTTTTTTTTGCAGTACGTGGGCCTCTCACTGTTGTGGCCTCTCCTGCTGCGGAGCACAGGCTCCGGACGCGCAGGCTCAGAGGCCATGGCTCACGGGCCTAGCCGCTCCGCGGCATGTGGGATCTTCCCGGACCGGGGCACGACCCCGCGTCCCCTGCATCGGCAGGCGGACTCTCAACCACTGCGCCACCAGGGGAGTCCTAGGCTAGTTGTTTTTAAGAAACAAAGGCTCAGGAAGAGCTTTTACCTCCTTCCCCTTAAATGTCTAAAATAATTTAGATAGGGGGTCTATCCCAGGAAGAGGGCTCCCACCAGAGCTACCTACAAGACTACAAAAATTGGGTAGTAGACTGGGGCAAACTTAGCAAGGCTGGTTTGATCAAAGTCCTCTCTGTGTCCCATTGTCTCTTCATGGCCCACCAAACATTTGCTTTTACCATCTTCTTGCAAGTTGTTTTCCTTCCCTTTGAAGTCCCAAGCCCCTAACCACCTTTCCTTCCCTCAAATGGCATATAAACCTCTGGTGCCTGACTTGTCCTTGGGTCACATTTTTCATAGTAGTTCCTGTGCCTACCTAAATTAAATTTGATTTTCTCCTGTTAAACTGTCTCAGGTCAGTTTAATTCTTAGACTAGTCAGAAGAACCTAGAAGGGCAGAAAAAATGTTTTTCCTTCCCCACAAGTATATAGCACTTATTATGCATCCATTCAAGCATCAGGTGCTTTGGGAATCAATACAGAAAGAAATATAAAACATCATCTTTAACATCAAGGAATAAAATTTATCTATTGAACACTGAGAGATTAATATAAAATTTATGCCATGAATTAGATTTATGTGATAAAAAATATTACAGAAATTAAATATGTCTCCAAAAAGGTTATGAGACTGAGGAAAATCTTGTAAAATGGCATAGTAGAAAATAAAATTATATGTAGATATATAAAGAGAAAAAGAAACAAGATCAGAATAAAATGTCAAAATAATGACACAATTCAGACAAAATAGACTTTAAAATAAAGACTGTTACAAGAGACAAGGAAGGAAACTACATAATGATCAAGGGATCAATCCAAGAAGATATAACAACTGTAAATATATATGCACCCAACATAGGAGCATCTCCATATATAAGGCAAATGCTAACAGCCATAAAAGGGGAAATTAACAGTAACACAATAATAATGGGGGATTTAACACCCCGCTTACACCAATGAACAGATCATCCAGACAGAAAATTAACAAGGAAACACAAACCTTAAATGACACATTAGACCAGATAGACTTAACTGATATCTATAGGACATTCCATCCAAAAGGAACAGAATACACTTTCTTCTCAAGTGCACATGGAACATCCTCCAGGATAGATCACATCTTGGGTCACAAATCAAGCCTCAGTAAAGTTAAGAAAATTGAAATCATATCAAGCATCTTTTTTGACCACAACACTATGAGATTAGAAATCAATTATAAGAAAAAAAACTGTATAAAACACAAACACATGGAGGCTAAACAATATGCTACTAAACAACCAATGGGTCACCGAAGAAATCAAACAGGAAGTCAAAAAATACCTAGAGACAAGTGAGAACAAAAACACTGTGATTCAAAACTACGGGACACAGCAGAAGCAGTTCTAAGAGGAAAGTTTATAGTAATACAATCTTACCTCAAAAAATGAGAAAAATCTCAAATAAACAACCTAAAGTTACACCTAGAGCCACTAGAGAAAGAAGAACAAACAAAACCCAAAGTTAGCAGAAGGAAGAAATCATGAAGATCAGAGCAGAAATAAATGAGATAGAAACAAAGAAAACAATAGCAAAGATCAATGAAACTAAAAACTGGTTCTCTGAGAAGATAAACAAAATTGATAAACCTTTAGCCAGGCTCATCAAGAAAAAAAGGGAGAGGACTCAAATCAATAAAATTAAAAATGAAAAAGGAGAAGTTACAACAGACATCACAGAAATACAAAGGATCATAAGAGACTACTACAAGCAAATATATACCAATAAAATGGACAACCTGGAAGAAATGGACAAATTCTTAGAAAGGTATAACCTTCCAAGACTAAACCAGGAAGAAATAGGAAATATGAAGAGACTAATCACAAGTACTGAAATTAAAACTGTGATTAAAAAGCTTCCAACAAAAGTCCAGAACAAGATGGCTTCACAGGCAAATTCTATCAAACATTTAGAGAAGAGCTAACACCCATCCTTCTCAAACTACTCCAAAAACTTGCAGAGAGAGGAACACTCCCAAGCTCCTTCTACAAGGCCACCATCACAGTGATACCAAAACCAGACAAAGATATCACAAAAAAAGATTACAGGCCGATATCACTGATGAACATATTCACAAAAATCCTCAACAAAATACTAGCAAACTGAATCCAACAACACATTAAAAGGATCATACAGCATGATTAAGTGGGATTTATCCCAGGGATGCAAGGATTCTTCAGTATATGTAAATCAATCAATGTGATACACCATATTAACAAATTGAAGAATAAAAACCATATGATCATCTCAATAGATGCAGAAAAAGCCTTTGACAAAACTCAACACTCATTTATGATAAAAACTCTTCAGAAAGTGGGCACAGAGGGAACCTACCTCAGCATAATAAAGGCCATATATGACAAACCTACAGCCAACATCAATCTTAATGGTGACAAACTGAAAGCATTTCCTCTAAGATCAGGAATGAGACAAGGATGTCTACTCTCACCACTTTCATTCAACACAGTTTTGGAAGTCCTAGCCACGGCAGTCAGAGAAGAAAAAGAAATAAAAGGAATCCAAATTGGAAAAGAAGAATTAAACTGTCACTGTTTGCAGATGACATGATACTATACATGTCATCTTATCTATCCTGGAGATACTATACAGAAAATCCTAAAGATACTACCAGAAAACTACTACAGCTAATCAATGAATTTGGTAAAGTAGCAGGGTACAAAATTAATGCACAGAAATCTCTTGCATTCCTATACACTAATGATGAAAAATCTGAAAGAGAAATTAAGGAAACATTCCCATTTACCATTGCAACAAAAAGAATAAAATGCCTAGAAATAAACCTACCTAGGGAGACAAAAGACCTGTATGCAGAAAACTGTAAGACACTGGTGAAAGAAATTAAAGATGATGCAAACAGAAGGAAAGATATACCATGTTCTTGGAATTGAAGAATCAACATTGTGAAAATGACTATACTACCCAAAGTAATCTACAGATACAATGCAATCCCTATCAAATTACCAATAGCATTTTTCACAGAATTAGAACAAAAAATTTTACAATTTGTATGGAAACACAAAAGACTCCCAACAGCCAAAGCAATCTTGCAAAAGAAAAACGGAGCTGGAGGAATCAGGCTCCCTGACTTCAAACGATACTACAAAGCTACAGTAATCAAGACAGTATGGTACTGGCACAAAAACAGAAATATAGATCAATGGAACAGAAGAGAAAGCCCAGAGATAAACCCACACACCTACAGTCACTGAATCAATGACAAAAGAGGCAAGAATATACAATGGAGAAAAGACATCCTCTTCAATAAGTGGTGCTGGGAAAACTGGACAGTCACATGTAAAAGAATGAAATTAGAACATTCTCTAACATCATACATGAAAATAAACTCAAAATGGATTAATGACTTAAATGTAAGACTGGACACTATAAAACTCTTAGAGGAAAACATAGGCAGAACACTCTTTGACACATATCGTAGCAAGATCTTTTTTGATACATCTCCTAGAGTAATGAAAATTAAAACAAAAATAAACAAAGGGGACCTAATTAAATTAAAAACTTTTGCACAGCAAAGGAAACCACAGACAAAATGAAGACAACCCACAGAATGGGAGATAATATTTGCAAATGAAGTGACCAACAAGGTATTAATCTCCAAAATATACGAACAGCTCATGCAGCTCAATACCAAAAAAAACAAACAACCCAATCAAAAAACGGGTAGACGATCTGAATAGACATTTCTCTAAAGAAGATATGCAGATGGCCAAAAAGCACATGAAAACGTGCTTAACATCACTAATTATTAGAGAAATGCAAATCAAAACTACAATGAGGTATCACCTCACACCAGTCAGAATGGCCATCATCAAAAAATCTACAAACAATAAGTGCTGGAGAGGGTGTGGAGACAAGGGAACCCTCCTACACTGTTGGTGGGAATGTAAACTGGTACAGCCACTATGGAGAACAGTACGGAGGTTCCTTAAAAAACTAAAAAAGAGCTACCATATGATCCAGCAATCCCACTCCTGGGCACATATCCAGAGAAAACCATAATTCGAAAAGATACATGCACCCCAACATTCATAGCAGCACTATTTACAATAGCCAAGACATAGAAACAAACTAAATGTCCGTCAACAAATGAGTGGATAAAGAAGATGTGGTACATATATATAATGGAATACTACTCAGCCATAAAAAAGAAAAATTAGTGCCATCTGCAGCAACATGGATGGACCTAGAGATTGCCATACTGAATGAAGTAAGTCAGACAGAGAAAGACAAATATTATATGATATTGCTTATTTGTGGAATCTAAAAGTATGGTACAAATGAACTTGTTTGAAGAACAGAAATGAAGTTACAGATGTGGAGAACAAACTTGGGGTTACCGGGGGGAAAGGGGGAGGGATAGATTGGGATATTGGGATTGATATATACACACAACTATATATAAAATAGATAAGAACCTACTGTATAGCATAGGGAGCTCTACTCAATACACTGTAATGACCTGTATGGGAAAAGTATTTAAAAAACAACGGATATATGTATATGTGTAGCTGATTCACTTTGCTGTACAGGAGAAACTAACACAACATTGTAAATCTACTATACTCCAATAAAAATTAATTAAAAAGAATAATGACAGAGGTTTTTCTCTAAGCAGTGAGATTATATGCAGTTTTCTTCTTCTTCATGCTTTTCCTATACTTTCCAAATTTTCTACGAAGGTACATATTAGTTTTTAGAATTATAAGAAAGATAAACTTTCTCTTGCCAAAGAAACATTACATATAGTGGGAAAAGCCTCTGTTCACAATAGCAACTACACCATATGTAAAAATACCTAGAAATAAAAATTTAAAAGAGGTTACAAGATGTATATGAGGAAAACCAATTAACCCCTAGTATATTATTATATTGTAGTAATCCCAACAGGGATTTTTCTATAACTTGGCAAAGCTCTTTGAAATTTTATCTGGAAGAATACAAAAAACTATAATAATCAGAAAAAAGTAACTTAAGATTTTAGAAAGAGAGGGTAACTTCAGTCTTCTGATTGACCAGGCTGAAATAGATTGACAATACCCAATGTTGGCATTTCTGGTGAACATGTAAATTAATGCTCCCTTTCTGGAAGATAGTTGGGCAATATGCATAAAAATTTCAAAGGGATATGCTCTATGACCTTGTGGTTCTCAATGACAGTAATTTAAGGGGTTAGTCAGACAAGAGTACAAAGAGGTTCAGAGAAATGTTAGTTCGTTCTTATAGAGTGAATTGAAAACCTAGAAACAACCTAAAATATTCACAACACGATACTTGCTAAACAAATTATAGTTCATCTATACAAAGAAACTATATATAGGTGCTAAAAATGCTATAGTCTAAATTCATGGCATCTTGTTAAGTGAAAGGAGAGATTACAAAATAACACGTGTAATGTAACAACACATAAAATTACAAGCACATAGAGAAATATTTAGAGAAGGGGTCATTTGAGGATATTGAGGTTTGGATTTTTCTTTTTAGTTTCTTATTTATATTTTATTCTATTCATTTAAAAAATAAATTTATTTATTTATTTATTTATTTATTTTTTTGGCTGCATTGGGTCTTTGTTGCTGTGCGCTGGCTTTCTCTAGTTGTGGTGAGTGGGGGCTACTCTACATAGAGGTGCACGGGCTTCTCACTGCGGTGGCTTCTCTTGTTGCAGAGAACGGGCTCTAGGTGCGTGGGCTTCAATAGTTGTGGCTTGCAGGCTCTAGAGCGCAGGCTCAGTAGTTGTGGCACACGGGCTTAGTTGCTCTGCGGCACATGGGATCTTCCCAGGCCAGGGATGGAACCCATGTCCCCTGCAATGGCAGGTGGATTCTTAACCACTGTGCCACCAGGGAAGTTCTATTCTATTCTTTTTTTTTTTTTGCGGTATGTGGGCCTCTCACTGTCATGGCCTCTCCCGTTGCGGAGCCCAGGCTCCGGACGTGCAGGCTCGGTGGCCATAGCTCACGGGCCTAGCCGCTCCACGCCATGTGGGATCTTCCCAGACCGGGGCACGAACCTGTGTCCCCTGCATCATCAGGAGGACTCTCAACCACTGCACCACCAGGGAGGCCCTATTCTATTCATTTTTGACCCCAATAAGCTTGAATCATTTTTATAATCAGAAAAAACTGTGAAGCTCATTTCATGTTAGAAAAAATAAGTGGAGTGAAAGGAAGACAATAGAGTGTGTTAAGATAATCCAGGAGGAAAAGATGAATCTAAAATCTTCACTTAAGTGAACTGCTTTAATCTCCTCCCTTATCACAATTTATGTGAGAGTCCAAGGGGTGACAAAGCTGAGTAGTTTACAAATGTTTTTTCCCTCCCCTTGAAACTACAGCAATGATAATGATCAGGAAAATGACCAAAGAGGAGAACAAATAGGTTCTTCAACTCTGGGGAAGATGTGGGTAACCTCTGTAGAATCCCAAGGAAAAGAAAAGGCGAGAATATGAATCCAAAGAGAGACATATTTAGGTTTGGTTTAAGAAAGAATACTCCAACAGTAATAGCAAGCTCAGAATTCCTAGAAATCTTTAAGGAGTTTGGGACCACTCTTTGTCAAACACCGTTTATACGAAAAGGGCTCATAAGAGTAGTCATTGGAATTATAATAAAGTTGAGAAACACACACACACATGCACACACACACAAATGAGTAGTCACGGGCTTCCCTGGTGGCGCAGTGGTTGAGAGTCCGCCTGGGACATGGGTTCGGGTTGCAGGGGACATGGGTTCGGGTTCCGGTCCACGAGGATCCCACATGCTGCGGAGTGGCTGGGCCCGTGAGCCATGGCCGCTGAGCCTGCGCGTCCGGAGCCTGTGCTCCGCAACGGGAGAGCCCACAACAGTGAGAGGCCCGCGTAAAGCCAAAAAAAAAAGAGTAGTCATTGGACTAGATGACCTTTAAGTTGCATTCCAATCTAAAATTGACTCTATTTCCCTGTAGCACTTAAAAAGCAACAGTACTCTAGGTACTGACCCGGAATGATGCCCATAGGGGATTCTGAAAAGACAGTGACTTGAAAGCAATTCCTTTACTCTTCATCCCAATTCAAATCTTTCTCTTTTCAATCAAAGCCTAGGGCTTCTGGTAACTGAGTGAAAATTTGTGGGAGTCCTGGGGAAGAGAACCAGTGGGGAGCTTTCTTTCTCATGGACTGGGAAGACATACGGAGACCACTGTCAGAAAGCCTGGAGCAAGGATCCCTCCCCCAAAATGTGTCTCATTTTGAAGAGACCAGTGGATCCAGGGGACACATCAACAGAGGCCCCAATATGTACCAGACCTCCCAGGTCCCTGTCACGGAGGGGGCAATTCCACCCTTGTCCTTCTTGAGTTCTTTTGGCTGGTCTAATAATTAAACTGACACAAGAGAGATTAACAGGAGAAAAAAAAATTTAATTCATACACACAGAGGTCTCATACAAATAGGACCTAAGAAGTGGCCAAAGCAGGCAGCTTTTATACTTTTGAGACAATAAATTTGTAAGGAATTGACAGGACAAAGAAAATTGGGCTTTGGATGCTTAATTAGTAAAGAATCTCAAAAGCATTTGGGCTTGAAGTAATGAATTAAAGAAGCAGTAAAATTTGTTTATACATTTCTCACCCATCTTTGGTGATAAGGGTGTCCTTCTACCTCTAGGTGCAGGGAAGGCACCTTTCACATAGGAGGTTTATTTCCTGAGTCCAGGTAGACAGAAAGGAGGGTCAAAGTGTCCTCTTGCATTGGCCATTTCTTAAGTAACTTTAATTCAAAACAATCAATATGGCA
This sequence comes from Phocoena sinus, assembly GCF_008692025.1. Classification (NCBI taxonomy): domain Eukaryota; kingdom Metazoa; phylum Chordata; class Mammalia; order Artiodactyla; family Phocoenidae; genus Phocoena; species Phocoena sinus. The sequence continues at coordinate 40,716,597 of NC_045765.1, forward strand.
CTTCAGCATATTTTGGGGGTGGCCCACCCTGAGCCCCCAAACTCCAAATGTCTAGAACAAGTTTTTAGAGGTAAATAAAGTAATCCTACCCTTCAGACTGGTAAAGTACAAGAGACAGGGGAGCAGGGATTTTTACTTCAAATAAATAACACCTCAAGGGGCAGAGCAGCCCAAGAGAGGAAGAACCATCAAAACAAAGGGAACACAGAACCAGGCTTTGAGAGATTCTGGAAGAGACAGATAACAATTTGAAGAAAAAAGAAAATTAGGAACATCTGTATACACTCTCCCCCACTTTGCACTCACCTTGGCCCGAAGATCTTTACAGAGATAAAAGATACGTTTCCAAATAAACTGATTAGTAGATGAATTTAGGGAGAGAATGTTCAAGGTCACTGTTTAAACTTGATTTAGTGGCATGAAAAAAAAATCTCAGAGTGTTAAGAAATACATAAACAGATAAAAATCATGAGGGAGAAAAGCTGATAATAAACCAGAAGATGTATATGAGAGATTTAACATACATATAGAAGGATCTCCAGAAAAAAGAACAGAGAGAAGAGAGACAAAAATAAAGCAAAAGACAGAAGATCTATAAATTCAATGCATTCCCAGTTGAAATTCCAACAGGCTTCTAGTAGAGATTGAAAAGCTGACTCTAAAATTTATATAGAAATGCAAACACTTTAGAACAAGCAATGCAAATTTTAATAAGATCAAATTTGGAAGATCTACATTATGTGGATCTATTTTATGTGAAACTAAGTGGAGAACACCCAAATGAGAACAAGCAAAGCCTATTTATTGAGCTTGCAAAGGAGTCAGCCACCACAACTTGCATTTGGCAGAAACTCAAAAGCAGGCAAGAGTTATGTTATAGTAGAAAAAAGGGAAGGTTTTAGGTATGCTCTAGCTGGAGATTGTTGGCATGGGGAATCCGGAAGTGGGTATTTTTTGACAAAACTGCTTAAGGAATTCAATGGGGAAATGATAAACTTTTCAACAACTGATACTGGAACAACTCTATATCTATTTAGAAAAAAAAAAAAATCAGCCATTATCTGACACCACACAAAATAATTAACTTGAAATGGATTGTAGAACTAAAGGTAAAGGCTAAAACTGTTCTAAAAATATACACTGAAGAAAACCTGTCCATTTCAGTTAGGTAAAGTTTTCCTAAATAAAACATAAAATGCACAGTCTATAAAAAGAAAAATTGATATAGTTGGGGCCCAGGACAGGCTGCCCCCAAATACGCCTCAGTGGCATATTGATTATTTTGAATTAAAGTTACTTAAGAAACAGTTGATGCAAGAGGGACTTTGACCCTCCTCTTTGTCTCCCTGAAAGTATGAAATAAATCTCCCATGTGGAAGGTGCCCTTCCTATAAAGTAGAAAGACATCCTTATCACCAGAGATAGGGAATTCAGGGCTGAGTAGCCCGTATAAACCAAACTTGTTACTTCTTTACTAATTTACTACCCAAGCCCAAACCGTTTAAATTCCTAAGTTTCTCTGTCCTGTCAATTCCTCACAAGAAAAAATGTTAAATTTTTTCTTTGTGTAAAAAAATATAAAACCTGCTTGCTTTTGGTCACGCTCTGAGCATCATTTTATGATCTTCCATTAACATGAAATTAAACTGATTTTTTTCCTGTTAATCTTTTGTCATTTTTATTATTAGTCCTGCCACAAGAACTCAAGAGGGGTAGTGGGGGAAATTTCCCCTCCCCAGCAGGGTTTATTTTTAAATTAGAACCTTTTTCTCTTTGAAATTCACCATTAAGAAAACAAAAAGTCAACCTACAGACTAGAAGAATATATTTTCTACACAGATGTCAAGCAAAGGACTTGTAAGAAGAATACAGAAAGAGCTCTTAAATTTTGATAATACAACAAATAACCCAAAAATTTATGGACAAAGATTTGAATCAATTCTTCTAAAAGAATATATACTAAGGCTAAAACACATATGAAAAGAAGCTCAACATCACTGATCATGAAGGAAACGCAAATTAAACTCACAATGAGAAAGAGCCTAACCATACCAAGTGTTGACGAAGATGTGGGACAAACAACACTCTCGTAACTGTCAGCAGGGATGGAAAAGGGTACAACCACTTGGGTTATCAGTTTGATAGTATCTTAAAAAGTTAAACATAAACCTACTACACGACCCAGCCAGTCTACTCCTAGATATTTACCTAAGAGAAGTGAAAATATGTTCACATAAAACATTGTATATGAATGTTCACAGCCAATTTATTGTAAGGAGACAACCATGGTGTCTTTCAACAGATGAGAAGATAAGTAAAACTTGATTTTTCCATCCAATGGAACATTCCTCAACAATAAAAAGTAACAAACAGGTGACACAAGTTAACAACATGACTGAACCTCGAATTTATTATTCTACATGAAAGAATCCAGATTAAAAAAAGAGTACATACTCTATCAGTTCATTTATATGAAATTCCATTTATATAAAATTCTAGCGACAGAAAACAGATCAGTGGCTGTCTGTGGATGGGAATGGAAAGAAACACGATTCCAAAGGAAGAAAATTTTTGAGAGTGATGGAATTTGCCAGTATCTTGATTGTGGTGGTGATGATTTATCTTTAAAAGCTCATGAAATTGTACATTTTAAATATGTACAGTTTATTTTGTGTAACATGTCTAAATAAAGTTTTAAAACATGAAAAACAATGATTTAAGAGATATACAGAGAACCTTACATCCCTTGAGTGGGGAATTAGTATACATCTTAAATGCTATACAATATTTCCAAAAATCAAATTTATGCTTTCCACAAAGAAAACATTTTAAATTCCAAAATAATCTATGTAATTAAGTAAAGCTTATAATTACACAGGCTATATGCTTTGATAAATAATTTCAAATATTTATAATATTTGATAAAAATTTCTGGTTAGCCCTTAGACCAGAAGGAAATTATAAACTAAAAAATAAACTTTACAGTAAAAGCTAGAGCATAAATTAAAAACTCTACTGGGAAAAAAAATACCTATCTTTAATATTTTTATCATTAAAGAAGAAAGATAAAAAATGGAGGAACTTAGAATTCATCTTTGATAAACTAAAAAAAACAAAACCACCACCAACAACAAAATAGCTGAAATTCATATGGAATGAAAGGATTTGATAAAAATGAAAACAAAGAATTCATAGGAAAAATAAATAAGCTCCTCTCAGGAAGAAATAAACACATGCACACATACATAAATGATTAGGAATTAAAAGGGAAACCCAACCAGAGGCAAAGAAGAGATAAAAAGAATTACAATAGAAGAAATATTACAGGCAAATATATGACAATATATTTGAAAACCTGGAGGGAATGGATAATATTTTCACCAATATAAAATACCATGGTTGACTTAAGAAATAATATACATGAGAATGTAATGTATGACAAATTGATATTTCATTTCAGAGGGGAAAGGATGGATTCTTTAAAATCATGTTGATGTAAGGGCCATCCATCAGGAGGAAAACAAAACTGAACCCTATCTTACATAATACTAAGTAAAGATAGTATGGAGTAGGTGGGGGAAAGAAAAAAAAATAGAAATCCTGCAAAAAAAATTAGGTGACTTCATATTATAATTCATAATTATAATTTCATGGTAAAGCAGACTCTCTTATTTATGACTAGAAAATAAGGTGTTTTAAAAACCATAGTTACCCTATAAAAGTTTAAATATTTATAGCAAAATATAACAGTCCAATGCTGTGGATGGAAATTTAGTACCTATAATATAAAAATGCTCTTTTGAATTAACAAGGAGTCTCCTCAAGAGAAAAATAGGTGAGGTTATGAATAGAAATTCACAGAGGACAAATCCGAATAGCCGACAGAATACGAAAAGAGCTTAACATCACTAGTAGGAAGGAAAATGTGAACGAATTCAACAGTAAGTTATGATTTTATAAACAACAGACTAGCAAAAGTTGAATAACAATTATTGCCAGTGTGGGTGTGGGGAAAACAGGATCATTCTGGCTTGTTGCTGGTAAGATGTAAATTGTTACTGGCTTTGTTGGAATACATTCTGGCAATAATCATTAAATTTAAATATATATATATACCTAGCAATTCCACTTTGGGAAATTTATTCCATAAAAATAAAAGTCTCAGTATATAAAGATATGTAGTTGTTGATGCAACATGGTTTGAAGTGACCAAAAAACACAACAAGACAAAAAAAAAGAACCACTGGATATAAATAATAATTATTATTTGGAGAAGGGTTGAATCAGTTACAATAGTTCACATCATGAAACAGTGTGCTGCCATGATAAATAATCAATTAGAATTTCAATGAGATTTCTTTGAGTGACAAAAACGAAATGCAGGGAAGTGTGTGTATCCGTTTAGCATGTGTTTAACTGTAAAGAAAAGAAAACCTGATGATCATGGATTAAACAGATAGTGGTTTATTTTAGAAATCCGGGGATCAGCCGTTGCTGGCACTAATTCAGCCACTCAAAATGTTATCGGGCACCCAGATTCTTAAGATGCCACCATTAAGATTCTGGCTCTCGTCCTCACACTTGTCGCATCATGGCCCAAAGATGGTATTGTCATATCAGATATCATTTCCACTTCCCAAGAAGGATGAAGGAAAAAAAAAATTAAAGCTAGTAAAACCAAATGTATCCTATTTATCAGGAACTAAAACTCTCCTAGAAACGTTGCAACAAGCTTCTCCTTGGGTATAGCTGATGAGCACCGGCACTGTTGCCTAACCCATCACCAGCAACAAGGCCATCTGCTGTAATTCAAATTTTAAGCTTTCCAGACTCTATCAGTAGAGAAAGGCTCAGGAAAAGATGTTTTATAATTTGCAACTCTTATAAAAATATATTTGCATACTTTAATCTTATTTTTGTAAATCTATGACAAAATCTCCATATGAATATGCATATATGCTTTTGTCTATGATATATATGAGCATGAAGGAAAATATATGCATACACATTTAAGCTTTTACGTGGATTTCCTCAAGATGGGTTGTATGGATGGAGAAGGCATAAAAAGAATGAGGCAAATTGAAGAAAACATCATTAACTGTAACGGGATTGTACGCATGCATTTAAATAGAATAATATACAGCAATCATTTTTAATGTTTCTCACATATTATATTAAAAATAGTAATTTTTATCACAGTATACATGATGAGATGCCATTTTTATTTTTTAGAAAATACACGTGTTTGTATGTGCCTACAAAAATAATGCCCAATATTCACTGAGCTCTTACTTTGTGCCATACATATATACCAAAGATATATACCTTTAAGTCCTCTCAATAAGGCTGTGAGATGAGTAGTTTGTATTATTCCCACTTTACAGATGTGGGAACCAAGGCTTGGAGAGTTCAGTGGCCTTCCCAAGATCACCCAACAGGAAGTGAAAGAACACAGGTCACATTAATAGTGATTATCCCTGGGAGTGCAATAAGGGTGGTGGGGGGAGAGAAGAACAGAGGGCTTACACGGTCCCCTTTATTTACCTTGGAACATTTTCACTATTTTATGCTAAGACAATATTTTAAACACAAGTTGAGATTTTCTTTTAATTTGACCTATGTTTTGCCATAAAAGTGAAAAAATCTTGCTTTCCTTTTCTCTCCCCTTCCCATTATTTAAATTTATTTTCCCCATTTATTTCTCTATATCATGTTTCCTTAGTTTTATTTCTGCCTCCTAACACTTCAGTCTCCTCAATGTTTCTCTCTCATCTTCAAAGTAAGATAAATTATATCCCTTACCCCCTCACACACATACACACAAATCCCAGGGAAAACAGAAACCAAGCTCTCTAGTCAAGCTTACAGAGGATTACACATGTCACAGAAATTTATTTTGTTGTGAAACAGATCTGAATGCAAACTTCTAGAGAACTGGACCATCAATCATTATTTGAGGAGGGTGATCAGGCAATTTGCCTGGGGTACCATGAGGCAGAATTTATTGTCAAACACCATAAGAAAGAAAGAGAACCAAGACAGACAATGAGGTTACCTTCAAAGTCCCTGTATTAAACAGGGATTGGAATGCTGCACTCCAGTGTCAAATCTCACAGCAGTATGAGAAAAATTTTGACTCAGAGAGAAAATCTCTTTAGCCTCTTAAATCACTAGAGCCCTGCCTCCGCTTAGCTCCTGACTTTGAGATGTTCCAAGCTCCTGTTGGAAATGGTGATAGGGAGTGGATTAGACACAGTTGGGCTCTTACACTTAAACCTTGAGCATTAATGGTTCAGCAAAGCAAGGTTTTCCCATTAGAGCCACCATACTTTCAAGTCCAACTATTGATAAGCCCCCAAGTTTAACACATCTGTAAGAAATATGCACACATGTTGGCCATAATCTAGAGTACACATCTTAAAGTAGAATCAGGAGTCTAGGAAAACAGCCAAGTTGAGACTGTCTTAGCTAGAAAAACAGTATTTCTCACATATTGCTGGGCTTGAAAGAATAAAAGTTTTCTCAACACCGACATCAAATATACCAACAACAGGACATTTAAGGGAAGTGAGAGATATCCTTTAAATGAACCTATTTTTCAAAAAGACTCCGCACGCACAAATGTTAATATCCTTTACTGCAGGAGAAAAAATTATTTCTACAAAGCATTCTCAACAAGTCTGATCACTGAACGTGAACTCATTTTTTGTTGTAATAAATACATAGAGATGTTCTCCTCCACAGTGGGCTCAGTTTCAAAAATCTTGTTTGTACTTACAACTTGTTCCAAGATTCTGAGTGAGGTTTGACCCTAAGTTGCAACATCTAGTATCCATATTTTTCTTTATAGCTTTTATCTGGAAATTTACCTGAATTCTGAAAAGATCATGGGAAGTGAGACACTGAAAAAGGCAATACGCCGTGAAGAAATTACTAAAATAATCTAAAATTATGTTTCCCTAGTGTAAAGGGAAATTCACCAGGATTCTCCTAAGTGCTAACATTTCTCCATTGTTACTAAAATACTCCTAGGAATGAGATTCCATAATATTTCCCTCTGGGGACCATTACTATGGGGCGAGGGAAGGGGCTTGAACACAATGAGAAGACAGTTGAATGCAGTGAGGCAAAGGTAAGTGTAACAAGTATATGCTGAGAATGAGTGAGGAGGAATTTTCTTCTTTTATGGAAGGAAATAACAATAATAGAAATAGATAAAGCACCCACCATGGGCCAGTCACTATGTCAAGTTCTTTCCTTCTAACCCACATATGAAGACTTTTATTCTTTCCACTTTGACGATGAGAAAACTGGGCCTTGAAAAAGTACTTGTCCTTAGTCACACAGCTAGAAAGTGACAGAGGTGAAACGAAATCTTTCTGCTGTCTTATCCCAAAGTCCTTGCTTTTAACCACAGGAGAGAAAGATGCTGCTCCATATGAGATATAAACAGAATAGAAAACTTGAATAAGGTATGCACATGGGTAAGAGAAGAGAGGGGAGAGGGGAGGATGGGGAAGAAGGAGAAAGGGAGAGAGGCGAGAGAGAGAGAGAGAGAAAACAGGGCTTACCTGGTACAACCACAGGAAGTCACCCAGGTGTGATGGGGACTATGTTGTTTCCAAGCTATTGAAAGATTTCTGTGTTTGCATCCCTCAGCTGCCAAACTAACTCAGAATCCCCTTCCTATTGTATACTCTCCTGTACATTATAAATATATATATATATTACTCTATTCCCACAGATAATGAAAAATCTTTGCTAATGAAACAAGGAAAAGGAGCCAAGCTGTGAGATTCAAGTTGCAGCACATTCAAAGTTGGATTGATTTTGAGTTGTTTTTAATTAAACTTTACCTGGGATATCTATCTCCAGAACTCAGACCAAACTTTGTAATACAACCATGAACATATATGACTCCATTTCCATTACAACACTCTGTTAATTCTGCCTGAAATAAACAAGGCCCTGAGCCACTATACTTGCCCATTCAATTCTCAGCACCCCAGCGTGAGTGTAACAGAGAAACCATGTCCAGAGGATCATGCAAGATAAAATCTATGGAATCAAGAATTTCTATAATATAGTCTCTATATCAGCTGGGTCTTTGCTTGTGTAATTTTATTAACAAACAACAGAAGTGGCTCTGCCTACCTTGAGAAAAAGTTTTATTGGGAGTATATAGGGTCACTTAAAGAATTAAAGAAACTACTAAATTGCCAAGCTTAGAAGAAAACAAGGAAGCAGGGATCCAATCAGCAGGATCTGATCAACAGTCGGGGTGACAACACCACAAAGCAGCGGCTCTGAGCACCTCTTCTTGCCGGAATCACTGAACTCAATATTTAAAGTCCCCAAAATGAGAATCAATCCATTTGCCTTTGTTTGGGTCACTCGCTGATGCTTTGGCTGGGAAGAGGAAGGCAACTTATTGACAGTCCCACCCAGAAGCTATATGAATAAGGGAGAAGAGATAACTACCCAAAAGAAAGCTGGGGAGGGAGTTCCCCAAAGTGGGAGAAGTGTAAAATTAGTGATAAGTAGAGGAAAAAATCCACTACAGCATCCCCAGGCTTTGATTCCTCTCAGAGAACTTCCATTGTTGTTGGTTTGAGCTGTATTTTTTCATTCATATTCCCTTTCCCTTTCCTTCTCCCTCTCTCTCTCCCTCTAGAAAGGGAGGGAGGGAGAAGAGAAGAAGACAGGAACATTCAGAGAAAAGAATGGCTTTCCACAATACCCAGGGCAACCATTCTGCCTTAAAATAATGAGCTTATGACACAGGCAATTTTCTAAGACTTTGGAAACGTTATAATAACAATAAAAATGTTGGTTTTGGTCAGTTAAAACAGCTATCTTCTAAGAGGATGGATTTTGATGAGTGTGGCGCCGTTTGTTGGGCTGACACCTTGATATGCAAAAATCTGGGAGAAGAGACAGAGAGTAGGGCGTGTGTAATAGAAGAGAGTTTGGAGTGCAGTGAGAGGAGAATATGGAATGGGAATTCAGAAAGTATATTCAGTTAACTGCAAATCCCACACTGCTCAGGACATGTAAACTGAGGCTGCTGCCTTGGGAAAGACATTTATGGTCTGTGCGCCATGACTGAGCTGACAGAGGTGATCAGCAAAGCAAGACTGAAAAGCAACATGTAGAGTATACATGGAGAGGGCAGTGTATGTGGAACTACAGAGGGAATAAGATTAACAGGATATCTGCCTTGGCATCTAGTGGCCTTCCAAGTCCAGTATGTCCCTCCTGAAGGATGGTCAAATCTTTAGGCCTTGGGTCCAAAGACGTACCCCTCACTCCTTATGATAAATTCCTCTCAAATTAAGCCAGATGGATTGGTTTCTGGTTTATTGCTATCAAAATAATTCCAGTATAAGACAAATGCCTTTAGTGAAGCTTTGGGTTGAAAGTTCATGGCCTGGCCAGGAAGCGCATTGGACAATGCCAACCGAGTGCAGCCTGGATGCCAAGATGGAGCACTGGATGCAAGGAAGGAGAGGCCTGGGAGGGAGGAACCCTGCTGTGGAAGCTTCAGCCTCAGAAACCCTGGAGACGGAGATGTGAACATGTTGGCAGACATCATCATGAAAATGTGACAGGGCTTCCCTGATGATGCAGTGGTTAAGAATCTGCCTGCCAATGCAGGGGACCCCAGTTCGAGCCCTGGTCCGGGAAGATCCCACATGCCCCAGAGCAAATAAGCTCGTGCACCACAACTACTGAGCCTGTGCTCTAGAGCCCGCGAGCCACAACTACTGAAGCCTGTGCGCCTAGAGCCCGTGCTCCGCAACAAGAGAAGCCACCACAATGAGAAGCCCGTGCACCGCAACGAAGCGTAGCCACTGCTCGCTGCAACTAGAGAAAGACCGCGCGCAGCAACAAACACCCAACACAGCCAATAAATAAATAAATTAATTAATTAATTTTAAAAAAGAAGAAGAAAATGTGACTGCTGGCTTGACTCGCAAGCTGGACCTGGGCATCAGTGGCCCTTCACCCACTACACCCATTCTTGGAATGTGTGCTTCACTTGCCTTCTCCATGCTACAAGCTGCCAAGGACACAGCCTGGAGATGGTCATGTGGTGTTGAGAACATCTGGACTTTGTGTGTAACTGAACCCAGTTAAGTCCTCTACGTAAACTTTTAAGATCTGACTGATAGGTGCAGAAAACTACTCATCTTGCAGCCACCCATGACAAGCCGCGTAAACTCATTCCCTTGTTCATTAACCCTGCCACCTGCAAATCTGGAGTGGTCTGCCTCTTTCTTTGGTTTCTCCCCGCCCTCCGTGTATGGGGGCTAGTTTCAGATCACACTCGGGGGAGCTCCCAGGGAAGTTGTGAACAAACAAGAGCCACGGAGTAGCAGTCCAAACCAATTTGCCAACTCAGGAAAATAGTAATCACAAGCAGAGATCCAAAACTTGCAGTTCTGGTGGGTGTTCCACTGCTAGCCCCACCGTCTCTGTTATGTGAATCCTAACACGCCTAGCAACCTCCCTCAGATGGTGAGCAACCTGAGTGATGAGAACAGTCATCTCTATTTTTCACAGCTCACGAGTGGTGAGCAATTACTGTGGTTAACAAGGACACCGGGTCCAGGTGCATGATGAACTTGCAGCTTTGGACAGTGAGGAATTATGCTGAATAGCTATTCAGAGCGAACAGAAGTTCACTCGGTGAGGCAAAACCTCGGTTGATACAAGAAAAGTGATGGAGAGGGGCATGCCCACTGCAAGGGGAGTGAATGCTGATACAGAGCCACTAACATGAGGAGCAGGGGATGAACATCAACTGTCATTAACTTAGTTGCATCCACAATGACCCATAATAAACTGAGCTTCCCTGACAGAAAGAAAGGAGGAGAAAAAGCAATAATTAACAAGAGTATGGTCTTGTTTGTGGGGAGGAGGGACTGAAGTCTTCTTTATCCTGATTAAATAGGATTAACTTGAAAATATCTCTATTAACACTTCTCCAGCCAGATTCAAAGATGGTTGAGTCTAAGAAATACAGAAATGGCACAGAAAAGACCTAGCATAGTGGTTAAAATCTTGGGCTCTGGGGTCACATACATTAAGGTTAATTATGTTCTTCTACTTACCAGCAGTGACCTGGTCAAGTTTACTCTAAGTAACGAAGTAACTCTTACCACTGAGTTGCTGAAGGTTTCAATGAGAAAATGCACAGAAAGTTTAGAAATGTGACCAGCACCCCATACTCAGGAAATATCAATAACAACAAAGTGATCTTAAAAGCATTCTGTCACTGCAATTTCAAGGGATTAACCTACATTTATGTGCCCCTGCGAAGTCTCTACCATTTGCGCATATTTAACAAATTTATAGTTGATATGATAGGGGAAAATCAATGAAATCAATGACAGAGTTGAGATTCCAAATGTTCTCAAGTAGCTGAGGTGATAATCCAACTCTGACATAACGAGATAGAATTCTATGACTTATTCTATGTCAGGTACCATACTGACCACTGGGCATATAAACATGATTAAGAAGTGGTCTCTGCTCTCAATAAGCTCAAAGTATAGTTGGAAAGACAGGCATACACCAACAAATGTGATCTCCTGTATAAGCACAGTTGCAGGGCCAACTATGGAAAGGGTGTATCCAAAGGAAGGGTATGTAATCCTCCAAAGAATGGGAGGGAGGAGGAAATAGAGGGAGTCTCATCTTAGCTCAGTTCCAGGAAGAGGAAACACAACATGCAAAGGAATGAAACAGTAAATGGCATGGCATATTTGAGAAACTATATTTAAAAAAAAGATTAGAGGCTTCCGGGAAGATGGCGGAAGAGTAAGACGCGGAGATCACCTTCCTCCCCACAGATACAGCAGAAATACATCTACACGTGGAACAACTCCTACAGAACAGCTACTGAACGCTGGCAGAAGACCTCAGACCTCCCAAAAGGCAAGAACCCCCACCACGTACCTGGGTAGGCCAAAAGAAAAAAGAATAAACAGACACAAAAGGATATGGACGGGACGGGACCTGCACCAGTGGGAGGGAGCTGTGAAGGAGGAAAGGGAGGAAGCCCCTTCGCGGGCGGAGACTGCGGGTGGCGGAGGGGTGGGGGGTAAGCTTCGAAGCCGCGGAGGAGAGCGCAGCGACAGGGGTGCGGAGGGCAAAGCGGAGAGATTCCGCACAGAGGATCAGGGCCGACCAGCACTCACCAGCCCGAGAGGCTTGTCTGCTCATCCGCCGGGGCGGGCGGGGCTGGGAGCTGAGGCTCGGGCTTCAGTCTGAGCGCCGGGAGAGGACTGGGGTTGGCGGCTTGAAGACAGCCTGCAGGGGTTACTGCGCCACGGCTAGCCGGGAGGGAGTCCAGGGTAAAGTCTGGACCTGCCAAAGAGGCAAGAGACTTTTTCTTACCTCTTTGTTTCCTGGTGCGCGAGGAGAGGGGATTAAGAGCGCAGCTTAAAGGAGCTCCAGAGACAGGCGCGAGCCGCGGCTAAAAGCGCGGACCCCAGAGACGGGCATGAGACGCTAAGGCTGCTGCTGCCGCCACCAAGAAGCCTGTGTGCGAGCACAGGTGACTATCCACACACCCGTCCGGGAAGCCTGTGCAGCCCGCCACTGCCACGGTCCCGAGATCCAGGGTCAACGCACGGCGTGCCTCACGCTGGTGCAACGTCATGTCGGCCGCTGCCGCCGCAGGCCCTCCCCGCGCTCCGTGCCCCTCCCTCCCCCCCGGCCTGAGTGAGCCAGGGCCCCCGAATCAGCAGTTCCTTTAACCCCGTCCTGTATGAGCGAAGAACAGACGCCCTCCAGCGACCCACACGCAGAGGCGGGGCCAAATCCAAAGCTGAGCCCCTGGGAGCTGTGAAAACAAAGAAGAGAAAGGGAAATCTCTCCCAGCAGCCTCAGAAGCAGCGAATTCAAAGCTCCACAATCAACTTGATATACCCTGCATCTGTGGAATACATGAATAGACAACGAATCATCCCAAATTAAGGAGGTGGACTTTGAGAGCAAGATTTATTATTTTTTCCCCTTTTCCTCTTTTTGTGAGTGTGTATGTGTACGCTTCTGTGTGACATTTTGTCTGTATAGCTTTGCTTCCACCATTTGTCCTAGGGTTCTATCCGTCGGGTTTTTTTTCTTTTTAATTTTTTTCTTTCTCTTAATAATTATATTTTTATTTTAATAACTTTATTATATATTATCTTACTTTATTTTATTTTACTTTATTTTCTTCCTTCCTTCCCTCTTTCCGTCCTTCTTCCCTCCCTCCTTTCTTTCTACTTCTACTACTTCTACTAATTCTTTCTACTTTTTCTCCCTTTTATTCTGAGCCGTGTGATGAAAGGCTCTTGGTGCAGCAGCCAGTGCCTCTGAGGAGGGAGAGCCAACTTCAGGACACTGGTCCACAAGAGACCTCCCAGCTCCACATAATATCAAACGGTGAATATCTCCCAGAGATCTCCCAGAGATCTCCATCTCAACACCAGCACCCAGCTTCACTCAATGACCAGCAAGCTACAGTGCTGGCCATCCTATGCCAAACAACTAGCAAGACAGGAACACAACCCCACCCATTAGCAGAGAGGCTGCCTAAAATCATAATAAGTCCATAGACACCCCAAAACACACCACCAGCTGTGGTCCTGCCAACCAGAAAGACAAGATCCAGCCCCACCCACCAGAACACAGGCACCAGTCCCCTCCACCAAGAATCCTACACAAACCACTGAACCAACCTTAGCCACTGGGGGCAGACACCAAAAACAACGGGAACTATGAACCTGCAGCTTGCAAAAAGGACAGTCCAAACACAGTAAGTTAAGCAAAATGAGAAGACAGAGAAATACACAGCAGATGAAGGAGCAAGGTAAAAACCCACCAGACCAAACAACTGAAGAAGAAATAGGCAGTCTACCTGAAAAAGAATTCAGAGTAATGATAGTAAAGATGATCCAAAATCTTGGAAATAGAATGGAGAAAATACAAGAAACATTCAACAAGGACCTAGAAGAACTAAAGAGCAAACAAACATGGTAAACAACACAATAAATGAAATTAAAAATTCTCCAAACGACATCAATAGCAGAATAACTGAGGCAGAAGAACGGATAAGTGACCTGGAAGATAAAATAGTGGAAATAACTACTGCAGAGCAGAATAAAGAAAAAAGAATGAAAAGAACTGAGGACAGTCTCAGAGACCTCTGGGACAACATTAAATGCACCAACATTCGAATTATAGGGGTTCCAGAAGAAGAAGAGAAAAAGAAAGGGACTGAGAAAATATTTGAAGAGATTATAGTTGAAAACTTCCCTAATATGGGAAAGGAACTAGTTAACCAAGTCCAGGAAGCACCGAGAGTCCCATACAGGATAAATCCAAGGAGAAATATGCCAAGACACATATTAATCAAACTGTCAAAAATTACATACAAAGAAAACATATCAAAAGCAGCAAGGGGAAAACAACAAATAACACACAAGGGAATCCCCATAAGGTTAACAGCTGATCTTTCAGCAGAAACTCTGCAAGCCAGAAGGGAGTGGCAGGACATATTTAAAGTGATGAAGGAGAAAAACCTACAACCTAGATTACTCTACCCAGCAAGGATCTCATTCACATTTGATGGAGAAATTAAAACCTTTACAGACAAGCAACAGCTGAGAGAGTTCAGCACCACCAAACCAGCTTTACAACAACTGCTAAAGGAACTTCTCTAGGCAAGAAACACAAGAGAAAGAAAAGACCTACAATAACGAACCCAAAACAATTAAGAAAATGGGAATAGGAACATACATATCGATAATTACCTTAAAGGTAAATGGAATAAATGCTCCCACCAAAAGACACAGATTGGCTGAATGGATACAAAAACAAGACACATATATTTGCTGTCTACAAGAGACCCACTTCAGACCTAGAGACACATAGAGACTGAAAGTGAGGGGATGGAAAAAGATATTTCATGCAAATAGAAACCAAAAGAAAGCTGGAGTAGCAATTCTCATACCAGACAAAATAGACTTTAAAATAAAAACTATCAGAAGAGACAAAGAAGGACACTACATAATGATCAAGGGATCGATCCAAGAAGAAGATAGAACAATTGTAAATATTTATGCACCCAAAATAGGAGCACCTCAATACATAAGGCAAATACTAACAGCCATAAAAGGGGAAATTGACAGTAACACATTCATATTAGGGGATGTTAACACCCCACTTTCAACAATGGACAGATCATCCAAAATGAAAATAAATAAGGAAACACAAGCTTTAAATGATACATTAAACAAGATGGACTTAATTGATATTTATAGGACATTCCATCCAAAAACAACAGAATACACATTTTTCTCAAGTGCTCATGGAACATTCTCCAGGATAGATCATATCTTGGATCACAAATCAAGCCTTGGTAAATTTAAGAAAACTGAAAGTGTATCAAGTATCTTTTCCGACCACAACGCTATGAGACTAGATATCAATTACAGGAAAAGGTCTGTAAAAAATACAAACACATGGAGGCTAAACAATACACCACTTAATAATGAAGTGATCACTGAAGAAATCAAAGAGGAAATCAAACAATACCTAGAAACAAATGACAATGGAGACACGACGACCCAAAATCTATGCGATGCAGCAAAAGCAGTTCTAAGAGGGAAGTTTATAGCAATACAATCCTACCTTAAGAAACAGGAAACATCTCGAATAAACAACCTAACCTTCCACCTAAAGCAATTAGAGAAAGAAGAACAAAAAACCCCGAAGTTATCAGAAGGAAAGAAATCATAAAAATCGGATCAGAAATAAATGAAAAAGCAATGAAGGAAATGATAGCAAAGATCAATAAAACTAAAAGCTGGTTCTTTGAGAAGATAAACAAAATTGATATCAGAAGGAAAGAAATCATAAAAATCGGATCAGAAATAAATGAAAAAGCAATGAAGGAAATGATAGCAAAGATCAATAAAACAAAAAGCTGGTTCTTTGAGAAGATAAACAAAATTGATAAACCATTAACCAGACTCATCAAGAAAAAAAGGGAGAAGACTAAAATCAACAGAATTAGAAATGAAAAAGGAGAAGTAACTGACACTGCAGAAATACAAAAGATCATGAGAGATTACTACAAGCAACTCTATGCCAATAAAATGGACAATCTGGAAGAAATGGACAAATTCTTAGAAGTGCACAACCTGCCAAGACTGAATCAGGAAGAAATAGAAAATATGAACAGACCAATCACAAGCACTGAAATTGAAACTGTGATTGAAAACCTTCCAACAAACAAAAGCCCAGGACCAGATGGCTTCACAGGCGAATTCTATCAAACATTTAGAGAAGAGGTAACACCTATCCTTCTCAAACTCTTCCAAAATATAGCAGAGGGAGGAACACTCCCAAACTCATTCTACGAGGCCACCATCACCCTGATACCAAAACCAGACAAGGATGTAACAAAGAAAGAAAACTACGGGCCAATATCACTGATGAACATAGATGCAAAAATCCTCAACAAAACACTAGCAAACAGAATCCAACAGCACATTAAACGGATCATACACCATGATCAAGTGGGGTTTATTCCAGGAATGCAAGGATTCTTCAATATATGCAAATCAATCAACGTGATACACCATATTAACAAATTGAAGGAGAAAATCCATATGATCATCTCAATAGATGCAGAGAAAGCTTTCAACAAAATTCAACACCCATTTATGATAAAAACCCTGCAGAAAATAGGCATAGAGGGAACTTTCCTCAACATAATAAAGGCCATATATCACAAACCCACAGCCACATCATCCTCAATGGTGAAAAACTGAAAGCATTTCCACTAAGACCAGGAAGAAGACAAGGTTGCCCACTCTCACCACTCTTACTCAACATAGCTTTGGAAGTTTTAGCCACAGCAATCAGAGAAGAAAAGGAAATAAAGGGAATCCAAATTGGAAAAGAAGAAGTGAAGCTGTCAATGTTTGCAGATGACATGATACTATACATAGAGAATCCTAAAGATGCTACCAGAAAACTACTAGAGCTAATCAATGAATCTGGTAAAGTAGCAGGATACAAAAATTAATGCACAGAAATCTCTGGCATTCCTATACACTAATGATGAAAAATCTGAAAGGGGAATCAAGAAAACACTCCCATTTACCATTGCAACCAAAACAATAAAATATCTAGGAATAAACCTACCTAAGGAGACAAAAGACCTGTATGCAGAAAATTATAAGACACTGATGAGAGAAATTAAAGATGATACAAATAGATGGAGAGATATACCATGTTCTTGGATTGGAAGAATCAACACTGTGAAAATGACTCTACTACCCAAAGCAGTCTACAGATTCAATGCAATCCCTATCAAACTACCAATGGCATTTTTCACAGAACTAGAACAAAAACTTTCACAATTTGTATGGAAACACAAAAGACCCCGAATAGCCAAAGCAATCTCAAGAACGAAAAACGGAGCTGGAGGAATCAGGCTCCTGACTTCGGACTATACTACAAAGCTACAGTAATCAAAACAGTATGGTACTGGCACAGAAAACACAAAGATACATCAGTGGAACAGGATAGAAAGCCCAGAGATAAACCCACGCACATAAAGTGACAAGGTCACTTTATCCTTGATAAAGGAGGCAGGAATGTACACTGGAGAAAGGACAGCCTCTTCAATAAGTGGTGCTGGGAAAACTGGACAGGTACATGTAAAAGTATGAGATTAGATCACTCCCTAACACCATACACAAAAATAAACTCAAAGTGGATTAAAGACCTAAATGTAAGGCCAGAAACTATGAAACTCTTAGAGGAAAACATAGGCAGAACACTGTATGACATAAATCACAGCAAGATCCTTTTTGACCTACCTTCTAGGAAAATGGAAATAAACACAAAAATAAACAAATGGGACCTAATGAAACTTCAAAGCTTTTGCACAGCAAAGGAAACATAAACAAGACCAAAAGACAACGCTCAGAATGGGAGAAAATATTTGCAAATGAAGCAACTGACAAAGGATTAATCTCCAAAATTTACAAGCAGCTCAGGCAGCTCAATAACAAAAAACCAAACAACCCAATCCAAAAATGGGCAGAAGACCTAAATAGACATTTCTCCAAAGAAGATATACAGACTGCCAGCAAACACATGAAAGAATGCTCAACATCATCAATCATTAGAGAGATGCAAATCAAAACTACAATGAGATATCATCTCACACCAGTCAGAATGGCCATCATCAAAAAATCTAGAAACAATAAATCCTGGAGAGGGTGTGGAGAAAAGGGAACACTCTTGCACTGCTGGTGGGAATGTAAATTGATACAGCCACTATGGAGAACAGTATGGAGGTTCCTTAAAAAACTACAAATAGAACTACCGTATGACCCAGCAGACCCACTACTGGGCATATACCCTGAGAAAACCATAATTCAAAAAGAGTCACGTACCAAAATGTTCACTGCACCTCTATCTACAATAGCCCGGAGATGGAAACAACCTAAGTGTCCATCATCGGATGAATGGATAAAGCAGATGTGGCACATATATACAATGGAATATTACTCAGCCATAAAAAGAAATGAAATTGAGTTATTTGTAATGAGGTGGATAGACCTAGAGTCTGTCATACAGAGTGAAGTAAGTCAGAAAGAGAAAGACAAATACCGTGTGCTAACACATATATATGGAATTTAAGGGAAAAAAATGTCATGAAGAACCTAGCGGTAAGACAGGAATAAAGACACAGACTTACTAGAGAATGGACTTGAGGACACGGGGAGGGAGAAGGGTAAGCTGTGACAAAGCGAGAGAGAGGCATGGACATATATACACTACCAAACGTAAGGTAGATAGCTAGTGGGAAGCAGCCGCATAGCACAGGGAAATCAGCTCGGTGCTTTGTGACCGCCTGGAGGGGTGGGATAGGGAGGGTGGGAGGGAGGGAGACACAAGAGGGAAGTGATATGGGAACATATGTATAACTGATTCACTTTGTTATAGAGCAGAAAGTAACACACCATTGTAAAGCAATTATACTCCAATAAAGATTTCAAAAAAAAAAAAAAAGACTAGTGAGTGATAGGAGTAAAGAATGGAGAAATATAAGCTGAGCAAGATGTTGAGAGACCTCAAGTGTCACGTGAAAGAGCTTGGAGTTTGTCTTGAGGGGAGCAAGGGACAAGTTACTAGCTTATTCAAGAAAAAGTATGTACCAGACATTTTCCTAGGCACTTAGAATATATCTGGTAGCAGACAAGAGTTCCTGCCTTCCTAGGGCTTATATTTTAATGGGAAAAGGGAATAGACTACGAGCACATAAATTAATAAAACGTTTTTCTTTTCAGGCAGTATTAAGTGCTATCAAACTACAAAGAAAGTGTAACAGGGTAAAAGAATAGTGATGCAGATGGAGATACAACTGAGCCAGTGTGCTCTGTGATTGTTTTCTCTGAAAAAGTGACATTCAAGCTGACACCTCAATAACAAGGCAAATTTGGTAGCACAACTGTCCAAGATGTAGAAAATGTAAATTCAACTACTTATTTTAAGAGAGAGAAAGAACGCGATGAGTTTGGAGCATGTGAGCAGGGGAGGACTGGTAGGAGACACAACTAGAGAAGACAGGACCCAGATATCATTGGGCATGGGTTCTCTGAGGGAACCGTGGAGCTAGCCAACCCTTTGGGCATTTCTGGAACTCTGTTGGG
This sequence comes from Phocoena sinus, assembly GCF_008692025.1. NCBI lineage: Eukaryota > Metazoa > Chordata > Mammalia > Artiodactyla > Phocoenidae > Phocoena > Phocoena sinus. The sequence continues at coordinate 40,736,327 of NC_045765.1, forward strand.
GTGTTTTTTTTAGTGACAATGACAGAAAACTCCTCGTGGCATCAAGAAGCTGAATCCAGGACTGCTGGCTTTCTGTATCACACAAGCTGGACCACACATCAGAGAGCTGCCATTTATCCTACATGACTTTCTAATGTCTCAGTAGACATTCATTTAGATAAAATGCTGCTTATAATTTTCTGAGCCTAGAACCTAAATCTATTTTTGCATCATAACACAATATTTTTAAATGAAGTTTTAATAACTCCTAAATTTCCCAGAAATACAAATACCTTATAAACTGAAGGAAGCATGTACTTTTTTATCCTGAACATTACCAACAACATTTCAGGATATAATGTCACCAGTAGGAATGCTGCTTGAGTATCTGAGTCTCTACTCAAAGCACAAATGTGTATAAATCTGCATTTGTCATTCACATATTCCTGGCAATCCCCTTATAGATGCAAGCATTTACTTTCTTATGTCTTCTAGTATAATTATTGCCTATGGATGTACATATTCCATTATTAAAAAATCACTTTCTGACTTCACTGGTGAATTTTACCAAATATTTACAAAGAATTATCACCAATTCTCCTCAAACTGTTTCAAAAAAGTCAAAGAAGAGGGAACACTCAAAATTCTTTTATGAGGCCAGCATCATCCTAATACCAAAACCGGGTGGGGGGGGGGGCAGTGGCGGGGCGAAAAAAAAACTACTAGAAACTAAAACTACAGGCCAATATCCCTGATGAATAAAGATGCCAAAATTCTCAATAAAACACTAGACAACCAAAGTCAGCAGCACATTAAAAGGATCATTCACCACAACTAAGTGGGATTTATCCCTGGGATGTAAGGATGGTTCAACATATATAAATCAATCAACATGAAAAGATACATTAATAGAATGATAGAAAAGAATCATATGAGGCTTCCCTGGTGGCGCAGTGGTTGAGAGTCCGCCTGCCGATGCAGGGGACGCGGATTCGTGCCCCGGTCCGGGAGGATCCCGCGTGCCGCGGAGCGGCTGGGCCCGTGAGCCATGGCCGCTGGGCCTGCGCGTCCCGAGCCTGTGCTCCACAGCGGGAGAGGCCACAACAGTGAGAGACCCGCGTACCACAAAAAAAAAAAAAAAGAATCATATGATATTCTCAATAGATACAGAAAAGCATTTGACAAAATTCAACATTCATTCATGATAGAAACCCTTAACAAATTAGGCATAGAAGGAATATACCTCTACATAATAAAGGCGATATATAACAAGCTCACAGCTAACATCATACTCAGTAGTTGAAAGGTAGAAAGCTTTCCTCTAAGATCAGGACAAAGATAAGGATGCCCATTTTCACCTCTCCTATTCAACACAGTACTAAAAGTCCTAGATACAGCAATCAGGCAAGATAAAGAAATAAAAGGTATCAGAATTGAGAAGAAAAAAGTAAAATTGTCTCTATTTGCAGATGACATGATTTTATATATAGAAAAGTGTACAGACTCAACCAAAAAACCATTAGATCTAATAAACAATTTCAGTAATGTTGCAGGATACAAAACCAACACACAAAACTCAGTAGCATTTCTATACAATGATAATAAATTTTCTGAGAAAGAAATAATCTCATTTACAATAGCATGAAAAACAATAAAATGCATAGGAATAACTTTAGCCCAAGAGGTGAAAGATCTCCACTCTGAAAACTATAAGACATTGATGAAAAAAATCAAAAAAAGACACAAATAAATGGAAAGGTATACCATCTTCATGGCATGGAGGAATTAAATATGGTTAAATGTCAATACTACTGAAAGCCATCTATAAAGTCAATGCAGTCCCTTTCAAGATTCCAATGGCATTTCTTACAGAAGTAGGAAAAAACAGTGCTAAAATGTATATGGAACCACCAAAGATTCTGAATAGCCTAATAAATCCTGAGAGAGAAAAACAAGGCATCACACTTCCTGATTTCAAGCTATCCTATAAAGTTATAGTCATCAAAACATAAAAACAGACTGGCATAAAAGCAGATAAATAAACCAATGGAACAGAATCAAGGGCCCAGAAATAAACCTAAGCATATAAGGTCAACTAATGTTTGACAAGGGAGCCATGAATAGTCAATGAAGAAAAGACAGTCTCTTCAATAAATTGTACTAGCATAATGGGATATTTGCATATAAAATAATGAAAGTGGACCCCTAACTTACACTACTCACAAATACTAATTCAAAATGGATTAAAGATTTAAATATAAGAACCAAAATCATGAAAATCCTAGAAGAAAAGATAGGAATAAAGCACCCTGAGATGGATCTTGGTTATGATTTTTTGGATATGACACCTAAAGCACAAGCAAAAAAAAAAAAAAGTAAACAAGTTGGACTACATCATACTACAAATCTCCTATACAGCAAAAGAAACCATCAACAAAGTGAAAAGACAACCTACAGAATGGTAAAAAATATTTGCAAACCATATATCTGATAATAGGTTAACATCCAAAAATACATAAAGAACTTATACAACTCAATAGCAAAAAATCAAATAAGCCAATGAAAAAAATGGACAAAGGACCTGAATAGACATTTTTCCAAAGAAGATATACAAAAAGCCAACAGGTACATGAAAAGAAGCTCAACAGCACTAGTCATTAAGGAAACGCAAATCAAAACCACAATGAGATATCACCTCATGCCTGTTAGAATTGCCATTATCAAAAAAAGATTAAAAATGCTGGCATGGATGTGGAGAAAAGGGAACCCTTGCACACTGTTACTGGGATTTGTAAATTTGTGTAGCCACTATGGAAAACAGTATGGAGGATCCTTAAAAAATTAAAAATAGAACTAACACATGATCTAGCAATTCCACTTCAGGAAAATATCCAAAGGAAATAAAAACACTAACTCAAAAAGATATCTGCACCTGCATATTCACAGCAGCATTATTTACAATAGCCAAGTCATGGAAACAACCTAAGTGTTCTCTGATGCATGAACGGATAAAGAAGTTGTGATACACGTACATACACACACTGAAATATTATTTAGCCATAAAAACTAGGAAATCCTCCCACTTGTAACAACATAGATGGACCTTGAAGGTATTATGCTAAGTGAAATAAGTCAGACAAAGACAAATATGACCTCCCTTATATGTGGAATTAAATAAATAAATAAAACTCAGAGGCTTCCCTGGTGGCGCAGTGGTTGAGAGTCCACCTGCCGATGCAGGGGACACAGGTTCGTGCCCCGGTCCGGGAGGATCCCACATGCCGCGGTGCGGCTGGGCCCGTGAGCCATGGCCGCTGAGCCTGCGCGTCTGGAGCCTGTGCTCCGCAACGGGAGAGGCCACAGCAGTGAGAGGCCCGCGTACCGCCAAAAAAAATAAAAAATAAAACTCAGACTCTGAAAAAAGAGATCAGACTGGTGATTACCAGAGACAGAGAGTGATGGGACTTAGAGGAAGGTGGTCAAAAGCTAACAACTTCCAGTTACAAGCTAAATAAGTACTAGGAATGTAATATACGACATGATGATGATACCTCACACTGCTGTATGATAAAGAGGAAAGCTGTTAAAAGAGTGAGCCCTAAGAGCTCTCATCACAAGGAGATATTTCCTTTTTTCTTTTCTTCTTTCTCTTTTTATTGTATCTATATGACGGATGTTATCTGAACCTATCGTGGTAATCATTTCACAAAATATGCAAATCAAATCATAGTGCCGTGCACCTTAAACTTACACAGTGATGTATGTCAATTATTTCTCAATAAAACTGAAAATAACTGCTTTTATGTTGTTATTACAGAAAATAATTCTATTTTTAAAAGTTAGGGATCGGGTAGATTATATTATCTGTAAAATTCATTACAAGAGAGTAAAGGGGGTGATTTCAAATATTTGTTTATAATATGGAATCTCTGGATCTCACAGAGGTGGGGACCACCATAGGATATGGGGGAAAATGTAGGCTTTATTCTAAGTTCAATGAGAAGTTTGAAGTGTAGTAAACAAGGGATTGTGGTGATCTGACTTGCAGTTTTAATATCTTACGTCTGCATTTGTTGAAACCTGGTGGAAGGAGGCAGAAGGAAATCACAGAGACCAGTGAGACACCTGATACAGGGGTCAAGGCAAGCAATGATGGAGGCCCAGACTAAGATGCTAAGAATAGAGTTGATCGAAATTCATCTCCTGACCATTTATAACACCCTTGAAGTATTTGAAGCCTGTCATCCTATCATCCCACATTATTGGGTGGACCAAAAGGTTTGTTCATTTTTTTCTGTAAGATGGCTCTAGTAGCATTTAGTTGTCTTTAACTTCATTTGAAACAATTTTGTTAGATTGTATGTGACAGCCGTCATATCGGCATGCATTTTTAAAAAAGACATCAAAATTGGTGAGTTTTTGTGTAGCTATTTTAATACTGAAGATGGAAGAAGAATAGCAACATTTTTGGCCTATTATGCTTTATTATTTCAAGAAAGGTAAAAACACAACTGAAATGTACAAAAATGTTTGTGCAGTGTACGGAGAAGGTGATGTGACTGATGGAACGTGTCAAAAGCGGTTTGTGAAGTTTCGTGCTCGAGATATCTCTCTGGACGATGCTCCACGATGGGGTAGACCAGTTGAAGTTGATAGTCGTCGAATCAAAACAATAATTGCGAACAATGAATGTTATACCACGCGGGAGATAGCCGACATACTCAAAATATCCAAATTAAGCATTGAAAATCATTGCACCAGCTCGGTTATGTGAATCTCTTTGATGTTTGGGTTCCACATAAGTTAGGTGAAAAGAAACCTTTTTGACCATATTTCTGCATGCGATTCTCTACTGAAATATAATGAAAACATTCCGTTTTTAAAAACAAATTGTGACAGGTGATGAAAAGTGTATACTGTGCAACAATGCAGAATGGAAGAGATCGTGGGTCAAGTGAAATGAGCCACCACCACACCAAAGGCCAGTCTTCATCCAAAGAAGGTGACGCTGTGTATATGGTGGGATTAGAAGGGAGCCCTCTATTATGAGCTCCTTCTGGAAAACCAAATGATTAATTCCAGCAAATACTGCTCCCAATTAGACCAACTGAAAGCAGCACTCTACAAAAAGTGTCCAGAATTAGTCAACAGAAAACGCATAGTCTTCCATCAGGATAACGCAAGACTGCATGTTTCTTTTATGACTAGGCAAAAACTGTTACAGCTTGGCTGGGAAGTTCTGACTCATTCACCATATTCACCAGACATTGCACCTTCAGATTTCCATTGATTTCAGTCTTTACAAAGTTCTCTTAACGAAAAAAATTCCAATTCCCTGGAAGACTAAAAAAGTTACCTGGAACAGTTCTTTGCTCAAAAAGATAAAATGTTTTGGGAAGATGGAATTATGAAGTTCTCTGAAAACTGGCAGAAGGTAGTGGAACAAAAGGGTGAATATGTTGTTCAATAAAGTTCTTGGTAAAAATGAAAAATGTGTCTTTTACTTTTACTTAAAAACTGAAGGCACATTTTGGCCCACCCAATATTTTCCTCTTTTTGTTAAACATGTCCAGACTCTTCCATTACATTCTACATGACACAGTTTCTAGACTTCTCTCCACCTTGTGAACAAAGATATCTTTGTTGACATCTTCTGAAAAATGTCTAGGCCATCACTCTCCCTCTTAAATAGAATTCCCAGAATTGAAGGCAATTCCTCAAATGGGATTTGATGTATCTTCGGAACAGTAAATCACCTGGCGCTTGTGACCTCTCTACCCTATCTACTGCAGAATGAAGTAGCATTTTGTGCACCTGCATTGCACTGTTTATTTACATTCAGCTTGTGGTGAAATATGACTTCTCTTCCTGCCTCAGACATTCTTTGAGCCTATACACCAGTCTTTACATTTCTAAGAACATTACCCTGATTCGTTTTGATTTCTTCCTATCCTTTACCACTGGAATGAAATATCACATCATGAATTACACATTACAAAAAGCCTTTGAAAAAAAGAAGGCAGCAGCATATGTGTGACAAATTCCAGCTGTGTAGTCCAAGCAGCAGGTGTCATAGTATTTGCTGTTTTTTTCATAAGCACCAACTTGTATAGGTGGAGTCTCTTCTTGAAGTCACTTTCTCTCAGGCATATGTGTTTGTTCTGTCACCAACCATCTCTATCTAGCAGGAGAAACACCTTTCTTTCAGTGCATCCAGTGTACTGCAAGAGAGGATGCTTCATGAAGTTATGAGTTCCTTATCATTGAAAGTAGGTAAGCAAAAATAAATGATCTCTGCTTGAAGATGTTAAACAGAAAATTCAGATTAATAGCAACTGCAAGGCCGTAAATTACTAGATGACAGGATCCTTATAATTCTTAAATTCTAATGATTCCTAGATTCTTGTCATCTTTTTTCAACTGGGCTTGCAGTTACCCTGCTTCTTTAACTTGGCACTTGTGGGATAACTCCATGAAAACCACTGCTCCAGCTATCTATTGCTATATAACAAACAACCCAAAAATGTAGTGACAGAAAGCAACAACCATTTTATTATCCTCGTGGACCCTGTAGGTTAGGATTTTGGACAGGGAACAATAGGGCTGGCTTGTCCCTCTTCCTCGATGTCTGAGCCTCTGTTTGGAAGACATGCGTGGCTGCGGTGACTCAGATGTCTGGATATGACTTAAACAACTGGGGACTGGAACCATCTGGGTTTTCTCACTCACAACACATTTGACACCTGGGCTGGGGTGACACAGAAGCTAGTTTCAGCTGAAACTATTGACTGGAGCGTCGGGAGGCTGTTCCTTGCGGCTTATGTTTCCTCACAGTACGGAGGCTTAAGCGTAGTCAACGTCCTTACATAGAGGCTTAGGACTCCAAGGGCAAGTGTTCCAAGAGCTAACATTCCAAGAGCAAGGCGGAAACTTCATGGTATTTTATGACCTAGCCTCAGAAGTCATCTAGCACCACTTTTTATAGGTTCAATCTATCAAAGACCTTCCCAGATTTAAGGAGAGGTGACATAGACCCCATCTCTCCATGGGAGAGATGTCAAAGAATATGCAGCTGCATTTTAAAGTTGCCACATTCTTTATAGCGCGTATTTTTAAATTTCAGATAACAACCACCAAGGAATCTTTTTTTCTTCTTCTTCTAAATTTCCAGACTTTAATTGAAGGTATGTACCCATGTAGCTTATAGGCAGACTCGGGCTTCTAAGCACAGCAGGGGAGAAAAGAGTGAACCAAAGCTTCCAGTAGACAAAATGGAGATTTCTCTGGAGCCGAGAACATGTATGCATTTGGAGTGAAACGAAGACTGATATTCTGGACACCTACTGCTTCCTTTATAGATCCTAGGAGATCCAAGATTAAGCTCTACAGCACTCGAAACCCTGGGAGAAAAAGCCTTGCTCAGACTCAATTTCTTGGACACTGACCTTTAACCCACTGAAATTTGTATGTGTTCCACAAGTCTCTCAATGTTCTGTTTTGGCTAATTTGTTACCCAGACGTGTCTCATTCTCACCTGGAGACTATAAACATGCCTGGGCCTGGGAGAAGAGGTGCAGAGAAAGAGATGACTATGCTTCCCACAGAGCCCCATCAGGTTCAACTGAGCAACAATGGAAAGGAAGGAAAGCTATCTCAGCAAGGGAACTGAAATGCTAGAAGAACTCCCCTCCGGGCTGAGTGTAGTGCCATTCTCTGTACCAGCCACCACCTAATTATTCTTCACTGCAGTTGAGTAAAGGCTGATGTGATAAAAATCATAAATCAGCCCTGTGTTTCTGTGGAGCTGGGTGTGTTCATTAAGGGTGCAACATTATCAAAAATGAAAGCTTTGGTCAAGTCATGGAACTTCTCTATGTTTAGCTCAAGATACCAGCATTCTGGGTTTGGAGATGTTGACCTTTCAGTTCAAACTCCAGATCTTCGAAATTGAAGGCAGATTACAAGGCAGCATCCCTATCTTTCACAGGAGGCCCTGCAACCCTGGGCAAGTGGAAGAAATGAGATTGTTATATGGTGATCAATCAGTCTTTTATAATGGTAGTTAAAGAGAGTTAACTAATTTAACTAAGCACTTACCATGCAAGTGCCACACTGTTTAACACGTATCATCTGATTTCATTCTTGTAACAATCCCATTTTACACATACAGAAACTGAGACCCAGAGCAGGGACGTGAACTACCCCAAATTACATTGTTTGGAAGTGATGGAGCCAGAATTTGAGGTAAGACAGTCTACCTGTATCCATACCCAGGACTTTAACCACTAGGAAGTACTGCCTCTGCTCAGGAGCATATGGGAGAACCCTTCTAGGCACTCCCTGGGCATTCAGGAAGGTCTGGAGAAAGTCATGCCTGACCTGAGTCTTCAGGGTAAGGAGAAACCAGCTAGGCTGAGAAAGGGTAAAGGGTGGTACAGGGAGACCACTGCTGGTACAAGTGTGGGTAAGGGCCTGAAGGCTGTTGAGAGCCAGGATAAAAGCTCCTCAAAGTCAGGAATCGCATTTTCTTGCTCACCATGGAAGCATTTGCTACCTGGCATGTGCCTAGCACACGATAGCCACATGAAAAGCCAAAGGAGTACAGGAGTCACAAGCATGGGCTCTGGGGTCAGACTGCCAGTGTTGAGCTATGAGACTTCAAATGACTGGCTTCACCTCTGTGAGCTTTGGTTTTTCTATCTGTAAAAACAAGAGGTGAGAATAGAATCTGCCTCCTAGAGTTGTTGTGAGGGAGGACCAAATGAGATCGTGTGGGTAAAATGCATACGTAGTCTAGTGCCAGCCACAGAGTCAGAGCTCAGAAAAAGGTAATGGTGGTTTTTTATTGTTAGTCCCCCGATAAGTCTTTGGCAAGGGAATGTATGATTGATGTGGGCATGATTATTAGAGGGCATGACTTATTAGAAGGATTTTAGTATGAATCGAGAGGGTGAGAGACAAGTGGTACGAGGGAAAGCTGAGGCCAAATTGGACATCCCCACTTTGCCTGCTGTCTTCTCCTAATATTTTGTGATCTTAATGGTGATAGTGATGAGGAGGAGAAGAGAGGTGCCACCTTGCATTTATACTGCAATTTGCACCTCACAACATACTTCCGTAGTCATTATTTTATCCAATCTTCCAAACGAATACATGACAAATAGATGATGTGTGTGACTTGTTCCCATTCTGCATAAATCTAAGAAGCCCAGCGAGTATAAGTACCTAAAAAAGTCAACAGGCTGATAATAGGAAAACAAAGCCCAATTATTCTGACTCTTGGCTCTTTATCCCTCCACACAGATAACAGAGCCAGTGTAGACACTCTCAGGAAATTTCCTTAACACCAGAGAATCTGTTTGACACCCTTGCTGGCTATTCACCAAACCTCGCTTCTTCTCCTCCTGGAACATGTCTTTACTACATTCACTACATGTTTAAAAGTATCTTAGAGTGTTTGTTTTTGTCAGAATGGCTGACAATTTACTGTATTGTAGTTTATTATAATGATAATAATATTCCTCCCTTAAAAAAAAAAACCATTCAAACTGTCTCAATCCTTGAGGCAATTTTTTTAACTAAAAAATACCAGCCTGAACTTTTCAAAGAAGAAAATTATTAAAATTCCTTTAGCTTGATAAATAGAAATCATCTCTTCTTGTTCTGCATAAATGTACTTCGTATGTACATTTACTACATCACTATATATTCCTTGCAGTTAAGTGTGACCATGTACCTTACCTCTGGTCAATGGATCATGGGCAGAAGCAATTTGTGGCACTTCCAGGTCTGATACATGAGATCTTCCTTTCCCCTTGAGCAGCAACGTTAGAATTTGAATACAGCACATCTACAAGACTAGAGGAGCCTAGATCCCTAAATCTTCGCTTTGGATGGAAGTGCCAACTGCTCCAGAACACTGATTTTGGGAATTACACGAGCAAGAAATACATTTCTATTATGCTAAGTCACTGAGGCTTATCTGTTTCAGCAACTAGCATCACCTTAATTAACAAAAGCATGGAAAAAAGAAATATTACAAACCCAGACACTCACTAAGACCATCTTCAGAATTCCCAGGACCTATATTTCTATGACCCTTTGCTTCTTTATTAGAATTACATTATGTCCCCTTCTTGAAAGCAGCTGGTAATAGATAAAAAATTGCAAGACTGTAAATTCATTTTGGGCAAGAGTCCTAACTACCTTCATGTCCTCAGCACCTCACACAATACCAGGCAGAGTAGATGTTCAATAAAGGATGACAGAAATAACCATCCTTACAACCATCATCCGAGGAGACAACATTTGAATGGGAATTGAATAATCAGGTTTTCCAAATGGAAAAGGGTAATTTCCTTTAGGAGGTGATACCGAGCAGGACCCTGTGGGACTCCTGGGCACAAAAGCCTTTCTGTGTCCCCCATTTCTTGATTACAGGAAATAGGCTTCATTCAGCCTCCATGATCTTCCCTGAGTTCCAACGGGCAGGTTCAAACAGATGTTAATTAGGGAAGGGAGGGGATGTTGAGACAAGGGGAGCAATGTCAAAAGAAACAATAGTTCAGCCTTGGGTCAGGGTCCTGGTTCCCCCTCAAAGGATACACACAATGATATCTTTGAGCTGTTTTGCAGATACTGAAACTCCCACCAGGTGGAAGAAGTTCTGTATGGTGCCCACAAGCACGTAGATCCCAGACCGGTTGGAACCAGAAGGTTGGTAATGCTGGCTTCCACTTACCTCACCACCAACCAATCAGAACAAGGTCCATGAGCTGATCTCGCCCTCTTTGAACCATTACTAGAAAACTCCTCACTACCCCCTCCAGGTCGGGACACACAGTTTTGAGGGCATTAGCCATCTGTGGCCCCCTTTGCCCGGCAAAGCAATAAAGCTATTCTTTTTTACTTCACCTAAAACTCTGTCTCCAAGATTTAATTTGGTGTCAGGCAACAGAGGCCAGATTCGGCTTCAAAGGCACTGTACAAAGCAGGAGATCTGCCACAACTTGGTAACAGGGTAGTAAGAGACTCTTCACATATCCATTCTTCTCTTCAAAGCTATTTACTGCGTACCTGTGATATGTCTGTCACTATTCCAGGAGATAAGGGTGTAACAAAAATAAAACAAAGAAGATCTCTGTGTTCGTGACTTTTACATCTGAAGGGGAGCGGAATATGCCACCCCAGAATGTGCCTCTTTAGCATGTTAAGGAGGCAACCACATGTCCAAAATGGTGTCACTTGCGCTAAAGCCCATGATACAAATCCTAGATTTAACACCTGACTTAATTACACTTTCAGCCCTTACTAGGAATGTAATCTTAATCTGCCAGTTTGGAATTTTCTGGTCAGCACCAATGAGGCAACCTGTCACATGGGTCCTCTTCATCCCTCCCCCACAACCCCCAGGACCAGTCAAAGAGAGAAGAGGTAATCTGCATGATAGACCTTGCCCTCCCACAAAAAAGATGATGAAAGGTGACCTGGCCTGAAACAATTCTTTCTTTTCTTCGGCTAAAAGCTTCCTTGCCCCACCCTCCTCCTGCCTATAAAACTCTCCCGCTGTATAGAACCCCTCTGAGTGCTCTTCTGTTTACTAGCTAGGTTGCTGTCTGATTCACGAATAAAGCCAACTAGGTCTTCAAATTTACTCGGTTGAATTTTGTTTTTAACAAGGATAAAGGTTATTTTGAGCTGATTATTTTTGAGAAACAGCCTACATAGGAGAAGCTCTGCAGAGTAGAAGTTACTCTTCAGTAAGGAAAACTTACATTTATAAAAGAAATCTCCATTAGTAAGGGTATTTCTCTCTGTGTACCAGGATGAGAAGAATGAGCTTAAATCACAAGAAAATATTAATGGAGAAGGCACTAATTTAATCTGAATAACAAAGCTAACCCCTGTTAACTGTGTTCTCCTGGTAATCCCCCTTAATTGTCTTCCCAAGCCCCAACATCTCTTTTTCTTTTTTCTTTTTTGGTCTTTAGCTAAAGATGGTATTTAAGGTGGTGGCTTGGGCCATCTCTGGGAGTTACTCAGTTTTCTGGGGCAGTATACGTTAATACACTTCCTTTCGTTTTTCTCTTATTAATCTTTTATTACATGGAACTCAGCCAAGAAGTCCGAAGGACAGAGGGACAATTATTCTTCCTCCCTTATGCATTTTACTGTGTTTCCACACATCTGCGAAACACTTGCACACAAACCTGGGTCAGTCTGAGCTAGGCACTCAATCGTCTGGGTACCTATTATAGCAATGAGTGTGTGATGAGAGGTACATTATGATAATAGTCCATTCTCTTAAAGCATAAGAACCCTTGCTCCCAAATTGTGAAGACAGGAAATCTGAGAACAAATTAACCAGATACACACTTAAGAGGTTGAACCATGTAGGAATAAAAAAATCACTGCACTGTGCCAAAAGTGGGCAGTAAAGGTAATGCTCTGTGGCTGGTCATTTAGTAGATGAAAGTATCAATCCATTCTGTTTCTAAGCACTTGTTTTAAAAGAGTTAATCATATAATTTGGCTACGGGAACACCAGCGATGGCAGATGCGCTGTCCAACTGACCAGGTTAAGAAAAATAAAGGCAGACGGTTGTAGATTAAAGTCTGGATGGCAATGCTGCCATTAGAGGATTGATGTTCTGTTACCAGGCCAAGGTTCTTCCATTCCATTTACTTTACTCTCTAAATTACCTGCCACCTGGTGGTCCAGGGAATCATTCAGAAGTTTAATCATAGGCAGTTGATAAAACCTCTCTAATTTGAATTCAGTGATTCAGGCAAGAAATATTTATTGAGAGCCTACTGTGTGTAAAACAACACTCTAGGTGCTGGGGAATACAACTACCAAGTCAGTAAGCAAATTAAATTCTGTTAAGTGCTATTAAGAGAATAATATACAATAATGGGGGCATTACAGTGGCCAGGGAAGGCTTCTTGGAAGAAGTGACATGAGCTGAGACAGGAAAGATGATGTACTAGTTTTCTACTGCCACATAACTAATTGCCACAAGTTTACTGTCTCAGAGTTTCTGTGAGTCAGGAGTCCAAGTATAGATAAGCTGAGTACTTCGCTCAGGGTCCTACAAGCTGAAATCAAGGTGTTGGCAGGGGCTGTGATCTTATCTGAGGCTTGGGATTCTCTTCCATGCTCAGTCCTCAGCAGGATTTATTTTCTTGTGGCTGTATGACTGTAGTCCCCACTTTCTGCTAGCTGTTGTCTGGGGACCACTCTCAGCACCTAGATACCACCCTCTGGTCCTTGCTGTGCAGCCCCTTCCTCTTACGACATGCTTTCTATTAGGCCAACAGGAAAGCATCTCTCTGACACTTCACCTTCTTTTAAAGGGCTCACTTGATTAAGTCAGGCCCACCTATGAATCTCTCTTTTGAGTAACTCAAAGTCAACTCATTAATAACATCATCACAGGAGTGATATAACACATTCATTGTTTCCACTCACGATCAAGAGGCGGGGATTACACAGAACATGTACACTAGAGGGTGGGAATCTTGGGGACCCTCTAAAAAGTCTACCTACCAAAGATGAGAACCAGCCATTCAAAATCAGGAGAAAGCCTTTTCTGGCAGGGTCACCAAAAAGTGCAAAGAACAAATTTGATATTTTCAGGAAAGGGAAAGAAGTTTGGTCCACTGAAGCTTAATGGATGAGGCAAAGGGCAGAAAGAGGAATCCCCAGGAATCATTTGAATTGAAACCTAGGCGTTGGTGGCCATGTTAAGTTTGGATTTCATTTTATGTGTAAATAGGAGCTGACTAATATTAACTGAGCCCTCTCCACCCTTTCCTCCACCATGATATAAGACTCATCAATGGCATAAAGAATAATGGATCCAATGTCAAGAGAAATGGGAGGTTTTTATGAGTTGTAACTACCTCTCATTTTGAGAAATTAGGGACTGTGCTAAAGGTTCTTTACAGGTCTGAAATTCAATTTTTTCTAGGTCCTATTAAAAAGACTATTCAGGTGAAAGTAAAAATAATATAAATGTAATCATTTTCTAGTGTTGGCTGACCTAATTATTATAGAAAGGAATCTGGTCTTCTGCTTGTTCCAGCCATCTTCCAATGCCCATGAATGTAACCTTGGGTCACCTTCATAAATTCTATAAGTAATAATAATAACATTAATAAAGTCAAGGCATTTCCAGGAGCAGTATACAATTTATCCTTTGGTCAGGGGAGAATTCATAATTAGTGTTTTTAGAAATTTCTAGCAATGCAGTTTTCTTAAACAATACTGAAGCAAGAGTTTATTGCTTAGAAATGCTAGCTCATCACAGTCATTATTTTTCTTCACCTTCCTAAGCTGAGGCTGAAAGGGAGATCCAACTCTGAATTAAACAACCTATAGAAATGTCACTATGTCCTAATCAACCCAGGAGTCAGCGGTGTAACTCCTTTCTTAGTTTCAATACTTGATTGAAGGATTTACTTGAGGCTTCCCTTTGAGATTCTGATTAGTAGAGGAAAAAAATTTTGAAGAAACGATAGAACTTAAGATTCCTAAACTTGAAGACCCAAAGACTGTTGGATAATTCTCCTTTCTTTTTTTTAAGTGCCTACTCACTGGTATAACTTCCCAAACGTCAAATGGACCAGGATTTGGATTATCAATAAAATAAGGCAATATAAGATCCTTCTTTCTCAACATCCCTTCTTGTTTCCATCACTGAAGCCTAATATTGTTACATTATTTTCCTCCTAGGAAGTAAAAGAAATTTATTCAGTGAAGCAATCTAAAAATAACTCATTTGAGAGCCAGTGGCTTCCATGGTTACTGAAAGACCCTGTTGATTCTCTGCTCTAACAGGCAACCACAACTGGTGAATCATTTGCATTAAAAACAACACACACCAAAAATAGCAGGAAGGACCCTAGAACAAGACTGTGCAGGCTTCCATTCCATGAAGTGTAATCTTCTTCTTCTCAGCCCCATGAAAAGTACATCCCAGGAAGAAAGAAATATATTCCTGAAAAGTAAATGAAACCTGTCTCTGAATCAATTTCTTGGTTCTGGGAATCCCCTCCACGCTGTTATGCTCTGACAAACCTCTAGTGGTTCACAATGTAAATTTCAAAAAAAAAAAAAAAAAAGATACTGTCTTCTCGAGTAACAACTGATCAGATATTTAATATCTACTAAAGGCATCAAAAGGAAATTAAATTATTTTTTCCTTAAGTAAGATTATATCACAGGACTTTACATCAAAGTTACATATATTATGACTGTTAGGAAAGGAGTAATGCATGCATGTGTAAATATATGTTTGAAACATACACACTCATATATTTATGTATTCCTTCATACATATTAAATCTCCTAAGATTCTGATACCCCATTACAACTTGTTTCCAAATGTAGGGATCTAGAAGAATCTACTTTCGAAAAAAGAATTTCATATTTTCATCACAGATCCTCAGATCCAGTTTACCCAAAACATGTTTCTTAAATATAAGAAAAACATACACCAAAATATATTAAAATTGCCTACACATTAACTAAGCTGTATAGTCAGAGTGCCAAAGATATGTTTAACTAATTTAGTCACCAGTAATCTAGATTAGAGGTGTAGGCAGTCAGATTTGACAAAAATTGGTTCAAAAATTAATTGTTTAATACCAATTAAATTAGCTTATATATCTTTTTCATCAAAGGTTCTTTCTTACATTCAGCAATAACCTTCAAGTAGCCGCCATGCGCCAACCAATATTCTAGGATAATGGTATGACTGTGAGCAGGATGGACAAAGATATCTGTCCTCATGAAGCTTACATTCTAATAGGAAAAGTAGACAAACCAAGATAATTCCAAACCATAAATGAGTTTGTAATAATTAAGGAAATTAAAGTGATTTGATGGAAAGTAAGGTAGAAGTAG
This sequence comes from Phocoena sinus, assembly GCF_008692025.1. Taxonomy (NCBI): domain Eukaryota; kingdom Metazoa; phylum Chordata; class Mammalia; order Artiodactyla; family Phocoenidae; genus Phocoena; species Phocoena sinus. The sequence goes on from NC_045765.1 coordinate 40,752,216, forward strand.
AGGGAGGCTACTTTAGACATTGTGGTCAGGAAGCCTTTTCTAAAGAGAATTTGAGCTCTGACTTAGAGTAAATAGGAAGAGCCAGGCGTGAAAAGTATCACATGAAGAGCATGTGGGGAGAGAGAACAACAAATGCAAAGACCTGGAGGTAAGAAAGAGCCCGGCTTGACAGAGAAACAGGAAGCAAGCCAGTATGCTTGGAGCAGAGGAGATAAGCAATACAAAATGAGTTGGAAAAGAAGCCTGAACGGGCCATGGTAAGGAGCTTAGATTTCACTCTAAGTGCCTTGGGAAGCCATTAGAAGAATTTAGACAACAGTAATAGGATCAGAAATAAGCTTTTAAAAGATGACTCTGGTTGATTGTATGGACACAGGACTGCAATAAACTAAGAGTATGAGCCAGGTGACTACTCAGAAGACCACTGCAGAAATCCAAGTGGGAGATGATGTTAGCTTGCTAAGGGTGGTGGCAGAGAGGTGGAGAAACGCAAATGGTGTTCCTACCTATCTATGTAGGAAAGGATGCAAAATTCAAAGGAAGCCTAAAGGCTTCATTTTCTGGATGCATGGGTATGAGAAAGTAAAGTTGCTTGCCATTTATGAATGGGCTGTGTTCCAAAGCCTTGTTTATCACTTATTTCAAACTCAGGGCACTTTTCCCCACAGATACCTGCTATTAGTATCTGCTGGGGTTTCATATGAAATGAATCAGTCTAAAATTCATACCAGTAATGGGCAGAACACTCCCAAAGTTCTGCCCTTTTCTCATTATCTAACCTAATCTCAAAGCAGAATGGCTTCAAATGGTCACACATTTGCCTAATGGCTTTTTTGATGTTCTTTTGATTTTTCTCTTCCTCCAACTGTTTGCTTTAGAACATCAATTTTATTTCCTGTATCTCTCCAATAGAAAATAATCTTGGTAACATATAATATAAAGGTATTTAGGCTCTCCAAAGAGGAGTACTGAACTCCTTAGTGATATCATAAATCTTGGTTTACCAAGGATCCATCCCCAGAGCAGAAGGTGTCAGAACCTTTTTTCAGAACAATGGTAGCATCTGAGAAAAAATTAAGAAAAAAAATGGTATTTGGAGTCATGAAATCTTAGGGGATGATTCCTTGGATAGGGTAAGGTGGACACAATGAGGCTGGTGAAGTCTTTTAAGACAATATTTCTCAAACTTGTATATACAGGAACTTCCACTTTGGGTCATGGTGGCATAAAGGGACTGGATTTACTCTCCTGCCTTAAACAACTACAAATATGGACAAACTATATGAAACAACAATATTAAGACATTGGACAATAGGCAGCACAGTGATCCCTACAGGAAGAAAAACAAACCAGGTGAGTCGTGTGATCGTCCTGGCAATTACATCTGGCAAGAGTTTTGATGACACAGTGCAGGAAGCGGGAATTCAAACAGAGCCCCGCTGAGGCAACAGAGTTGAGAATGTGGGAGGCCAAGGTGGCTAGACTTTGCAGAGCAGAGTACTGGAGAGGAGGGAGCTGCACAGAGAGAGAACTCCAGAGATGTGCAGAGGGTTTCTCTCAAGTCTTCATCTGAGTACTGATTGGTGCGTACAGTAGTCCCCTCTTATCCAGGGGGGATACGTTCCAAGACCCCCAGTGGATGCCTGAAACCAGAGAGTACCAAATCCTATCTATCTATATATATATATAGTATTTTTTTTCCTATACATACAGACCTATGGTAACATTTAATTTATAAATTAGGCATAGTAAAAAAATACCTGAATTTCCAGCACCACAGTAGACAGGAGATCTGGTAAATGAGACAGTAGGTCCAAAAAGCTCAATGAACTCCAAGCTCAGGAAATAGGAATAGACCTACACCAGGGAATTCGTAATCAAACTGCTTAAAATCAGTGATTTTGAAAAAAAAAATCCTAAAATAGCCATGAAAAAACTTCAGCGTCAATACTAATTACTTGGTTATTTGTTACAATGCAGGTTCCGACTCAGTAGGTTTGGGAGAGGTCTGAGATTCTGCTTTTCTAACAAATTCTAACAAGGTGACCTGAATGCTACTAATTTGATAATCACAGTTTTGAGAAGCAAATTCGTAAGATTCCAACAGCCAAACCGTTTTGATTTTCTAAGTTAACCCAAGATACCAAGCGATTCATAATTTAAAGTGACAGGATAGACCCAGGGAGGCATCATTTTGCCCAGCAGGGTAGACATTTTTTGGCTGTCTAGCAACCATTCCTTCTTATTTGGTGATTTTATTCTGATTTCCTTTTGAAATTATATCCCCTTATTTACACCTAGGTTATGTGCTTTGAGAGGAGACTCCCTCCAAACCAAGGATGGAAGCTATAACCCAGCCCTAGCTAATCAAGTCATTATATCTCAAAAGAGAGATTGCTCTTCTGCTTGAACCTGGAAGAATGTAGGCTGAAACAGCAGCAGTCAACTTACCTCCTTTGGAGGAGGGAGTAAGAATAGAGTGGTAAGGGAGCAGAATTTGCCACCCCAAAATACATCTCTTTGGCATGTTAATTATTGTAAGCTGATTATTTTCTAAGAAACAGTAGACATGGGGAAAACTCTGAAAACCAAGTACTAGTTACAGCTGTGTAACAGACATTTACATTTGTAGGGAAAATATTCATTTGTAAGGATATCGCCCTCTCTGTACAGGAAGAGGATAATGACCAAATCTCTAGAAACTCTTGTCAATGGAGAAGACAATCACTTGGGTCTGCTTAACAACCTTACCCAGGTTTACTGTGCTTTTCCTGGTAACCTCCCATAATGGACTCTCTCCACCCTCAACATCCTCCTTTGTCTTTAACTGAAGATGGTATTTAAGGTGAGGGCTTTGGCCATTTTGGTGAGTTACTCGGTTTTTTTGGGTCTCCCCCATGTATACATGTTATTAAAAGTTTGATTTTCTCTTGTTAATGTCTCATATCAATTTAATTCTGAGATCAGTCAGAAGAACCTAGAAGGGTAGAGGAGTATCTCTTTCTCCCCAACAGAGTCCACACAAAAGAAGCAAAGGCAAGGAGAGAGAAAAACTAGGTTCTGATGTTTCATGTTAACCCCTAGATCATGCCATTATTGAAGTGAGACCTATGCCTGGATTCTTCAGATACATAAGCTAAAAACTTTCTTTTTTAAAAAGCAAGTTTGACTTTTTTCATATATATATGGAAAGAACACTAACAGAAACCAAAAGCATAAGTTAAATAAGCTTTTATGACCTCGCCCAGGAATCTAATCACAACGTATAACACAATTTCTATTAATGATGATGGGTTTCAAATCAAATCTCGGTATTCTTAGAGAAATCTCTCCCTACTTGCTGTTACAGCATTTGTGGATAGAGGGGAAATTCGACTCTGCCTGAGTCAGGGTAGTTTGCCAAACAGTCTCTAAAATTGTGAGCGTCAGTAGGTGTGGCTCTCTGGGCTCTAGAGCACAGGCTCAGCAGTTGTGGCGCAAGGGCTTAGTTGCTCCGCCGCAGGTGGGATCTTCCCGGACCAGGGCTCAAACCCGTGTGCCCTGCATTGGCAGGCGGATTCTTAACCACTGCACCACCAGGGAAGCCCTCAGAATAGTCTTAAAAGTAGATGTCAAAAGAGATCTGGCGAATAAACTGAAAGAGAAGCATAAACACCGTGTACATAATCATCTTGACTTTGAAAGAGGACACTCATTAACCAAAACAATGAGTAGTTGATTTGTGCTTGCTTGCTTTCTCTTGTTAAAAAGAAATTTACACTGAAATAAAATTAGAGTCCCAGATAATTCCCAGAAGATAGTGTAGGGGAACAAAATTTTCCACCCCAAAAGATGTCTCATTGGCATGAGGATTAATTTATGCTGATTATTTCTAAGAACCAGAACACTCAGGAAGTTTTTCTCTTTACCTCTCTCTCAGCTGCCTAAAGAATTTAGATTAAGGGCCTATTCCTGGAATAGAGCTATCATCAGAGATATCTGCAAAGAACATGACTAGGTGTGCTGGGAGAAACTCAGAACAGACTAGAGATCAGAGTCCACTCTGTGTCCCACCGCTTCTGCACGGCCCACCAAACATTTATTTACCAAACATTTGCTTTTCCATCTCCGTGCAGATTGCCTTCCTCCCTTTGAAGTCCCAAACCACTACCCAACAACATCCTCTTTTGTCTTTAGCTGAAGATGGTATTGAAGGTGAGGGGTCCAGCCATTTTGGTGAGTTATTCAGTTTTCCTGGGTCTCTCCCATGTGTACATGTTATTAAACTTTTGTTTGATTTTCTCCTGTTAATCTGTCTCATGTCAATTTCATTCATAAACCAGCCAGAAGAACCTACAAGGGGAGAGGAAAATTTCTACCACCCCAATAATAGAAAATTTTCAATTAAACATCATGTATTTTCATGAACCAGACCATAGCATACATCTAATGGAGGAAGTATTTAGGGAAGTTATTTTCACACTCTCTGGGGCTCAAATTCCATATATTAAAGGGAGTGAGTCAGATGATCTTTTCTTTTACTTCAAAGCTGCTATGATTCTGTTGAGAAATAATAGTGAATTAAGGTTACAATTCTAGTGTCCCCTGAGAAAGAGCTTCAAAGAGAGGAAGATAAAAGTGGGGCTCCTGGCCCATCGGTAACATCCCAAAACAAGGAAAGACAAGACTCCAAGTGGATAGCATCAGAAACCTCTCCACCTGCTTTGTTTATTATATGGGTTTCCATGGAGATAGGAGGAGTGGTCTTGGAAGAGACCTTAAGAAATAAATTTGTATTTAAGTGTCTCTCCCTGAGTCAGTTTTGTAACTGAATATTGCCCAGTTCCCTGGCATGGTGAACATCATTTTACTCAATAATAAAATAGCTCAAGTCTTTGCTGGTCTCTAACTTCTTTTAAGTAACCTTGGGACATTAAGGCCCAAACTGCCTGGAAAGTGGGTCTTGGTCATTGTAATAATATAGCTGTTTTCACTTAAAATCAACTTTGTGCCTTTTAAATACAATAAATTGTTCATTCTGATTCCCACATATCAATCCTGGAACCCAGTAGGATGCTACAGAACTCACAAGCGAAAAGAATTTGTTTCCTTCTGTTATCCCTAAAGTAAATAATAGCTCTCCCTGAGAAACACATTGTAAAGATTCTAAAGAGCCATTGCTGTTCACAGTAACCCTTGTTCATTTCAGACTCCTTTTCTCTGGGTTTCTGGAGTCAGACCCTGGCTTCTCGCTCTCCCTTCACACACCCAATAAGGAGGAAGATGCATTAAGGGCAGTGTGACCACTGTCCTGACGGTTTGACTGTGAAGAGGCAGTGATACCTTCCAGAACTTAAAAAAATTTTTTCTGCAGCAGGGCAGTAGTTTCTCCTCCATGTCCCAAACTCAACTGATGGTAAACCATAGGAGACGGATTAGTAGATCAAACACCTGTCTATAGCGCTCAGCCTTTCTAGAACCATGGGAGGTCATCACAGTGTTACATATTTCTGAGGTAAATAAACCCAGCCCCCAGGAGTTTACAATGAGGGCTCTTCCAGAGGAGACCACAAGAATCCAATCTTGCCTCCTCTAACTGAAAGGTACCTAACAAATATCCTACCTTAAGCCTTGAAGGAATATAGATTTATTACTGCTTGAACTCTATGGCCAAATCTTTAATCCCTCATCAGATAATTCCAGTTTCACAAATGATGTGGGTCCATTTTGTATACACTCAGAGATTTTGTGGCAGTGGCTCCAACTTCTTCCTGTTAAGGAGGACAGGGTGGTATGTTGTTGAACACTAAAGATGCTGCTTCTTTTCGTGTGTGTGTGTGTGTGTGTGTGTGTGTGTGTGTGTGCGCGCGTGTGTGTAGTTGAGCTCATTTATTCATTCCACAGATGTTTGGAGTCTTACTGTGTGCCAGGTATGTCTGGTACGTGGAAATGCACTGGTGACTATGTCAGTTACCTGCTAAAGTCCCTGTACTTGTGGAGCTTACAGATGAAGGTAGAAGAGGCAAGTAGATATTTCAACAGGCAACTCAATAATCAGTGAGGAAAGGAATAGGAAAAGTAAGCCCAAGGAGTCCTGAGGACAAAGGGAGGTACAGCTAACTCAGGTTTAGAAAGGTAAGAAAGGCTTCCCGAAGAAGGTGGCCTCTGAGCAAAACACTGAAGGATGGGAACAGGAGATGATGGCAGAAAAGAGTTCTACAAAGCAAACAGCATACGCAAAGGCCCAGGGGATGGGAAACTACAAGTAGCTCAGTTTGGGTAGGGCAAGGAATGAGAGACTGGGGTATAGTGAGAAACGTGGCTTGAGAAGCAATAAGACTCAAATCACGATAAGCCTTTGGGGAACATTAAGGATGTGATTTTGTTTTTAGGAAAAACCCCTTCCCAATCTCCCTTAAGAATGAAGAAAATATATCTGGTTCAGTTAATACTGATCTTACCCATCCAGTCAGTAAACTAAGGGCACTGTGCTAAGGATCCGTACAATATCTTTTAGAAACAGAAGATACGAGGAGAGGACCGGATGGCAGAGTCTTCACATGCTTTTTCCCAAGGGTGAGATGAACCAAGAGATGGAATCTACTCACTCAGCGCTGTGGTCTTGGCAGAGTGGACACTGCATGTGCCCCACCCTTGGTTCCTTAGTCATGAGCTCCCACCCTCAGCCCACCTCTGCCTCGCACAATAAAGGCCATGTGCAAGCAAAATCAACAGGAGTAAGGAACCAGGCAGAACGAGGCTCAACTTACTTCATCTCAAGTGAGGCTCTCTCTTTAAGAGTTTGGAAGGAGATTGACGGAGCAGCAGAAAAAGAATGAGATAATAAGTAGAATGGAGCTGAGAATGACCTTCTCACGTTCTGCAGACCTGTGGTCTTTTCTAGTGGTCTTGGCCGTGCCATAGATCATAAACCAATGTTTCAGCCTCCACACTGCCTCATCTGTCCTAATGCTTCACGGACAGGAACCCCAGAGGAATCAGGTGCGTCAGTGTACAACAGGTAATCTGATGGTCTCAGTTTTACAGATGAGGAAACCTGGGCTCAGACAGATGACTTAACTTGTCCAAGTTATGCAGCTAACAAACAAGTTCTAGAGTCAGGACTCCAACCCCAAGATGTTTGACTGCCAAGTACATGTTCTTAACTATTATGTGTCATCATGGAAAAATTTTTTCCAGGAAACTCAAAACAAAGTACACGTGATGTGTACCAGTGTCACCTCTTCGAGAGCATGCGTAAGCAAGCTGCAGTTGATTACCCTGGAAGCATAGCTTTTACTATGCTAATCGAGACACTGCATAGACCACATCACATATGCCTCTCTCCTCTACAACCTAGAACAAACTCACTCCCTACCATAGCCTGCCATATGCGCTGTAGCAGCTGGCCCCACTTTCCTCTCCAGCCCCATCCATGAACCCAGCCACACTAGCCTCCTCCTGGAGCTTTTTAGGGTTTCCTACATTCAGGACAATCTGCCTGGAGAGAGTTTTCTGCTCCTCAGCCGGCTCTCTCCTCTCCCCTCCTTCCAGGGCAATGCAAAAAGATCAGCCCGCGAAACAGCTTTGGGTAAAAACCCATTCTAAATGGCTCCTGATCCCCATTCCGCATCTACCATTATTCTTGATCACGTCCCCACTAGCTTCATAATATTCACCACAACTATATATTGCTTTATTCTTGTATTATTTGTCTGAGTCCCATACCGAAATACAGGCTTCGGAAAGGTAGCATCCATTGCTTTCTATCTATGCCTTGAACACTGTTTGGAACATATACCGGGCTGAATAAATATTTGTTAAATGGATACATGAATTTTCAAGTGAAAGGGATTCCTATGATGGTTTTTTCTGAAATCCTCGCATCTTTACATATCTCTTATATAACTGCAAAATCCAGTATCCAAACTTTCCCAGGGTTCTCTTGTCCCCAAAATAGTAACTTCTCTGCACACAGCACAGACTAACCTCTGCTGGAATCACCTGACCTTACTGACCTCGAGCTCAGGGCTGAGTCAGCAAATGTTGCCTAGATTATGCATCTTTATCGTGGGGCTGCAGGAAGGCAGGAAACCCCAGTGCTCCCACACGATAAAGATGGACTCTCCCAGAGCTCTGGGAGATGAGGTTCTAAACTCCTGCTATTTGTCTTGGCTACAGGTAACCCCATGAAAGAAACTGATGCTGGTATGGTCCCTGAGGTCGCTACAGTAAACATTATCCGTGTGCAATGAAGGGAATATTGACAGAAAGGGATGAGTCTTTTGTTGAGAGTGCAATTAGTCTCTAAAAAATAAACAGCTATTGGCAGAGAGCCTACCGGTTTATTTGAAAAGAATTTTACAAAATTATTTTTAACAAAGAGTTCTACTTTCTTAGGGTGAATGTGACTGAATGTGGTGGGAAATGGTAGAAAACCTTAATATGGGTTTAAGCCAAAACCAAGACAGGTATTCTCAGTCGAGAAGTAGGTTTAACTTAAGCTTGGGGTTCTCTGTCTCTCTAGAGGTAGGTTAGTCTTTTCAAATATAAACAGCTTCAAGCTGTAGGCCATAGGTGAGAGGGAACTTGTTGCCACCCCTGGATGCATTGATGGAATTGGGGCATGAAGGCTCAGTACACGAGGAATTCAGTGCAGCCTAAACCACGAGGCCCCAACTCAGGATCTGGAATTCACTTTGCCCCCAAAGTCTGGGACAGGACCTACAGGTATGAAAGCTAATTCTTTTGAGAACAAGGACTTCTCCTTAGTCATCCCTTGGGCTAGGCACATTTTCTCAGACATGGGAGATGCCAGAAAAGTGTGCAATGGGAAAGGGTGAATAAATGTGTTGTGATGTATAGCTCTAAATCCTGGGGATACAGAGACAGGATTTTCTTCCTGTGCTGTTTTTCTTCCTGTGCAAAGGGATTTCCTGGATTTGAAAAAAGTACCACCAGAACTATGTGCAAGGCACACTATAGAAGGAAAGATAAGGATATCACAGCCTACAGAGCACTTTTAAAGAGCCACTGGGAGGCTAGGACTGAATAGGCCTCTTGGGTTCCCTTTGAGTTGGATGAATGGGGCAGGTGACAGAGGACAAGGGAGGAGAGCTTTCATTCTCTCCCACTGAGAACCAGTTAGAAGGCTTTCATCTGGAGACGACCACTGGAGAGCCTTAAAAGACTCTTTTCAGTTGAAATTTATAAATAGAAGTAATACTACTTTGTATTCAAAGCACATTTACACATTTCGTTTTCTTTTAAGTTCATAAAGCTATTCCGCACCTGTAAAATGAGATGGGAATTCACACCTTATAGGCCAGTGCTGAAGAGAAAGCAGGATAATGTTTGTACAAGACTTGGCATTTTGTGTGGTCTATAGTAAGCATGCAATACACGGTCACTGCTACTATCATGGCTGGTACTATTACTACTGCTCTTCCAGAATGGGTTTTCTGGGACAGAGATTAGCATGCAAGGCCTTTATTGAGGAGCCCTCTCATAATCAACACCTGTGCAAGGGAGGAAACGGAAGCAGGATGGGTAGAGGTAGAAGTTGACTGACTAGTCCCCACAAAGGTCTCTCTCAGTCCCACAGAGAGCTCTGGACCACACTGGCTCTTGAGAACTGTCACTCACTGGGGTGAGAAGGCTCGGCCTTTACACCACCACAGTGATGAGTCATTATTGGAGGCTGCCCTAGAAGGAGGCAGGCTTTTGACAAGCCTGAAGTTTTCCTCAGCTGAGGCCATCTCCAAAGAGGGCTCCAAGCTGAGGGCATTTTCTAGGAACACTTCCAGAAGTTGACAGAGTAAAGCATTGAGCCCTCAGGGGATATCCGGGTGTGTCACAGAGCTTAGCCCAATTAGTAAATAAGAAGAGTGCTTCAGAGGGCTTCCAACAACTTGTCCAAGGCCACAGTAAGTAAAGAGCTGTGCTAGGAACGGAAGTTAAGTCTTCCGACTCTAATCTGTCCTCTTCAGAGGCTCAGGACCCTGTGGCAACATTTGGCATTTCTCTCCTTTATTGTGCCAGCAATTGCTCTGCCTCCTCTGAGCCTAAACAGATCAAGGAACATCTGCTTAATGTAGTGCCTATGTCTTTTCCTAAGGATCAGGTAGCTAAGTTTACTCAAAAACAAACAAACAAAAAAACAAGGAAAAAAGAATTATGGAAAAGGGAATTTTTTTCAAATTATGTTTACCCTTATAAGTATCATATTCTCACCCTGCTCCCCCTCATTTGAAACACAAGCATGTGCACACACAAAAGAGACCCCCCAAAGGGTCTGTTTAAGCAAAGATTTTGGCCATAGATCTACCAAATTAGAATCTCCAGAGATGGAACCCTGAATTCTTTTTCTCAAGCACCTCAGATGAGCTTCAAGCACACTAAAGGCTGCAAACTATCACTATAAATTCAGCATATCACCGGTCCAAAGTTATGCTCACATTTTTTGTTTGTTTGTTTTGTTTTTTGCGATACGCGGGCCTCTCACTGTTGTGGCCTCTCCTGTTGTGGAGCACAGGCTCCGGACGTGCAGGCTCAGCGGCCATGGCTCACGGGCCCAGCAGCTCCACGGCACGTGGGATCTTCGCGGACCGGGGCACGAACCCGTGTCCCCTGCATCGGCAGGCGGACTCTCAACCACTGTGCCACCAGGGAAGCCCATGCTCACCTTTTTAAGTTTGTGCCTATAAACTGGTTCCAAAAGCAATTCACAGAATCAAAGCATTCTCAGGTTGAAAGGTTATCTTGGAGATTATTATGTCTCCATTTTTGAGAAGAAAAAACCACGGCCTGAGAGGAAGGGTGACTTGCCCAGGGTAAAAAAAGAGGTTAATGAGCAGAGTCCGGCTCCCACTTTTGGGATCAGGCCTTCTTATAACTCTAACAAGCTTCAAAGAGGAGTTTCAATCCAGTTTCCAGCAATGAAAGCAAAAATTAAAAGAAAAAAAGAGTTCCAGGACTATTGTCAACAATATTGTCATGGAAAACATCTCAATCATTCGGGTCTGTTATAAACTCCACCCTCCCCCACCATTTGCTATAACTACTCCCAACTTAAGTATCTTCTGACTAGAGACATGGTCTCTTATTTGAACTTGGTTTACGCAATGGGAAGAGAAGACCCCAAAGCCATCAATGCCAAAAGGAATAGTATTTCCTTCTACAGTTTTATAATTTATTCTTATTCAGAAGTGAGGTTGGGTTTCCAAATCTACTCCTTCGAGAAGGAGTAGGGGGAACGGGAAGGGCACTGCCCTACAGAGTATGGTTATACTTCAGATTATTTTGTATGTTTGAAATCTCTCAAGCTTTGATTAATAGCAATTATATTAACAAAAATGATGATGATGATGACAGAAAATCAACCTACCGTTTCTTCTTTATTAGTCCCCACACTCAGTGACTCAAATAAGCATAAAATGTGAAAGATGCGGCTGCTTCTACTGGCATCTGTGGTTCTCCAGGTCCCCAAATGGCCTGTTGTTAATTTCATTTATAGCAAATTGGGGACATAAATAAACTTGTAATTTGGGTGCCTATGAAAATATGGCAGGCTGGCATGGCAGCACAGCCAAAAATCTGATTTAACTGGTGTTCCTTTCCATCAATTCCATTAAAAGTTGCTAAACTCAGAGCTCAGCTTAGAGTCAGATATAGAGAGGTCCTGAGCCTGTTTAGAGAGGCAATCTGGGACGGTGGGGAACCCCAGCCAAGAAGTCAGGAGGCAAAAGGCTCCACTACTGGCTTCTACCAACACATCATCTATATTTAGAAAACATTTTTTCTCTCCTAGTTCCTCAAACATTGTATCCTGCTGGGTGATTTTTGTAACTGAGCCTTGTTACCTGGAGTCATTCATAGTATCTAAGACTAGAGGAATTTCAGAACAGCACATGGACCATAACTCTGTCTCAAGTTTGCCTGACTTCTCATCATCCTGGGGGTGGGGGTGGGGGGAACCCATTTTCTTTTCAATTAAAAAAAAAATAAATAAAAAGACCACAGATATAGTCTCAGCAGCGATGTAGCTACAGACATGACTTCAGAATACAGAGATCAAGAGATTGGTCATCTCTGACACTCACTAGTCAATTCTTGGTCACAAGTCCTAGTTGCTCCCAGGATCAGTCTAGACTAGAGTCAGCTGAATATTGTGACTCAACATGAAGTGCCTCAATAACAACGCTAATCAGAAATGTCTTCTCTCTTTGCCACCAAAATACTTCCGTTTAGAAATATATTAGAATCAAAACAGAAGCTTCTGGAGAAGTAGGGGATGAGGAGCAGGCATCATACTTCAGCGTAGATTTCAGAGTACCAGTTGTATCAGTTAGAGTTCTTTGTGTGCTATATACAGGAATTAACCCTGACTAAACTTAAGGGAGGAAGTGGAATTTAATCAGAGGATCTGCGGTAACTCATAGATTTTTTTTTTTTTTTTTTTTTTTTTTTTGCAGTACACGGGCCTCTCACTGTTGGGGCCTCTCCCGTTTTGGAGCACAGGCTCCGGACACGCAGGCTCAGAGGCCATGGCTCACGGGCCCAGCCGCTCCGCGGCATGTGGGACCCTCCCGGACCGGGGCACAAACCCGTGTCCCCTGAATCGGCAGGCGGACTCTCAACCACTGCGCCACCAGGGAAGCCCGTAACTCATAGATTTGAAGGAAGAGCCAACTGAAGAACTCTTGCACAGGGGCTACTCAAAGTTTCCAATCCCCAGGAGAAAGAATCTGAGTGATCAGTGCTGGCCCATTGGCTGTCCACAACCCACTGCCCACACCTACCCTGGTCCAGGGGCAGGGACCATGTTCAGCAGCCTTGGTAGAGCTGCAAGGAGCTGTGAACATCATTACCCAAAGGAAAGAATGCTGGACAGGCAGACACAAAATGCCCCCACCCATGCAAGCATCAGCAAATATGTTTGTTTACTCATGGGGATTCTTCTGACTACAAAAGTCATGCATTTTTAGTATATAAAATTTGCCAGAGAGAGAGATTTCATTTCACTTTGTGGAAGGGAAAGTTAAAGAAGATGCAAGCAGCACATCCAGTAGCAAAGTCCCCTAGAAACAAACAGGAAATTTTCAGACTTTTAGGAAAAGGAGAGGAATGTCCATCCAAGCTACTTATAAATGTCTTTAGCTCTCACAATTACTTCATAACTTGCTTAGAAAACGAAATAGGTATTATTAACTGGACTGTTTCTTGCTAGATGATAAATGACATAATCTAATCAGACATTAGACTTACCAAAGCAAGAGCATCTCTCATATACCAAGGCAAAAAACCTTGAGAAAAGATATAATGCAGATGAAAGAGGTTTTAAAGCTATAAGCCAGGGACTTCTCTGGCAGTCCAGTGGTTAAGACTTCACCTGCCGATGCAGGGGGTGCGGGATCGATCCCTGATTGGGCAGCTAAGATCCCACATGCCTCATGACCAAAAACTAAAACATAAGCAGTATTGTAACAAATTCAATAGAGACTTTAAAAATGGTCCACATCAAGAAAAATCTTAAAAAAAAAAAAAAGCTGTAAGCCAGTATTACAACTATAAGATCATTTTCTTCTGTATATTGTTGGGAGTAACGCGAGGAAAGAGTACACAGTAGTTCTCAAAGCAGTAACTGAGAGAATCCACAAACCCTTGGCTATACACACTCTCCTGCTGGTGGGGTACTCATAGACAGTATAGAAGTTAGCGCTCTGAGAGCACTCTTCTGATAACTAATGTGACAAAGAGAGGAGCTATAGCCATCCCACATTTGTATATGAGCATCTAAAAGTATTAGTAGAATAAAACAGAATTGATAGAAAGACTGAAATAAAGACACAAATGACACAACAATTATTTAGTGAGTGCCTACTTTGTTTCAGTTAATAATAGCTCTTTCATTGTATTGGGGGGCCTGAGGCTAACTATGAGACATTTTATATGGTCCTTGCCCTAAGGGAAATTTTAATAATATACTTGGAGATCAATCATGAATTCACTAGTCAGGGCAAGACACCACACATTCACTGGGAGATGAAAAAGCATGGTCCCGGTCCACTATACAGTTTACAGTCTGGTGGGGACGATGATGTCAGGCTATAGAAGAAACATTAAATAAAGGTGCTGCCATGACACACTGACGTGAAACAGTCCAGTTAGGGGTATGCCACCACAAAACTGTAACTAATACAAAGAGACAAAAATTTGTTTAAGACAGCGCGTTCAAGGTTATCTCTGTAACTTTGCATCCCGATAGGTTTTCTTGAATACAAGAGAAAGATGCAGACTTATGCAAAGTCCCTGACCAGGAGTCTTGCAAAACTCTAGGTTTTATACACACACAAATAAATAACATTTCATTGTTATTGTATGTGTTTGCTATGTGTGTAAAGCACATTTTGCAAATTATGTCACTTAACCTTACCCTCATGGCAACACCCATAGTTAAGTGGGGTGTTTTTTGTTTGTTTTACCAGATAGAAAAACAGAGCTGGGAGACATTAAGCAATTTGTCTGGGGTTTTATAGCTACTAAGTGGGGCAGTCAAAAGTTGAACCCAGGTCTGCCCAACACCAGAGTGTGCCCTCTGAACCACTCTACCACGTTGCCATGTGAATTTCATCCATCACGTGTAACATGGTGGAAATCAGCAAGAACACCTGCTGTCAGAACTCAGTGACTCCTGAGAAGATATGCAATGAACCCCGTTCGGATATACCCTATTTGACTGTGGACCCCCTTACCTCTGATCTTGACTAAAGAGTTTCAAGTATACCAGGGGCAGCTGACCTCCTGGGGCATGCTGTCATGGCTGTGAAAAACCAGGGTCCAAAATCCAAGGGACTTCAGCATCTTCTAGGGAGGGGTAGAGGACTTTCCTGCTGACATGAGTAGAGATCAGCCACAGTGACCATTGGTCCAAAAAGAGTGAATTTCAGGGTGTGTGTAGAATTCATGGAGAAAAGACTAGCTGAAAAGGTACAGGCCAGAGCTGCTACAGCCATCTCATCACCAAGGGAAAGCTGGTTTGAGAACAGAGGCAAGAGAGAACATGGGCTAAGAGACCGGAAGGAGAAATCGTGTCCTAGTCAGTAGTTTACACTCCTGCGTCCAACTAGGCTGAAAGCACATTCTGCCATCAGTACTCAGTTATAGGAGCCAATTAAAACCCTTTTCACCTAAAAAAGAGTCAAAATTCTTCGTCATTTCTAATCAAAAGAATACTAACTTTCTCAATGTATAAAAGTGATTCCCAAAGAGGCCGAGGGTCTTGCCCAAGGTCATGAAGACTTTCAGTGGATGAGGGGGTTCATGAACAGAGATTCTCCAACTCCCAGCTCAGAGTAGGAATGCATTCCATGCATCTTACCTGATGGCATCAATAAAAAATGTATTTCTCCCTTTCAAACAGGAGGGGTTTAAATACTTTCTGACCTGGAATCTCCTATGCAGTGGCCCAGACTCTAATTCATGGTGTTCTCATCTGCTCAGGACAAGAGAGCCACTGGGCATAATTTCAAAATGTACAGATTCACAGTGTCTTTAATTATCTCTCTGTCATGCACGAACAGCCCTTGGAGCAAGAGCTATACACCCGACTGTCCTCCTCAGCATGGTTTCCATGGCATGGCCACAGATGGCTTCTAAATTTAAACTCGCACTGCCTTTTAATTGGGTGGTTAGGAGTTGTTTCCTGCCCACTCTTGCTACAAGTTAGCCTGAGGCTACTAATTACCAGCAGGAGCGGTCAGTCGTCATGTCTGCACCAACTCCATCATTTCTGACATCCTCACACAATGACAGGCTCACCCTTTTCCCTTTAGCAAATCTGGGTTAGCCAGGGTTTGGCTTCATTCTCACGAAAGCAGGACGCCAGTATTCCTAGCTGTGACTTCAATTATTTTAGTTGAAGTTTTCTGCAGCTAAAATGCATCTGTTCACTCAACAAATATTTATTTATTCAGGGTCTTCTCTGTGCCTGACCCTCTGCCAGGCCCTGAGTATACAGAAGAGAGATAAACAGACACGGTCTTTCCCTCCGAGAGCCTATTGTCCAGTAGGAGAGATGGACAATGACCTAGTGAAGACTCAAATAAGGATAAGTTGTGTTCAGGGCCAAAAAAGAAGAAGAAAAAATGCTCTGAAGGAAAATAGGAGAACCTAATTTAGATGGAAGAGAGAAGGCAAGGAACACCCACCTCTCCAAGGAAATGATAATCACCCTGAGACCTGAAGGAAGAGAAGGTGCCTTTCAGGTAAGGGTGAAGAGTAGGGAATTCCAGACAGAAGGAACAGCAGCAGAGAAGCCCAGAGGCAGGAAGGCTGTTGATGGACTCAAAGGAATGAGAGAAGTCTGGACCATGGCAAGGAAGGGAGAGCAAGTTTAAGATGAAGGGTAGGAAGGGCCTTAAAAGCCATCTTAAGGAAGGTGGATTTTACTCTACCTGTGACAGAAGCCATCGAAGAGTGTATTCATACGTTTATTCTGTCAATCAGTCAGTAGTTGATTGAACATCTACCCCGGGTCAGGTACCATTGTAGGCACCGAGAATACATCAGCACAAAAACAGCCCCACCAAATCCCCATCTTCCTGGAGCTTACATTCTCGATGACGACTCTAACACAGAGAGGTTTGATTTGTTCCACATTTATAAAAAGAGCCCTTCGGTTCTCTATGAAGAAGGGAAGAAGGGAGGTGAGGCAGCTCCAACGGTTTCTGCAGGAGAGAGAGAAGCATGAAAGCTTCCCGTGCTTCACACTGCAGGGCAGGACTCCTGATGTCCCATTAGAAAGGCGTCTTGTGCCACTTTCCGGCTAGAGTGGTAATGACTTTGCGTGGCTCCGTTATTTCATCTCCCCAGGGGTCAAAAGCAATATTTTTAAGAGGGCTGGGTAAAATTGAATTGCAGTCTATGGCCCAGAAATGACCAGAGCTGGGCAGCACCTTTGAGACTCACTGAAGCAAGAAGCCATGCACACCTAGGCTGCATGGTGAATACAGCTCTTGGGCTAAAAGAAAAAACAGATGGCTGATTCCTCAGTCTACCCCAGTAATACATTCCTTTCTCCTGATGACCTAATCATCTTTCCATGGTTTTCTTTCTTTTTCCATCCCTTCTCCTTAGGCACACACAGTCTTTTAAGGCAAAATGAATGCAAATTTGGCCCAACAGAGAATGAATTCAGAACAATGACCACATAACTGGGACAAGCCAATCCAGCTTTCCTGAAGGTATAATCCAGTGATCACCTGTACCTGTATCAGGAGCATTAAAAAGTAAACACATGTCTACATTTCTCTGTATCTAACTCCCCCTCCTGCTCCAGGACCTTCAGAATCTAAATCTCCAGGGAGTGAAGCCCAGGAATCCTCATTTTTTCACATATTATCTAGGGATTTTTTTTTTTTTTTGCTTCAATTTTCTCACTATTAGAATTAACTTATTCAACTAAAGGCAAACCAGACAATTTAATTGTCTGTTCTTCTCTCCATGCTTAGGGTACTGTTACAGGATCTCTAAAAGTCCTTCCTTCACTGAGATACAATGAGATGCAGGATGTCATAGAGGTTAAGAGGGGAGACAGATCTAGGTTCAAACGCTAGCTCCAGTAATAACTACTTATGTAACCAAGACAAGTTAAGTAATCTCTTTAAACCTTAGTTTTCCTCACCTGGAAAATGGAGATGATATCACATCATATATTTATTGTGAGGATTCAATGAAGCAACAAGGTGAAATCCTCAGGTTAGATCTGGTACATACTACATCCTTCATATATAGCAATGATGACTGTTCTCTAATCTTCTTCTTTTTCACCTTTGCTATTAGGACCTGGAGAGGGTATGAGAGTAGTAAAAGATGGAAGGAGAATATAGAGAACAGATACTTGTTCTTTCTTCTCTAAAAGAGAATTTTTTATTCCCCTTAATCAGCATTCTAGGAACAATTCTTCAGCTGAGGACACACAGCATGGCAGCCTGAATCCCTTGTGTAAATATAGAAATAGTTATTCCCACAAGGAATAGAAGCAAAACTCCCACACCCTAGCTCTCCCAGGCTTGCTCAAGGCTGCAAAAGCTGGGCTTGTCAGAAAACACCTCCTTGATCCATCCCTAGAGATTTTTCTAACCTAAAGTTAATTCGATGGCACTGGGGAAGGGACAAAAGGGAGGGCTGGCATCTAATGTCAGCACCAAAATTTAGTTCTGTTTTTAACTTGAAACATAAAAAGGCAACGTCATCCAGAGATAAAATTCCCAAATGGCGGGAAGAAGGGAAACCTGAGGCTTAGAGAAGTTAAATATACTTTTCAGGATCAGTAGCGATGATAAACCAAAAGACGACTCTCTCACAACCTCTCCCTATTCTAATGGCTGCTTTCTTGCGTTAACCCATCTTTATCCTCTTTGGATGTGATCCTCCTAACTAAATTTTAGTTATTCTGAGTTTGGAAACCAGAGGGGTTCAATAAAATGTGGACTGTCTGGATGAAGGAAGGGAAGAAAAGACATGGAAATGAAGATGTGCTTCCCAAACAGGCCCTCAATCCATGAAGGCAAAAACGATGCACATAGGAACATTAAAAACGTCAACATGAACATCTGTTAATGAATGACACCATTTCCGGTAGAGCATAATGACACATGATAGGGCTTTTCTTTTGAATTCTTGAGCATACTTAGATCTGGGGAGATTATGTTTCTGGTCGTGGTGGCTGCTGTCTTTGCCCAGGACTTCCACTCCAGTTCCCCTCACACCATCTTGTTCTAGCAAGGGACCCTAAAACTCTAATGGAATATAATCCTGATGATGCCTACCATTATACTGCAATGCCTTGGCCAGTCTTTGGTCCAGGGTTAGATATGTGACCCTAGCCAATATCAGGGCACTTTCCAGGAATCATCTAAAGGGGCTGGCCAAGAAAAATCTCTTTTCCTCTCTATTCATGAGGCTGCCAGGATATGGCCCTGGAGCTGCAAAGTGCCATATCCCTCAACATAGAAGATCATGAAATGAAGCTTGGAGAGAGCTTGAGAAGACTTGGAGATGCCTTGGAGAAAATCTGAGAAGCTACGGGAGAGTGAATCTAAATGCCATCATGTCCAGGTTCTGACCTGCGGCTCTTCCTTTTGTTCAGTGAGGTATCATCTTTCCCTTAATCTGAAGGAACTTGGGTCACTATCACTTGGAATCCCATGAATCCTAATAGTTATACTGGGGCCTGAAATGACAAGACCCAGTAGAGCAGGTTTTGTGCTAATTAGCCTTCCAAGCTCATGGAAAATACAGATGTCTCTTCTTTAAAACTTTACTCATTAAAAAACAATACCATTTACAATAGTAGCAAAAGAATGCTAACTACTTAGGGATAAATTTGATAAAAGATATGCAAGACTTATACACTGTAAAGCTACAAAACCTTGCTAAAAGAAATTTAGAAGACCTAATGAATGGAGAGATATACAGTGTTTATGAATGGAAACACTCAATATTATTAAGGTACTATTAAGGTATCGATTTTTTCCATTTGCTACCTATAGATTTAACTCAATCTCAAACAAAACCTCAGCAGGACTTCTAGGGAAACTAATAAGCTGATTCCATAATTTACATGCAGATGCAAAGGACCTAAAGTAACCCAAACAACTTGGGTTGAATAATTCTTTTGTTGTAGGGGGGCTATTCTGTGTATGTTGAGCAATATTCCTGACTTCTACCAATTATATACAAACAGTATCCCACCCCCGTTATGACAAGCAACAGTGTTTCCAGACATTGCCAAATGCCTCTGGGGAACAAAATCACCCCAAATTCAAAGCCACTGAGCTATAATAATCAAATGATTTATTTGCATAGGGATAGACAAACCAGTGGAACAGAGCAGAGAGTAAAGAAATAGACGCATGTATACATGGTCTACTGATTTTTGACAAAGGTCCAAAGACAATTCAACTGAATAAAAGTAATTTTTTCAACAAATGGCATTGGAACAATTAAATATCAATAAGCAAAAAGAAGAAATGAGAAGGAAACTCAATTTATACCTCACACCACATATAAAAATTAATTCAAAATGAATTCATACTCAAATGTAACCTAAAAATTCAACTTCTAGGTTCTAGAAAACATCTGGAAGAAAATTTAGGCAAAAGTGTTTGTGACCTTGGTTTAGGCAAAGATTTTTAGTTAAGGCACTAAAGGCAGGACCTAAAAATGAACAAATTGATAACTTTGATGTAATCAAGATCAAAAACCTCTGTTCTTCAAATGCTATGAAAAGATAAGAAACAAAGAGAAAATATTTTGAAATCACAAATCTGATAAAGGACTTGCATGCAGAAAATAAAAAGAGCTCTCAAAGGCAATGGTATGAAAACAGCCCAATTACAATTGGTAACGGATTTGAACAAATATTTTATCAAAGAAGATATATAGATAGCAATAAGCTCGTGAAAAAAATTCTCAACATCATTAGTTATTAGGGAAATGCAAATTAAAACCCCAATTAAATATCACTATATACCTATTAGAATGGCTAAACTTAGAAACTGACCATACCAAGTGTTGGTGAGCACATGGAAGAATTAGAACTCTTAAACACTGCTGCTGGGAATATAAAATGGTATAGTCACTTTGGAACACAATTGGGCAGTTCCTTAACAATTTAAACAAACATACTGTATTAGATTGTTATGGCTGCCATAACAAAGTACCCCAAATTGGGTGTCTTAAAGAACAGAAATTTACTGTCTCATAATTTTTGATAGAAGTTTAAGATCAAGGTGGTGGCAGTGTTGGTTTCTTCTGAGGGCTGTGAGGGAGAATCTGTCCCATGCCTTTCTCCTAGCTTCTGGTGGTTTGCTGGCAGTCTTTGGCATTCCTTGGCTTGCAGAAGCATCACCCCTACCCTTGCCTTCATCTTTACATGGCATCCTTCCTTTGTGCATATCTCTATGCCCCAATTCTCCCATTTTTATAAGGACAACCGTTATATTAGATGAAGGCCCCCCCTAATGACCTCATTTTAACTCGATTACCTGTATAAAGACTATCTCCAAGTAAGGTCACATTCTGAGGTACAGGGGGTTAGAACATCAACATATCTTTTTCAAGGGACATAACCCAACCCATAACACCTACCGTATGATCCAGAAATTCCAGTCCTAGGTGCTTATCCAAAATAAATGAAAGTATATATACGTATGTTCACAGCAGCTTTATTCATAATACCCCAAAACTAGAAACAAACCAAATCTCAATCAACAAATGAATGGCTAAACAAATTGCGGTATATCTAGAAAATACAATATTACCCAGCAATAAAATGAATTAACTATGGACTTACACAATTATACAAATGAACCCCAAAATAATTATGCTGAGTGATGTAAGACAAAGGAATACATCTTTTGTGATTTCATTTATATAAACTCAAGAAAATGCATAATAATTATAGGAATGACAGGAAGCAGATCAGTCATTGCCTAGTGATGGGGAAAGGGGTAGGGAGAGATTATAAAGGGAGCAAGGAAATTTGGGGGGTGAGTGATTTATTCACTATCTTGATTGTGATGATAGTTTTATATGTATATACATGTCAAAACTTATTAAATTGTATGCTTTATTTATGTGCAGATTATTGTATGTCAATTATACCTCAACAAAACTGTTAAAAACAAAACAAAACAGAGCTTGTGCATAAAGCAGGGCACCTGGTAATATTGAAGAAGGTGTCACGCTAAACTAGTGATGATTGTATGAGACAGTTGGGACATCTTTAAGAAATGGCACTCCATTTAAAGTCTTAGAACACCATCTAAGACGCCATAATAAGAAATGTCACCATCTAAAAGAGGTATGGTGCTTTGGGCTGGAGAAAGACTACTTACAAACACTGACTATCCAACATAGCTGAAATGGAAATGAGAAATGCTGTCGAAAGAGAAAGGGCTATCAGCCCGATTTGTCCTGCCAATGCCAAATCAACTGATTTATTCAACACAGATTTACTAAGCTCAAACAAGGGCAACAAGCTGTGCATGCAGTGATGAATTGGATGCGCCCCTTGTCCAGTCTGCTGGGACAAAGGCAGAGGCTGCACATTATCAGCTCACCAGAACGCTGCTTGCTTAGGGCTCTGTGAATGTGCTTGCTAAGTTCTAGGGGAGCTGAAGGGGGCGGGGGATGGGTCCACCAAGTCTAACCGATTCTCTACAACTCATCAGAGCATAAATCCATCACAAGTATATAAACTGCCAGTCTAGGTCAGACTTAGACGCCTCGGTGCTAGCATGAAAGTTTGAGGCTATTCCTAGGGTCCTTATATTCTCTGTCTGAAATGTTACATTTTAGTTAAGTTACTTCAATTCTAGAATACAGTGTGAGAAAGGATATAATCAGAGTCTACAGAATCAAATGCAGTCTGGATAAGATTAATTTGAACTTGATATATCAACTCAGTGAAATCTATCAGTCCAACCAGTGTTTGACAACTGGCAGGCAAAGCGACCAATCGATTTGCCGTCATTTTCTTTCTACAATTGGCTGCTGCTTGATGTAGTACAGGGGAAGAAGATCTGCATATTTAACCAAAATGACTAAGAGGCAGCAAGGAGTAAATGAAAGGCAAGGTCAAACTGTGTGACCTTAAGTTAATGAACCTCTCTGAAACTTAAAGCCTGCCTTGACAAAAAGGTGGATAGTAAGAATACCTACATTAAAGAGTTGATCTGAGGATTTAATAAACCAGGTGTGTGTGGTTCCTGGTTCATGGTATTTTAATAATAATAATAATAATAATAAGTAGTAGTAGTAGTAGTATTGATAGTAATAGTAGTAGCAGTATTGCCACTGTCGTAATTTATGTTCTAAATCTGTTACTTGGTTTCTAGGTATGTCTCCATTGATAGGACCTTTCACTCTTTTTGACTTTTTATTCACTTAATCTGTGAGACAGAAGTTATGAGAGCTGCCTTACATAACCCACAAATTAATTCAAGACGTAGTTCTACTTGATAGGTGTATGCCAGTCACTAAGGGTATAGCGATGAGCAAGACATGATTCTTGCCCTCAAGGAGTTTCAGTCTAGTGAGGAAGGTAGACAAGCAAACAGACAGTGGTAAAATAGGATGAAGGCTCCATAATAGGCAATATACAGGCTGAGTGTGGATGTCCACAGAAGGACCAGCAGGGTTCAGGTCAGGCTTCCTGAATGGGAGTTAGCCACAAAAGCGTTTTTGGCAGAGGGAATAGATATCCAAAGGCTGAAAAGGCAAGAAACAGGTGGTGATTTGGCAAATAATAGTTTAGTTTGGTGAGAAGACAGAATCCAAGGAAAAGAGAGATTAAATAAATTCTGGGAAGGTGCATAAGGGCCAGACCAGGAGAGCCTCTTAAACCATATGAAGGAGTCTGGCCACTACCTTGAAGTATCCTGAATACAAAGCTGGTATTAGAAACAAATGTTAAAATTTAAGTACCCTCTAATTCAAAATTCTATTCAAATATTGTCACTATCATCAGGTACACATGGATTCAATGTCAGCTGTTGTGCACAAGGATACTGCTATGAACTGCAGGTTTGTGTGTCCCAAAATTCATGTGTTGAAATCTTAACCTCTAATGTGATGGTTTTTGGAGGAAGGGTCTTTGGGAGGTGATTAAGTCATGAGGATGGAATCCTCATATGGGATTAGTGCCCTTATTAAAGAGACCCCAGAGAGCTCCCTTGCCCTTTCTACCATGTGAGGACACAGACAGAAGACGGCCACCTATAAACCAAGAAGCGAGCTCTCACCAGGTACCAAATCTGCCAATGCCTTGATCTTGGACTTCCCAGCCTCCAGAACTGTGAGAAATAAATTTCTGTTGTTTATAAGCCAACAAGTCTATAGTATTCTGTCACAGCAGCCTGAACAGACTAAGACTGGAGTTCATCTCATTTTCTCCACCTCTCTAACACACACACACACCACAAAGAAAAAAATAATAAACTATCGCACGACTGCTTGCAATTGTAAGTGTGAAGTCCTATGCCTGCTCACTGCCTGCAAGAAACTCAGGAGGTCAATGAACTATCATTGCTTTGTGGCAATAGCTGCTGCCCATGGTTCTACTCTTACTAATTTTATGTCATCAGAATGTAAGAGCTCCCAGAGAGGCTGGTCTCCTGTCTCCAGGTTTGCTTTCCCTTGCAGTGAAGCAGGGTTGCCCAGAGAACTGAATGTGAGGAAATGGAACCACTGAAGCTCCTAGACGAAAATTAATGGTGCCATTTTTTTTCAATGTTAGCCTAACCTTAGAGCTTTTGTTGTCAACCATTCATAAATGCTGCTGTAAAATGGGCATGCAGCCTCAAAGCCCTAGGGAGGCACCAACTAATGGTTTATATTGCCACTAATATATTACAAAAGGCTTGAACATTTAGTTAAAAGTAAAAATGGAGAATTTGGGGGAGGTGCCAGAGAGGTAAATTGGGAAGAAGTCCATGGCAGAAGAAAGGAGTCTTTGATGCATGCTGGGGTACAATATATGTGTACCACTTTTAATTGTTCTTTGGGTTGAAAATTGCAGTTTCTGCAACTGAGCCCTTTCAGAAGAATTAATCAGAGGAAATTTGTAAAGTTTTCCCATACGTAATAAAACATGCCTCCACAAAGCTTCACAGAGGAAATTATTATAAGACGGTCAGCCCATATGTGAGATCACACCTGTGCTTTCCGTTCTGGAGAAAGAGCTGGAGAACTTGCCTAGTTAATCTTGGAAAAGAGACTGATTTTGTCTTCTGAAACCTTTTCTCTTGTAAGTTAGTTCTCTAGACTTTGATAATCACAGTTACTTGGCTGATTTATTTGAAAATGCCAATATTCCTGGTGTTCCTAAGGCTATATAATAGTATAAATTAATGACAATTTTTACAAATTTATTGAAACTAATTTTTAGTTTTTAGACTCATTGGAATAATTTACTGAAATTATACCAGGTACTATAAATAAGACAAGCAAATAACGAATCCGAGACTATAAAAATCAAACTGAAATATGCTACATCATATTCTGGAGACATACCACACATTCACAGGAACACAAGTCTAAGAAAACTAGATGTAAATACATGAATTCTTATAGAAAAGTGCTTCCAGTTAAAAAGGGTAGTCTTAAGAGAACGGCAGGGTAGTGGTAAGGGGTTTTTAGAGAAATCTCCCTGCCAAAAATTCCTACCAAATGCCTTGGCATTATTTCAAATTATTGAGTTTCTGCCTTAGAAACCTTAATGTCTGATTTATAAATCCTTTCTATAGAATCTTTTCAGGAGTATGAAAACATTCACTGGTTGATACAAAGCTAGGTTTAAAGACCTATTCAGTGCACCATTTTGCTCACATTGGTCACATATGTACAAGCTAAACAGATTTGTAAGAGGAGAGATAAAATGAATAAACTTATTCCAATAAGTTAGGGAAAAGGACCTGCAAGTAGTCAGCCAAATGCAATATTGGAATAGCTGCTTCAGAGTGAATCCTGGAAGATGGAATATATAATCAAAGGTGTTATACCAAATTCCAAGTGTCAAAGTAAAGCTGACTGCACTATACTGACATGACACACATAGTAGTTCAAGTGGCCAAATTAGAGCAACACAACAAGTTTCTATTCATTACCAGGCAGATGACAAGTCCTGAACTAAATGTTGTGAAAAATAAAAACTTACAAGACATGGTGTTGTCCTTAAGATTTCTATCTCCCTGGTGAAATAAGATTTAAATACAAAACCTAAGTCAAATTAACATAATCTAGCACATAATGAAGGAAAAAATTTTCATCAATCATTAATTTATTCTACATTTGTTGAATGCTTATGGGACAAGCAATATACGAGCCACTGAGTATAAACAATGAATCACACTTAATCTCTGCCCTCAAGAAACTCACAGTAAGAAGTACTATTTTCCAAATTGTTTTCCATGGACAAGTGAAATTTCTCAAACCACTTTGACAATGGAAGACTTTTTTTCCAGAGTCTGAAGAGTATTCTTCACGGCTATGTAGGAAATGTTGGTTTCAATCCAGGAATGGTATAAAAATTTAAGTAAGGAAAAATTTCTAGGTTATACTTTGAGAAATCTTTATGGATTTTAATCAAAGCACTGGATGATGGATAGACCTTGGACTGGTAGGTAGATTTAAGGCAAGGAGAGCTCATAATATGCGCAAGGTACACGGTAGACGATACTTAAAATGACTGAACCACCTAAAAATGGTAGACGATACTTAAAATGACTGGACCACTCTTCCTTTTCTGGTAAGCGGCCTGAGGTGACCTCTAAAAATGGTTCGCTATTCACATGACCCAGAAAACCCCACAAAATCATGCAAGTCAAGAGGTTCAAATCTTCGCGTTCACTTTAAGAACACTCGTGAAACTGCCCAGGCCATTAAGGGTATGCATATCTGAAAAGCCACCAAGCATCTGAGGATGTCACTTTAAAGAAGCAATGTGTGCCATTCCATGGTTACAATGGTGGAGCTGGTAGGTGTGCCCAAGCCAAACAGTGGGGCTGGACACAGGGTCGGTGGCCCAAAAAGAGTACTGAATTTTTACTGCACATGCTCAAAAATGCAGAGAGTAATGCTGAACTTAAGGGCTTAGATGTAGATTCTCTGGTCGTTGAGCATATCCTGGCAAACAAAGCCCCCAAGATGTGGCACAGGACTTACAGAGCTCATGGTCAGATCAACCCATACATGAGCTCTCCCTGCCACATTGAGATGATCCTTACCGAAAGAGAACAGATTGTTCCTAAACCAGAAGAGGAGGTTGCCCAGAAGAAAAAGATATCCCAGAAGAAACTGAAGAAACAAAGATTTATGGCCTGGGAATAAATGCTTCAAAAAATAAATGCAAATAAAAGTAAAAAAAAAAAAAAAAGACTGGATCATCACAGGTCCTCAGGCCGTGTAAGTAGTGAGAAATAAAATCTGATAGGTGAATTGAGACCAAGAGTGGAGGATCTAAAAACCCGAACTGAAAACTTCATTCTTTATTAAGAAAGTGACATGGAAAAAGTCCTATTTTTAAGAAGCAACCTAGCCATGATAGTTCAGTGTAACCTGCACGTAAAGAAAAAAGTCTGGAATAAACTCAGAAGATAACAGAACCCAAACTCTCCCTGAAAAATGGATCAACATAACTGTAATGACAAAACATGATACGGTACGTAAGAAAACATGCTAAAATTAGATAGAAATAAGGCAAAAGATGTAGAAAATTTTAGTTTGCTCTTCAACAGCAGAATCAGTCTGGGACACTGGAAAGGAGACCATCAATCATAAGGGCCAGAAAGCATTGGACTTTAACCTTTGAGGTCCATTGAAGGCAACATGATATAGCTACAAAACTTCTTGAGCTGTACACTTGTGCTGACTGGGTTCAACCGCATTGCTGGCATTTACTACTGTTTTATTCCTATCTAAAATATTTCTTTTGGTTATATACAATCACTCATATTCAAGAAGGCTCTACAATGCATGAGCTTTAAGAAATTTTATATCTTCATTTTTTACACTGTATTTAGTCTTTCAACAGATATTTTCTGAGTATCGATTATACATCAAGGACTGAGCTAGGCACTGGAGGTTCAGCAGTGAACAAGACAGACACGACTGCTGCCCCAGTGGAGCTCACGTTAACTACACAAAAACTTTTTTTATTAATGTACAGAAAACTAAGAATACATCCCTTGCACCATTTTCACAGAACAGCTCACCATGGCAGATCTAATGTCTTCCATGGTGTGATGCACAGATGTCAGAAATGAGAAGGCTGCATTAATTTACTGTAGATAATAACTAGACTTTTAAAAGAAAGTATGAAATCATTGGTCTATAGTAAAACCAGCAACTGACTTTTCTGGCTATTCAGAGGACGTGATAATCATCACTAGCACTTAGAAACAGAATGCCAGAGTTGGCAAGGTTCAGAAAGATCAAATCATTCTACTTTGCATTTTTACCGATACAAGAACTAAATCCAAAAGAGCACAAATGATTTGTCTAAGGCTCCATAGCTATTCAGAAACAGAGAAGGAACCAAAATCAAGATGCCCTTTACATCAGCCCAATGCTCTTTCCAATACACTAGAAAGGACACCATTTGTTAAAACAGTGAGAAAGTTGCAGATTTTAGAGCAGACCTGTGATATTTATCTGCATCATCCTTGCATTTGGAGAATTACACCTCCCTTTTCATTGTCTTCTAACTCAGCTCACATGATCTGGCTGAGGCTCATCCAGACTCTCCAGCCTTCCAAGTCACAGGGAGGTCACATTACACAGGCCTTGCCAATAAGAATGCTTCATCTTCTCTAGACACACTAATGGGTTCAGGGATGGGTATATGCCCCAAGCTAGGTCAGGTGATGTCCTCCTTAGGATTTTTGCCCCATTATCAGGAAAGCTATTTCCCTTCCTCTAGAACCATAAACCATATGGATTCCGAAAGTCTGGAACTCTTGGAGCAATGTTCTCTGCCACAGGGATAGAGCCTGCTAGGAAAAAAAGCAAGTAAAGCAGAACCAAGAGATGAAAGGATCAAGCAAGAAATGTCACAAGTAAGTCACCTGGATCCAGCCTGGCCTGAAATAAGACCTCCCCCAGACTTTTCTGTAAAATGAGCCACTCAATTCCATTTCTTAATCTAGTTTAAATTTTTTCACTTATAACTTTTTAAAAAAGGCCCCCAAAATACATGTACTAAACATCTACTTTCAGAATACACCCAGTGCTATGATCTCCAACTTGAAATGTCTTTGTAGCACTATCAAAAAGGCCCATAAATTTGATGGCCAAACCAAGAGTTTCTAAGATGCCTAACAGGAAGTGTTAAGGATGATTTATTAGTAGTTACTTTTTGCTCATTAATAATTTTTATATTTATTATATGTTGAAAAGATCAGTTTGGACATATTGGTTTAAACAAAATACCTTATTAAAATTATTTTATTATTTCCTTTTTACTTATTTTAATGTGGCTTCCAAAAAGGTTAAATTATATATGTGGTTTAATTAGATTTACATTGGACACTGGTAATGCATAGGTACATACACTATGCCACAACTAGGGTGAACTTCCCCTCACCCAAAGGCTCCCAGATTTCTCCCTTCCAGTGTTCTGAGTCTGCAATCCTCTTGTAAAATGGACAGGTACTGTCTCCCCAGTCTGACCCCATTTCCTATTTCTCCGTTTTTTTTTTTTAATGGGTATACCATAATTCTTTTACTTTCAAGTTTAAATTTTCATCAAAATTAGATTTGGACGTAATTTACAGAATCACACAATTCTTTGAGACTTATTACGAAAAAACAGCATTCTCCTGTACTCCTCTCATCTCTTTCTCAAAAGCAACCATTCTCAATCATTTTAGCTGTTTCTTTTGTCGCTCACTTCCATATATCTAAATAACATGCTTCTATTTCCTACTTCTTGAATTTTCAGGTTTAGGTATTTATTATCTATAGAAGATGAGAAATTTTGGAGGAAGGTAGCATGCTATGGTGGGTAAGATCATAGCTTTGGAAACATACAGACTTGGGTTACATGTCAAATACTGGTTCTGCCAGTTATGGTCTGTGTGACCTTAGGCATGTTGCTCAATCTCTCTGTTTCTCCTCTCGTGAGGCCTAAATAAGATCACGTATATGGAGTGCCTTGCACAATGCCCACCACATGTGTAAGCACTAAATACATAGCAACTATTACTGTTGATATTACAATTATTTATTGTTGTTAGTGGTAATGGTGGTAGGTACTAACTGCAATTACTGTGCTAATCATTCAGGATGCAAAATGGAATAAGGTACAAATCTTGCCCTTCAAGGTGCTAACAACAACCGTTCAGAATACTGATAGGTGTCAAATAAAGGATACCAGCCACAAACACTCTGGATTCCAAGGATGAGAGAGAGAACCATGAACTTAAATGGATAGGGAAGATTCTATTGCCTGAAAATTATAGTAAGTAAAATGTATTACTGCTCCTATTTCTGCCAGCAGACATTCATGGTAGCAGATCTAAAAATAGGTAAGAAGTAGAAGAAACCTAAATGATGAGCCAGCCAAACTCCCCATTTTACAGATGGAGAAACTGCAGCCCCTTTAGAGAAGAAACTTACCCAGATCACACAACTAGCCACTCAAAAAGTGAAGGTGAGAAAGCTGTTTGAAGCTTTTGAAGTTTGAGGCTTCTCTGTGTCAATTCTGAACAGAGTAGCTAACCCATTTCTGCACATAATTTACTACAGAGTAACCTCCATCTCACCTCCTGTCAGTTTCAGGATTGTATCATTTCCTGGGATCTCTGTTGCTGTCATTAGTCAATTCCTTAAACTGACCTGAATTCAAAATCTTCACTGTAGTCATTTATTTTAAAAGTTTCAATTGGCAGTTTGTTGAAAGACATATCATTTTTCTCATGACAGTATCACTCTTGATCTAAATTGTTCTCCTCATAAGCAGGATCAGAAACAGGAAGTGGAATTATTCTCTTCTTTTAACATTGATCTTGCTTCCTTCTGTGGGGATCTGCTCCAGGCATACAAGTCCAGCCCGCTTGGACCTAATATTCCAATTCCTGCTGCCTAGACAGCTCCATGGACTTGAATCAGAATTCCTAGTATTAGATTAGCATCTCTGCCTAGGGGACAACCATGTTCTCATTTAACTCAACTTTTTCCTGATGTTTTAAAACCCGTTAGTTCTAACATTTTAAATGTTTATGCCACTTATTTCCATAGTTTCCACAGAAGAATAAACATGCGATCTATTACTTTTCTGGCCTCTCAGCCAGTGATAGTCAAAAACATCAAGGTCTGAATGTTTTGCAAGACATCCCAGGGACTTCCCCAGTAGTCCAGTGGGTAAGACTCTACACTCCCAATGCAGTGGGCCTGGGTTTGATCCTGGTCAGGGAAATAGATCCCACATGCATGCCACAACTAAGAGTTTGCATGCCACAACTGAGAGTTTGCATGCCACAACGAAAGAGCCTGAGTGCCGCAACTAAGAAGTCTACGTGCCTCAGTGAAGATCCCATGTGCCGCAACTAAGAGCTGGAGCAGCCTAAATTAAAAAAAAAAAAAAAAAAAGATATTCCATATCCCCAAGCCAATCCCACTGCACATTTATAAAAATTTGTTCTCAAAAGTCGCACTATCCAGCCATGGATTTAAATTTATTCTCTGAGACGTCTGAGATTCTCCATTCTCACTGACAAATCACAGGGAATTTTACATTTCCCCACTCTGATAGCCTCATGGTTCTCTGTTGTTCCATCACCAGCTGGATTATCATCCACGAACCGTGGTGGGTTCCAAAGAGACAGAAGACTGTTTTCAATCCATTTGTTATTTTAATGACAAAGAATCACCCCATAAGCCTTGTTAAAACCTCATGTAATCTAGAAAAAATAGAGGCACCAAGCTTCTTAAGCAGGAACAAGGTAATATCACCATCCATCAAACCTGAAATAATAGAGTGGAAGGAGGCCTAGAAAGGCTGTCCTGGGAGGCATGTGGTCATCCCAGAATGAGTCAGCAAGAGCCTTGAGCATCAGCTACCACATCGTTTCACCCTCATTTTATCAGGAAGGAAAACCTTACATACTTATTCTCAAACTTTAGTTAGAAAAATCTTGTGTGCAGTCAAAACACCAGGAAAAATAAAGTGATAGAACAATAACTCATGCACGGATCTAGAAGATCATCTACTGCACTTTAAAAGTGTGTAAACTAAAACCTGGAGTGGAGAAGGGACCAAGCCTCTCCCCAACTCTTTTTAAGTGGCCTTAATGTCATCTGAAGCGTGATTTGCCAATACTCATTATTCTAGTCTTGGCTCTGTCACTTATTAGCTGCATAATACTGGACAATTTGCTGAGCCTCTCCAAGCCTCAGTTCCCTCACCTGTAAAGTAGCTATAACAACAGTGCCTACCTTATGATGTTGTTATAAGGATTAATTAATATATGTTCATGAAGTGATAATCACATAGTAAATGTTTGATAAGTGATAGACATCAAAACTATTATCGATGATGTGAAATTTTAGTATGATGCACTTATGGAGAAATGTTGATCTAAATTCCACCCCTTAATCCTCTGTGTCCCAATCTCTTGCTCACTCCCTCTCTTTCACAGATGTGTTCTATAAGCACAGAATGTGGAGTCAGGAAATCTGGACTTCAGTGTCAGCTTCGCCATACTATATGTTGGGTGACCTTGGGAAATCAGTTTACTAATCTAGGCACTAGTCTCCTCACTTTTAAGATGGGGAAGTGAGATGAGGTGATATCTATGGTCCTAAACATCTCCACTATTAAGTAAATTCTAGAATCTACACCATTGACTGGCTGCCCAGGTCATTTTCCTAGATTTCCAGTCAAAGGGAAAAGCATCTAGCAATACTCAGCCCCACAGATAATCTCTCTCAAGGACTGGAAGAAGGTGGAGCTCTAAGCTCAACTCCCCACCCTAAAATCACAATCCAGGATTTACTCTGAAAACCACCAAACAACTCCCCATGGGTGATAAAGCCTGGACCTGCTGAAACACCCCACCTGTCTCAAGAAAGTCCCCATCACTCTCCTCTACCAGCCTGTCATGGACCTTTGCAATTTCCATCACTTTCCCCAACACTATGGCAGCTTCTGTCTTACTTTCAGAGAAGCTTAGTTATTGAGGAAGGGGGCAATGTTGCTGAAGAGGCCCAATGCTGTCCAATCAGAACATTTTCACTTTTAAGGGCCTTGTTTTTCAATAAACGAATGTCACCAAAAGAGACAGAGAGAAGTCTAGGAATAAAGTTCAGAGCAGCCGTCTCTGTAAGATGGTCTCTGAAGCCCTACTTAATTTTATTTTTTGAAAGTATCTGGAGTGTTTCTTATAAGCTAGGTGTTGTTCTAAGAGCTTCACCTATATCATCTCATTGAATCTTCACCACAATCTTGGGAGGTAGGTACTTTGTTATCACTATGCTATAAACAAGGAAACTGAAGCACAACCCTACCATGATCAAGTATGTAAATTTCCAACATATATTACCTACCTGTCCACTGAAACTAAGATTTCTTCTGCTAGTCATATTTATCTTGTGGTTTTTGGTTTTTTTTTTTTTAGATGTTGGGGGTAGGAGTTTATTAATTAATTTATTTATTTTTGCTGTGTTGGGTCTTCGTTTCTGTGAGAGTGCTTTCTCTAGTTGTGGCAAGCGGGGGCCGCTCTTCATCGCAGTGCGCAGGCCTCTCACTATCGCGGCCTCTCTTGTTGCGGAGCACAGCCTCCAGACGCGCAGGCTCGGTAGTTGTGGCTCACGGGGCTAGTTGCTCCGCGGCATGTGGGATCCTCCCAGACCAGGGCTCAAATCCGTGTCCCCTGCATTAGCAGGCAGATTCTCAACCACTGCGCCACCAGGGAAGCCCTATCTTGTGGTTTTGATATAGATTTTTTTTTTCCCTTTTTAGGCAGTGCTTGCTTACTCTGTTATGGGTTTTAATTGAGCCTCCTTCATGTCTGTGTGGCAGATGTATAAAATCATTAAGTACTATTGAAAACTCTCAACAGTAATATTGATTTTTTCCTACAGTTCTTCCCTGAGATGATTATTACTGACAATTTAGACTTATGCATGTTAAAATAAATTGACCTGGCATGCGCCACTAAATACAATCCAAGTGATCTTTGGTTGCCCAATTTTAAATCCTCAGATGAAATGATACAGTTTGGGGGGTGAGAAACAGGGAAGTATCTGTCATTTTAGCCAACAACTTGAAACTGTATGAATACAAAGGTTTTTTTCTCTCTCTTTTTTCTTGAATGCCTTTTAAAAAATAAATTACCCTTTAAATTTAAGCGCTTTGTTTCCAGTATCAGTCAGGTTTTCCATAGGAACAAAACTAATAGGAGAGATATATATACACACACACACATATATAATTTTATTATATATAAAATATTATACATAATATACAATATTATATTATAATAATTATATAATACATATAATTTTATATATTATATACATAATTTTTTTCCAGTCTGAGTCCAAAGGCCTGAGAACCAGAAATGCTGATGGTGTAATTTCCAGTTCAAGGGTAAGAGAAGACCAAGGTCCCAGCTTATGTAGTCAGGAAGAGAGAGCAAATTCTCCCTTCCTCCCCTTTTTTGTTCTTTTCAGCCCTCAACGAACTAGGCAAGGTCCACCTGTAATGGGGAAGGCAATCTGCTTTACACAGTCTGTTGACTGAAAAGCTAATCTCATCCAGAAACACCCTCACAGACACACCAGAAATAATGTTTAATCAACTATCTGGGCATCCTATGACCCAGTCAAGTTGACATGGAAAATTAACCATCACAGTTTCACTGTTCCTCCAAGTTAAATGACACTGTATAGAAGTCAAATTGTACATTAGGAAGTGGTTAAAAAAAAAAAAACTGGAATTTTTTTCTTTTATATCATTCAGGAAAGATGGACTACCTTTCAGATCACAGAAAGTTCTATACAGAACTTTCTTCTAGTCATCAGTGAAACTCCTTAATGCCAGAAATCACATTATGTAAGCTAGTGTTCCCCTCAAAACTTAAACGGTTCTTAGAACATAGGAGGCACAGTAAAATGAATGCAGGAAAATATGCAGTCATTGAACACGTGAAAGGAATTATGAGATTGGCTCATTTACACTGACATGTAACTCATAAGCAAAAGCACTTTTGAGTAGAGGACCCACTATGTGCAAGATTGGTATTTAATAGCTAAATGATCAACTGGAATGAGTATCACCTTCCCAAAGTTAGTCACATGGATCTTCAGCTCTGACCAAATTTATAGAAACTGTGGCCAACATCTTAATTTTTCCCTTGCTAAATTACTATGGAGATGAATTTTAGCAACTTAATCCACCCTGCTTAAACTAATTCTTCATTAAAGCGTAACTTTCTCCCATAGGGAAACTTCTAAAGCCACCAGATATAAGCGTGAACACCTCTGGTTTGTTTTAGTTCTTTTTCTTAAGTGAGAAGCTGAGCACATTTTGCCAAGGATTAAATCTCCTCAGGTCTCACAAATTTGGTATTTTCAAACTAAATTCATGGTCTCACACTGCAATTCTTCTGCAGCTGGAGGAAAACCACTTCATGCTGCTATGGGAAAAGTATTTAAATGACCCAGAAAGATGGCAAAGGGCTTAGGTAAGTCCATACCTCCTAACATTTCTGCTAAGTTCAATATTAATATCCTAAAAAGCTGTGGATTACATTTCTCCTTATACTGCTTAATAGGCTTTCAAATGAGCAAGAACTTATTTTTTTTAAGTTAAAACACTCAAAAGGATGTGAAGACAAGCCAGACTGGGAGGAAATATTTGCAAAAGCCATTTCTGATAAAAGGTTATTAACCAAAGTATACAAAGAACTCTTAAAACTCAACAATAAAGAAATGAACAACCTGATTTTAAAATGGGTCAAAGATCTGAACAGACACCTCATCAAAGAAGATATACAGATGGTAAATAGGCATATAAAAAGATGGAGAGCATCACATATCATTAAAGAATTGAAAATTAAAACAGGAGATACCACTATACATCTATTAGAATGGCCAAAATCCAAAACACTGACAACACCAAATGCTGGCTAGGAAGTGGAGCAATAAGAACTCTCATTGCTGGTGGGAACACAGAAGGGTACAGCCATTTTGAAAGACAGTTCAACAGTTTCTGGCAAAACTAAACACACTCTTACCATACGGTCCAGCAATTATGTTTCTTGGTATTTACCAAAACGAGTTGAAAACTTATGCCTACACAAAAACCTGCACATGACGTTTACAGCAGCTTTATTTAGAATTGCTAAAACTTGGAAGCAACCAACATGTTCTTCAGTAGGTGTCTGGATAAATAAGCTGTGGTACATCCAGACAATGGAACATTCAGTGCTAAAAAGAAATGAGCTACCAAGCCACAAAAAGACATGGAGGAACGTTAATGCACATTACGACGTGAAAGAAGACAATCTGAAAAGGCTACATACTGTATGATCACAACTACATGACATTCTGAAAAGGCAAATCTATGGAAATAGTAAAAAGATCAAGCATTGCCAGGAGTTAGGGAGGAAGAAGGGACGAATACATAGGTGGGGGACATCTTAGGCACACCCAAAGAGCCAATCCAACAGGAAGGATCTTGTGAATGGTGGCAAGAGAAACAGAGTCTTCATACGTCTGAGACTCAACATATGCATCCAATCTAAAACAGCAATCCTTTTCTTCAAAGCTCAGAAACAAGGTTTGGACTGCATTTCCCATTAAATTTCTGAAAAGCCGTATCGGCCACGTTAGAATGCAGACACTCTTGTCTTTTTTTTTTTTAACAGTGTGAAAGATTTCAGCATGATTTGATGAGCACCTGCTTCGAGATTTCAGCTAATGCTATTAGAATCCTTATAGGCAGAAGGTACTGGGGTAAGGGCAGTTTCTTGGAACCATGCTGTTCCATTGTCATCTGGTCACCAATCTATATTAAATGGTAAAGACAGAATTAGAACGAACTTTGAATATAACTGGAGTCCATCCTAGGCTTATCTTTTCAGATTCTTACATGAGAGCATGCACAAGAATACCGTTTATACAAATTCAATTTCTATCAACTCAGAGTAGGTACCTAAAAATCAAGTGTATCTAGAGCATGAGCTTTGAAGGAGCCGATCAAATAATGTTGCACTCATTTGATGCCCTTTTACCCTTCAGAAAAAAATAAGTCTGATGTACTTGGACAAAATCAAACTCAGGGGCTTCTTTATTTTCTATACAAAACAGTGGTTCTCATTTAGGGGCATTTTGTCACTCATCCCTAGGGAACATTTAACAATGGCTACAGACTTTTTAGTTGTCACAACTGAGGGAAGAGACTGCAACTGGCATCTAGTGGACAGAGACCAGAGAAACGGCTAAACATTCCATAATACACAAGATAGTCCCCCACGACAAAGAATTACCTGATCCAAAATGTCAACAATGCCAAGCTTCAGAAATATTATTAGTATTCCAAGGTAACATTTTTGTAATTTTTCCTTCCACTGTACAAGTAAACTTCTTAGAAGCATTGCGTGTATTCTTTACTTTTGCCGCTTCACCTCGCACTAACACCACATCCAACCCCAATCTGGACCCAGCTCCCTTCATTCCAACAAAACAGTTGTCACGGTAGTCATCCATGAGCTCCTACCACCAAATCCAGCGTACACTTCTCATCCTGCTTGACCTCTTTATGAAAGATTCTCTCCTCTTGCTTCCAGAACCCTAAATTCTCCTGGTTTTCTTCTTCTCTTTCTTCCCTGTCTCATTAGTAAGTTTCTCTTCTTTATATCACCATTATGTAATAGAGTTCCATGATTCAGTGTTAGGCCCTCTCTCTCTTTAACTTTTCTCAAGGTAACTGGGTTAGTTTCCTATCGCTGCTGTAATTACCCCAAACTTGGTGGCTTAAAACAGCACAGTTTTATCATCTTACAGTTCTGGAGATCAGAATTCCAAAATGGGTCTCACTGTACTAAAATCCAAGTCTAATCAGAGCTATGTTCCTTTCTGAAGACACTAGGGGAAAATCTATTTCTGGTCTTTTCCAGCTTCTAGGGCTGCCCCTATTCCTTGACTAGAGGCTCCTTCCATTATAAGCTGATTCACTTTGTCATAAAGCAGAAACTAACACACCATCGTAAAGCAATTATACTTCAATGAAGATGTTAAAATAAATAAATAAAATGCCAAAAATAAATAAGGTAGTTTGGCAAACTAGTAAATATAACAAATGATAACTTAAAAATAAAATGTTATTAACAAACCACAAAACAAAACACACAAAAAAAGCCAGCAATGACAGGACAAGGCTTTCTCACGTCACATCCCTCTGAAACTGACTCTTCTACTGCTGTCTCCCACATTTAAGGACCCTTGTGATTACACTGGGTCCACCTAGATAATCCAGGATAATCTCTATCGCACAGTCAGATGAATAACAACCTTAATTCCACATGCTATCTTAATTTCCCTTTGCCATGTAAGATAACGTATTCACAGGCTCTGGAAATTATGACACGGACATCTTGGAGAGGCCATTATTCTGTCTACCACAGTAATTTACTTTACATTACCACCCATGTGTGCACAGATGACTCCCAATTTCATATTTTGTATCTATAACCTAGACTTCTCTTCTCAATGCCAGATCCAAATATTCAAGTGTTTAAGAGAAAACTCCAGACCCAAAACAAACTCATGACCTTTCTCCCTGAATACGGTCCTTTGCCAGTGTTCTCAGGTTCAGTGAATGGCATCATCAGCCATTCAGTTACTAGAAACTTGGGTGTTGGTCATCCTTAACATTTCCTTTTTCTTTACCTCCATTTTCAATCTAGTACCAAGTCCTTTTACTTTCTAATTATCACATGAATTCATCTATGTCTTACCATCTCCATCCCTCTCCCCAACTACTGTCATTCAAGAGACCTTTAGCTCATCTGAACTACTGGAAGACCATCCTAACTAGTCTACCCTTACTAGTTAGCTAGCTTTGACCCCTTCCAACCCCCATTCTTCATATGGCAGAATTACCTTTTTGGAACTCAAATCTGATCAAGTCATTCTTCTGCTCAAATTCTGTAATGGCTTCCTGTTTTTCTAGGTGTAAAAACAAATCAATGGAATATGGCACAGAAGGCTCTTCCAAGCCTAGCCCTGTATCTCTCTCCAGCATCACAGGGTAACAGAACACACTGCTTTTCTCCCAGAATGAGATGTACCCACCTCTCACACCTCACAGGACCTTGGCACACACTGCTGTCTTCCAGGAATATTTCTTCCATCTCTCTCTTGCTGTATTTGACTCAAAACTTAACTATCACACCTCCTCAGGACAGCCTTCCCTGACGTCCCTTGCTCAATCCTTAAAGCACCATGCCTCTCTCTTTTGTAACACTCAACATAATTGCAGTTTGGGGGACTTCCCTGGTGATCCAGTGGTTAAGACTTTGCCTTCCAATGAAGCAGGTGCGGATTCGATCCCTGATCAGGGAGCTAAGATCCCACATGCCTCGCAGCCAAAACAAAATAAAACAAAAAACCCCCACAAAACAGAAGCAGGATGGTAACAAATTCAATAAAGACTTTAAAATTAGTCCACATCAAAAAAAAAAATCTTAAAAAACTGATAAAAAAATAGTTGCAGTTTTAAATTTCTCTGTGAGATTATTTCATCAATAGTTCTCTTCCGGGCTTCCCTGGTGGCACAGTGGTTGAGAGTCCGCCTGCCGATGCAGGGGACAGGGGTTCGTGCCCCGGTCCGGGAAGATCCCACGTGCCGCGGAGCGGCTGGGCCCGTGAGCCATGGCCGCTGAGCCTGCGCGTCCAGAGCCTGTGCTCCGCAACGGGAGAGGCCACAACAGTGAGAGGCCTGCGTACCGCAAGAAACAAAAACAAAACAAAACAAAACAAAACAAAACAAAAATAGTTCTCTTCCCCATTTGATTGTCCAATGAAAGCAGGACAGTATCTGTGCTCATCACTGAATCCCTAGCGCCTAGCTCAGGATTAGGCACAATGTCGGCACTCAATTACTATTTGCTAAATAAATGACAATTGTATGCGGAATTTTTAAAAAAATGATGCAAATGAACTTACTTACAAAACAGAAACAGACTCACAGACTTAGAAAAATAACTTATGGTTACCAAAGAGGAAAGGTGCAGGGGAGAGACAGATTGGGAGTTTGGGATTGACATGTACACACTACATGTTTAAAATAGATAAACAACAAGGACCTACTGTATAGCACAGGGAATTCTGCTCAATATTATTTTTTTTAACATCTTTATTGGAGTATAATTGCTTTACAATGTTGTATTCGATTCTGCTGTATAACAAGGTGAATCAGCTATATGTATACATAGATCCCCATATCCCCTCCCTCTTGCCTCTCCATCCCACCCTCCCTATCCCACCCCTCTAGGTGGTAGCAAAGCACGGAGCTGATCTCCCTGTGCTATGCAGCTGCTTCCCACTAGCTATCTATTTTACATTTGGAACTGTATATATGTCAATGTTACTCTCTCACTTGGTCCCAGCTTACCCTTCCCCCTCCCCGTGTCCTCAAGTCCATTCTCTACGTCTGTGTCTTTATTCCAGTCCTGCCCCTAGGTTCATCAGAACCAGTTTATTTTTAGATTCCATATATATGTGTTAGCATATGGTATTTGTTTTTTGCCTTCTGACTTACTTCACTCTGTATGACAGACTCTAGGTCCATCCACCTCACTACAAATAACTCAATTTCAGGATTTTTTTATGGCTGAGTAATATTCCATTGTATATATATGCCACATCTTCTTTATCCATTTATCTGTCGAGGGACACTTAGATTGATTCCATGTCCTGGCTATTGTAAATAGTGCTGCAGTGAACATTGTGGTACATCACTCTTTTTGAATTATATTTTTCTCAGGGTATATGCCCAGTAGTGGGATTGGTGGGTCATATGGTAGTTCTATTTTTAGTTTTTTAAGGAACCTCCATACTGTTCTCCATAGGGGCTGTAACAATTTACACTCCTACCAACAGTGCAAGAGTGTTCCCTCTTCTCCATACCCTCTCCAGCATTTATTGTTTGTAGATTTTTTGATGATGGCCATTCTGACTGGTGTGAGGTGATACCTCACTGTAGTTTTGATTTGTATTTCTCTAATGATTAGTGATGTTGAGCATCCTTTCATGTGTTTGTTGGCATTCTGTATATCTTCTTTGGAGAAATGTCTATTTAGGTCTTCTGCCCATTTTTGGATTGGGTTGTTTGTTTTTTTTTGGTATTGAGCTGCATGAGCTGCTTGTATATTTTGGAGATTAATCCTTTCCCAGTTGCTTCATTTGCAAATATTTTGTCCCATTCTGAGGGTTGTCTTTTAGTCTTGTTTATGGTTTCCTTTGCTGTGCAAAAGCTTTGAAGTTTCATTAGGTCCCATTTGTTTATTTTTGCTTTGAGTTCCATTTCTCTAGGAGGTGGGTCAAAAAGGATCTTGCTGTCATTTATGTCATAGAGCATCTGCCTATGTTTTCCTCTAAGGGTTTTGTAGTGTCTGGCCTTACATTTAGGTCTTTAATCCATTTTGAGTGTATTTTTGTGTTTGGTGATACGGAGTGTTCTAATTTCATTCTTTTCCATGTAGCTGTCCAGTTTTCCCAGCACGACTTATTGAAGAGGCTGTGCTTTCTCCACTGTATATTCTTGACTCCTTTATCAAAGATAAGGTGACCATATGTGCGTGGGTTTATCTCTGGGCTTTCTATCCTGTTCCATTGATCTATATTTCTGTTTTTGTGCCAGTAAAATACTGTCTTGATTACTGTAGCTTTGTAGTATAGTCTGAAGTCCGGGAGCCTGATTCCTCCAGCTCTGTTTTTCTTTCTCAAGATTACTTTGGCTATTCGGGGTCTTTGTGTTCCCATAAAAATTGTGCAATTATTTGTTCTAGTTCTCTGAAAAATGCCACTGGTAGTTTGATAGGGATTGCATTGATCTGTAGATTGCTTTGGGTAGTATAGTCATTTTCACAATGTTGATTCTTCCAATCCAAGAACAAGGTATATCTCTCCATGTGTTTGTATCATCTTTAATTTCTTTCATCAGTGTCTTACAGTTTTCTGCATATAGGTCTTTTGTCTCCTTAGGTAGGTTTATTCCTAGATATTTTATTTTTGTTGTTGCAATAGTAAATGGGAGTGTTTCCTTAATTTCTCTTTCAGATTTTTCATCATCAGTGTGTAGAAATGCAAGATATTTCTGTGCATTAATTTTGTATCCTGCTACTTTACCAAATTCATTGGTTAGCTCTACCAGGTTTCTGGTAGCAACTTTAGGATTCTCTATGTATAGTATCATGTTATCTGCAAACAGTGACAGTTTTACTTCTTCTTTTCTGATTTGGATTCATTTTATTTCTTTTCCTTCTGATTGCTGTGGCTAAACTTCCAAAACTGTATTGAATAATAGTGCTGAGAGTGGGCAAACTTGTTTTGTTCTTGATCTTAGAGGAAATGGTTTCAGTTTTTCACCACTGAGAATGATATATGGCCTTTATTATGTTGAGGTAGGTTCCCTCTATGCCCACTTCCTGGAGAGTTTTTATCATAAATGGGTGTTGAATTTTGTCAAAAGCTTTTCCTGCATCTGTTGAGATTACCACATAGTTTTTATCCTTCAATTTGTTAATATGGCATATCACATTAGTTGATTTGCGTATATTGAAGAATCCTTGCATGCCTGGGATAAACCCCACTTGATCATGGTGTATGATCCTTTTAATGTGCTGTTGGATTGTGTTTGCTAGTATTTTGTTGAGGATTTTTGCATCTATGATCATCAGAGATATTGGCCTGTAGTTTTCTTTTTTGTGACATCTTTGTCTGGTTTTGGAACCAGGGTGATGGTGGCCTCGTAGAATGAGTTTGTGAGTGTTCCTCCCTCTGCTATATTTTGGAAGAGTTTGAGAAGGATAGGTGTTAGCTCTTCTCTAAATGTTTGATAGAATTCCCCTGTGAAGCCGTCTGGTCCTGGGCTTTTGTCTGTTGGAAGATTTTTAATCACAGTTTCAATTTTAGTGTTTTGGTTTGTATGTTTATGTTTTCTATTTCTTCCTAGTTCAGTCTTGGAAGGTAGTGCTTTTCTAAGAATTTGTCCATTTCTTCCAGGATGTCCATTTTATTGGTATATAGTTGCTTGTAGTAATCACTCATGATCCTTTGTATTTCTGCAGTGTCAGTTGTTACTTCTCCTTTTTCATTTCTAATTCTGTTGATTTGAGTCTTCTCCCTTTTTTTCTTGATGAGTCTGGCTAATGGTTTATCTATTTTGCTTTTCATCTCAAAGAACAAGTTTTTAGTTTTACTGATCTTTGCTATCGTTTCATTTCTTTTTCATTTATTTCTGATCTGATCTTTATGATTTCTTTCCTTCTACTATCTTTGGGTTTATTTTGTTCTTCTTTCTCTGATTGCTTTAGATGTAAGGTTAGGTTGTTTATTTGAGATGTTTGTTTCTTGAGGTAGGATTGTATTGCTATAAACTTCCCTCTTAGAACTGCTTTTGTTGCACCCCATAGTTTTCGGGTCATGTTTTCACTGTCATTTGTTTCTCGGTAGTTTTTGATTTCCTCTTTGATTTCTTCAGTGATCTCTTGGTTATGTAGTAATGTATTGTTTAGCCTCCATGTGTTTGTATTTTTTACAGTTTTTTCCTGTAATTGATATCTAGTCTCACAGTGTTGTGGTCAGAAAAGATACTTGATACTATTTCAATTACCTTAAATTTACCAAGGCTTGATTTGTGACCCAAGATATGGTCTATCCTGGAGAATGTTCCATGAGCATTTGAGAAGAAAATGTTTTCTGTTGTTTTTGGATGGAATGTCCTATAAATATCAATTAAGTCCATCTTGTTTAATGTATCATTTGAAGCTTATGTTTCCTTATTTATTTTCATTTTGGTTAATCTGTCCATTGGTGAAAATGGGGTGTTAAAGTCCCCTACTATGATTGTGTTACTGTCGATTTCCCCTTTTATGGCTGTTAGCATTTGCCATATGTATTTGAGGTGCTCCTATTTTGGGTGCATAAATATTTACAATTGTTATATTTTCTTCTTGGATTGATCCCTTGATCATTATGCAGTGTCCTTCTTTGTCTCTTGTAATAGTGTTTATTTTAAAGTCTATTTTTTCTGATATGAGAATTGCTACTCCAGCTTTCTTCTGATTTCCATTTGCATGGAATAACTTTTACCATCCCCTCACTTTCAGTCTGTATGTGTCCCTAGGTCTGAAGTGGGTCTCTTGTAGACAGCCTATGTACAGGTCTTGTTTCTGTAACCATTCAGCCAGTCTATGTCTTTTGGTGGGAGCATTTAATCCATTTAAATTTAAGGTAATTATTGAGATGTATGTTCCTATTACCATTTTCTTAATTGCTTTGGGTTTGTTTTTGTAGGTCTTTTCCTTCTTTTGTGTTTCCTGCTTAGACAAGTTCCTTTAGCATTTATTGTAAAGCTGGTTTGGTGGTGCTGAATTCTCTTAACTTTTGTTTATCTATAAAGGTTTTAATTTCTCCTTCGAATCTGAATGAGATCCTTGCTGGGAAGAGTAACCTTGGTTGTAGGTTTTTCCTTTTCATCACCTTAAATATGTTCTGCCTTGCAGAGTTTCTCTGAAAAATCACATCTTAACCTTTTGGGGATTTTCTTGTATGTTATGTGCTGTTTTTCCCTTGCTGCTTTTAATATTTTTTCTTTGTATTTAATTTTTGACAGTTTGATTAATATGTGTTTCGGCATGTTTCTCTTTGGGGTTATCCTGTATGGTACTCTCTGTGCTTCCTGGGCTTGACTATTTCCTTTCCCATGTTAGGGAAGTTTTCGACTATAATCTCTTCAAATATTTTCTCTTCTTC
The DNA here is from genome assembly GCF_008692025.1 of Phocoena sinus. Taxonomy (NCBI): domain Eukaryota; kingdom Metazoa; phylum Chordata; class Mammalia; order Artiodactyla; family Phocoenidae; genus Phocoena; species Phocoena sinus. The sequence continues at coordinate 40,796,745 of NC_045765.1, forward strand.
TTCTAGGACCCCTATAATTCGAATGTTGGTGTGTTTAATGTTGCCCCAGAGGTCTCTGAGACTGTCCTCAATTCTTTTCATTCTTTTTTCTGTATTCTGCTTCCTGGCAGTTATTTCCACCATTTTATCTTCCAGCTCACGTATCCATTCTTCTGCCTCAGTTTTTCTCCTATTGATTCCTTTGAGAGTATTTTTAATTTCAGTAATTGTGCTGTTCATCAGTGTTTATTTGCTCTTTAGTTCTTCTAGATCCTTGTTAAATGTTTCTTGTATTTTCTCCATTCTTTTTCTGAGCTTTTGGGTCATCTTTACTATCACTATTCTGAATTCCTTTTCAGGTAGGTTGCCTGTTTCAACTCCATTTATTTGGTCCTGTAGGTTTTTACCTTGCTCCTTTGTCTGTAACATTTTTTTTTCGTTTCTTTTTTTTTTTTTTTTTGATGGGTGGGGCTGTATTCCTGTCTTACTGGTTGTTTGGCCTGAGACGTGCAGCACTGGAGTTTGCAGGCAGTTGGATAGAGCTGGGTCTTGGTGCTGAGATGAAGACCTCCGGGAGGCCTTGCTCTGATTGATATTCCCTGGAGTCTGAGGTTCTCTGTTAGTCCAGTGGTTTGGATTTGGAGCTCCCACCACAGGAGCTGGGCCTGACCTCTGGCCTGGTAACCAAGATCCCGCAAGCTTCGTGGTGTGGTAAAAAAATAAGTAAATAAAAATAAAAGAAAGAAAGAAAAAAAGGAGCAGTACAATATCAAATAATAAAAAACAAAATAAAATGAGGAAGATAAAAAATATATTAGGAAAATAAAAGTATAATTGAAACAAGTGCAACAAGATAAAATAAAACTACAACAGAGGGCTTCCCTGGTGGCACAGTGGTTGAGAGTCTGCCTGCCGATGCAGAGGACACGGGTTCGTGCCCCGGTCTGGGAAGATCCCACATGCCGCAGAGCAGCTGGGCCCGTGAGCCATGGCCGCTGAGCCTGCGCGTCCATAGCCTGTGCTCCGCAACGGGAGAGGCCACAACAGTGAGAGGCCCGTGTACTGCAAAAAAAAAAAATACAACAGAAAAAAAAAGTGGGGTGGGGGGCGACAAGCCAAAAGGAGAGAACAATAACAAAGTATAAAATTAGAAAAATAAAAGATTAGGAAAAATAAAAATATAAAAGAATGAACAACAATGAATCAACAAGGTAAATCAGAACCCCAATCTAAAAGAGGAAAAAAGAAAAGAAAAACAGCCTTGGTTATGGGGGTGGAGTTTAGGCAGGGATGGAACTTAGGCAGGGGCAGGGTTTAGGGTGGGGCAGGTCTTAGGCAGGTGGGGGCCTAGGCTCAGGACCCACATAGGTGGAAAAGACCCTGGGGGCGGGGCCTAGGCAGGGCGACGTTCAAGCGTGGGGCAGGGCCTCTGCTTAGGACCTGCATGGAAGGGGATAGGCAGCATGTCAGAAGGAGGGCCTCTGGAGTGTGGAGTTCCGGAGTTTGGAGGTAGGGCCCTGAATGAGGGTGTGTGGGTGGGGTTTAGGCCCAGCACATTGGAGGGGGTCTCCGAGTGTAGAGGTAGGGCCCTGGGTGGGGGTGTAGGGGCGGGGCTTGGGTTCTGCACTGCAGGAGGGAGGCTCGGAGGGCAGAGGATTAGGCCCGGGAGCCCAACAGGCTCCCCGGTGCCTAAGTGGACAGTGAAAGTACTGGCCGCATTCCCTTCTGTTCCTTTGCGCCTCTCCCCCACCATCTCCCCCAGAGTCTCCCCTGCGGCGCTGGACCCCTAACCATGGCTGAGTCCCACTGGGTGTAGGAACTCCTCCCCTCCCCCAGCCACCCCTCAGGGGTGCAGGTCCCGTCCCAACTCCACTTCTCCTCCCCCTTCACTCCCCCCCACCCCACGTCCTTCCCGGTTGCTGGGGGTTCTTCCCTTCTCCTTATGTATCCATGGTCCCCCACCAGTGGCTGATAGGTGCCCTAGTTGTGAGGAGACGCGAATTCCACGTCCTCCTAGTACGCCATCTTGATTCCGCCCTCCCATTATTCTGTAATAACCCAAATGGGAAAAGAATTTGAAGGAGAATAGATATAGGTATATGTACACCTGAATCACTATGCTGTACACCTGAAACTAACACATTGCTAATCAACTAAAGTCCAATATAACATAAAAATTTAAATAAATAAATAAATGATAATCAATAAGTAAGATGTCTATTACTGTACATAGTCATAGCAATGATTTGCTAGTCATCTTGCTGTTCGTTCACTCAATAATGTTTTGCTGAATGTACTTTTTTTCAAATACCAGTAAGCTATCCTATTTTATTTTATTTGCTAGTTAGAATCGCCAAGTGTATGAACACAAGTTTAACAATTGTACCGTAAGATCAAGAGAAAAGAAAAATGCTCTTTTGGCATCCCTTCATTTCTCCTCTTAGGTATCATTGTCTTCCCCTGAGATACATTTGGACCACTCTATAGCAAAGTGGCTTGACCCTCTCTCCTCAGTATCACTGGCAACAATTCTCGAAGCTGCTAACGGCAGCTGTGGACACTCATTGGAAATGACAGCAGACTGCAACATGGCACTGACTTGCATGAAGTTTCTCTAATGCTTAAGGAGTTTGGTCACGTGTCAGAGCTGCTCACATTAAATGATCTGTTAGGTGCCATGATCTCCAGAAAGTTCATCTGTCACACAGTAGGTCAGAAGTGTCACCTCTGTTTAATGTGATACGAAGGCAAACTCCCAAACTAACTAGAGAGAAACTGGCATATGTCACTGCTGACGATGAGAAAACTGAGGCTCTCGGTTCACACCCACGATTGTGCAAATGAAAGTTCCCCACTTTAACCAGTACATAAGCTAAATGTTTAACAGTTTAAGAGTCTATGACTTAATGGCCATTGAATTTTAATACAGTATTATTAGCTTAAAATAATATTATAATGAATATAAAGTAATGCCTATAATGAGTATAGTTATGACTAAGGTGAGTGAAAGCCTTTTTTTTTTTTGCGGGGGTGGCTACAAAATGAAACTTTTGTGAGTAGTAAGTGAAAATATTAAACTGAATTTACCGAACAAGAAAGATTTTTAACTGTGAAAGAAGTCCAAGATTCATTTTCAGGTATTTGTAATATTTGTGAGGATCTGGGGTGATTCCTAAGTTGGTCAAAGACAACATCATGCATGGCAAGATCTAGCTAAAAAGAAAAATCACAGTATCGATTAAATGGAAATCAAGTTTAGTGAAGTGTCCCTGAAGATAGGGTATATAGACTCTTCAGAAGCACCCCCAAGTGGTTATCACTAGGTTAACATGGACTGGTGATTGTAAGAATTAATTATAAGGGAAAAAAAATACAATTTAAATATTTGTGCTAAAAAGTATGTACGTGCATTATATCTGACATATTTCTGATATCACAAAAGGTATCAATTGGGTTCACTCTCAGCCTTTGTCTCAAGATACATGAAAGTAAAAGAGAAAGTGTGCACTTTAGGCTGACATTTCATCATTCATTTGTATAATCTGCTTATGTTTCCCATTTTGTGTGCTTCCCTTTGTTACAGTCCAGGTAATTTTACCAATAGTCTAGAAGACTGTTAAGATGATTCCTACAGCTGAGATGTAAGTTGCATCTCTTAGAGAACTCACAAGTGTGTAAACTTTTTAAATAGACTAGGGTCATGCCGAGACTCAAATCTCCTTCCCCTTTAGACAAGTGCTTGGAAAGATAAAGCAGGTGAGTTATTTCTCCAAAACACAGTTTTGGAGTTGCGGCTAGGGCATGCTGGGACTGCAGTCTGCACACTGTTCTGTGTCTTTACAACATGTGATGACACCTCCCACAGTACTAAATTCTTTCAGATATGATTAGTCTTTACAGTCTTCCTCAAGCAGCATGACTGCCTCCTTACACTTCAAATAGACATTAAGAGACCCTAAGAGTGCAAACCATAAAAAAGAATTGATAAATTGATAATGCTATAATTTAGAAGTTTGTCCCAAAAAAAGATACTATAAACAAAAGATAATGTACAAATGAGACACCATTAGCATTGGACATAACTGAAAAAGGACTAGTCTCCTGAATATATAAAGAGCTCCTTTAACTCAAAAAGAAAATGATGACAGAAAAAAAAAATGGACAAAGTATGAAGAAGCAATTCATTGACCAAGAAACCCAAATGAAAAATAGATGAATAAAAAGATGCTCAGCCACACTGGAAATTAGGAAGATGTAAATTAAAACAACAATGAGATAACATGAAATTGACAGAAAAAAAAGTCTGACACTACCAAGTACAAGTAATGTTGCAGAGCTATGGGAACTGTCATATACTGCTGCTAAGAGTTTAAATTGGTGCAATGACTTTGGACAACTATTGACAATATCTAGTAAAGTTTTTAAAAGCTCATATCCTATAAGTCAGCAACTTCCCCCTAAATCTGTGTTTCTCAACAAGGAGAAGAGTAGTTCACCTATCCAGGGGGTATTTGGCAATGTCTGGAGACATTTTTAGTTGTCACATCTGGGGTTGCAAAGGCAAGGGAGGAGGGAGGGGCTACTACTGCAATCTAGTCCATAGAGGCTTAGAGATACTGTTAAACTTCCTACAAAGCACAGATTATCCCTATGCCCAAAGAATTATCTGGTTCAAAATTTCAGCAGTGCTGAGGTTGGGAATGATGGCCCCCAAAAGACTTGTCTACCTGGAATCTGTGAATGTGACTTTATTTGGGAAAAGGGTCTTTGCATGTGCAGTTAAGGATCTCAAAGTGAGATCTTGGATTATCTAGATGGATCCAAAATCCAATGACAAGTGTCCTTATAAGAAGACAAGGCACAGGTCTCTCAGGCCCTATGTGGGGAGTGGGAGGTAATCCGTGGTAATCCACGGCCGGGTGATATCTGGGGACCCCGGGCCTGGATGGAAAGTTCCAGCCGCGCTCTCCACGCCTTGTCACCATGCCTCGCAAAATTGAGGAAATCAAGGACTTTCTGCTCACAACCACGCGAAAGGACGCCAAGTCGGTCAAGATAAAGAAAAATAAGGATAATATGATGTTTAAAGTTTGATGCAGCAGATACCTTTACACCTTGGTCATCACAGACAAAGAGAAGGCAGAGAAGCTGAAGCAATCCCTGCCCCCAGGTTTGGCAGTGAAGGAGCTGAAATGAATCACGCACACTGACTTGAACAGTATTAAAATTTTAAAACTTCTCAAAAAAAAAAAAAAAAAAGAAGAAGAGGAGGCAGGCACAAACAGAAGAGGAGAGACACAGAGGAGATGGCCACGTAAAGACAGAGGCAGAGATTGGAGTAAGCATCCCCAGGCCGAGTGCCAACAGTCAACAGAAGATGGGACAGGCAAGAAACGAAATCTCCCCTAGAGCTTCTGGAGGAAGTGACTGACACCTTGATATGGGGCTTCTGCCCTGCAAAAATGTAAGAGGAAAAAATCTGTTGTTCTAAGCCACCCAGTTTTTAGTAATTTGCTGTGGTAGCCTGGAGACTAGATATACACTCAAGGGAAACACTTGCATATGTTTGGGAGGAGAAAGGTACAAGGTTGTAATTGAAGTTCATTATAGCAAAAAAAAAAAGAATTGAAACAACCTAAATTTTTCTCAAGAGGAAAATTGAAAAATGTTTTGAAGTATATTCACTTAATGTTCTACAGCAGTTAAAGAAAAAAAAGAACAAATTGGAACTGCATGTATCAGAATGTGTTAATTTCACAATATAATACTGAGAGAGTAAAAGCCAGTTCAGAAGGATATATAAGGTATGATACCATTTATATAAAGTTTTTAAATCTACAAAGCAATATTCTATAATATTTATGGCTATCTAAATCTGTGGCAAAAGTATAATAATGTGGGTGATAAACACTGGTCCCCCAGTAGTGAGTACTCCTGCTATGGATATGGAGGAAAAAGAGAGACAAGGGGTGTACAGGAAGCTCCTCTTTGCATCTGAAATATTTAACATCTGTACTTAAAAGAAATAGTCTGATGAAGATCTGGCATGATATTAAGATCTGATAAAGCTGGGTTTTGCCATCTTGTACTAGTGTCCATTCTTCTGTGTTTTAAATCATTTATGAGAAAATTAACTAGTCAAGGTTTATAAGACATGGAAATGTATGCCATGTAAAATAAATCAGAATGATGTTTACAGCTGTCAGCCTAGTAATGAAGAGACAGTGAAGTGATGAGGAAACAGGATACAGGTGGGGCGTTGGATTCAACACAGAGATGGAGCCCTAATGAGCTGGGCAATCAGAGCACAGATGCATCCCTTTTGAAAGCTTTCTTCAGGGAGTCTCCTCTTTTCCTCCCCACCTGTCTCTCTTCTAGTTCTTTTATTATTTGATTTCAGTTGAGACCATCCTCCCTAGTTTTTCTTTGGTTCAAAATTACATCTAGGAGAGTGGTAAATGAGAGGGGGAAATGAGGATGGAGAGACCTCCGTCCTTGTTGTTTTGATCATCAAGAGCCAACCAGGAGATTTGCATCAGTGAGTTATACTGTCCTAACCGTACATTTCAGATTTGGAGGAATTGCAGCTGTGATGTCTTCCAAGGGACTTCTGAGCACAACAGCATAACTGTCTTATTAGTGCTTCTGGGTCCTGGCTCTGGGGTTCCTCGAGGAAGGCAGGGCCAGCTGAGCAACACAGATGAAATTTGTGAGCCTAGTTGAGCTTGTGAATATGTACAAAGTCCAACTCCAGTTGTTTGTGATTATGAACTTAGTCAAAGTACACCAAATCAAGAGCTAGGGGAGGTATCTGAGAGGAAAAAACGAATAATAAAACACTATGGTGCTGGCACGTGGGGACCACTAGTAGTTTGGAGATGTTTTGGGAAGAAGAAAATATCCTGATTGTTTAACAGTCTAAAATGCCTAGGCTCCTTCCTTTCATGTTGTCCCTCATGACAAAGACTGGATTTTGATAACAATGACTGGCTTGGAATAATTAGAAGAAAGCACTATTTCTTTGTACCAAAAAAAAAAAAAATTATAAACTGAACCGCTTCACTCATGAATTTTTATATTAGATGAGGGACTTCCAAATGTAGGATGGACATTCAGTGCTATTCTAAGAAAAAAAAAACCACCCTGTATTTCCAATTTTGCAGCTCATTATCTTTCTTTGTTCACTACATATATATAATCTGCTCCAAAACTTCAAATTAGGAACTTATTTATAGCATAATTCTTGCTAACCTTGATATTAACCCCAAAGCTTCTGGACAAGCGCTACTTTTGGGCTTTGCATATCATCTGTTCTTTCCCCAAGATGTACTCACTAGGATACAAATATTTATTTATGCAATTATCTGTTTACTGTGTTCCCACCTAGCTAGACTGGAAGCTCTATGAGGGGAGAGAGAGTGACTGTCTCGTTCAGCACTTCATGTTAGTGCCTATCATAGAGTTTGCCCCATAGTAAGTGCTTATAATGGACTGAATTATGTTCCCCCAAATTCATATGTTGAAACTAACTTCCAATGTGACCGTATTTGGTGATAGGGCATTTAAGGAGGTAATTAAGGTTAAATGAAGTCCTGATCTGATAGGACTGGTGTCCTTGTAAGAAGAGGAATAGATATCAGAACTCACCCTCTGTGTGTTCACAGAATAGAGGCCATGTGAGGACACAGCAAGAAGCCAGGTGCCTATAACTCAGCTCACCAGAAACCAACCCTGATGGCACCTTGATCTTGGGCTTCTAGCCTCCAAAACCGTGAGTAAATAAATTTGTTGTTTAAGACACCCAGCCTGTGGTATTCTGACCTAATACATTGTTCAATAAATTCTTATGAAATAAATGGTGTTGTGTTGATGATGATTATAAGAAATTACAGGCTGATAGAACATAAATGCTAAGTATGTAAAGGCATAAGCTATTAAACCAACTTTAAATATTTAGTGCTTCCTAAATACACAAAAATAATTCTATCCACAGATCAAAGATGTTTAAATTACATTCCCAAGAATAGATGCAGAAAACCATATTTCATTATTGATTGGGTTATTTTTTTTTTAGTAAGTGGAAGTATTCATTTCAATTTTTAAAACTTACTTGACCTTCTTAATCCATTTTGGTAATTTCCATGATTATTAAATAAGAATTCAAAATGCTCACACAATCCTACAAATGTTAAGTAACTATGTCCAAAGTACCTCGATTGACTGAGGCCTTTTTTCACTTGAACGTGGAATTGAAGAGGGATTAATTAATGTTTCTTTAGGACATGAGAAATTTATTCTTTTCCAAATATACATGTTTTTCCCACCCCACCTTCATCAATATTATGTTTCTCTTATCTTCTCCCCAGTGCCCAAATCATTTGTTTCATTGAACTATCACAATTAGAAATTACAGATTTATTTGTGTAATTCTTAATCTGACTCTCACCAAACAGTAAGCTCCATGAGGAAAGAAATTATGTCCAATTTTATCTTAGCACAGTATTCTCTGTACCAAGCACCATGACCACCATATAGTAGGCCCTTAATAAATATTTGTTGAATAAATTAATGCATTTTAGAGGAATAATTAAATTTTTACCCTTTTCACTGAACTCCAAGGCAAGGTAACTCTTGCCTTCATTTTAACATGTAAAAACAACCCAATTAAGTCAGCTACTTTCAAAGGACCATTTGGAATTATTTGCACACCTCAGAGTTCCGCACTACAACCACAGGCAACACAGAAACATTTTCTCTTGCCAGAGCTGAATGAATCCATCAAAGGAAGTAAATGTTGCCAATGACTTCTAAACACTCTTCTGGGTGATTGGCAAAAGAGAGCATAAAACCGGCTTTGCCAAGTGGACCAGTCATTCTCTCTGAATCAGCACTCATCATGATTGACTTAGCACCCAGGAACTGTCCTCCAAAAGTCCAGAAAACAAATACACTTGCTAGATGAATGTGAATGTGAATGTGAATGTGAATGTGTTTGCTTTTGCAATTTCCTCTGACTCACAGTGACTGATGCGTGGTGCTATGGGTCATAATGAAAAAGCACAAAAATCTAATCATTGGTACCTATAATGAGCTTTCCTTAGCTAAGCCCCCTGAAATTGTATCTGAGCAGAGATCTTTCCAACATGCTCTGGTGACCTAGGTCATTATCCAATCATTTATATTTTTGGAAAGGCCTTTGAGCAATAAGCTGAGAGTGTTTCATAGTCTTTAAAATCAAGTCTGTCAGAGAACACATTGCGGAAAAGCAAAAGTTCGTGACATAAATCTTAATGTTGGTTTAAAGTTTAATAACTCTTTCTACATTCTCATCTTCTAGTCATTTACTGTGTGTATATAAGGAAGTGCATTATACTCAGGGGGCCTACTAATCAGCGGGGAAGAAATTGGGGAGGTGCATTAAGCCTTTTAGGCCATTAGGATATCATTTAGTTCACTGGAGAAGGTCATTTACTTACACCAAGGAGCCAAGGTCCTTCCCAAAGATGAGCCATTTAATCCCAGCTCACCCACATGATCCTGCCCAATGTGCATTTTCCTAGTTTCATTTCCTCTGTAGGTTTTCTTTGATTTGTGCTATTTTATTTCCCATTTTATAGTCACGTTGTCCAATTTAAACTTAATTAAAACTTGCAATTAGAAAACAAAGGATAGGTCTAGATACCTCCCAAGAAACACTTCATTAATGGGAACTACTTAATAAGCAAAATATCTCACTGTGCAGACTAGAGCCAAAGCTAGGGCTTCAAAGACCCGACATGTTTTTTCCAAAGTCTGGGTCGCGATGGCCAGGGATGACTAAATGCCTCAGGGCTAGAGAGTTTGGAGCCTAACCAAGATCAGCATCTTTGGCTTGAGGTATTGTGCTCACCTGATGACTGTGATTGACTCAGGAGGGAAGCATGATCTAAATGGAAGCAAACAAAGCCAAACCAATGAAGGTACTTTTTCTGGAACTATTGGGGAAGATGCTCTATCTTCTCTGTGCTTTTCAAGCTGATAAATTGTAACTCTGGAACTTCTAGAAGCATGGGATGCCAAAAAAGAGGTAAGGAGAGCCTAAAACTCTAAGTGACAAATTATTGGACATGTAGTTTAAACACTTGATCCAGCTGTGCTTGAAGCAATATTTACTGCTGCACTTTCCAAGTACACAGGCATCCCTTCCCCAGAAAAGCCCCTCTCCACATTTTTTTCCCTTAGACCTCAGACCTATTGAATCAGAATCTCCATTTCAACAAGACCTCTAGGTGATTTGTATGCCCATTAAAGTGTCAGAAGCACTAGCTTTAGCCCTCTTGAGTTGCACTTTTTTTACTTGCAGCTGAAATATTCTTAATAAATATTGGTAGGCTCTATTATTTCTGTTTTTACGAAATAGGATACTAAGAAAAGTTCAGTTGTTCAGGATCATGCACGTAGTAAATGGCGGAACTGGGCTCAAAATTCGGCCTGCCTGTCTCCAAAGCACATGTCCTTACCACATGGGCCAAACCACAAGGACTCTGCTTGACCCTGACTGACTGTGTTTTCAAGTGAATCCACGATGTGATAGGCGAGGTCAGCAGATTGGAGATTCAAGGAAGAGTTGCAGTTTGAGTCCAAAGGTGGTCTGCTGACAGAAAACCTTCTTGCTTGGAAAAGATCAGTCTTTTTAAATTATTAATTTTTATTAGAGTATAGTTGCTTTACAATGTTGTGTTAGTGTCTGCTGTACAGCAAAGTGAATCAGCTACACATATACATATATCTCCTCTTTTTTGGATTTCCTTCCCATTTAGGTCACCACAGAGTACTGAGTAGAGTTCCCTGTGCTATACAGTAGGTTCTCATTAATTATTTTATACATAGCAGTGTATATATGTCAATCCCAATCTCCCCATTCATCCCAGCACCCCCCTCCCGAGAAGGTCAGTCTTTGCTCTATTAAGTCCTTCAACTGATTGGATAAAGCCCACCCACATTATGAAGAGTAATCTGTTTTACTCAAAGCCCACCAATTTAAATGTTAAACTCATCCAAAGAAACCCGACCAAACAACAAGAACAAAAACAACCACCTTCCCAGAAACATCCAGAACACTGTTCGACCAAATATCTGGACACTGGCCCAGCCAAGTTGACACATAAAATTAATTATCACCATTTTATGGATTGATGGAGGCAATACCTTTGCCTCCTTGTGTGGAACCTGGCAGATTCAACCATCTTAAGAAAAGCGCGACAGTAACTACTAATCTCTAGGATGAACGTAACTCTCTTGCCCTGGCACAAGGTCATTCTCCAAGGAGTTTTATATGCCACTATGGTTAGGCCTGGAAACTCAGCAGAGGCCAGTCTGGCCACAGCTGCCCCTGCTTAGGGGCTTCCCAGGTGGTGGCAGAAGGTTCTTGTCAGTACAGGTAAAGGCTAAAAAGGTCACTCACTGGTCATCAGAAACTTGAACGGCAGCCTAAGAGGACATGGCTGGCCAGGTGGGATTTCTGTCCTGGTTTTCTGTCCTAAAGGAATGTAGCCAACCAACCTAAGAAGAAAAGACTCCTATCTCTTCCTGATTTGCCTTCCTTTTTTAATTGCATTGCTTGTTTTGTGGTTTGGATGTCACATATTTCAAAGAAATATTTGGGTTTCTCTGGATTAGACTTTAGCTGTTACCTTGGTTTAATGCAAGTGAATATGTCTCCATGCTTTGAGGATAAAAATCCACCATATTCTTATTTATACTCTCACCTTTAAGCTTTTTGTTTTTCTTTCTACAATATTTTTTTCCATATTTGCCCTAATAGTTTTTCTGTTTCCCAATTAGACACACCTTGGGATACCCATAGGTTACCATATCCATAAGATATAATTCCCTGTGTAGAAGGCACCCCTGACTTACTGGGATGATGGTCGCTCCCTACTTATCACATCCATCTGCTGTTACGTCAGCAGTCATGGGGTTTTAGACCCACTGTCTCTGATAACAGAACAGAGCTCAGGAAGCAACATGCCAGAGGGCACAGTGTTATATATAATTGTGTCTTCTAGGCCTTGGATACCATTTAGTCATATCCAATAGGAGCTGCAGGTGTGACCTCTGTAAGGAACCAGAGGGAGCCGCTAAGCCACCTGAAGGACCCTCGGAGGGCACAGTATACAGGCCATGGTCAATTTCAAGTGACACCAAGTGGACAGTAAGTCCACTTATTTACAAGTTGGCCTAAGTCCTTGCTTCCACATATTCAAAGGGAAATCCACTTGTGAAGAAGGATCAAGTAGAAACTCTCTAGATCAGGAGCTATCCTAGGGGAAAAAAAGGGGTGGAGGGAAAGGGGGTACTTTACTACAAGGTCAATGTCAGGATCCATGTTAGGCTCCCTGGACTTGAAATGTTAGCACCACAGAGAAGGAGTGATGTACCTCACCTCAAGACCCAGCTAGAATACTTCTGGAAAGCAGAGAAGCAACTGAGTTTCTCCACCTCTCAGCACATCACCACCGTACAGTCCTCAAGAAGTGACTTTAAACAACCTAAAATGAAAATCTCATCAAGTCATTCCCCTACCTTAAACCCTCAAAGATTTCTAACTGCCCTTACAATTAACAATAAAAATAATAATACCAAAGGTTGGCATTGTTTCCTATTATTTCCACTGTGCCAGGCACTGGCATAAATGCTTTATGTTCACCTACCCTCTTCTCCCACCTCATACTCTGCCTGGCACCCATGCTGAACTTGTCCAATTCCTCAAAATGCCTGTGTCCCCTCCCTCTCCAGGTGTTCCAATATATTGTTTCTTTTGCAAACACTCTTCCGCAGCTATGGTCTTGGCAGATTCCTTTCCTATTCAGATCAGCTTAGATAGCATGTCCACAGGGAAGCATCTCTGTTACCCCGTTCAAAGTTACTTCCTCTTTTTTTTTTTGGCCATACTACGCTGCATGTGGGATCTCAGTTCCCCAACCAGGGGTAGAACCTGCACCCCTTGCAGTGGAAGCTCAGAATCTTAACCACTGGACAGCCAGGGAACTCCCAACTTCCTCTTCTTATATGCTTCCAACATATACTCACTTCCTGTTTTGTAACACTTATCACACATACAATTTCCTGTTCAACGTCTGTCTCCCCCACCTGATCACAAGCCCTACAAGGGCAGAATGACATTTGTTTTTTCACCAATGTACCCCCAGTACATCACCCATAGCTTTGTACACAGTGTGTTCTCAGGAATATTTGATGAATAAAATAAGAAAACACGCCCCTCATGCCATAGGACATAACATTATTTCTGACATTTTCCCAGTTTGTGCTACAAAATGTGGGGGACCTTTTGTAGGCCTCCCCCAAGAGGAAGTTTCCTTGCCTGTGATACCAACTGTCAATCACCAAGTGAACAAACTGAATGTACTTCCCACTCGACCTCAGGCAGTGACACCTTCCCGTACTCCTGACCGAGGGCCTTAACTCATGAGCCCAGCACTACTCTCCCCAGTGACAATCCTCAAGAACCCTCCTCATGTGTCTACAAGCCCATCAAACCCAATTTGTCAAAAGCCCTGGTGGTGCTAAATAATATATGAGATGCATCTTAGTGCAACACTACCAGCGTGACATCACTGGGACCTACTGTGTGCCAATATCGTTAATGATATCATGATTATGACAATACTGATAACAGTGACCTCACAATTATTTCTTGAGCACCAGCTCATACTAACCCTAGGAGGACATTGCTCTCCTCTTACAGATAAGGAAAATGAGACTCGGAACTTGCCGAAGTTCACTCAGTAAGGGCGGGCAGAGGCAGGATTTTAGGCCAATCATCCGTGTGGTTCTAAATGTGGCCAGAGAACCACAGATGTCACAATTACCTGTGTTTATTTAAAACACAGGCTTCTGATACACAGAAGACCGAAATTAGGATCTCTCACAGCGTGGTCCATTGTTTCCCCTTAATGCACCTTAATATTTGGGAAGGGTCACACCAAACTGCAGTTTTTCCATAAACTGTTTCAAATTCACTGTCTCAACTTATTAAGTTAAGCTCTCTCCACTTACCATAACCTTAAAAATGGACCCAAGACCACTCTGAAAGGGATCATCTCCCCTCATTTTAGCTCCTAGAACCCATCTGTATCCCCAGTTGGTCTGATAACAATAATGAACTGGGAAGAATAAAACAAACTGGTGGGTTTTCACATACATGTGTGTGAATACTTATATATTCATAACTAAATATCTTCTTCAACTTTTTACTTTGAAATAATTATAGATTCACAGGAAGTTGGAAAGAAATGCACAGGGAGGATCAGTGGACATTTTACCCAGTCTGCCCCAGTGTTAACATCTTGCATAACTATAGTACTATATCAAAATCAGGTAATTTGGGCTTCCCTGGTGGCGCAGTGGTTGAGAGTTCGCCTGCCGATGCAGGGGACACGGGTTCGTGCCCCGGTCCGGGAAGATCCCACATACCGCGAAGCGGCCGGGCCCGTGAGCCATGGCCGCTGAGCCTGCGCGTCCGGAGCCTGTGCTCTGCAACGGGAGAGGCCACACCAATGAGAGGCCCGCGTACCGCCAAAAAAAAAAAAAAAATCAGGTAATTGACCTTAATCAGATATAGGAACTCATTTGTGTGTGTGTGTGTGTGTGTGTGTGGCGGGGGGGGGGGGCTGTTGTACGTGTAGTACTATGCAATTCTGTCACATGTGTAACTTCCTGTAACTACCACGACAACCAAGATATTATCACCCCAAAGCTCCCTCGTACTACCTCTTTGTAGCCATATCCCCTCACATCCTTCACTCCTGGAAAGCACGAATTTCTTCTCTATAAGTTTGTTATTTTCAGAGTATTATATAAATGGAATCATACAGTATGTAGCCTCTTGTAATTGCCTTTTTGCACTCAGCATAATTCCCTTGAGGTTCATCCAAGGCATGCTGAGTTGTTGTATCTATATATCGGTAGTTCATTTCTGTTTATTTTTGAGTAGTATTTTGTGGTGTAGATAAACCATTTTGTGGTGTAGTTTGTTTAACCATTCATTCATTCATTGAAAGACATTTGGGTAGTTTTCAGTTTTTGGCTGAATAAAACTGCTATGAACATTCATGTACAATTTCCTTGTAAACATAGTTTTAACTTCTTGGGGATAAGTGTTCACAAGTATAATTGCTGAATCATATGGTAAGTCCATTTTTAGTTTTAAAGGATACTGCCAAACTGTTTTCTAGAGTGATGGTACCACTTTACATTCCCATCAGCAATGTATGAGTAATCCAGCTTCTCTGCCTCCCTGCCAGGATTCAGTGTTATCACAATTGTGTCATCTCCAAAAAGAGACAGTTTTATTTCTTCCTTTCCAATCTATATGCCTTTTCTTTCTTTTTCTTGCTTTATTTCACTGGGTAGAACTTCCAGTATTACGTTCAAGTAATCCACAGCAAAGTAAGAAAAGAGAAAAAGAGGAATAAGAAAGAGAAAACAAACAGAAGACAAAGTGGCAGACTTAAGCCCTAACATATCAATAATCATTTTATCTATAAATGGTTTGAATACACTAATTGAAAGACAGGTTTCTAGAATGAATAAAAAATTAGGACCCAATTAGGCTATCCACAAGAAACTCACTTCATACATAACAACATAGGTAGGTTAAAAGCAAAAGGACAAGAAAAAGATATATTATGCAAATATTAAATTTTTTAAAAAGCAGGAATGGGTACACTGATATACGACAAAGTAGACCTCAGGGCTCAGAAAATTACGAGAGATAGAGAGGACATTACATAATGATTAAAAGGTTGATCCCGTAAGAATACATAGCAATGCTAGGTGTGGATGTATCAAACAACAGAGTTGCAAAAAATGTGAAGCAAAAACTGATAGAACTTAAAAGGAGAAATAGGTAAAATTTTAATTATTGTTGGAGACTTCTATACCCTACCTTCAGCAATTAATAGAAGTATCAGACAGAAAATCAGCCAGGATATAAAATTTAGCAACACCATTACTAAAAGAATCTTATTGACATATACAGAATATTCCTCTTAACAACAGAATATCCACTCTTTTCAAGTGATCATGGAATATTCTCCAAGACAGACCATATCCTAGGTCATAAAACAAATCTTAAATTTGAAAGAATTTAAATCACACAGTGTATGTTCTTTGACCAAAATGGAACCAAACAAGAAATCAATAACAGAAAGACAACAGAAAAATCTTCAAACACATGAAAATTAAGGATCTTTTAACTCCTCCCCTAAAACTGTCTTTTCCCACATCACCTCAATAGGTTGTTGATAATAAAAAATTGTCCTGTCCATTATCTATCCATGTATTTTTCTTTCAAGATCTGAGGAAAAGAAGTAAAATAAATAAAAGTACAGAAAAGTGAAATTACATCTCCAACCTGAAAAACTTCTTACAATCTCATTTTATGGAAAGTGGAGGCCACTGATGAACCCCCAGATCTCTAGCCTCTGCCTGAGCTATGCCTGCAATTCATAAGCAATGTAGGATTTTCTGCTTATTCAGCTGAGATTTTAGGCATCAAAGGTAAACCTGCCCTTCTCCTTGGCTGCCTACTTCTTCCTGATGACACACAACCTTAAGACATATAAGCGAGGGAGGAATGGGTCCACTGGGCAGTAGTGTGATGATCTGCAATCAGGTGTGATTTCAGCAGAAAATTGCATTCTGCCCTTTTTCAGAGTCAAGAAGTAATGCATGAATCCAGCAGAAATGGTTGACTCTTACCCCCTGAAGGACTGGGCCTGGTTAGTCAAGACTTCGATCTGTTCTGTTCAAAGAATAGGGCCTCCGAGTGACTTTAATCAAAACACTGATGGACAGAAAAAGAGCCCAGACAGCAATGCCCCTTTCATTCGGGTCTCAGAGCTGAAGGAGAGGAGTCACAGAAAACAAGACTGCGATGTTTACAGAGGTGACACTGACAACTGCAGAGCAGGTGGGGCTTCACTGTTTGTTCCTGTACTGAGAGGGTCTAGAGGCAGTCAAAGAAAACACAGTGTACCTGGAAAGGGGAGAGCTCCCACTTTGTATACAAGCACAGATGGTGCCTCTAACCTTGGCTTCTTTAATCAGGCCTCATGTCCCGTTGGCTCCTGTGTGTAAAACAGTTACCTGGTTCTAGCTAATGGTTATGTTTTGACGGAAAAATAAGTGCTCTTCTGTTGTTTAAACCCCTTCGGTGACTCCCTGACACCCTTGGAATAAATTTGAAATTATGTACTGTGGCCTGCAGGCAGCCCCTCATGAACTGCCCCTCTGTACTGTGTACCTTCAGCTTCAACTCTCACCAACCTTCCCCTCTGTTCTACACTCAGAATGAGCCTCTGTCACTTCCTCTACTGCATCATGTTCTCTCTCATTCCTGGGCCTTTGCATTTTCTGTTCTCTCTACATAACACACACTTCAGCCTCTCCGCCTCACTGACTCTTATTCATACTTTGAGTCTCATTTAAACGTCACTTCTTTCCTGATTCCAACCTATGCCAAGTAGACACATATGTAGCACCCTGTACTACCCTTCTTTGAGCCCCTACTCACTTTGTGGTTACTGCTAGCTTAATCGTGTCTCCTCCTGGTACACTGGGAGTTCCACGTACACAGGAACCACGTTTAGCTTGTTCATCATTTATTCTCTCATACAGCGCCTAGTATGTGATCAGCACTTAATAATTATTTGTCAGATAAACAAGGAAATTAATAATCAAAAGAAGAAAAGCAAGAAAGTGTTATTTTGGATGGTCAAGTTGCCTCACAAGGCCCACTCAAAGGTACTATCACTAGGCATTAACAATCAGGGCTTGGCCTCTGGTTCCCAACTATGAATTCACATTCGAACCATCTGTAGAACTTTTTCAAGATATCACTTTTTCCACACGCCGGCTAGGTGCCCTTCAATAAACATCTGATGAATTCATATATAAAAAAGCATCAGAGAAGGATACTTTTCTCTTCCAAAAATCACTGCAGCCTCCTCTCTGCTTATTACTTCATCGCCCGACAATGACTCTTCCCTGCCTTTCCATTTATTTTGATAAGAAACAGAAAAGTAACTGAAACATGAGACAAAGGTTCTGGATTTTAAAAACAACTCCATGATAATAGGCAACAACTCCATGATAATAGGCAATAACGTGCTTGAACCTATCAAATGAAGGTGGTAGACCATCCTCTGTACACCTCAAGATAAAGGAGCGTATGTAAAAATGCTTTTGTAAACCTTAAAGCACAAGAGAAGGTAAATTCATTGTATTGTGCCAAAACTCAAACACAAGATCACAAATTCATATTCTTCATTTTCTCTGTATCAACCCAGTAGAGAGTTAGAGAAAAGTTCGGACACGAATATGACTAGAAAGGAACAGATCAAAGACTATTTCATTAAACAGATGCTTAAAATTCCATCCAGAACGCATAACGTTCTGAGAGGTTCCTGTCCTGGATTTCTCTATCATCTAATATCTGTGTTTCTTCCAGTATTCAATAGCAGCGATTGGCAAACTTTCTCTGTAAAAGGTCAGGGAAAAAATATTTTAGATTTTGAGGGCCATGCAGGCTCCGTAGCAACTACCCAACTGTGCCACTGTAGCAAGAAGGAAGCATAGACAACATGTAAACACATAACTGTGACTGTGTTCTAATAAAACTTTATTTATAAAAACAGGCAGTGAACCACATTATTTCTGTGGGCCAGAATTTTCTGATCCCTGTTCTAGACAGATCCTGAAGAGCAATCTCCCTGTTATAGGTTGAGTTTCCTAGGAAGTAGACTCAGAGGTAGAAATTAGCATGTAAGAGGTTTAGTAAGATGAGTTCTTGTGGTCAGCACCTTTGGAAGGGTAGGAAGCAAGACTGGACAAAGCAGAAAGCAGAGCATGATGCAGTCCCAATAAGTGTCTCAGTCAATGACTCTTCAGAGTTGTACCAGGTTGTGTGTAGGGGGCCAAACCTGGTCATTATCCATATCCCATAGCAACTGGTCATTGGCTAGGGCCTGTCCCAAGAAGGGTACATGACCTTAGGCAAGGAGGGGCTCTTCAACTGGGACAATTCCTGTAAGAACTGGCAGGCTGCAGAGCTCCCAAGAGCTGGAGGAGGAAGCTCTTCATTCCTGAAGGAGAATCAGGGCCGTGCATCCGATCACCCACCATACTCTCCCTTGACATTTAGCTCTCTGTTCATAAAACTACAATTTGTTTCAGGTCAATGTTTCATCTACATACAATACTTACCTTAAGATAAGTAAGTATCGTAAGATACTTATCTTACGATACTTATCTTAAGTAAGTATCTAACATCACTGCAGCCAGATTTAGAAAATCTTAGCACCTTAGCATATTCCCCAACTTTCTCTCTGAAAGAACATGGGAAAAAGTCACATCATTCTGGTTCATTGCTTTCTTACATTCCATCCCAAACTCCAATCTCTCGTGGACAAGAATGGCAATATGGCTAGGGGTCATAAAGGGGTTATACAGTCTTATCTAGAGTTAAGTAAATGAACTAAGTAAAGTTTGTGGCCTGTAAAAATTCTATGCTAGCATGCAGATAAAGATGGAATCAAAACTACTTACAGATAAATTATTAAGCCAGAAAATCTGCAAGGGTCAAAAAGAAACCATGCTTTGAAGTTACTTACGCCCAGCACCATACTGGCTAAAAGGTTACTAGCCAATATCTAGAAACTCAATACCTCCTGCTTTAAATAATGTAGTTAGATCTCTTCATGTCAGTCTGAGGTTTCTAACTGAGCATCAATCAATTTGCGTTTCTACAACTGAGACGCTGAGATGTCTGTAGGTGTATCAGAGGAAGGAAGCCTGGATAGATTGTATAGATTAGCTCCACTTCTCCACGTAAGGTTCCATGAGGGAATCATCTATGATTGGTAACAGTGCTGCCTGGGATCACCTTAATCATCTCTTGACAAGCAAAAATAAAAATCACCTGAGAAATTAGCTATGTTAAGAAAGAAAAAGAGAAAAGATGAGGGGGGGAAAGTATCAGGATACAGCCAGGATGCACGTTACAGTCTTCCCTTTATTTTAATTGAATGGTTTGTGTCTTCAGGAAATCTCATTATTCTCCCCAGAGCAGAAGTGCAGAATGAAGGCACAAACCTCATTAACTTTTGAATATGGAAATCAATAATCTGCAATAAATCTAAGCTGATTTGTTGTCAATAAATCTCCCAAAATACTGTTTTGTAGCTGGGGACATTGGAGGGTATGGTAAGAACTTCCATGTCAACATCAACATGGCATCTGGGGTTTACCTTGGTTTTTACGACCTTTTAACATGAAACGATTTATTGACATTTACATAGAACACGGTTTTCTGTGGGGTTAACTGTCTGTTTTTTCAGTTGAGAACATATTGGGACCTTTTCTCTTTCCATGACTCTTTTAATAAATGATATGAATAAAAAGAAACAGGCAGGCATCCACTTGGCAGTTCTTTCTCATGTACCTGCCCTGAAAAGGAAGAACAGAGCCCATACTGAGGAACTGGGAAAAGGTTCCTTGAGCCTAAAACTGGCTTTACTCATGACTAGCACATAGTAGGCACCTAAAAAAATTTGCTGAAAGAGTAAATGATGGCCATGACCTCTGAAAATCAACCTTTGCTACCTAAGTATATATATTTACTATGTATGTATTGTTACACATGTGTTATACCTATGTATGTATATGTGTATACAAGTGTATGTGTATACATACATAGATATGTACACTTCTATTACATACACACATACATATATATAAAATATCTGAGCAAGGGTGGGATACTTGCCTATTTATCTTGCAAAAGAACAAAAAAAGAAGGGGACAATAAAATATTAACCAGTTATGGAGAAATGATTGGGAAACAAGATGACAGGAAACCCAAAGGACCATGAGGCTGTGTTACAATGAAAACTCCATGAGAGCAGCTTCTCTGTGGTGTTCACCACTAAGCCCTAGTGCCTGAAACAGTGCCCAGCATAAGGCAGGTACTTGGCAAGTGTTTGATGGTTGAATGGATGGATGCATGCATGGGTGGGTAAGTGGGTGAGGAAACATTTATTATTAGTAGGAGAAGTAGGACAGTCATTTGAGATTTCTGTGAATGGTCTACATGGAGAGCAGGGAATATCTGCAGACTAAAGCAACAGGATCACCCCTTGGTATACATAACAAGGGACCAGCACTCAAATTGCTCTGTCCTGTGCTTTTGGATAGGAGAAGATGTTTGTGTTCCAGTGCGGTGCATCAAAACTACAAAATGTGAAAGAGCAGGTCCCTATCATGATGTCTTATCTCACTGATATCTTCTCTGGTAAGTCTAATGGAACCACTCTACATGTAATAGGGAAGAACAAATCTGACTCCATATTGGATCTGTTTTTCTTACCTTTGTATTCTATTGCTTTTTCTATAAGTTAATCACTAAAAGAATGTTGCCTATAGCCTGAAATATACAGGATAGCCCATTCTCAAGGCTCTGACCTTTAAAGCTGTAACACTTTTCTATTCATGTAGAGATAAAAAGTTGCAGAACAAAGAATAATATTTGTCTTGTTGGAGGTTTAAAGGAACACTGTGGACACACCTACATGGACAGCGGCAAGAACAAAGGATTCTAGCACCAGGAAGTTCACAACAACCAACCACACCCCCTCCCCTTTTAGCATAAAAGAAGCCTGAATTCTAACTCAGGGAAGAGCTCTAGTGTTCTCTGGGACACTAGTCTACCATATTCTTGGTCTGCTGGCTCTCCAAATAAAGACACTGTTCCTTGTCCCAACAACGCATCTCTCGATTTATTGGCCTGTTGTGCAGCAAGTAGTACAAGCTTGGACTCAGTAACATATAGATCTCAGAACACCATTGAGCCTTCTGACAATCAGACTCAGGACTGACGTGCTCCCAAGAGGAAAAGCCACCGCATTGCTTTAGCATCAAAGGGAGGGCTAATTTCACCCTCGCATGCAGTGGCTCCAGTTCAGGTTTAGTCGCAATCATTCAACCAGATGCTGCTGACACTGCTGGTTTCCCCCCCACCCACTAGAGGTCCTGTGCACTAGGCTTTGTTACTTAATGAGTTGAAATTCTTTCCCTAAGTAAGGGAAGAAGAAAAGGTAAAAGTTATTGTACAAGCTTCACACTTCCACCAAGTGACATGCCATTGCTCAGCTTGATCTATTTAATGAAGACCTTTTAAAAGGATATTTCTCAAAAGTGTCATCCCCAGGCCAGCTGCATCGACGTCATCTGGATGGCGGTTAACAGTTCAGATTCCCAGGCCCTGCTACCAGTGATACAGGTCATAGGTCAGAGATAGGGCCAAGGAGTCTGCATTAACAAGCACCCTAGACAACGTACAAGCTCCCTGAAGTTAGACACCTGTGATTCAAAAATAAAAGTCCGTCCCTCCTCCTCTGTAAGAGTCTCACAAACACCTGGTCCTCACTGATACCGAAGTAGCTGGCAGCATAGTCAAGAAAAAGTTCTGAGTCAGTACGCAAGTGCTGTGTATCTGCTGTGTGACAGGCGGTAGAGGCTGGTGGGTAAGCTGTGTCCCCTGGTGTGAGGCTACCTGAGTCTGAACTCCAGCTCTGCCACTTACTTGCTGTAAGCAAGTTAATTAGCCTCCTCACAACTTAGTTTCCTATTTGCCAAACGAGGGTGATAACCATAGCTCCTCTCATTTGAGTGTTAAGACAGAACCAGGCCCAAGGTAAGTGCCCACTAAGATTTACTGTTATTCTTCCTATGTCATAGGAACTGGGGATAATCTGTGAAAAAAGAGACAGATGCCTGCCTTCTTGATGCTTGAAAATAACAGGAAATGCAGGCATTAAACACAATCTCTTGGGGCTTCCCTGGTGGCGCAGTGGTTGGGAGTCTGCCTGCTGATGCGGAGGACGCGGGTTCGAGCCCTGGTCTGGGAGGGTCCCACATGCCGCGGAGCAACTAGGCCTGTGAGCCACAACTACTGAGCCTGCGCATCTGGAGCTTGTGCTCCACAACAAGAGAGGCCGCGATAGAGAAAGGTCCGCGCACCGTGATGAAGAGTGGCCCCTGCTTGCCACAACTAGAGAAAGCCCTCGCATAGAAACGAAGACCTGACACAGCAAAAATTAATTAATTAATTAATTAATTCCTACCCCCAACATCTAAAAAAAAAAAAAAAGATTTAAAAAAAAAAAAAAAAAAAACACAATCTCTTAACAATGTATTAACTAAATACCAGTGTGAGAGTGTGTAGAGGGAGAATCGCTGGGGGTTATTGGTATGTACAAGACCATGAGCCTAACAGTGATCCATGAGGATTGAGCTACCTGAGTTAGGAATTGTTTGGCAAAAGCCATGGGTAGTAAAAACCAGGTTCCGAGAGTCTCAATATTTTACACTCTGATCTTTAAAGATCTGGTAAAATTGCCCTCAGAAAAAATTATGTCTTGTGCATTTTACTGGGAAGTTCTTTTAAATTGTTTTCTATTAAAAAAAAATTCATTTACACTCAAAAAACAAAAAAGAATCCAGTCCCATTCTTGCCTCTAAATGAAAGTACAGGAGTCCAAGGCAAGTTCATCCTCTTTCCGAAGCTAATTGCCCAACCTATAAAATAGGGGGCTTGGCTAAGAGGACTTCAAAGGCCCTTCCAGCTGTGGCAGAGCAGCAGGACAGACAAGAGGCAAGCTTTGCAGAGACTGGGGCACCAGAGCCAGGCAATGAGAGCCAGAGGCTCCCTCCGGGAAGGGAGGTGAAAAGAAAGGATGGGGGGGCGGGGATGGGGGGGTGGGGAGTGGGGACCAGGGGTCAAAACCAATCTTCCTCTTGCCAAAGTTCTCCTCAGC
Organism: Phocoena sinus; assembly: GCF_008692025.1. Classification (NCBI taxonomy): domain Eukaryota; kingdom Metazoa; phylum Chordata; class Mammalia; order Artiodactyla; family Phocoenidae; genus Phocoena; species Phocoena sinus. The sequence continues at coordinate 40,820,603 of NC_045765.1, forward strand.
TTGTCCCTGCAGACATAGTGCTTTGGTCGAAGGCATTCTTTTCAGAAATCGTACTTCTGAAGAAGAGTGACAGTAGAAAATACGGCCATGTGATATGTGGGGGAAACAGTATCCGGCTTATTGTTTGGGTCTGTGGAACAGTGAAATGCATATTTTCACTCGCCGTAAGTTAATGGAAAAGCAGTTTAGAAACAAAGGGAGGGAGGGGAGAGAGGAAGGGGGAAGGAGGTCCAAAGACGGAGGGGAGGAGAGGGACAAGCAAGAAGGAGGGAAATACAAGGAGATGAATCAGCTCAAAGTTGGGGCAACGCCTTTAAAAGGCAGAGTTTGCAATTCCATAGCTCACACACAGCTGCTTCTCTCTGCCCCCCTCAACTTAGACTTGGTTCTAACTACATTACAGAACCTTTCAGTGGCTTCATCTCTCCTCATGTATTTCCTAAGTAGCGATAATAGATGAATGACAAGAACTACCAACCTACTCCCAAGGTCAAGATTGGAAACTGCCTTTATGTAAGTGAGAAAAATTTTTAGATTAACCTGTCTGCCTACATGAACTCTTTTTTCTGTTACAAACATTATCTCGAGCTGGAAAGAGAAGACACAGAGTAGAAAGATGGAATGTTAAAAGCCTGCCTCATTTTGCAGATGGAGAGAAAGGGGCCCCGAAAGAGCTGTGACCTGCCCAGGGTCGCTGAGCAAGGAGGTGGCAGGGCTGAGAGTTCCATACAAGTCACCTGTCAACTAGGCCTAGTGAGACACAGTCACAAGGATACGAGGGAACATTTTGTATTTTCACAGTTACGTACATACTGCAATAGGTATTAGGAAAATTACCACATGGCATCCATGATTTGGGGGACATCATGGCTTAGGGCAAAGCTAAATTATCTATATATAAAATGTAAATCAATTTAAGGGACAATATTGGGTCCAATGGAATTGTTGATACGTGGGTAGCCAATAGCTCCTGACCAGGTCTCAGATTATTGAGAGAGACCATGTTTCTAGTCCTTCAGTGAGAGAAAAAAAAAAAAAGACTCAAAAATGCATCTAGCCTGCGAACCTCCGGAGCATCCTCTGAGAAGTTTTAACAGCTCACCTTGCAGCGTCTCCTCCCCTTCCTTGAGTAAGCCTGGGAAATGAGATTTGGGTGTTCAAAGGAGTCAGACAAGCATAATATTATATATACACTCTACATCCATCTCCTGTATGAAACCTCACTGTTCTTGCGTAACAAAAAGTAAATATTTACCGTGAGCCAGGAGAGGTAGGGAATGATCAGCACTTGGGCCATCAAATCACAGTGAGCCATGCTCCCTTTTTTTTTCCGGTACGCGGGCCTCTCACTGTTGTGGCCTCTCCCGTTGCGGAGCACAGGCTCCGGACGCGCAGGCTCAGCGGCCATGGCTCACGGGCCCAGCCGCTCCGCGGCATGTGGGATCTTCCCAGACCGGGGCACGAACCCGTGTCCCCTGCATCGGCAGGCAGATTCTCAACCACTGCGCCACCAGGGAAGCCGCATGCTCCCATTTTAACAACCCTTGTAAGAGAGGGCAGGCAAGGATGGCGAAGACTGGCCGGGAGATAAGAGTTTTGTCAGAGGAGTCAAATGGCTCCAAGTGGAGGAATATAAGGTGAGTTGTTCACGCGTGCCACCTGTGAAGGGCCCTGAAGATGGGTTTATAAAGTTGAGGCAGAAAGGTACAGTGGTGAGGAACACGGCCTCTGCAGCTGGACCACCAGCTCCTCCACCTACCAGCTGTGGGAGCTTGGCAAGACAATTCCAGCTACCTCTGTGACGTGGGGATAATAGCACGATCCACTTCATAGGGTTGCTATGAGGATTAGATGAGGCAATACAGGCAAAGTGTTTCTAACAGTAGTGGGGGCAAAGAAAGTGCTCAGTAAGTATCTCTAGGAGAGCAGAAGACAATAGCCTCTCTCGGCTGAAAGAAGATGGCTTGAGGGTGGTACTCAATCTGTTAGCTGTCATGCACTCAGCCACCCAAGAACTCAATCAGCTGATTTAGAACTTGTGTAACTATCTAAGCTCACACAGCCAGGAAGAAGCAGAGCTACGATTTAAGTCTAAGCAGTTTGGCTCCAGAGCCCATGGCCTTAATCTTTATCCCTCTTAAGAGATCACATACACTTATTTTTCTTTTATTCTTTCCCTGCTAGTCAGCTTTCTCTCCAGGTATAGGAATTGACTGATTCTCCATGGCAAAGGTAAAGTGCTCAAGTGAAAATAAAAGCAGGAAACAAGGGCCGCAAAGCTTATATTGTAGGCCCAAATGGAATGGCTGGAGGAATGGAAATGTTTACGCCTGGAGCGGGGAATATTTCAGCAGAGGATAAATCTCTGTGTGTTGAGGAGACCTAAGATGAAGAAGGAAGACCAGCCCATTCCTCTGGGCTCAAAACAGAGACTTAATTCCACCAAGCAAGAGGTTATGAGGAGAGAGATTCCAGTCCAATGTCAGAAGGAACATTCCAGGGGCTATCCCATAGTAGCTGAGAACTTAAATTCAATCAGACAAATCCCAGCTCCACCTCTGACTATTTCTGTGACCCTGGACGAGTTATATGACCTCTCTAACTAAGCCTCCATTTCTTTGTCTATTACTGAGGAGGGCTTAGCAGTATCCATCTTGTAAGACCAATGCAAGGTTTAAATGCGATAAAGCATGTAAAAAGGTTAACACAGCTTATCATAAGCCCTCAGGCCATGTTGGCTGTAAACTGGTCTAGATTATGAATGAATGTAAATATTGTTCTGAGTAGATATTTATATTTTCTTCTTCTCTAGAGACTTTTAATTTTTGTCCCTTTTTAAAAAATGTATGCATTTTTATTAACCATTTTTATTACATGTATATTTTTATATATAAGCATTTATTATAAGTGTAGTTAATTTACAGTGTTGTGTTAGTTTCAGGTGTACAGCAAGGTGATTCAGTTATATATGCATGTATATATATATACATATATATATAGTTTTTCAGGTTCTTTTCCATTATAGGTTACTACAAGACATTGAATATAGATCCCTGTGCTATACAGTCATTTACCTGTTTTATACATAGTATTGTGTGTGTGTTAATCCCAAATTCCTGATTTATCTCTCCTCCCCCACTCCCCACTATCCCCTTTGATAACCATAAGTTTGTTTACTAGGTCTATGAATCTATTTCTGTTTTGTAAATAAGTTCATTTGTATCATTTTTTAAGATTCTACATATAAGTGATACTATATATTTGTCATTCTCTGTCTGACTTACTTCACTTAGTATGATCATCTCTAGGTCCATTCATGTTGCTGCAAATGGCATTATTTCATTCTTTTTTGTGGCTGAATAATACTCCATTGTGTATATGTACCACACCTTTATCCATTCATCTGTCAATGGACACTTAGGTTGTTTCCATGTCTTGGCTATTGCAAATACTGCTGCTATGAACATTGGGGTGCGTGTATCTTTTTGAGTTAAGCTTTCTCCAGATATATGTCCAGGAGTGGGATTACAAGATCATATGTTAACTTCTAGAGATTTTATATTTAAGGTGTCTTTGGAAGATCCTTCGTTCATCCTTTCATTTATTTAGCAGATGTTTCCTGAGCACTGACTGGTGTGAAGCTCTGAGGACAGAGCATGAACAGGAGGGAAGCAGTCCACTTAGATTCCAGTGAAGGAGGCAAGTATGGAAGAATGGTCACCCGACAAACTATTAAATTGTAGTTATAGTATGTGCCATGTAGGGTAAGTCTAGAGCTGCCACCAGAACATTCAACAAAGGGGCTTATCTAGACTTAGACAGGGAGGCCATGGGGACCTCCAAAGAAGTGAGTTTTGGGCTAAGTCACCTCAAGGTGATTCTGTGATTTGTGGCCAAAGGCCTGTGTGAGCCCTTAGAAGGGAGTTATCAATCTCGTAAGACCCAGGAAAGCTTCACAAACGAGGGCATCTGAAGGAGCATTTCCCCAGGAAGAGAAAGGAAAGAAGAATTTTTGTGGTACAGGACTCTGTAAACACTTGGAGAAAATCTCACAACAGGAGTTCAGATAATACTACTTTTGTTACAAGTAAAAAGCTATTAGTAAAAATTAAAGGAAAATCTATTCTTTAAAGATTTTCACTGCAGTGTTATTTCTCAAGGGAAACTGGAAATACTCATAACAAATAATTGTCCAATTGTCCAGCTGAGGAATTTTAAGCAAAATTAAGTCCAACAGAACTTTCTACATGATACTATAAGTATAAATATTGCAGCTTTTTGTATATCAATCATACCTCAGTAAAGTTGCTTTTAAAATTCAACTAAAATATACAAAATTGTAGTGAGAAACAGAACTAAAAATAAATATTAAAAAAATTCATATCAGGTTTTTTTGGGATATAGAAAATTTGGTGGTTTTTTCCCCAACTTGTACATGCTAAGTTTTCTATAAGAAGAATGTGTTACTAATTTTTGTTGATGATGGGAATAAATAGCTTCTCCTTTCTTTCCTTTTAGTTGATCTTCTGATCAACTCTACCCTGCCAATGTCATTTCCTCAGCTGAGGTGAAGCCTGGAAGACACCCATTATTCACTCTTTAACCCTGAAGGATTTCTTTAGAAGGAAAAAATTTACCTTTGAGGGATGACCAGTTAAACCACTCAATCTTGAAATGCTTTGTGATATCAGCTCTACAACAATGGCCCAACACTGAACGACCAGAACAGAGGGCAGGCAGGTTCTGATTAGAGAAGAGGAAGAAAGCTCATTTTGGAGAATAGGGGAAAGAAGAAATATGTAAAATGATCCAGGATAATAAACCTCTAGGAAAGAAAGATGACATCAATTAAGAATAAAAAGAGGGCTTCCCTGGTGGCGCAGTGGTTGCGAGTCTGCCTGCTGATGCAGGGGACACGGGTTCGTGCCCCGGTCCGGGAAGATCCCACGTGCCGCGGAGCAGCTGGGCCCGTGAGCCATGGCCGCTGAGCCTGCGCGTCCGGAGCCTGTGCTCCGCAACGGGAGAGGCCACACGGTGAGAGGCCCGCATACCGCAAAAGAAAAAAAGAATAAAAAGAAACAATATAAAATCCATTAGTTTGACTATCTTGGGTCAGATTCCACAACACTGCATAAATTCTTCAGCTCTTCTAATAAGTCTTCCTATCCATATGTTGGTTTGCCTGTCTCAGTGTCTGTCTCTCTCTGTTTGTGTGTCTGTGTGTGCCCCCTCTTTGTTTTCTCATATATCAAAGGCAAATAGTGATTAAATTTTCTTAGTAAGGAACTGACTTACAAGCAGTAGTGTTTGGAAGCCTTTGCAATCGCAAACGGCTCTGCTAGTCCGGGGTAAGACCAAGGAGGCTATCATGGAAGGCAACTGTCAGGCAAGGTGGGAGGTCGAACAGTCACCAGCACAGATGTGTTGCTCATCACTGACCCTTTGGCCATCTTCTAAGCCAGGACTCCAAGTTAAGCTCTGACCACAGTGAGGTTGACGGGATATGCTCACAGGCAAGGTCAATGAAATCCACTGGGAGTAAGATGCGGCGAGCCTCTTCTGACCAGCAGAAAGACAAGTCACCACACGCTAGATTCTTCTCGTATCACACTTTATTGGAGTACAGCTTGGTTATAGACAGATGGAAGGAAGACCCCGAGCTTTGTTCACACTGGCTTTTTATAATGCACTAGAACCTGTGGCAACCTGTGGTTGGCTGGTTAACTCAACCTGTGGTTGGCTGGTTAACTCAATCTGTGGTTGGCTGGTTACCTCAACAAGATATGTGCTGTTCACAATTTATTGGTTGCAATTCTGAGCCTTTATTAGCATATTGGCTCGTCGTGGCGCATGTGTGGCACATAGCCTTTGGGCTACTCCCTGATAAGCGTTATCTGCGACCAGCAGAACAACGGCTTCCACGTTATCTGCGGCATGGCAGAACAACGGCTTCCCACATCTCCCCCTTTTTGTTTTCTTAGACCCAGGAGCTGAACTCGAACAATGCCCGCACAAGCGCTCACCCCATGGGATGCTCGCTGAGCAAGAGTTAGTTCGAGAAGCTGGCTCATCACCCTCCCCGTCGTGCAATGTCCATACAGACCGCGGAGTGCAGGGGCTGATGTTCCTCGTGATTCCCATCAAAAGTGCAATGGTCATAAACCTTTTTGTGCAAGGGCAATCACTACGGGTCGTTCAAGATGGAGATCCAGGCGCCAGGGGAGTCGCCTTTACTAATGGCCACCAATGCCTGCATGAACAACATCTTATCTCGCTTTGTCCGAGTTCGCAAACGACATATCAACCACAGGCACACCACAAGTCCCGCCATGCAACACACTGCAAACATCCCTACATTGACCCACTCCTTAAAGAAAGTAAAGGCAGAAGACAGCCAGGTAGTAAAGTCCCCAAGCGTAACGGGGTAAAAATTGGAGGCGTATTGACAATGGCAGCACAGTAAGGAGCAATCCTGGTCCGGTTAGACTCAGTGCAATTTTTTGTATTGTTCGGTAGGGGGACCACGCCCTCATGTTTCAAAAGTAAGGTGGTAACATTCACTGCATTCTGGCTAGAGTTCCCTGTACCAGAGCCAGAATGTTGACCCTGTGATATTTTGGTCAAGGCTTCATTTAGCATAGACAGAGGAACCTGATTTCCCGTAAGTGGGTTATTCCAGGCAGTCAAGGTTTTTCGAACTAAATGAATGCAGTCCACAGAGGCATTCCAACTAAAACAAAGGGTATTATTTAAAACAAAATTTGTAGCATTATATGGCACCCATTTATCGTCTAACGATACAGTGCAGGCTGTATTCATCTCACAACTGGTGGAATAAAATATTGGAAGCACTCTGCTATGGGAATGGACCGGTAGAGGAACTGGCCAGGACCGGCTAATTCCCCAAAACATCTTGTCCTCCGCCTTGAGTAGGGAAAGGCCCATCAACACCATCCAGCTCAGCATCATCCCTTGAGCGCCCTGCATCGCCCTTGGGATCCTCTTCCACGACTCTTGTTAATCTTGTTGGGACCCAAATTGGATCTTGATCCTGCGGAAAAACACAAAGAGATCCCCTGGATCGCGTGACAACGCGATCCGGGCCCTTCCATCGATTAGACAACACATCTTTCCACATCACTATACCATGTTCCTTTTGTTCATGTATAGTATGGCGTTCAGCAGAAGTTTCTTTCTCATCATGTAAATTCAAAAAATTAAGAGTAAATAAGGCAAGCGACAATTTCTGCTTCGGGGTGCAATTCTCCGCTATTCCCCCTCTTTGTTTTAAAAGCAATTCTTTAAGTGTGCGATTAGTTCGCTCTATTATACCTTGGCCTTGTGGATTGTAAGGCAGGCCCGTAACATGTTCTATTTGCATTTTTTGACAAAAGAGAGCAAAGCTCTTGGAACTATAAGCTGGGCCGTTATCTGTCTTTAGTTTAGCAGGCTTGCCCCAGGCTGCCCAGGCTTCAAGGCAATGCGTAATAACATGTTGAACCCGTTCTCCAGAGAGAGGGGTAGCATGTACCACCCCGGAATAGGTATCCACAGATACATGAACATACTGGAGCTTCCCAAAGGAGGGAACATGAGTGACATCCACCTGCCACAGCTCGTTTGGGGACAAACCTCTGGGATTTACACCAGTCTTTTGGGCCGGCAAAAATTGGGCACAAGTGGAACAAGACTTAACAATATGTCTGGCCTCGGCTCTAGTAATGAAGAACTTCTTTCTCAACACTGCAGATGATACATGATATAGCTCATGAAATTCTTGTGCTTGCTGCTTTTGATCCAAGGATAAGAAAACACGCGTTGCCATATCAACTTGTTCATTGGCTTTTGCCATTGGACCAGGCAACAGGGAATGAGCCCGTATATGGGTAACATAAAAGGGGTGTTGGCGGCGCAATATCTGAAACCTTATCCCGGCCAACAAGGATGCCACTGTGCTGGATGATCGAATATGGGGGGTCACTTCGAGACGTTTCACTGCATTAACCACGTACAATGAATCAGAGATCAAATTAAAAGGTCCTTGAAATCGTTGAAAAACTTCCAAAACCACATGACATTCCACCACTTGAGGAGCATCAGGTCGATAGTCTATAACGACAGGATGCTGACCCTGAACCATATAAGCTCCTTTTCCGGATTTTGATCCGTCCGTATAAATGGTCAGGGCATCATTTAGTGGTCGCTCTACAGTGACCCTTGGAAAAATGACAGGTTGCTGGATAATGAATTTCAAAATTTCACTCTTGGGCAAATGGTTATCAATAATTCCAGAAAAGGTATACATAAGTATAGACCACTCAGAGGTAGTGGCAGTTAATATTTCTATTTGATCTTTAGTATAGGGAACTACAAGTTTTTCCGGCAACTTTTGCAAAGGCGGAAACACATTGTTTAATACCCAAGAAGGCAACCTCAGCAACCATAGATGGATAGTGAGACAGCGTCTTCATCCCCAGAGATTTGGTATGAATCCAAAGCAAAGGCCCATCTTGCCAAAGAACACCTGTTGGAAATCCTAAGGTTGGAAGAACACACATCCAAATAGGCAAGGCATTGTTATAACGCTGTAATTGTGCTTTCATAAGAGCCTGTTCCACCTTCTGAAGAGCTGTTTGGGCCTCGGGGGTCATCTGACGCGGGGAATTAAGATCAGGATTACCTTCCAATACAGCAAACAAAGGCTGTAATTCAAAGCGAGTCAGACTCAAATACGGTCGAAGCCAATTAATATCCCCAAGCAATTTCTGAAAATCATTCAAAGTTGTTAAATGATTAGTTCTAATTTCAATTTTCTGAGGTATTATTGTGGTCTTATTTATAACGGCTCCCAAAAAACTAATAGAATCTCCCTTTTGAATTTTTTCAGGGGCCAAATATAAACCTCTAGTCTCCAAATTCATTGATAAATCTCCTAAAACCTGCTCAAGCAGTGTCATGCTAGGGGCTGACAGCAAAACATCATCCATGTAATGAATGATTTTAACACCCGGGAACTTCTCCCGTACTGGCTGTAAGGCAGTGTCAACATAAAGCTGGCACATGGTGGGGCTATTGGCCATACCCTGAGGAAGCACGACCCATTGATACCTTTTATCAGGTCTTTCATGATTAATTGAGGGTAATGTAAAGGCAAACCTCTCCTTGTCTTTCTTATTCAATGGGATAGAGAAAAAACAATCTTTTATATCAACAGCTATAACAGGCCACCCTTGCGGGATGGCTGTCAAGGCCGGTAGACCGCGCTGTATGGGTCCCATAACTTGCATTTGTTGATTTATTGCTCTCAAATCATGGAGCAAACGCCATTTCCCCGACTTCTTTTTAATAACAAAAATAGGAGTATTCCAGGGTGATTGAGAGGGTTCCAAGTGTCCCAATTGTAATTGTTCCTCCACAAGTTGCGACGCTGCTTCCAATTTCTCCTTAGACAATGGCCACTGAGGAATCCACACGGGCATCGTGGTCTTCCATGTAATAGGAATCATTAACTCAGTGACCCCTGAGAAAAACCCAACCCCCTGCGATTGGGGTTTCCCTGAGCTTCTATAGGAGTAGCAATACCTTGTAAATTTTTGCCTATCCCTCTGCCCGGTATAAAACCAGACCTAAGCAGCATTTGCTGTGCAGTCTCGGAATAATCATTAGTAAGTTTTAATTTCATCTGGCTTTGCACATCCCTTCCCCACAGATTAAGTGGCAATCCTTCAACCACAAAGGGTTGAAACTTCCCTTTCTGATCTTCAAAAATCCAGGTCAGTGTTTTAGAGCTAATTTGGGGTGCTTTGGCGTATCCTAAACCCTGTAAGGTCTGAGAGGAGGTCTGTAAAGGCCAGGATTTTGGCCAGTAGGTGGCAGTAATAATACTGCGATCAGCCCCGGTATCAACCAGACCGGAAAATACCTTTCCTTCTATAATTAAATCCATCATAGGGCGATCATCAAGAGACAATGATAAACAGGCCAGATCAACCCCAGTAGATCCAAATCCGCGATCTCCTCGGTCCTTGGAGCAAGCAGGGTATTTGTCATGAAGAGATGGCAACACCAACAATTGGGCAATTCGATCACCAGGATTTATAATAGCTACTCCTTTTGGGGATTGGCACATGACCTTAATTATTCCAGTATAATCAGAATCAATTACCCCGGGTAAGACTATGAGCCCTTTTAGAGCAGAGGAGGATCGGCCCAACACCAATCCGACCGTCCCTTTAGGTAATGGTCCTTTCATATCGGTCTCCACGGGCTGTACACCCATAGTCATTGTTAGTACCATTCTGAAGGCGGCACGGAGGTCCAACCCTGCAGATCCTGACGTGGCTCGCCTCGGGGTTTGGGTGGTTGGAAACTCACATTCTCGTGGGCCCCAAAAATTTTCGGGCCCTGAGACCGGGGGCCCTTCATCCCGTTTTTTGAACTGGAGGCATAAGCATTCCCTGAGTCTGCAAATGCTGTAGCGGACGGGATGGGTTGTCCATTAATATCCTTAACGGATCTACATTCATTTGCCCAATGCTTCCCTTTTTTACATCTAGGACAGGTTCCTGGAGTCTTTTGAGGTGGCATATTTGGTTTTCTGCTCATTTCTCTACATTGTCTCTTAATGTGTCCAGGCCTCCCACACTGGAAACAAACCCCTGATTTTCCAGAGGGCTTGGCATTATTGGTGGCAGCCATTACTGCTGCCGCTAACCCAGCATTAGATAAAGGCCCTCCAATTTCTCTACACATCTTCATCCATGCTTCCAAAGGCTTTCCTTTAATAGGCGTTATTGCCCTGCGGCACTCCTTTGTGCTTTGTTCATAAAGTAACTGTTTTACTAGAGGCAAAGCATCCTCTACACTTCCAAAAATCCTGCCCGCAGCTTCCATCATCCTAGCTACAAAATCGGAAAATGGCTCGGTGCTTCCCTGTATAATCTTAGTCAAATTCCCTGTAACTTCTCCTTTATTTGGGAGGGCACGCCACGCTTGCATGCCAATCTGGTTTATTTGGCTATAAACCTCTACCGGAAACACCGTCTGATTATTTAACCACTGGCCCTGTCCTAGCAGCATCTCGGCATTCCAGGCAGGTTGCCCATTGGCGACATTCTCTCTCGCCTGGCTGTACGCCAGGTCAGTCACAATTGATTTCCAATCTAAATATTGCCCCATGGACAGGCAAGCACGAGCAATATCATGCCAATCTGTGGGCGTCAATGCATTTCGCGCAAGGCGCTGCAATAGCATCAAGGTATAATTAGCAGTAATCCCATATCCCCTGGCAGCCTCCGCAAGATCCTTAAGTATTCTATGATCCACCATCTCATAACATCTTTGACGTGTGGCTGGGTCTTCAAACACCGGAAAAGCTGTGGGTACCTGAGACCAGGCTTCTCTGGGTATAAATGTGCACTTTGAAGTCTGAGGACATGTTAAAGCTTTTGATTTAGCAGAAGCACAAAATGGCGGACGAGCATCCGCAGAGGCACAAAATGGCGGACGAGCTCTTTCATATTCGGCAGCTGCTTCTTCCAGATCCGCCTCCTCCTTGGGATTCAACTCATCCTGAGACAAATAAAGCGCTTTAAATTCATCTAAAAGTGGATACAATCCTGGCGTTGCATCCGATTTTTCTATTTGTTTTTCTCTTGGATCCGATTTTTCTGTTTGTTTTTCTCTCCTTTTCCTAGGAGTCTTAGGCCTATCTACTGTAGTCCCTATATTGTCACTTTCTGACGCACTATCTTGATATATGCTAAGAGCTTTACGGCCCATCTGTACAATATCCTCGCATTTCCCTTCTCTTAAGCACGAATGTATCATTCTCCATAACGGAAACGTGCCTCGAGAGAGCTCCCCCGGAAACGTGCCTCGAGAGAGCTCCCCCATTTCATGACGATCAGCTAAGTCCTTCCCCAATTTTTCCCAAGATGGAACAGTCAGGCTTCCGGATACTGCAAACCATGGAGCGGCACCATCAATATCCTGCAATAACTTACTAATCGTTTTGTGCGAAAGCTTAAGTCCTTGGCTGTTCAAAAGAGCTTGAATGGGTTCATGAAATCCAGCAGACGGTTCCGTAGATAAACTGTTCCCCATAGTTCACTCTCCTAAACAAACAACTTACTAAAGTGGGAGACACACTCGGTCAAGCTGATGGACCCGCAGCTACACGCAGACAAAAAATGCGAGAACCACAAAAGGACGAAAGCAACAATAGCATACCTGGACTACTCACCGACGGTCCACTCCGTGTGTCGAGTTCTGAATCGGTCCCCCACGCGAGGTGCGAAGTCCCCGGGTTTCGGCACCACTTGCGGCGAGCCTCTTCTGACCAGCAGAAAGACAAGTCACCACATGCTAGATTCTTCTCGTATCACACTTTATTGGAGTACAGCTTGGTTATAGACAGATGGAAGGAAGACCCCGAGCTTTGTTCACACTGGCTTTTTATAATGCACTAGAACCTGTGGCAACCTGTGGTTGGCTGGTTAACTCAACCTGTGGTTGGCTGGTTAACTCAATCTGTGGTTGGCTGGTTACCTCAACAAGATATGTGCTGTTCACAATTTATTGGTTGCAATTCTGAGCCTTTATTAGCATATTGGCTCGTCGTGGCGCATGTGTGGCACATAGCCTTTGGGCTACTCCCTGATAAGCGTTATCTGCGACCAGCAGAACAACGGCTTCCACGTTATCTGCGGCATGGCAGAACAACGGCTTCCCACAGTAAGACACCCCTACTAGGAGAAAGGCACCCCTTGAAAGACACGGACCTTGCCAGACTGATGGCTGGATCACAGGAATCAATCTGATCCTTTGATATTGTTAAAGGATGGCAACCATGCCTTCTGTAATCCACATGTGTATGAGCTTGACAAAGTCAACCTCAGTAGTACACACACAACCACCTGCGGGCCGCTCTAGCACCACGTATCTCTATGGCCCACCCACCCTTTATTTCAGAATACCTATATGGTCTGCATAAATGCCTGCTTACCCCTTTAAAGATACATGTGTATGTGAGGCTGCATGGTTGTGTATTTCATTTAAACAAATTAAGTCAGCCAGCACTGCACTAGACATTGTGCAGGGTAAAAAAAAAGAAAAAAGAAGATCTCTAGTCTCAGGGAACACACCATCTATTAGGGATGACAAATGTATACACCAAAAAAAAAAAAAGGAAAAAATCTTTTATAAAAGGTAGCATATGATAATCATTATAAAGAGGTAAGAAGAAGTAATGCATGCCATTTTAAAGGGAGAAGAGCAATGTTTGAGGACCTGGTCCCTTAGAGAAGTACCCCGCTACAGTGCAAATATACTCAGGGTAGGTATGTAGGCGGGGGGGGGGGGGGGAGCAAGAGAAGTAACACATGTAACACTTTCAAGCATAACAGCTTTAATAAACAGGGGACATCTTGTTCAACAGAGCATATGCCACTGAAAGAATTAAATTGAACCCATCGATTACCTACCACGTACAGCACAGGTAAGTTTTGATGAGAAGGCTATAACAGGTGATCCTGTCAAGAGAGGAAGGGCAGATGAGGGCTCTACTACTGGCAATATGAATGCCATGAGCCCTTAGGGCGAGAGAGAGAAGCATAATGAGAAAGAGTTTCTAGGAAGGTTGCACCAACCCTACTTCAGAGTTAGGAGGTGGTGGCTTAATATTATATCCCAACTATTGGATCAGATATTTCTTCAGTTCCAGAGCCTATACATCTAAGTGCTTTCTGGACATTTCGCTTTAGATTTCCCAAAAGACCCTCAGAGTCAACATGTCAAAAGTGGAACGTATCTTCCAACCAAATCTCCACCTCCATCCTTTACAACTCTGGGTCCTCTTTTGCGAAAGGCATCATGATTCATCCAGTCACCCAGCCCAGAAACATGGCTATCTTCCACTGCTCCCTCTCTCTCATGCCCCACATCCCCAAAATTCAAAGTTCTGCCTATTCATATTTAATCCCTTTCTCTTCACCTCTACCGCTACTCCCAAAGCTCAGGACATCTTAGGTCAGATCTCATCAGTGGTCACCTGATAAGACTCCCAAGGTCCCATCAGTTTTCCACACAGAAGCCAAAATAATATTTCTACAACACAAATTTCATTGTATCACTCTTTGCTCCTGTTCAAAGCACTGTACTGGGTACCCACTGGGCTCAGGATAACGGGCTAAGCCTACGGTTCACGAGGATTTCGTGAATCCTTTCTGCATCTTCTGCGTCATCTCAAAGTCTCCCATCCCCTTACTTTTCCAGCCACCCTGGGCATCTTTCAGATTTTAAATGCACAAAGCTCTCTCACACCTCAGGGTCTCTGCATATGCTGTTTCCTCTGCCTAGAAACTCCTTGCCTATACCTAGATAGGCAAGAATCCCTCTAAAGGAAACCTTTCTCTGACCCCGGAGACCAGGTTAGACTTCCTTAATATGTACTCCCATAGCATCACTCCTGACTGCAAGTGCATGTTTATCTGTTTCCCTAATAGGCTAAAATTGAGTGCTTTGTTTACTGCTGTATCTTTAACGCATTAAAAAAAAAAAAAACAAAAAAAACGGCTTCCCTGGTGGCGCAATGGTTGAGAGTCCGCCTGCCGATGCAGGGGACACGGGTTCGTGCCCCGGTCCAGAAAGATCCCACATGCTGCGGAGCGGCTGGGCCCGTGAGCCATGGCCGCTGAGCCTGCGTGTCCGGAGCCTGTGCTCCGCAATGGGAGAGGCCACAACAGTGAGAGACCCGCGTCCAAAAAGAAAAAAAAAAGCTAGGACAGCACTAAGGAAATATCTGTTGAGTGAATGAACAAATAAAAAGCCGCTTGATGCCACAGAATATAGGAGAAAGACCACCTACCCACCATCCTACTAAATCCTTCATGAGACTGATGCTGACATTCCCTTACTGTTCCTAGTACCGATGGCCTCATCTGGCTTCTCTTTAATGGCTCTCCCATCATTTCACTAATTTCTTATCACCTCCACTTTCCAGTTTAGAGACTAAGTAATCAAGTTCAAAGCTTTCTGGGACAAGCTCATCCTTCAGAAAATTATCACGGTCTAATCCAACTCCAAGTCCTCATCTTCATCCTCTATCCCCTGCTTATATAGGGACTTAACTGGATGAATTGTACTACATTAATGGATTGAAATCTTTTATTTCATTCTCAGGTAATTAAACTTCCAAGCCTGAGCAGAAAAGCTTTATCAGAAAAACAGCATCACAGGAGAACTTTTCTCCAGCTAGACGGAATAGCAAAGCATATTCTACTCAAAAAATATACTTCCAACTAAGCTTGGCTTCTGGGTTTGGCGAGCACTCTGATGACAGACCAGCTACACCTTGGCCATGGAAAGGCTGGCTTGGAAGGACTCTGGATAGACAAGAACCTCTCCAGGTGTGATCCGTGGACCCATCTACAGTGACATCAAAATAGAAACTCAGGATAAGCCCTTAGAAATATTTATAGCAAGTTAACATTGCTGAAATATTTTTATTGTATTTTATAAAAGCATCAGTCCATAACAACTGGAAATTAACTTTTTGAAATCTGGTCCTTTGCTACGGGCAGTTTGGAAACACTGGGATAGACAGCTCTGAGAATGAATCCAGCACGAATGTCTTCCATTAGTTCTCCTCCCATCCTCTTGATTAATCTGTGTTCCACCGTTAGCTGAGCTCCTCAGTAACAGCAGCTCTGTAAGAACCCAATTTGGCCAATTCAAGGTAGTTCAAAGAATAAAAATACTGATGGCAAAAGAAGAACCAGTCTCTGTCATAACTGTAATTATCCAAGGCTGCTCTAATGATCTCATGTCATGTAGTAATATCCATGATGGTTAACAGCCACGAAGCACCACTATGGGCCAAGCCACTGAAGTTATTCATGTGTATTATTTAATCCTCAGAATTCCTTGGAGTACGTATTACTGTAATCATTTGAAGGATGAGAAACTCAGAACTAGATAGTTTAATTAAATTGCCCAAGGTCACACATCTAGCAACTGGTGACATCTAGGCTGGAGATTTAATCCCAAATCTTTAATAACAGCCCAGACCCTGAGTCCTTAACCCTAAATCTGCACTGCCCCTCTCCCATCTGTATTCCTTATTTTAGTTCCTTTGATTGCGATCTATATAATTGCCCTTTATCTTTCAAAAGAAACACCAAAGCAACTGAAGTATGGTACAACAGAAAGAACAGTGAATTGGGATCAGCATACTTGGACACCTATATACCCTTTACTAAATGACTGTATGATATTAAATAAATGTTATCAAGTATAACGTGGAGATAACCATGATGGTACCATTTACCTACTTCACAGAGTTTTTAAGAGGCTAAAACGAGATAATGAATGGGAAAATTCATTGCAAACTCTCAAGAGCCATTATCTTGTAGATATCACCGTTGTTATTAATCTGGAAAACTGAGATTTGACTATGTTTATCCCACAGAAGATTCAGAATTATTGCACTATTACAGTCTTCTTGTGAAACAGACAGTAAACTGAATTATTTAAATTAACAATTCCAACCAATTACCTTTATCAGCCTGGATTTATGCAGTGATGTTTTCAGAGACATAAAAAATATATTCCCTGCCCTCAAAGAGTTTATTGCCTTGTCCAAACAACACTACTTACATACACTGAAAGTGTAGAAAGCAACACAAGATCATGCAGGTGACCAAGGACTGGATGACACCACATAGACTCAGAAAGAGAAAAAAATCAGCGAGAGCTGGAATGATTAGGAAGGGCTTCAAGAAGGAGCAAGCCTTGCGCCTGGATAGAATCCTATTGTAACTGAATGCTGAAAGACAGCTTAGAAATCACTCCCACCTTATGCACACAGGGGAAGGGAAGCCCAGGTACAGGAAATGACCTGCCCGAGATCTCACAGCATGTAGGTGGAGGTCGGGACCATGTGATTGCAGTGCTTCCTCTTCATCACCCCCGCAGTTCTGTTTTTCAAGTGAGATGTGTTTACCCACAGCAATGAGGTCCCAACATGGGGACTTTTGGACAGGTTGGCAGATCTGTAGCAGATATATTTCTGGATAAAGAAAGGAAGGCTGGCTTACTTAGCAAGTACCTTCTCCTCCTATGCCAGAAGGCAGCCCTGCCTAAAGAATTGAATAGGTAGTAATAAGAGTAAGAATAAGAAGTCCACAAATACCACAAAATACCACAAATACCACACACACAAAAAAAGAATTGAATAGGTAGTAATAAGAGTAAGAATAAGAAGTCCATCAGGACTTCCCTAGTGGTGCAGTGGCTAGGACTCCGAGATCCCAATGCAGGGAGCCTGGGTTCAATCCCTGGTCGGGGAACTAGATCCCAAACGCATGCTGCAGCTGTGAGTTGGCACGCCACAACTGAGGAGCCCGCCTGCCGCAACTAAGACCTGGGGCAACCAAATAAATTTAAATAAATATAAGAATCCAAACTTGAAATG
Organism: Phocoena sinus; assembly: GCF_008692025.1. Classification (NCBI taxonomy): domain Eukaryota; kingdom Metazoa; phylum Chordata; class Mammalia; order Artiodactyla; family Phocoenidae; genus Phocoena; species Phocoena sinus. The sequence continues at coordinate 40,838,076 of NC_045765.1, forward strand.
CCCTACCTGCTGAAACACTATCTTTCTGACAAACTGTGTCCCTTGGCAGTCTGTGGAGGCACAAAATGTCTCCAGGGGATCCTGACAAAGAACACATGATAGGTACAATTTGCCTCCGCTCCAAACAGCATTCCACCCTCGCCCACCCACCTCCAAGATCCAAATAGCAACTCACTGCAAAAACCAGGCTTTCAGGACAATTCTCTGAGCTCTCTGAATCTGGATGTGAGGCCACACTTGCATAAAGAAGCTGGAGAAGTGTGGTCAAGACAAGGGCAGATGGTACCTAGAGATACCATCACAGGTCACAGGTCTGTATGCTGCTTCTCAAGGTGAAGTTGAGGCTACTTCAAGGCAGACCTGAGACTGCAGAGAGGCAGAAATAGGGTATGTTCTGAACCCCAACGCATACACTTTCCACATCGGTTTTCCAAAAACTGAGCAGTTTAGGAATGGGGAAATAAATGGCTATAGGATGCCCTCCAGTCAGACTGTGGATCCTTGCCCATGGAATGCCCCTTGTTCCTCTGCCCAGGCCATTGGCAGGCAGGAAAGAGTCCAGAGAGGATGCACTCACCTCTACAGGGTGGTCTGGCCAAATGGGCAAAGGGCCATTGACAAGTCAGAACCCTGGCTCTACAGGGCCTTCACCATGTCAGGCACCTGCGGGTTATAAATATGTTCCTTCCAGATACAGCCAAGAGTGACTGTCATGTGGTGACCCTGCTTGTCCTAAAGTGCGGTGTTACTGTATCTAAACGCGACACGCAGGGAGAGAAATAAAAGAGTATAATCATTTTTCAGGGCTTCTGGCCACTGCAGCAAATCTGTGCCTAGTGATGACTGAAAATTTCTCTTTATTCATTTCTCAGTGAAAATGCAAACAAACAAGAAAACTCAAGATGAAGATACAGTTAGTTTTTACTAAACACATGAGTGTCTTGGTGGCTTATCTCTGGATGTTGAGAGCCCTGTCAACTAAGTTCAGAGGGTCCAAGATGACAGTGTTGACATCAGTTTCATTTCCTTTGGTTGCACAGTGCAGTACTAGGCTGCCCACTTTGCTGGATCTCCACTGCTACTTCCTTGGATCTAGACCTTATTTATGACTCGGGTCCTCCTGCAACTTCCAACCAGTGGATATAACTTCCTTGAGTTCACTCTGAAATCACCGGTTTCAACAGGAAAGAGTGCTGTGATGGATTAGTGATGGTGTAGGGTACAGGGATGAAGGTATGCATGTGTGGGGAAGGGAAAAGCCTTTCTCCTCTACCCGTCTTAGGTTCTCTGGCTGGGGTCCTGCACATTATACTGACAAGCAAGAGACAGATAAACGAAAGGAAAACAAACAGAAGGTTATTAACATGCACCTCACGCTTGCACTAAGGAGCACCCAGTGGTGAATAATTCAAAGGGGTAGGTAGAACTTGGGCTTATATAACATCTTAAGGAAAGAACAATACATTTTTAAAGATGTGACAAGACAAAGGAAAATAACTTTGAACTTCTAAGGGTGGCAAATCGCGGGAAGGCAAATAAATGGGGAAACTAATGATAGTTTAGGGCTAGTTTTAGCAAGGTTGGTTCTATACATTCCTCTGGTGCTGAAACTAGACTGATAAGGGTCTGGAGTTGTCTCCAGTGATTAACTTCTCTCCTTCCTGGTATAGAGGGAAGGGAGGACACCCTTACAAATTTATGTTCTGCTTTTAGGGAAATGCAGGGGGAGAGCAAAGAGCTTTTCTGATATCTGCTTCTTCCCAACTGCCTTCAGCTCAAAATAATCCTTACTCCAAAGTGGCATGTTTTGGGGTGACATATTCTGCTACCCTTCACATGGTATACATCCACCATCCTATGATATAGACCTTCTCTTACCTTTTAGGCTTACTCTCAGAGCAAGGGCACTGTAATGACAAGATTCTAGAACAATTGTTTTCAATACAATAGGGCTATGGTACATAGGTCTAAGCGTGACTAATACGACTGTATACATATTCACTGGCTGCCATACAGTAAATTCTTAATAAACATTAGAATGAATGAATACGAGAAAACAATGTACACAGACCATATATGGGTCACCAGTCATGGGCAAAGAGAAATAATAGCACTTCAGCATTTCTGTCCAGTACTGGGTCCTGCCCCTCCCTTCCCAGATGCTTTTCTCCCTCACTGCCTGTGAATATTAGCAGAGGTGACAAGAGCAGATTTCTTTCCCCTGCATTTCCTTGTAAACTGTGCCCTTCTCACTTTATCAGTTAGAATGCTTTGACTCCAAAGTAACAGCAAATTTCAAGTAGCCCAAATTAAACAATAAGGATTTTCTTATCCTTATTAATATCCATATTAATATTAATTTAAATAAGAAGTCTGGAGTTAGTTCTAGAGTTGATTAACCGAGCAGCTCGTCAGCATCATTAAGGACCCAGATTCTTTCCATCTTAAATAAGGAAGCATTATCCAGAACCCTCCAGCAGATGTCCTTTTGTGTCTCATTGGTTGACACAAGCAAGGGGACTGGGGCCACGACTGGCTTGGATGTGGCTTAGGCTCTGAGTTGCTGTAGGGCGAGAGGCTGGGGCTCTTCTAGTAAGGATGAATGGGAAATGGCTGCTGGGTAGGTAATGCCCCTCCCCCTCCCCCCCCCAACATCAAGGGCATTCATTGCAATAGAGAAGGGATAACAGAACAGAAAAATGCTCATATCTTTTGGTCCTTAAGTCTTAAAAGCCTAGGCTGGTTAAACACAAATTATTTAGAAGAATGAGATACGTAAGAGCAAAAGCTTCCCTACGTCCTGAGACTAGATAATGATTACCCAAGTGAAGGGGGAAATGATAAAAGACCCCAAAGGAATTTAGATATGAGATATCCCAGGCTCCCCACTTTACCTCTGCTTCCTCCCACCCTCTACCTCAGCCCAGGCAGAACCTCAGCAGGAAGGACCACAGGATACAGAAGACAACTGGGGGTTCAGGAACATGGAAGCAGAATGTTCCACAGCCCCCAGTGGTGTGGAAGGAGATCCCTCCCATCCCAATAAGCACCCAAAAGCCAAAAGAACATGGGCCATTGAGTGTGTGACCCTGAAGAAGCTTTGTGACTGGAACAACGGAGGAACTCAAGATCAAAAGGTGCACAAGGCATCTCAGCAGTGGATAAATGATAATGATGTAGCCCCAATGCCTTACGAATGCCCCGGTGCTCTATGAAGGCCTCCTAGCTTAGTATCAACACTATGAAAAGAGGAGAGACCCCAAATCCACTGAGATTAAACTTCACATCTTTTGTCCCCAGTAACACAAAGTAAATTCATTTACCAAAAACTAGAGAATGTTATGTCTCTTGAACACATGAGTCAGTTGCCTGAGATGTGTGCCTACTTCAGGTACATTTTCTGAGTTTCACAGCCATTCTCCAACTAATGTTTAAAATAAGTGTTTACTAGCCGGTTCATAGACCTAGGAAGAGGTAAAGCCAGCCTACCTCTCTAACTCGGCCTGACGACCCAGTCTAAAGTAGAATCCTCTTCCCAGTACTCTCTCATCAAACCTTGTTTGTTTCTATATAGCCCTCACACATTTTAGAATGATGCGTTTGCCTGCTTGTTTGAGTGTTTATTTTCTGTCTCCTCCACTATGTTGTAAATGCTACAAGGGGCTCTTTTAATCACCAACCAGCAGAGTGCATAACACACAGTAGCTGTCAATAAATATTTATTAACTAACTAAATAAATAAGGACTTGACTATAAGATCTGTGTTTGTAGTCACTATGTTGTATCATATTATAGACTGTAAATTTGATCTTCCAAACAGTTCTTTGAGGTTAGAATCATTAAAAACTCCAGTTCACAGGTGAAAAAGCTGAGGCCCAGACGGGCCAAGCCTCTTACCCATCTGCATCAGTCATACCAGTAATGACGGTGTCAAGACCTTGACTCAGACCTCTGGACTCCTGATAGTATGTTTTGCCCATCGCACTGGAGTTGAGCACCTCCTACCTCTGACATCACCTAAGACCCAAGAAGTGCAGTTTCACCTGAGACAACCCAGCCAGGGAAGAAGTGAGTGGATTTCTGTTCATAATATCCCAGTTGGTTACACTGCCATGAATTTCCAAACAAGCTGTAGTGCCTTTCTCTAGCATTTCTAGAATGTTCACGTAGCTTGTGATGTTAAGATACACATTCTACAACCAGAACCACAGGTGCACAACAGCCCAGGAGGCACACTGACATTCTATCCCGTACACATTCTATCCTGTACCTCCTGCTGGGGAAAACTGTTAGTTCCAGGCTAGGTGACTACACTTTGGACTCTGTGGAAAAGACAACAAACTTCTCAAGCTGATAAAAATCAAAGCTGCAGAGAAAGAAGATAATGTCAACTCCTGCTACTCTTGGATTAGAAATGTGTTTTCCTTTCTTAGGGAAAAAAAAAAGAACATCTTGCTCTTTGCAGTTGCTAAAAAATTCTCCTGTTCAGTTAAAAGGTTAAGTAAAGCCACTTACATGCTCTTACGTTACTTTTTTTGAAAGAGTGCACTGTTCCTTCAAACCTGGAGAGACATTATTTCATATGTTTCCAGACTGGCCCAAGGTTCTGTATCTTCTTTGTATTATTATTCTTAATAATTCTTCATGTTATTATCATTGTCCGGAAAGCCATATTCCAAGTTTGGTATTTGGGGTTTTAGTTGAGTTTAGTTTCTTCAGTTTTTGATTTGGCTTCTTAGCAAAAGGACTTGAGGTTTAACACTTTTCTCTTACAGTCTTCATTTAGGGAGCAACTATCTTACCACTGGGATCTATAAAGTGAAATTGCATGTTACATACAATGCTTCCAATGACTACCCTAACCCCAATTCTAATAGCATCAGAACTACAAATTTTAATTTTTAAAGAAGAAATTGTTAATAATTCCAAATTTTAAAAATAAAGCTATAGCAACCGAAGTTTTAAAAAATCTTAAACTGCTACATTTTAAAGAAATATTCCATGGTCTGAAATTGATTTTCTTAAAGCCATCAAGCACATGATTGATTATGTGCTGTTGTGACAAAAAAAAAAAAGTGATTAATTGGTTTTACCTTGTTAAAAAACAGAACGGAAAACAAACAAAAAACACTTCTTCCTCCTCCTTTCCTAGAGAACCCTGTGTTTTAAAAGGAAGAAGAAAAAACTGTGAGAGTTATGTAAAGGCACAGAGTACTGTGGGGTCATGAAGAACATCCTGCAAAGCTGGTCTATATGGCCATTCATCAGGAGGAGAGTGGGCTACAGAATTCTCAGAAAAATAACAACTACAGTTCTAGAGAGTTAAGTTCACAGTTAGGGAGATGATCCTGAACTTGGAAAAATATTCAAAGAAGGTAAAGGTAACAGTGTGGGAGCTGGTAGCAAGACAAAGGAAAGTAAGATTATAGAGACAAAGAGCAAAGAGGTAGGGATGGCAACAGAAAATATCAGAAATAGCGGTTCAAAGATAAGCAAGTCAAAGAATGTTCCCGCGGAATGTAGGAGCAGGTTCTAAAAGCCAACTAAGCATTGCTCTAGCAGGCAGAAGACAAAATGAAGAACCGGATGCTCTAAGCACATTTTGAAGAAAGCAGAGCCATCAGAGTCATGGAATTATGCCTTCTCATGAAGGAGATGGCTTTAATGACGAATCAGGTTGGACCAAAAACCAGAAGGTAGACTCTGAGAACTGCACTCATTTCCTCTACCTGGATAATCCATCCCATATTTTCAACCTGGGAAAGTTCTATCCATCCACCAAAGCCTATCTCAGTTTCCACCCATTCTAAAAGTCTCCCCAGATTCCACTGGTCAAATTGATCTCACCATTTTTCACACCATGTGTTCCCTAGGACTACAGTCTGCCCTATGTTACAGCGGCAGTGGAAACCCTTGGGGAAGTTTCAAGGGAAAGTTCACACAAATTGGTTTATTTATGCTGGTTGCAGTCCTACCAGTGGGAGAGAGGACAAGTAGGGTCCAAATCCAATATTCTGTTGAAAATGAGACTTTCTCTTACATCCAAAACTCAATTTCTGACCTAACATCAGTTACCATACTTTCAGACTCAGTAAGAACATGTGTATGGAAAATAATAATAATACCACCTATATGTTTTTCCTCATCCTTCATCAGAACACCACTAAAGGGCATTCAGCTACTGATACCAGAGAACAGTTACCAGCACCTTGCCCTACAATCTCAAGTGGAAGTCCCTGGCATACACTTAATAAACAATGTTCCTGTAGGCTTAAATGTCCTTCCCAATTCATGGTTTCAGGAACACTTGGTGCTGACATTTCTCTGGGTGATACAAAAAATAAACAAGTCAACCTTGCTGCTTCCACCAACTTAAAAATTTGCATAGAATTAGCATAATACATTATGAGTTTGTTTTAAAATGATTACTGCTGACAGGCTCCCCCATCTAAACTGAGTATCTGTGGCCTTTACCTTCAAGAGCTTTGCTCATACCATGCCTTTTAAAACATAAATCGATAGTCACATTTGAACCTCAAACAAGATGAGAAAAATCAGTTTTCATTTCTAAGAGATACGCAAGAAATCATATGTATCTCTCATGGGGAATTTAAGGTGGATATTATACACTTCCTTGATATAATTAACCTATACTACGGTCCTCTAGTTTTAGCCTCTGGTATCTAGGCTCTGTAATGCCATCAGTATAACTTATAAAACTAATAACATTTTTCTTATCACATTAAATGTGTCGTACTATTGTTGACATTTTAGAAAAGCCTTCCGAAGAAAAAAGAAAATAAAAATCACCTATACTCTTACCACACTGAGATCTTCATCCTAATATTTAGATCGTGTTAATGTTTATTTTTCCAGAATTTTTACAAACAGTAAACTTTGGTAATCCTCTTCAAATTACATTTTTAAGCTGGTGGAATGACTTTGGCCGACTTGGCTTGCTAGTGTCACTCTGTGAAGGTTCAACTTCATGATTATTCTCATATGTTTTTTAATAAAGGCTCTTCACACAATGTTTCAGTTCATTATTATTTCATGTTTATGGGGTAGTTATCAATCAAATCAATAGTGTGTTCACAATACATATATTCTGATGAATTCACTGACAGCACCAGATGCAGAGCTTAGGAGACCAGAATCCTTATTCCAACTCTTTGACTATTTGGCTGTGTGACTGGACCAAGTCACTTCTTATACCACCACCATTCCCATCATGTTGAATCTCACCTCCTTTATCTAGAAATTAAAGTGGTCAAATTAAATGGTCTAAGTAACTTTTAGTTCTCTTGGTCTAAAATTCAATTGCTCACTGGGCCAATTAACAGCTGACTGAGAGACGGAACTGTTAAGAATGACTCTGGGCAAGCCCATGGCCACAATGGGGAAAAATGGAGGGGTCATACTTACCACTAAGATTCATTCCCTTAAGAATCAGAGAAGGAGAAAGAAAAGTTCTCTGTTCAATATGGTTCTGGCCAAAAGCATCAATAAATAAATAAGCAGGCATACAATGTAAAGTGTGAAATGAACAATAAAACATCATCAAATATAATTTTAGAGATATAAATACCATAAAGCAGGATTTAGGGATAGAAAATAATAATTTGCTAATCATTTAATTGTCCACCTATAACACCTGGGAGAACCAACTATCAGATTTAAGTTTAGCAGTGTATGGATACTTAATATTTAAAATTAATAGCTCTAACAGAAATTTTAATAGAATTTTTAAAGTATCCCACTCATAACAGTGATAATATAAACTATAGGCTACTTATGAATAATCATAATGAGAAAAATAGGGCGTACCGAAAGTAGGTAGTGAAGAAAATATGATAAAAAAGTGAATGAAGAGATGGATCATTCAATGGTCAGTAGCTTTGAAATCTATTAGGACATCAGTTCAGGGAAGATGCCAAATTAAATTTCAGATATATTAAAATGACACAAAATATTTCTAATCTAGAAAAAATACAGTTATTTATCAAATATATAAAAGGAAAATGACTTTCTAAACAAATTCAATTTATGGAATCACAAAAGAAAATATCTATAGACTTAACAACTATAAAACTTAAACTTGTAGGGCTTCCCTGGTGGCACAGTGGTTGAGAGTCCACCTGCCGATGCAGGGGACGCGGGTTCGTGCCCCGGTCTGGGAGGATCCCACATGCCGCGGAGTGGCTGGGCCCGTGAGCCGTGGCTGCTAAGCCTTCCCGTCCGGAGCCTGTGCTCCGCGGCGGGAGAGGCCACAGCAGTGAGAGGCCCACGTACCGCAAAAACAAAACAAAAAAACAACCTTAAACCTGTAGATTATGTACATCAAAATTAAAAGGCTGAAAATTCTACTTTAGCCAGAACAGGGACCAGGGACCAGATTTCCCCTTCCACCCTAAACAACCAGAAAATTGGACCCAACATATGAAACAACAGTTTTTAGACACTGAACAACAGGCAATGGAGGACTGTGATTTCTGAGATATAAAACAAGGTGAGCCCTACAATCATAAGCTTACTGCCTGGAAGCAATTTCCAAGCTACAGTACAGGGAAGAGGAAGAAGATCTAACAGGTTTCATTCAGTTGAGAAGATGGAGATCAGACTTAAATTTCAGTGATCAGTAACATAAAATTCATGTTTACTATCCAATTCAAAATCACCAAGCATGCAAAGAAGCATATAATCCATAACCAGGAGAAAAATCAATCCAAAGAAACAGACCCAGAAATGACAGAGGTAATGGAATAGCTAACAAGGAGAATAAAACAGGTATAATAAATGTTGTCCATATGTTCAAGAAGGAAGATGAACGCTTGAACATACGGAAGAAAAGGAACCAGCATTAACAGTGGATTAAACACAGTAGAAAATCAGTTGAACTTTCAGATGTGGCCATATAAAAGCTACCCAAAATGCAGCACAGATTGACATCGTTAAGGCACTAGGAAAAAAATTTTGTCAACTTCAAATTCTTTACCAAATGAAGATATCTTTTTTAAAATCAAGATTAAACACTTAGACAAAAGACTGCTGAGAGAATTCATAACCAGTAAACTTGCAGTACAAGAAATAAAAGATTTTTTTGACATTTGAAATTAAGTCAATACAGTTCACCATATTAATGATCTTAAGAAGAAAAATGATATGATGCAGAAAAGACAAAATTTAACACCCGTTCATAGTATTTTTTTTCAAGCTTTCATAGAACTAGGGATTCCCCCAACCTTTCTCAAACAATCAGATATCTCAAAGAACTAGTACTAGTTATTGATTTCACTGATTTTCTCTGTTTTTCTATTTCACTCTTTTTTTTTTTTTTGGCCACACCACATGGCTTGCCGTATCTTAGTTCCCCCACCAGGAATCAAACCCATGCCCCCTGCAGGGGAAGCATGGAGTCCTAACCACTGGACCTCTAGGAAATTCTCGTCACTCATTTTTTCTCTGCTCTTTATATTTTCTTTCTTCTCCTTATTTGGGACTTCACTTGGTCTTCTTTATCTAGTTAGGTGGGAGCTGAGTGATTTAAGACCTCTTTTCATTTCTAATAAAATCATTTAGTGCTATGAATTTCTAAGTATGCTTCAGCAGCATCCTACACATTCTGATACACAGTGCTTTCATTTTTTTCAGTACAAAATACATTTTCATCATCCTTTAGATTTCCTTTTTGACCCATGTGTTCTTTAGAAGTATGTTATATTGTTTCCAAATATTTTGGAATTTTTCAGATTTCTATTATTGGTTTCTAATTTAATTATCCAGTGGTTAAACGTACTTGTACAATTTTAATCCCATTAAATGTATTAAGACTTGTTTAATATCACAGAATAAGGGATACTAACTTGGTAAGTGTTCTGTATGTCCCAGGGAAAAAAAGATGGATCTTGCTGTTGTTGGGTGAAGCACTCTGTAATTATCAATTAGGTCAAGTAGTTGAGAGTGTTAAGCCCTATAGTCTTATTGATTTCTATTTACTTGTTCTACAAAGTATTTAAGTCTCAAGTTATAATTGTGTAGTTTTCTGTTGCTCTTTGCAGTCCTAATAGTTTTTGTTTCATGTATTTTTTAGCTCTGTTATTAGGTGTATAAACATTTAGAATGTTATGTCCTCTTGATGAATTAACCCCCTTATCATTAAGAAATTACCTTTCTTTTTTTATCCCTGGTAATATTCTTTGCTCTGAGTTCTACTTTGTCTGATATTAACTTAACCACTCCAGCTTTCTTTCCATTGGCATAAACTAGCATATACTTTTCTATCTTTTTCACATTTAACCTCCTCTTGACTTTATATTTAAAGTAGGTTTCTTGTCAGCAATGTATCCAATCTTTTAATTGGGATATTTAGACCGTTTACATTTGATGGTGTATTTTTAGACAATAGATTGTTTTCTATTTATACCATCTGCTCTTTGTTCTCCTTTTCCATCACTCTGGGATCAGCATCTTTCATTATCCCATGTCCAATATCCGGAAAAGCCCTGTTTTATACATTTGTCTATTTTTTGTTTGCTTACTTCAGGGGGGAGGATGAATCCAGTTTCTGTCACTCTATGTTGCCCAGAAGTGGAAGTCCCTGGCATACACTTAATAAACAAAAATTCTTATTATACAAGAGCTGGGGGAAAAAAGCCAATGCCTATTAACTGTTCAACAGATAAACAAATTGTGGTATGGCCATATAATCAGCAATAAAAAGAACAAACTTCTGATATATACTAAAATATAGATGAAAGCACCATGCTAACTGAAAGAAACTAGACACAAAAACTACTTAATGTAGGGTTCCATTTACACAAAATTCTAGAAAAGGAAAAATAAAATGACAAAACAGAGACATGGTTGTCAGGTATCAGGGGTAAAGGGAATGGACTAACTGCAAAGGGACACGAGAAAACTTTTGGAATGAGGAAAATGTTCTATATCTTGATTGCATGGTGGTTACAGGACTCAATACCTTTGTCAAAACTCAGTAAATGGTACACTTAAAATTACTGAATATTATTTTAGGTAAATTATACTTCAAAAAGCTACATTTTTAATGTTTTAGAGACCGACAAAAATGGTGGCAAAGAAGATTTTTCCATAAATGTGACAATAAAAACATCTTATTATATAAAGGATCACATCAATCTGTAAGAAAAACACTAACATTCCATAGAAAAGAGGGCTAAATAAATGAACAGACAGCTCATGGGAGAGGAAGGATGTAAAACACTCAATGCTAGTGAGGGAGGGATGAACCTAACGCTATCAAACGCTTCTCATGGAAATATGATGTGGCACAACTTCTTGGAAAGCAATTTGGGTGTCTGCAGAAGTCTTAAAGTATTCTTACTCTTTGACCTAATACATGCATACATAGGACTCTCTTGGAAGGAAATATTCAGAGGTATAAACAGATACTTGGAAAAATTAATGTTCACAGCACAATTAATTATTAGAGCCCAAACTAGAAAACTAGAAAAAACTTGGTATTTAACATGAGGAAGTATATACTACTTTAATACTTTGTAATTTATCTTTTTAATGGTATTTTTATGATCATCAAAAATTATATTTTCAAAGAATGGCAATGAAGTGAAAATGGTCTTGATAGAATATTAAATGAATAATAACTAGGACACAAAGGTATTTATTTTCATTTTTATTATTTGTAATGAAATAAACATTGTGTGTGTGTTTGAAAATCTCTAAGGAAATAGACCACAAGGTTTCCAGGTTCCAGAATTATAGGTCATGTTTTTTCTTCTTATATCATTTTCTGAATTTTTACATCTTCTACATTGATACTGTATTTCTTATGAAAGCAAAATAAGATAAAAGTATATATAAACATTTAAGTATTGTTAATCTCAAGTAAGAAAGAGAAAATTAGTCTGAGTTTGATTGTTTTAAGGAAACAAGTGAGAACATGTTCCCACCACCCCCCATAGGAATAGCACTCTTTTTTTTTTTTTTTTTTTTTTTTTTTTGCGGTATGCGGGCCTCTCACTGTTGTGGCCTCTCCCATTGCGGAGCACAGGCTCCGGACGCGCAGGCCCAGCGGCCATGGTTCACGGGCCCAGCCACTCCGTGGCATGCGGGATCCTCCCGGACCGGGGCACGAACCGGTATCCCCTGCATCGGCAGGCGGACTCTCAACCACTGCGCCACCAGGGAAGCCCACACTCTTTTTAAAGTATATCAATTTCTTGCAAACCACTATCACTACAGAACAGATTGCAAGTTCCATGTTCTTTTAAAAAAATTTTGTTTACATCTTTCACTAACATTTGCTGATTCACAAGTATATGAATATACAACGTTAGACATTGAGGATCTAGTATCTACAAAACAAAGTTCCTTCCCTCAAGGGATCCACAGTCTTCTGAGGAAAGCTAGTCTACAGAGTTCCAAATGGAAAGTTGAGTAGGATATTAGCAGACCACAGCTGCCCTGAGACTAAACAGTAAGAAAGAAAAGAATGTACCCACTTACTTGTTCACTGATTCATTCAAGAAATATTTATTGAATACCTACTAGTTTCAAGGTCTCTTTAATTTCCTGGTTTTACAGTAGTTAACAAAACAGATGTAATTCCTGCCCTGATAGTGACTAGGCAGTTAAAAAATAGAGAAGGAAATATGTGATACAACTTGTACTGTGGAAGAAACAAGCTGAATTCAATGAAAGAGAGTAATGGAAAGAAGAGTGTGAGATAAGTAACAAAATAGAGGAAGGAATCAGGGAAGGCTTCTCTGGGGAAGTGGCATTTGAGCTGAGACTAAAGGATGAAAATGAACCAGCCACGCAGTCAGGACAAGACCATCAAGCAAGCCTGAGCTTGTGCTGTCCATGGTACTGAAAGACCAGGGTGGCTGTAGACAGTAGGCATATAGGAGATTAAAACACAAGTAGTTAGAGAAGAGGTAGGGACCAGATCATGCAGGGCTTTATACTTCTCAAAACTCAGAATAAACTGAAATCTGAGCCTCATATTTATATTTTTGTCATCTTTAAAAAGCATTTTAGCAAACATGAATTTAAAGGGCATTCGTGGAAATATCTGGGCAACTACGTGCACAAGATGATACAAGGACTTGAGCCAGTTTAGACACCCCAGTTTTGCTCTATATAGAACAGGAGCAATATAGAATAACAGGACTGTTGTGAAGGAAACTGAAGGTGAAACATGCCATGTGCACAGAAAGCAGTACTGTTCTGCAAAAAAGCAACAATCCGTTGAGACAGAGGAGAGAGTTCTTTCGTATTAGAAATTTGTGTAACAAATTTATTAGCATTCCCTAACATCCAACTAGAACTATCAAAAAGAGCACTTCAGCATTGATTCAGAACTGTAGGGTACATTATCAGCATAATTAAAATGAAAGAATCTAAGCCATTTCCCCATCTTGTTTCCTTATTATTGTCTAATTGTTCAGAATGTCTGTCTGTTATGGAGACAAAGCAATTAAGCCCAGCAAGTCGCAGCAATGGGGATCATAAAGCAGGAGCTTGCTTCATTAGCAACTTGGATATCAGCATAGAAAACATTAAAGAAAGAAATGCAATTGTAATTGGAAATAATTGGATGGCACAGTTCGTTTAGCTGGGGAAGATATGCTATCTGCATTTGCAGGCTTTTTTTTTTTTTTTTTTTTTCATTTTGTGGGTCTTTTTTCACCTGGGCTCTTTAAACTGGGTTTCATAAACATCACAATATCACAGTTGAGGTACCATGGGGCTCAGTGAGCACCAAATTCTTTTCCAGATAATGGCACCTGTCCCCTGGAAATCCAAAAGAATTGTACTTCATGTTAACTGTCCACTGGCCCAGGAAGAAGAGAGGCAAGGTGTCAATGCTTCTGTTAAATACAAATAATCAGAATATAACAACTCATGTCTTTCCTGCCCCACTTCTCACAAATACAGGGGTATCTTCCAAAAACCCAAGGTCTAATCTTGGAACACATATTTTTTTTTAAATAGTAATAATCCATAGTACATTTATAATGCAAAAGATTACGTTACAAGTAGAATGAATCACAGTCATTTTTAGATCTGGGATTGACCATAATTTCCAAAGCCCTGTCATATAAAAGCTGAGGCTCTGAAAGACTGACATGTCCCAGGTAAAAGCAGGTAGGAGAATCTGAAGTGGAAAACACAGGTCCTTTAATAACAACAACATAATGATAATCCTAGCTACTACGTACTGTATTAATGCTGTGTTAGACACTATGTCACATGTTTCACATATATTGTATCATTGTAATATCATGAGGTACAAGAATTAAGAATTTTATGGATATGGAGACTGTATAACCTCTCTGAGCACCAATCTGCTCTACTGTGAAGTAAGACTTAAGATTTGAATGTAGTTGTGCCTGTTTACAAAGCCCATGCGTGTAACTGCTAAGTGATCTCTCCTCTCTATACCAAGAGAAAAAACATTAAGTAGTGTGTCCTGTTGTCCCTGTCACCAAACCAGAAGGAGAAAAGAGTGGCATAGGTAGGAAAACTAGTCAATTCCTTAGAGCAAGGGTCAGCCAACCACAGCCCACCATCTGTTTTTTTTGTATGGGTCACAAGCCAAGAATGGTTTTATATTTTTTAATGGTTGAAAAGATCAAAGGAATATTTTGTGACACATAAAAATTACATAAACTCAAATTTAGTGCCCACAAATAAAGTTTGTTGGAGCCCAGCCCCGATCATTCACTTATGTATTGTCTATGGTCAATTCTACACTTGAACAGCAGAGCTGAGGAGTTGACAGAGACTGCAGGGCGCACAAAACCAAAAATATTTACTATCTGTCCCTGTACAGAAAAACTTTGCCAACACCTGCCTTAGAGTACACTTAGTTCAATTCAGAAATAAGAATGTGAAGGAATATTTATATGATCAAAGTTCCAAACTTCCAGGGAGAGGAGAGAAGAGAGGGTTATGTGATCAGAGGAGGAGAGAGAGAGGAAAATGGCATGGCATGCCTCATCTTAGCTGAGCATCATTTTGTCTACACGGGTGGTGTGTATCCCTCAAAAAAGGGTAGAGCCATGCTGGTGTGCTCAATCCTCCATCCTGTCAAAGGAAACACTCTAAAAGAAGATACTATCCAAAATCTTAGTGGTAGCTATCAGGCGGTGGCTCTTAGCCTGTAATTTTCTCCTCCTTAGATCACAGACCCGGCCAATAAAGTGAGTTAGGTAATACAGCAAAGGCCCTCCTCTCTTTATACAAAGGAAACACGAGGGGAAGACTGTAATAATGCTGAGCACTGAACCGTATTATGCTCTCCCTGGAAACCACATAAATTCAGCTCCCTGTGAACATGTGGGAGAAAGGTGAATTCAGCTGGATGTGAAAGTGATTTGTCCACCATTTTAAGGAATGGACTCTGGGCTGCATTGATTTCACCGAAAGCCACCTGTGACTCCTTCGAATCCAGGCGTCTGGTCTTCCCCTGGCAAAGACCTTCTCTGAGATTGTCTGCACAGAGACACTGTAGCATATGCAGATTTAATGTATGTAAATTCAATGATATGTGCTGAGAGTGAGAAAGAGAGAACTATTTCCACAGTATGGATATAACCCCATGGGCATTCCGCTGAACGTGCTCACCCGCCGCATCTCAGGGTAGGAGACACGAACGTGCTGTTCCCTCAGTCAGTCTCCGTTCTCACACTCATCTTAACATGTAAGCATCTCATCACGTTGAGTGTGATTCTAGTGTTTAAAGGTACATGCTCTTCAAACTAGATGACATCCAGATACCTGATCTGGTACTCACCTGAAGAAATAGTGACAAGTGCCAATACTGGAGGTAACACAAGCGATACTGGACTACCTGAGTGATAGCAGGTCTATCTGTACATCTGGTAATATCTCCAAGTGGTTTTCAAAGAAAATGTTGACTAAACTGCAATTTTGCCTTATGTGCTAATCCCGGATTCTGAGCCTCATGTAACCGGTAACTTCACTGTAGGTATCTTGACCCTTGAAAAATCTACAAATTCATAGTGCAGGCAATTAAACAAACGCAATCTCATTTGGGGGTGGGGATGTGGAACTTTATTCTACCTGTTTCAAAAAGAACAATGATTCCCCTTAGACTGGCACTTCCCGTGGCTTGTGAGATCTTAGTTCCCTGACCAGGGATTGAACCCGCCCCTTGACAGTGAAAGCACCAAGTCCTAACCACTGGCCTGCCAGGGAATTCCCTAAACATTCACTGTTAATAGGGCTCCTTCAAAACAGGGGTCTGCAATTTTTAAAGTTTGGGAAATGTTGCATAGTATATTCTCTTAAAGTCACAATGTACACTAGCATTGCTATGGACTGAATTGTGTCCCCCACAAATTCATATGTCAATGACCTAACCCCAAACATGATGGTATTTGGAGACAGGGCCTTAGGCGATTAGGTTTAGATGAGGTCATCAGAATGGAGCCTTAATGATGGGATTAGTGTCCTTATATGAAGAGACCTCAGGGAGCTTGCCCTCTATCCCTCTGTCCAACATGTGAGGACACACATCTGCAACCCAGGAAGAGAGCTCTCACCAGAAACCAACCCTGCTGGCCCCCTGATTCTGCACTTGTAGCCTCCAGAACTGTGATAAAATAAATGTCTGTTATTTAAGCCACTCAGTCTACAGTATTTTGTTATGGCAGCCTAAGCAAACTAAGACAAACTTGCTGAGAAAGTCCTGCAGTAAAGAAATCAATTAACTTTGATTAGAACTAGCATTTTCCACATGCAGTTGGGAGATCTCAGCTATTTTTGTCCTACCCTCACTCCTTAATGCTCCCCAGTAGTAAAGAGTACTAATATGATTATTCAGGTTTTGGGTAGAGATTGATCCCTGATTAGTAGAGGGCAGGGTCACTGTTTACTAAAGTTACAGATTAACCACGAATGAGTGAGCTGGGCACAAGACTTGTCTCTTAGGACAGGGCTTCTCAAGTATGAACATGCATACAAATCACATGGAGATCTTGTTTAAAATGTAGATTCTGATTGAGTAGGTCTTGTATGGGGCCCCAGATTCTGCACTTCTAACAAACTTCCAGGTGACGCTGATGCTGCTGGTTTATAGACGACACGTTGAAGAATATGATGTTAGAAACCATCTCAACCACCTTGTTCCCTGTATTCTCGCCTCTTTCTCACCTGATATGCCAGGTATTTCTGCCTCCAGCAGCCAGCTGGTGATAAGATTGGGAGGAGGGAGAGAGGCCTTGTGTAGGCTTGGCCTTGAGGCTGAGCTAACAACTTCAACTGAGCTGTACAAGACACCTCCCATGGGAGTACCATGCATTAGCTCAAGTGGGAGTAGTTTTTGTTTGTTTGTTTGTTTTTGCGGTGTGCGGGCCTCTCACTGTCGCAGCCTCTCCCATTGCGCAGGCCCAGCGGCCATGGCTCACGGGCCCAGCTGCTCCGCACGGCACGTGGGATCTTCCCAGACCGGGGCACGAACCCGCGTCCCCTGCATCGGCAGGCAGACTCTCAACCACTGCGCCACCAGGGAAGCCCAAGTGGGAGTAGTTTTGATCCCCATTTTCTTTGCCTCTGGTATGGGATATCCCTTCTATAACCCCACAGTGAAAGTGGTGATCAACAACACAGGATTCATGCATTCTTGGGTCCCTTAGCCATAATACCATCTTAACATGAGCAAAATTCCACCTGTGTCTTTTATGCAATGCTTGCTTGAAGATGGATCACTATTTACATGGGACATCTTTTAGCAGAGGGCTATGGTGCCAGAAACAGAGCTTCTGATGTTTGGAACTCTTTCTTTACTAGTTTAGGTCATATGTAAGTTGGTCTTTCAGCTGATTGAGGATCAGACTGAAGAAATTTCCTCTCAGAGTTCGCCAGGCTCTGTCTCTCTTTACATATGGCAACTCAGATCCCCCAGCATCAAGGAGTGTAGTTTGGAGTTTGTAGCTCCATTTTTTTCTCACTAGGAAACAGGGGGGCATATGCCAGATCTGCCCATAAGCAACAAGTAGCCAAGATCTTCAATCTACTAGGTTAACATCTGCAGAAAGAACAATCCACGGGGACCCGCTCTGTCACCACTCAAAGTAAGAAACTGACCTCTGGGGGTATATTAACTCAGCTGGAAAAATGGGTCTTTATTCAGTGCCCTAACGCTGAAGGAGAACTGTGCATATTTGGAAAATTAAATTATCAAAACAAGCAGAAGGATCTTCTCAACTCACACCTGGCAGTTAGAAAGTAATTCCTCTTTGCACTTTTTTTTCATCCATGAGTAAATTACTTTGCTAGATGATAATGATCTCCATGGATGAAGAGAGGAAGGGTACGTTAGATGGCCTCCCAAACTGCCTTGTAATACTAGAAACATGCACCCAAAAAAAAATCTTGATTATTTATGATTTTTCGTCCAAGAAGTCAAACTCTACCCTAGCTTGTTAGCTGTAAAGGACCAGCATTCCAAAGAAGAATCTGATAAATTCTGTATTCTGATTTCCAGAACAAAAAGAAAAAATATTTTTGAAAAGTTTTAATATGCATTATACTGTTTGGGCTGCATTAATTCTTTGATTCATTAACCAAAAAAAATTATGACAAACTGGAGGGAATGGCAGAAATTCTTAATTTTTTTTTTTTTTTTTTTTTTTTTTTATGCTTTACGCGGGCCTCTCACTGTTGTGGCCTCTCCCGTTGCGGAGGACAGGCTCCGGACGCGCAGGCTCAGCGGCCATGGCTCACGGGCCCAGCCGCTCCGCGGCATGTGGGATCCTCCCAGACCGGGGCACGAACCCGTGTCCCCTGCATCGGCAGGCGGACTCTCAACCACTGCGCCACCAGGGAAGCCCAGAAATTCTTAATTTTGTGGTCTCCCACAGATCTCTTTAACATAAAGATTTCTTCTTGGCCAGAGTCATCTTCCCTACTTGGACTGTCATCACGTGTAGATTTCAGGAGGGGAAACTGAAGCGTGTCAAGGTGAAGGTCTTACTCAGCTTGAGTTACAGAGCCAAACATAGAAGCTAAGCGTTATGGCTCCTGCCTGGGACACTCTTACCAACAGAGTGGTTAAAAACGGATTTATCGTACTAATAGGCTCCTCGGTCAAAAAGGTGAGGTATGTGCTCACAGAGATTAGGTAGTAAGAAGAACTATTTCACTATCAATTTGATAACTTAGAAAAGTGGGCACACTATGTTCCATTTTGTTTTTAGAAGTGGCTTGAAGGAAAATCATGGAAGCAAAGAGCGAAAAGGAAGCTCTTAGTAGCAACCCCATACCTGTGGTAGCTCTTCAATTTATACAAAAATAATCCTTGGTATTTTTCTTGAGATTTATACTTTTCAAGCATTTAACACCTAGGACATATTTATCTATATAATAATTTATAAGGTTGGCAGAGTATGTAATAGGATGCCTAGTTTTAGAAACCATGTAAGACGATTTATTAAACTAATAGGAAACTATTTTGATATATTATTTTTTCCAATTATAAAAATAATAATTGGCTACTTTGAGGAGTTCAGAAGCTAACTCACTATCAAGAAAAGAAAGGAACATACATTTTGGTGTATTTCCCTTTTCTGTGGTTGTTTCATGCTGCTACATGTACATGTGTGTTTGCATAAACTTTTTAACCAAATCGAGGTATTACTCTATATTGAGGTGTTTCTTTCTTGCTTTTATTCCACATTAAAATTTGAACAGACTCCTAGGAAGATAAACAAACATATCTCTATTCCTCTCCTTAAGTGCAACTAAAATGCCAGTGCCTTATACAGAAAACATATGTAAAAAGGCTCTAAAATGTGGAGAGAAAATGGACCAGCTAGGACACTGGGACCCAAGGAACAACATAGTGGTGAGTTCCCCAGGTTGTTTGTTTGTTTGCCTCATATATTCCAGACTTGGAACTGAAAAAGCCACCAACTTCGAAATGCCAACAGGCACAAACAAACAAACAAAATGCACCCCCAAACCCTACTCTCTCTAACCAAAGACCAGGAAAGAGGCAGCTTAACAAGAAAGAAAACTTTTAGACAATAACCATTCTACTTCAGCCAAACACCATGGAAAAAAACAGGGCCCCACATCCACCCATGTGAGCAAGTAGCCTATAACTCCACTCTTATGAGGATCCCCAATCAACACCCCTTACTGGGGTGATATCAGAGAAGATGAAGTAGGCAGCTGGAACTTCCTCAATGGCCAGTAACAACTGCTCCCTCATTGTGTCAGTGGAGACTATGTGGGGAGCCTAGACACCCACCCCCACTCAGCATAAATAAGATTCCCCACCTCCCCACTGGGGTAGTGTCAAAAGAATCCTAATGAAAAATCAGGACCTTTACCACTGCCCAACAGTAACAAGACTACTGTCCCATAGTGTCAGTGGAGGCCATGTAAGGAGTAGTAACAAGGCATTCTTCCCCTTCCCCAGGCAAGGAGTTATTAGTAGAGCCTAGTGGGCAGCCAGCTATCATCCCTCTGCCCAGAACTAATGAGCAACACCCTTTTAGATGTCAACAGAGGTCAAGTGGGGAACCCAAACTCCTATCCCCACCTGACAATACAAGACAGTGCTGCCCCTTCCTCTACCAGAGTGGTGTCAGGAAAAAGCC
The DNA here is from genome assembly GCF_008692025.1 of Phocoena sinus. Taxonomy (NCBI): domain Eukaryota; kingdom Metazoa; phylum Chordata; class Mammalia; order Artiodactyla; family Phocoenidae; genus Phocoena; species Phocoena sinus. The sequence continues at coordinate 40,858,706 of NC_045765.1, forward strand.
AGCTAAAATAGAAGTTTTAAACAAGACTTAAGAGTCTCATAACTTAGTATCCAAAATGTCCAGGTTTGGGGACTTCCCTGGCAGTCCAGTGCTTAAGACTCTGTGCTTCCATTGCAGGGGATACATGTTCGATTCCTGGCTGGAGAACTAAGATCCCACATGCCATGCAGTGCAACCAAAATGTCCAGCTTTCTATCAAAAATTATTCATCATACCAAGAACCAGTAAGATCTCAAAATGAAAAAAATACAATAAAGGCTATCACCAAGATGACAGATATTTTAAAATTATCTGACAAAGATTTTTAATTTGACATTTTAAAAAGCTTCAACAAGCTATTATGGACAAGCTTGAAACAAAGAAAAAAAATAGAAGCTTTCAGTAAATACAAAGCAAGTCTCAGAAAAGAAAGAGAAGGTATCAAGAACCAAATGGAAATTCTATAACTGAAAAGTCCAACCGAAATTTTTAAAACTCAGTGGATGAGCTCAACAGCAGAATGGAGGGAACAGAGGAAAGAATCACAGAATAATAGAATAACAGAAATGATATAATCTAAATAACAGAGAAAAGAGTGCTCCCCCCAAAAATGAGCACCACCTCAGGGACCTGTGGGACTATAAGAAAAAAATGTAACATTTGTGAAATAGGAGTCTGGGAAGGAGAAGAAAAGAGGGCAAAGCTGAAAAAGTATTCCAAGAAATAATGACTAAAAACTCTAAGTATGACAAAAGACATAGACCTAAAATTCAATAACCTAATATTGAACCCCAATATTGAACCTAAACAAACCCCAACCAAGATAAACTCAAAGAAATCCACACCCAACTCAAAGAAATCCACATCCAACTTCTGAAAACAAGACAAAGTCTTTAAAGCATCAAGAGAGAAATGACACTTTACCAGAGGAGAAAAATAATTCTAACAATGGCAGAAATCACAGAGGCCAGGGACTTGCCTGCTGGTGCAGTGGTTAAGAATCCGCCTGCCAATGCAGGGGACACAGGTTTGATCCCTGCTCCCTGGAAGATCCCACATGGTGCAGAGCAACTAAGCCCACGTGCCACAACTCCTGAGCCTGTGCTCTACAGCCCGTGAGCCACAACTACTGAAGCCTGCGCACCTAGAGTCCATGCTCTGCAACAACAGAAGCCACCACAATGAGAAACCCGTGCACCACAATGAAGAGAAGCCCCTGCTAACCACAACTAGAGAAAAGCCTGCATGCAGCAACGAAGACCCAATGCAGCCAAAAATAAATAAATTAATCAATTAATTTTTAAAAGAGCATGGAGGCCAGAGGGAAGTAGCACATTTTTAAAGTACTAAAAGAAATTATCTGTCAACCCAGAATCCTATGTCCAGGAAAAATATTCTCTAGTAATGAAAGGGAAATCAAGAGTATTTGTTGCCAGAAGACCTGCCCTAAAATTAATTAATTAAAATTAAATTAAAATTAAAAAAATTAAGTTAAAAATTTTTTTATTCTAAAGGAACTTCTCTAAACAGAAAGGAAACAATAAGAGAAGAAAACTTGGGCCATCAGGAAGGAAAAAAGAACACAATGAGCAAAAATAGGGATAAATACAATAGTCCTCCTTTATTCTCTTGAGTTTTCTAAATTACATTTAACAGTTGAAGCAAAACTTGAAACACACTGATGTGTTCTTAAAAGTCTGTACAGAAAGTATTTGAGAAAATATTATAAATAGGAGACAACGAAAGGACATTTAAGGAGGTAAGTTTTCTATACTTTCCTCAAACTGATAAGATGACAACACCACTGGACTGTGATGTTGTGTATATATAATGTAATACCTAGAGCAACCACCAAAAAAGTTATACAAAGAGATAATACTCAAAAATGCTATAGAGAATCAAAATGAAATTCTAAGACATGTTTAAGTAAACCACAGGAAGGCAGGAAAAAGACAGATATACACAAAAAACAGAATAGAAAACAAAAAATAAAATGATAGACTTAAGGCCTAACATATCAATGATTACATTACAAGTAAATGGTCAAAATACAGCAATTAAAAGAGATTAGCAGGGTGAATGTAAAAAACATGACCCAGGGCTTCCCTGATGGCACGGTGGTTGAGAATCCGCCTGCTGATGCAGGGGACACGGGTTCGTGCCCCGGTCTGGGAAGATCCCACATGCCAAGGAGTGGCTAGGCCCATGAGCCATGGCCGTTGAGCCTGCATGTCCGGAGCCTGTGCTCCACAATGGGAGAGGCCACAACAGTGAGAGGCCTGCGTACCGCAAAAAAAACAAAACAAAAACATGACCCAACTATACGCTATCCATAAGAAATTCACTTCAAGTATAACAGGTTGAGAGTATAGGCAAGTATAGGCAGGTTGAGAGTAAAAAAATGAAAAAAGTTATATCATGCAAATATTAATTAAAATAAAATGGAATAGCTATATTAATATCATGTAAATTTACTTCAAAGCAAAGAAAATTACCAGAAGCAGGGAGAGACATTAGGATAAAAAGGTCCACCAAAAAGACATAGTAATCATAAATATGTATACACCAAAAAGCAGAACTGCAATATACATGAAGCAAAAACTGATAGAACTGAAAAGAAAAATAAATAAATCCACAATTATAATTGGAGAGCTCAACAATCCTCACTCAATTTATGGAACACTTAGATAGAAAATCAGCAAAGATATAGAAGAACTCAAATACATCATCATTCAACAGAAGCTATGCAAATGTTTGTAAAACATTCCATCCGACAAAAGCAGAATAAACATTTTTTTCAAATGACCATACCACATACATGTGTTCTCTATTTGGTTGTGTCTAATCTGTTATTTACCCTTTTGTTCTGATCTTCTATAAACTTTTTCTTCATGTATTGATATAATGTATGTTCAGAAAATGCACAAATGTTAAATGTGCAGATTGATAACCCATGTAACCACCACCTGAGTCGATTATATTAACAACATTCCAGAAGCCTCTCTTACACTCCCTTTGTATTGCTATTCCTTCACTTCCCCCTTTGAGAATGACTATTCTGACTTCTGAAACTACAGATGAATTTTGTCTGTTTTAAAATTTTATGTAACTGGAATAAGGTAGTATATATTCTTTTGGTTCTGGCTTTTTTCACCCATAATCAGGTTTATAAGATACATTAATATTGTTGAAAGTAGCAATATTTATTTGTTAATATCTATTGCTGTAGAGTTCTACGTTGTATGGCCGTAGCACAATGTATTTATCCGCTCTACTGTTGATGAACATTTAGGCTCTTTGCAGTTTGCAACTATTACAAATAGCTATGGACATTAGTGTGAACATGTCTTCTAATGCATATATGTATTTACTTATGTTTGTTATTTACCTAGAAGTGGAGTTGCTGATTTATACATGAAGCATATGTTGAACTTTCACAACAGCAAAAATCTTTTCCATAGAGGTTGCACCCATTTATACACTCACTAACAATGCATAAGCATTCCTGTGTTGCATATCTTTGGCAACACTTGGTAATGTCCATCTTTTTTCTAAGTCTTTCTGTTGTATCTCATCATGGTTTTATTTTGTATTTCCCTATTTACAAAGAAGGTTAAACACCTTTTCAAAATTTTCAGCCTTTTGAATTTTCCCATTTGTGAAATGTTTGTTAATTATCCTGCCCGTTTTCCTAAATTTGATTGTCTTTTTCTTAGTGATTACTAAGTTTTTAAAAAATATATATATTCTGAACTCCAGCCCTTTTCTGTTATATTTATTGGAAACATCTTTTGCCATTCTCTCTTTTCACTCTAACAGGGTCTTTTGATAAACAAAAATTTCTCATTTTAAGGAAGTCCATTATCTTAATTATAAGTTCTGGTATAAAGTAAAGCCTACAATTTTGTTCATCTTCGAGACTGTTTTCACTATTCTTATTCTGTTGTGCTTTCATATGTCTTCTAGAATTAGTTTGACAAGCCCCCTGTCCCAAAAGAGAAAAACCCTGCTCTGCTCACTTCTCTTTCTACTTCCTCTCAAGCTAGGCATCCACAGTGGATGAGGCAAGCAAGCTTGAGAGAATATCAGAGCCTAAGCAGGGTAAGTAGGGAGTATATACTTTATTATTAAAGACTATTTTTTAGGCCAGTTTTAGGTTTACAAAAAAATTCAGAGGAAGGTACAGAGATGTCCCATATACTCCCTGCACACACAGGCATAGCCACCCTCATTATGAACTTCATTCAGAAGAGGTACTTTTTTTAAACCAAGGATGAGCCTACATTTATACTTCATAATCACCCAAAGTCCATAGTTTACCTAAGGGTTCACTCATGGTGCTGTACATTAAGTGGGTTTGGACAAATGTCTAATGGCATGTATCCATTATTACAATATCATAGAGAATAGTTTCACTGCCCTAAGAATCCTCTGTGCTTTGCCTATTCATCTTTCCCTCTCATTCCATCCCTGACACCTGGCAACCAATGATCATTCTACTGTCTCCATAGTTATACCTTTTCCATAACGTCATAGAGTTGGAATCATACAGTATGCAGCCTTCTCAGACTGGCTTATTTCGCTTAGCAATATGCATTTAAGATTCCTCCATGTCTTTTCATGAGCTTGATGGTTCATTTCTTTTTAATACTGAATAATATTCCATTGTCTAGACTTACCACAGTTTATTCACCTACTAAAGGACATCACAGTTGCTTCCAAGTTTTGGCAATTACAAATAAAACTGCTATAAACACCCACGTGCAGGATTTTGGGCCGACATAAGTTTTCAGCTCCTTTGGGTAAATACCACAAAACACACTTGCTAGATCCTCTGTTAAGAGTATGTTTACTTTTGTAAGACTTGTGGGTTTTTCATCTTATGAACAATGTGCACTGTGTACCTGACTGCATTTGCCTTCTTATTGATTTGTCCACTTGGCAAGTCAAAGCCGACTTTGAAGGCCAACTTTGGTCACTGGGTACGGATGTGTGTGTTTTTTGCTTATGGCCTTCTGTAATTCTTTCTTTTCTCATCATTTTGCTTCTTTATTTTCTGGATCATATGGCAATGCATGTTTAGTTTTGTAAGAAACTGCCAAATTGACTTCCAAAGTGGCTGTAACATTTTGCATTCCCAGCAGCAAAGTATGAGAGTTCCTACGGCTCCACATCCTCACCAGCATCTGATGCCGTCAGTGTTCCAGATTTTGGTCATTCTAATAGATGTGTAGTGGTATCTCATTGTTTTAACTTTCATTTCCCTGATGACATAAGATGTGGAGCATCTCTTCATATGCTTATTTGTCATCTGTATATCTTCATTGATGAGGTGTCTGTTAAGGATTTTGGCCCATTTTTTAATCTGGTTGTTTTCTTATTGTTGAGTTTTAAGAGTTCTTTGTATATTTTGGCTAAAAATCCTTTGCCAGATATGTCTTGCAAATATTTTCTCCCAGTATGCGGCTCATCTTCTAATTCTCTTTACATGATTTTATTGTTTTTTGCAGAGCAGAAGTTTTAATTTTACTGAAGTTCTGTTTACCAATTATTACTTTCATGGATCATCTCTTTTGGTGTTGCCATGCTTATTTTATAGTCTCCATTTGATAATCTTTTTAAAGTACTTCAAGATCTGATTCTCCCATTTGTATGTCTGCTCTTTCTTTCTCATGACAAATTTTTATTCTCTTCACGCATTTTATAGATTTCATTACATATATATACTTTTGCATATATTTTGTATATATTTTTGTACTATATATAAATACGTATTTGTATAATACTCTAGATGATAAACTTTGTCTATAGAAATGTTGTATAACCTAGATTTTAGTATGTCCCTTCAAAGAAGTTTTATAATTGTTTCTGCCAGGTGTCTCCGAAGTATTAACAGCTCAGAATGCCTTTAAGCTTATGAATTCCTGAATCTTCCAGTTTTACCTTCAAACCCCCATTCCAAATTGAGCAGACTGGAGCTTCCCTGGTGGCACAGTGATTAAGAATCTGCCTGCCAATGCAAGGAACACGGCTTTGAGCCTTCGTCCAGGAAGATCCCACATGCTGCGGAGCAACTAAGCCCATGTGCCACAACTCCTGAGCCTGCACTCTCGAGCCTGCGAGCCACAGCTACTGAGCCCATGTGCCACAACTACTGAAGCCCGCATGCCTAGGGCCCATGATCCACAATAAGAGAAGCCACCACAATGAGAAGCCCACATACTGCAACAAAGAGTAGCCTCCACTTGCCGCAACTAGAGAAAGCCTGCGCACAGCAACAAAGACCCAATGCAGCCAAAAATAAATATAAATTAAATAAATAAATTTTAAAAACTTGAGCCAACCAGTAATTATGGTGTCTCATTGGTATGGTATCAATAAAACTATAATCACTGGTAGCTCATTAGAAACATTTTATTTTGTAGCCAATACTTAGAGTGAGACAAACTACCCTTTGACAACGTAAGAACTTTTTTCCTAGTCCACCCATTCACTGGAATCCAATTTTATTCAAAGTGTAAGATCCTACATCCTACCTAGGATGTATTTTATTCTTCTACCACATATAGATACTAAAACCTAAGCCCCGGGCTTCCCTGGTGGCGCAGTGGTTGAGAGTCAGCCTGCCGATGCAGGGGACACGGGTTCGGGAAGATCCCACGTGCTGTGAAGCGGCTGGGCCCGTGAGCCATGGCTGCTGAGCCTGCGCGTCCGGAGCCTGTGCTCCGCAACGGGAGAGGCCACAACAGCGAGAGGCCCGCGTACCCCAAAAAAAAAAAAAAAAAAAAAAAAGAGAAAACCTAAGCCCCATGGTTACAGAGACCAGAAATCTCCACCTCCAACCCCATCCTAAGGCAGTCAATGCTTCTGCTTGACATCCTCTGTTTCAATAACTTCATTTCTGGCCTATAGATTTCTCTTACATTCTTACAAGGGCAGCTATGCATTTAAATATTTTGTTTAAGCACTGTTACATTTTCTCCAGCAGTTCTAGGTGTTTTGCAACAGGAGATTTCCAGATTAACTAATGCACACATATTAGTAGGATTGGAAATCCTTTGGCCTTTCTCAGCCTGAGTTTCCTCATCTGACATAAGAATTAATAAGCTAAAATATATAAAATTTCTGGCACATAGATGATCGGTGAGAGGAAGTTACTACTTTATTATTATGCTATAGTTATGTAACCTATTGCTGACCATATTTGTTTACCACTTCTATTATAGATAACCACTGTAATATACAGCCTGAATGTAAATCTCTGCTCACTCACGATTATCTCCTTGGTTAAATGCCAAGAGAAATCGTTCCTAAGACTAAAGATATTTTCACATTTTTTAACACTCTTAAATATATACTTTCAAGCTGCCCTCCAAAAAAGATTTACCAAGCTGTATTCCCACTAGTAATGTATTTCTGTGCCCATTTTATCATATGTTGTCACTAACATTGGCTAATATAATTTCCAAAATGGTTTTTTTTTTTTTTTTTTTTTTTTTTTTTTTTTTTTTTTTTTTTTTTTTTTTTATGCGTTACGCGGGCCTCTCACTGCTGTGGCCCCTCCCGTTGCGGAGGACAGGCTCCGGACGCGCAGGCCCAGCGGCCATGGCTCACGGGCCCAGCCGCTCCGCGGCATGTGGGATCCTCCCAGACCGGGGCACGAACCCGTGTCCCCTGCATCGGCAGGCAGACTCTCAACCACTGCGCCACCAGGGAAGCCCTCCAAAATGGTTTTTAAATTGATGGGTGAAAATGGTACTCTGGTTTAAGATTGACAATCCTTTGATTGTTACTATATGGACTAAGCGTGAAAAACCCTAATGAGGGGTATAGATTATAGAATTCCCAATACGGGAAGATATTCTCTGTGACCCCAAATTATACCTAATTGTATAGAAAGGCAACAGATGAAACTTGGAGGTAAGGTTTAAAAGAAGTGCAAAGAGCTCTTATGGTTGCAGAAGGGAGAGAAAGTTTAGAAAGTAAAATCAAGGTGATGCAAATTTGTGGCATGTGTGCCTTTACTACCATTTGTCACACTCATTAGACAGGCCTAACTGATCACAGAACTCCTCACTGAGCTTCAAAACAACCTCAGTACCCTTCTCAGTACAGTACTTCAAGCGGCAGTTGATTGCAGTTGACCCATAAGATAAAGTTTCTGTACCTTCCCTGATTTAGTCGATTATAATTTTCAGGTCATGACAGGAAGAAGAGCTATATAAAATTTAATGTTGCTTTGTATTTAAACCAATCCAGTTTGCAGCTGGATACAAATGCTATTCTTTGACAGGTTTTGTTCACCTAGCACAGCGCCAGCCTCATTATCACTGCTGGAAAATTCTCTCAGGGCAGGACAAAGGGAAAGAAATAATATCTGGAGTCCAGGAGATAATCTGAACAACAGTACCTGAGTTTCCCAGCTAGAGAGTGGGCTCCCAGAGGGAGGAAGAATGCAATCAGATGACCTCCAAACACAACCTGACCTTTAGCAAAGGCTACTTCCTTTGTGAAACCAAGAGGAAGGAGAGAGGGAGTGAACATCTGCTTCTGTTTTCTTCCTCTTTGACCTGAAAAGTTTCAGGTCACAGTCACCAGAACTCGACAACCTCAAATACTCTCAGGAAAAAAAAAAAAACAAGGGAGGGCTTCCCTGGTGGCGCAGTGGTTGAGAGTCTGCCTGCCGATGCAGGGGACATGGGTTCGTGCCCCAGTCCGGGAAGATCCCACATCCCGTGGAGCGGCTGGGCCCGTGAGCCATGGCTGCTGAGCCTGCGCGTCCGGAGCCTGTGCTCCGCAACGGGAGAGACCACAACAGTGAGAGGCCCGCGTACCGCAAAAAAAAAAAAAAAAAAAAGTGGAAAAAACCCAAGGGAGTTCCCAAATGACTCCCAGACACTAAAGATTCTCAATGCATGGAGAGTTTACTTTTCACCTCAGCATCAGCTCTCCATGGAGAGGAGCTCCCCAGGGGGTCCCTGAAACAGAGGTGTCAATCCAAGAGCCCTGGGAGAGGGTTTCTTTTTGGTCTGGGGCTCGGGTTTTCTGACAGAGAGGCTGATTTATAAGCTTGTTAACTGCTACACAAGGAGCCCACCTAGATCACAGTCATTAACGAGCCAATCTGACAGCACTGGATTCCCCCTCTCCATCATTCGTTCTTCCACTTTTAGCATCTCATGCTCCAGGGCTACTACACAGGTTGACTGCTAATGTAATATTAAGACAGTCAATAAAATGGCCTATATATTATAAAATTTAACCACTACCAAGGGAACTTTCCCAATACAAAGAAATAGATGTATAATTCTCCTTCATCCAACCTAAACATTTATACAGTTAGCCCAGCCTATACTTTCTGGATCTTTGAGCCAATCAGATCACTTCTCACAACCTGTTTTCCCCCAACATTGGCAATATTCCTTTCTATTATGAGCAAAGTCCTTTATTCTAGCATGTACATCTCTATCATGCAAGATACACTCTCTCATTACGCTTTGATATGTATGAGTATACACGTGTACACACACACACACACACACACACACCCTTCTCTACCTTGTCCAGGTCCTGCTGCTTCTTAGGTCCCACTTGTAGCCAAGACAGGGCCATCATTCCACTGGGATGGGAAGAGCTTTTACATGGTGAGGGCAGACAAAGAAAGGGCCCAGGGAACCTCAAGATGAGGAGGGGTCTGTCCTCTGGGTGCATTATTTTAAAGACAATCAAAAGTTTACACTGCAAAGATTAACACCGCGTAGTGTAATTCCTCTACTTAAAGAATGTCTTCTATACTAAAGAATCACTTTCTCCTCCTTCACCCTCAAGTTTAATTTTTAAAGGCCCCTTTCCATTCTTAGCATCCGTTGTCTTTCATATGCTAGTCTCTGGGAAAAGGAAGTAAAAACACATCAAGGCACATACACATGCTCTTCTCCATCCCTACTGCTCTGCATGAAAATCTCCTTAGCCTTCTCTCTCTGGTTAAGTGCTCCATGAAAATGTGGGCCATGCCTTAGGCATTTCTCTGTATGTTTCTTCTATCATCTACTACAAGCCACATGTCTGCCTTCCTGCTGTACTGTGAGCTTATTGAGGGCAGGGAACCTTGCTTCCAATCTTCCTTTCTCCAGCATTTAGCCCACGGTTAGGCACTTGGATGGTATGGATTAAATTTTGCTGGATTGTTAGATGAATGAATCCTCACGATGGTATCTTTCCCTAATATCCATTAAGAATTTTAGAATATGGGAGAGTGGCCAAGATGGTGGAGTAGAAGGACCCTGAGCTCAACTCTTCTCACAAGCGCACCAAAATCACAACTAACTGCGGAACAACCATCAGTGAAAAGGACTGAAACTAACCAGAAAAGACCTTCTACAATTAAAGACATAAAGAGGGAGCCACAATGAGATGGGTAGGAAGGGAAGACGCGTGATATAATCAAATTCCATACTCCCCAGGTGGGTGACCCACATACTGGAGAATAATTATATTGCAGAGGTTCTCCCACAGGAGTGAGAGTTCTGAGCCCCACATCAGCTCCCCAGCCCAGCATCAGGAAGATGAGCCCCCAGAGCATTTGGCTCTGAAGGCCAGCAGGTCTTAACTGCAGTTCGCCACAAGACTGGGGGAAATAGAGACTTCATTCTTAAAGGATGCACACAAAATCTTATATACACCGGAACCAAGGACAAAAGCAATAGTTTCATAGGAGCCTGGACCTGACCTACCTGCTGGTCTTGGAGTGTCTCCTGGGGAGGCAGCGGTGGGGGGGGCGGAGCAGAAGCTCACCCTGGGGACAAAGACACTTGCGGCAGAGGTAATTAGAGTAATTAGAGTTCACTGGCATGAACTCTCCTGGCAGCTAATATTTTGGGTCATTGACACCAAGACCTGGCCCCACCCAACAGCCTGTAGGCTCCAGTTCTGGAATGCCTCAGGCCAAACAAGTAACTGGGTGGGGACACAGCCTTACCCATCAGCAGACAGGCTGCCTAAGGTCTTCCTGAGACCACAGCCACCTCTAGACATGCCCCTAAACATGGCCTTGCAGGTCAAGGGCCAAGACGCAGCTCCACCCACCAGTGGGCAGGCACCAGCCCCTCCTGCCAGAAAGCCTGCACAAGCCTCTAGACAAGCCTCACCCACCAGGGGGCAGACACCAGAAGCAAGAAAACTATGATCCCGCAGCCTGCAGTGCTCATAAACTCAGGCTAGACCCTACCCTGGAATGAGCTGGCCCCTGGCCTTGGGTAACATGAGGGGAGTGCACTGCTGGGATGCACAGGACGTCTCCTACAGAGCGCCACTTCTCAAATGTTGAGAACAATAACTAACCTACCACATACATAAAAATACAAACAGCAATTTAGACAAAATGAGGTGGCAGAGGAAAATGTACCAGACAAAAGAACAAGATAAAATCACAGAAGAAGAAATAAGTGACGTGGTGATATGCAACAGACTCAAGAAAGAGTTCAGAGTAACAATTGTAAAGATGGTCAAAGAACTCAAGAGGAGAATGGATGCACAGAGTGATAAGTTAGAAGTTTTTAACAAAGAGTTAGAAAATATAAAAAATAACCAGAGTTGAAGTAGGCAATAACTGAAATGAAAAATACACTAGAAGGAATCAATACTAGACTAAATGATGCAGAAGAACGAATCAGTAAGCTGAAAGACAGAGTCATAGAAATCACTACTACAGAACAGAAAAAAAAGAAAAAACTATGAAAAGAAATGAGGACAGTGTACGAGACCTCTGGGACAACATCAAGCACATTAATATTCACATTATAGGGGTCCCAGGAGAAGAGAGAGAGAAAGGGCCTGAGAAATATCTGAAGAGATAATAGCTGAAAACTTCCCTAGCCTGGGGAAAAAAACAGTCACCCAAGTCCAGGAAGTGCAGAGAGTCCCATACAGGATGAAACCAAAGAGGAACACACCAAGACACACTGTTATCAAAATGACAAAAAAGCAAAGATAGAGTATTGAAAACAAAAAGGGAAAAGCCACAAATAACATACAAGCGGACTCCCGTAAGATGATCAGCTGATCTTTCAGCAGAAACTCTGCAGGCCAGAAGGAAGTGGCACAATATATTTAAAGTGATAAAAGGGAAAAACCTACAACCAAGAATCCTCTATCCAACAAGGCTCTGGTTCACATTTCATGGAGATATCAAAAGCTTTACAGACAAGCGAAAGCTAAAAGAATTCAGCATGACCAAACCAGTTTTACAACAAATGCTAAAGGAACTTCTCTAGGCAGAAAAAAAAAAAGGCTACAACTAGAAACAAGAAAATTACGAAATGGAAAAGCTCACCAGTACAGGCAAACATATAGTAAACGTAGGAAATCATCCACACACAAACTAGTAGGGAGGTTAAAAGACAAAAGTAATAAAATCATCTGTATACACAATAAGTAGTTAAGGGATATGCAAAACAATTACATGTAAAATATGATGTCAAAAACAGTGCTCATAAGGAGAGGAGAGTACAAATGCAAGGTATTTAAAATGCATTTGAAATTAAGAGATCAGCAACTTAGCGCAATCATATATATATACAGATTGCTATACCAAAACCTCATGGTAACCACAAACCAAAAATCTATAACAGATATACACACAAAAAAGAAAAAGGAATCCAAACAGAACACTACGGGTATTCAAATCACAAGTGAAGAGAACAAAAGAAGGGGGGAAAAGACCTAAAAACAAAATTCAAAACAATTAACCAAATGGCTATAAGAACATACATATCAATAATCCTTTAAATGTAAACAGACTAAATGCTCTAAAAGACACAGACTGGCTGAATGGATACAAAAACAACACTCATAAATATGCTGCCTGAAAAAGATGCACTTTATATCTAGAGAAACATACAGGCCAAAGGTGAGGGGATGGAAAAAGGTATTCCAGGCAAACGGAAATCAAAAGAAAGCTGGAGTAGCAATACTTATATCAGACAAAATAGACTTTAAAATAAAGAGACAAAGAAGGATACTACTACATAATGATCAAAGGATTGATCCAGAAAGAAGCTATAACAATTGTAAATATATATGTACCCAACATAGAAGCACCTCAATATATAAGGCAAATGTTAACAGACTTAAAAGGAGAAATTGAGAATAAAGCAATAACAGTGGGGGACTTTAACACCCCACTTACATCAATGGACAGATCATCCAGATGGAAAATCAATAAGGAAACACAGGCCTTAAATGACACAACAGACCAGATGGACTTAATTGATATTCATAAGGAATTCCATGCAAAAGCAGCAGAATACACATTCTTTTCAAGTGCACATGGAACATTCTCCAGGATAGATCACATCTTGGGTCACAAAACAAACGTTGGTAAATTTAAGAAAATTGAAATCATATCAAGCATCTTTTCCGACCACAATGCTATGAGATTTGACAAGAGAAAAAAAAACCCTGCAAAAACACGAACACGTGGAGGTTAAACAATGTGCTACTAAACAGCCAATGGATCACTGAAGAAAACAAAGAGGAAATCAAAAAATACCTAGAAACAAATGAAAATGAAAATAGAAAAATCCAAAACCAATGGGACATAGCAAAAGCAGTCTTAAGAGGGAAGTTTATAGCAATACAAGCTTACCTCAGGAAATATGAAAATTCTCAAATAATCCAACAATACATTAAAAGGATCATACACCATGATCAAGTGGGATTTATCCCAGGGGTGCAAGGATTTTTCAATATCCACAAATCGATCAGTGTGATACACCACATTAACAAATTGAAGAATGAAAACCATATGATCATCTCAACAGATGCAGAAAAATCTTTTGACAAAATTCAACATCCATTTATGATTAAAAAAACTCTCCAGGAAGTGGGCATAGAGGGAACATACCTTAACATAATAAGGGCCATATATGACAAACACACAGTTAACATCATACACAATGGTGAAAAGCTGAAAGCATTTCCTCTATGATCAGGAACAAAACAAAGATGTCCACTCTTGCCACTTTTATTCAACACAGTTTTGGGAGTCCTAGCCACAACAATCAGAGAAGAAATAAAAGGAATCCAGAACAGAAAAGAAGTGAAACTGTCATTGTTTGCAGATGACATGATACTATACATAGAAAATCTGAAAGACGCTACCAGAAAACTGCTAGAGTTTACCAATGAGTTCAGTAAAATCACAGGATACAAAATTAATATACAGAAATCTGTTGCATTTCTATACAGTAACCATACAATTTCAGAAAGAGAAATTAAGGAAACAATCATATTTATCATTGCATCAAAAATAATAAGATATCTAGGGATAAACCTACCTAAGGAGGCAAAAGACCTGTACTCTGAAAACTTTAAGACACTAATGAAAGAAATTGAAGACATCACAAACAGATGGAAAGATATACTGTGTTCTTGGATTGGAAGAATCAATATTGTTAAAATGACCATACTACCCAAGGCAGTCTACAGATTCAATGTAATCCCTATCCATTTACCAATGGCATTTTTCAGAGCGCTAGAACAAATTTTTGTTAAATTCATATGGAAACATAAAACCCTGCATATCCCAAACACTCTAGAGAAAGAATAACGGAGCTGAAAGAATCACACTCCCTGACTTCAGACTATACTACAAAGCTACAGTCATCAAAATAGTATGGTACTGGTATAAAAACAGATGCATAATCAATGGAACAGGATAGAGATCCCAGAAATAAACCCATGCACTTATGGTCAATTAATCTACCACAAAAAAGGCAAGAATATACAATGGAGAAAAGACAGTCTCTTCAATAAGTGATGCTGGGATAACTGAACAGCTACATGTAAAAGAAAGAAATTAGAACATTATCTTACACCATACACAAAAATAAACTCAAAATGGATTAAAGACCTAAATGTAAGACTGCATACTATAAACCTCCTAGAGGAAAACAGGCAAAACACTCTTTGACATAAATGGCATCAATATTTTTTTGGATCTGTCTCCTAGAGTAATGGAAACAAAAGCAAAAATAAACAAATAGGACTTAATTAAATTTAAAGCTTTTGCACAGCAAAGGAAACCATAAACAAAAAGACAGCCTACTGAATGGGAGAAAACACTTGCAAATGATGCCGACAAGGGATTAATTTCCAAAATATACAAATAGCTCATACAGCTTAATATCAAAAAAAACCCCAAACAACTCAAGCAAAAAATAGGCAGAAGACCTAAACAGACATTTCTCCAAAGACAACATACAGTAGCCAACAGGCACATGAAAAGATACTCAATATTGCTAAGTATTAGAGAAATGTAAATCAAAACTGCAATGAGGTACCACTTCACACAGGTCAAAATGGCCATCATAAAAAAGTCTACAAATAACAAATGATAGAGAGAGTGTGGAGAAAAAGGAACCCTCCTACACTGTTGGTGGGAATGTAAACTGGTGCAGCCACTATGGAGAACGGTATGGAGGTTCCTTAAAAAACTAAAAATAGAGTTATCATATGATCCACTAATGCCACTCCTAGGCATGTATCAGAGAAAACTCTAATCTGAAAAGATACATGCACCCCAATGTTCATAGCAGCACTATGTACAATAGCCAAGACATGGAAGCAATCTAACTGTCCTTTAACAGGTGAATGGATAAAAGTGTGGTATATAAAAATACAATGGAATATTATTCGATCATAAAAAGGAATGAAATAATGCCATTTGCAGCAACATGGATGGACCTAGGAATTATCATATTAAGTGAAGTAAGTTAGAAAAAGACAAATATGACATGATATCACTTATATGTGGAATCTTTTAAAAATTATACAAATGAACTTGCCTACAAAGCAGAAATAGACTCACAGAAATAGAAAACAAATTTATGGTTACCAAAGCAGAAAGGGGGGATGAAGGATAAATCAGGAGTTTGGGATTAACATATACACTACTATATATAACACAGATAAACAACAAGGACCTAGTGTCTAGAACAGGGAACTATATTCAATATCTTGTAATAACCTATAATGGAAAAGAATCTGAAAAAGAATAGAGATAACTGAATCACTTTGCTGTATACCTGAAACTAACACAACATTGTAAATCAACTATACTTCAATCCAAATTTTTTTTAATTAAAAAAAAATCTTAGAATATGAATGCTGGAGGCAACCACAAAACTCATATTGTTCCATCTCCTCCTTTTAAAGAGGAGGCCTACAGAGAAGTGACTTAGTTAAGGCCACACAGTGAGTAGACTAGAATAGCCTACCTATGTCTAGACTCACAGCCCAGTTCTCCTTCCACTGAAGGATATTTTTTTTATTCATTCACGGAAGAAATATGTACTGAGCATCCATTGCTCCATGCCCTACAGACACTATGGTGAAAAGGAAAGAGTTTCTTCCTCATGGGCTCACAGTCTAGGGGGAATACAGCTAAGTATTCAGATAAGTAAACAGCCCAGGATCATGGGAAGGCAATGGGGACGACCCATGAAAATTGGGGTCAAATCCTGACTTTATTTATAATGTCAACATTGGTTCATCAAGGATTTTGGGTCCCAGTTTTCTTTTTTAATGTTGCATCAAAACATTATTTATCTTGATTCCTGAGTTTCTTGGCAGCTCCTCATATTTCGTCTCTGAGGCAAGTACCTCCCTCACCTCACCCTAGTCTTGGCCTTGTAAGGAAAAAAATTTTTAATGAGGAACAAAACAAACGACCAAGCTTCTGTGACATGCATCTTCAGAGAACCTTTATGATTTTCTACAGTTGCCCATCTATTTCTGAATGGGAAGAGATTTTATACTTTGGAGCATGGACTTGTTAATTAATTGTCTCATTGCTGAGACTACATATTGTTCCCAGATTAAAAAGTCATTTCTTAAAATGTGCCAATTTATTAGATAACTTTTGTAGACCTCAACTAATCATGCAAAATCATTTCATTTTAAGTAAATTCTCATAACTGCTGGCAGCTTAGATGACCAACATCCACCCCGAGATGCGGGTCACAAGGAGGACACCATGGAGCTGATGAAAGACACTATTACCAAGTAAAATAGAACTTATATTCATATATTAATATCAATGCTATTCCTCTGAAGTTGTTCAATACTGTGTTATTACCAATGATGACAATGACATATACATGAAGATAAATAAAAAGAATACAAGTAAGAAAATAAAACTAAGCAAAAATGCCAAGTTACCATGATGGATAGGCAATTCCCAAAGGCCACTGACAACACAGCAAGTCTGCAGATCATACTGTTAGTGGCTTAAATCCCAATATCATACAATGCACTCCCCACGCTGAAGCTGCTTACAGGTGCCCCCTGATTCTAAGGTGACTCTTTGATCCAGTAGTTAGAACTAAGGGCAAAGAGCCAGATTTACAGCTCATGTGCTGGCATCACCACTAGCCTGCAGAATTATCTTGGGCAAGCAGTTTGACCTCTCCACGTGTCAATCACACAGCTATGTGGCTGTTACATGGCTTCCCTCCCTGGAACTTGCTGGAAAAAGGATTCTATAATCAAAAAATAATAAGACTTTCTTCTAAAGAACTGAAAAGTATCAGGTTACAGTGCTCAAAGAGGACCCTCCAGACCCATTTTGCAGGGTGGATATAATGAATGACCAGTGAAGGTTACAATTTCATGATGAGCCCTCAGCACAACAGAGAATTCAGTGGCAATTCAAAACAATTAACCTACATCAGTGTTAAAACAAAAAGAAGGCAAGTAAGAAAATAAAACTTGTTTATGTCAATGGTGTTAATGGCTGATCTCAATTCATATGTTAAGCCTCATGGGATACAGGCATTGATTCTTTTGTCAAAACAAACCATCTGCCCACCTTCAAATACCAGCAAGCCACTTATTAGCTGTAAAACCTTACACAAGTAATTTAAGATCTGTGTCAGTCTCATCTCATAGCTCCACCAATCTTCATGGGGTTTTCCTGAGGATTAAAGAAGATCATGTGCGTACAAAGCACTTAGTACAGTGCCAGGTACCTAGGAAACCTGTGGCAAATGTGAGTGAGGAGGAAAAGGAGAGAAAAAGAAAATGATGCTTTATGTTTCACTTTAGTCTTCCTCACAGTACGGAGAACGATACCCAGCAGAGGAGACACGAATAGATGTTTGGATGAATAATGAGTGCTAATATGTTCCAAGTCCTATACTAAAGAGAAGAAAAAGAGAGCAAGGAAGAAAGGAGGGATCAAGAAAAATACATAACCCCTATCTTTGGGGGTCAGGCTATTGGTTACTATCCCCAAGTCCATATACACTTTAATTTCTGACCACTTCTTATACACAAAATAGCCCATCAGGTACACTGCCCAGAGCTTTGTCCCTTCAGAAAATTATTCCTTGTCACTGTCTTTCAAGCCCAATCTCAAGACTGCAATGCAGCTGTCATCATTTTCAACTTGGCCTCATACACCATGTCAACCCACCCATGAACCAAGTGTGGCTTTTTCCCTACTTTATCAGTTGGTCATAAAGGATGCCCCATAAGGAATTCCCTGGTGGTGCAGTGGCTAGGGCTCTGTGCTTCCACTGCAGGGGATACGGGTTCAATCCCTGGTCGGGGAACTAATACCTCACATGCCGCATGGTGCAGCCAAAAAAAACAAAAGGATGACCCATATAGCCAGAAGTATAAGCTAAGGAAGGGGCCCTAGTGCAACACCAGTGGAGAACATAGATTTCTGGGCTATCTGCTTATGAAATTTGCTTGTACTCACTACTCCCACTTGTGCTCAGTCCCAGATATACCACTTCTATCTTATACGGTACTGCTGGGCCCTCTCACCCTCATTACTTGGTAAGCATGACAGCTAATGATGGGCAGTTTGGGACTCATGGTATCCTGGTGTAACCCATGGTCGACCACTACCAGGGTCCAGTAATATGGCAGGAATTGTCTTCCAAAAGGGGTATAAAGGCATATCATGCTTGCTCCAGACCCCCAAAGAGACTGTGCTGTGCTTCTCCCACTGGGGCTTGGCATAAGCTCCATGGCATCTTTTCCTGTTGTTGACACCACTCACACCCTAAGGTCTTCCAGGTTGTATGGACCGAATAGCAGGTTGCTTGCACTATAGCCTGGTCCTGCTACAGAGCACTTTCCTGCACTGGGCCCCACGCAAAGCTAGCAGCCTTTTGCATCATTTGATATATGGGCTGGAACGATATTCTCCGCTATGGGGTAGGTTGCCTTCAGACCTCAAAGAGGACTGCCAGACATTTAGTTTCCTTTGTAGTGATAGGAAGTACAAGGTGATAGGAAGGCCAAGTCAAGCCCTGTGTCCAGTGGTTCTCAAAGTTTGTCATTCCCCTTTCCCCAGTGCATTAGTTACCAGGATAAGTGGCCAGAGGTCTCTGTGGGAAAAGACTGGGGAAATCATTCTTATGTATACTTACTATGGTTTTACAGGGTCCTTCTTCCCAGAGACTCAACCTCCTGTTCTGGCAATGGAAAACTGGACCAAGTTTGAAAACTGGTCAAACGATCAAGACTTTTTATTGGGGCACCTGTCCCCAGCCTCCTGAGACTTCTGTCAATGATACCCTTGTTGAGTGAGTAGTACACATGCTGGCACCCATCTAATTTATCTCCAGGGACCCTATGTTCCACTAAGCATATTACTATTCTCTTTGGGTCAGATCCTCTTCACCACCACTGACCCTGCCACTCATTATGATCACTGCATTCCTCTGGCTTCTGACAATTACACTACATCACCGGGTTTCTATTTGTTTCAAGGGCTCTATCATTCCCATTGCTATCAGTGAGCCTAGCTCTGCAATGGTATCTCCTACCGTCAGATCTGGCTTTAGAAGAGAGCCATTTTATCCATATGTTAACCCACACTTATGCTGTGGCTAATTCAGCAGGAAACGTAGGAGACTGGAGAAAGCATTTTTTGTGAACAAGTCAGAGTTCTATGACATTTTTTATCCCCTCTGTTCCCCCTTATCATTTAGCTGCCCCAACACAGATTGATATGAGTCATTCAGAGTTCTGCAAAAACCTTGGACCATTGTCAGACTCACAATTAAGGAATCTAGAGGCTTTGGCTATAAGCTTGAGGCAGCGGGGCAGAGAGAAATCTAATTGCATTGGACTCTAATTGCCCATCCACGAAAGGCAGCAGACAAGTACACATTTTAAAAGGTCTCCGGGGTGCTAGACATGAACCACAGGGGAGAAGAAGAGAACTGACCCTCGGTTTTCTCTAAATCCTGACCTAAATCACTGTCTGGAAGAGTAAGAAGATATTAGGGAGCAGGGTCAACCATGTATTCCCTGGAAATGATGGAGAAGATATAAAAGATGAAAGAGCATCACCAGCTTCACAGGAAGCACAAATTATCCCAGGATGTGGGGCGTCCAAAAAACCCACCACTGGCTCCCAAGAAAAGGAGTCAGCTGTGATTGTTTGCTAAGCCCAAGAGAAAGTCAACTCCAAACATGCATCAAGGGCAGAAGAAAGAAGAAACCAATGCCAATCTCCTAAACTCTTTCTTGCCTTTTACTAGTCCCCCTACCCAGCTCCCTTAGACTAGCTAGCTAGGGATCCAGTTGGAAGTAAGAGACTAAGAAAGAGGTAGAGAAATTGAGAAGCCAACCAGGCCCCCACCTCCAAAATTCACCCTTCCTGCTGGAATGGTCAGCCTGAAACAGGAGGGAAGGGGGCAGGGCACAACCTTTAAAAGAATGACATAGCCCGAGGACACAACATAAACTGATTAGAACCAAATAGGTCCAAGATGGCAGATAAGTCAACTTGCACTAGATCTTGAGACTCAATGTACGCTCACTGTAACACATCAGCAAGCTAAATGACACACCTA
Organism: Phocoena sinus; assembly: GCF_008692025.1. Classification (NCBI taxonomy): domain Eukaryota; kingdom Metazoa; phylum Chordata; class Mammalia; order Artiodactyla; family Phocoenidae; genus Phocoena; species Phocoena sinus. Next base: position 40,879,564 of record NC_045765.1, read on the forward strand.
CAGGCGCCATGACAGTTCCAAGGCCATCCACAAAGGTCAAAAAGGGGGCAGTGGCCCAATTCCTGGAAATCCCCACTCCATTCCCAAAATAGCTAGAATACTCCTCCCACTTATTAGCCTATGAAATTACCCACCCCTATAAAAACTGAGAATCCCATACCCTGAGGCCTCTCTCACCTTCCGAGATGGTCCATGCGGAGTGTGTTTCTCCCACAGCCTCTCACCTTCTGAGAAGGCCCACACTCTGTGGAGTGTGTTTCTCTCTAAATAAATCCACTTCTTACCTATCACTTGGTCTCTCAATGAATTTTTTCTATGATAAGACATCAAGAACCTGAGCTTCGGGCTTCCTTGGTGGCGCAGTGGTTGAGAGTCTGCCTGCCGATGCAGGGGACACAGGTTCGCGCCCCAGTCCAGGAAGATCCCACATACCGCGGAGCGGCTGGGCCCGTGAGCCATGGCCGCTGAGCCTGCGCGTCCGTAGCCTGTGCTCCGCAACGGGAGAGGCCACAACAGTGACAGGCCCGCGTACCACACACACACAAAAAAGAACCTAAGCTTCATTAAGTCCTGAGACCAGGTGTGTGATCTCAATTAAAAGACCACGGGTTAAAGTCCCAATCTAAGCTGCACAGTTTCAAGCCCAGGCCAGAGTGGAGGAGGGGGAAAAAGTTAACCTTGAGGTTCCAAGTCTTTCCTATTTTATGGGACGAGACATATTAATTGCTGAACTGAGACTTCTTGGGGAACTAAAAGGTCTAGTGAGGTTTTTATAATCTAAGAGCACAAAGATATGCTACAGGACCTGCCTGATCACACCCAGAGGCCTAGGAAGATCTACTGACACTGAGAGTGTACTTGTGTTTGTGTACACTGGTGTAAAGGAGGGTGAGGATAGGAGACAGTGCACAAAATAAAGTTGTTTTTTGATTGTGCTCTCTGAGTCCCACCCATTTAACCTGTCAATTAATTACACATGATTTAACTTTTCTTAAAATTAATTTTTGATCAAATATATTTTGTAGCTACCATCTTGAGCTCACAACAGTGGTCTCTTCCTATCCTCTGGAGGGGGAGACCTTCAATTCTTGGAAAATTTATATTGATTTCCTCCTCTACAATAAGAAGTGGACCTTCAGCTCTGAGACCACTGTTGTCTGGTGTCATTTTTTTCTTGCAGCTACTTCTGAAAAAACAAATTCTATTGAATTGTATACTTTATATATCTCAGGGCTCTGGGTTTATTATCCATCAAACACTATGTAACTTGTTTTGAGATATTTCTCATAGCTTTTCTGTGGGTTTTCCAGTCCTGGGAGGGAAAACAGAATGAAGTTCTGGAGTTCTCAAATTCCCTCTTCTAACATGTAGGTAACAGAGGCACGACGACTTTGATAAAACATGATGACTCTTTTATGTCATAATAAAACTGTTAAGTCTTTCCAGAAATCCTCACACTAGGGACTTTTCTCTTCCCTAATAATAGGAGAACAGATAAATAAAGCCATTAAATAAGTTTCCTGTCTGTGCACCAAAAACTGAAAATCTTTGGGGACGGGGATGGGGAGAGGGATATTGGATGACCCAGACTTCTCCAAGACAGCTAGATTTTATTACCTCCATTTTACCCATGAGTCATTTAATAGAGAGGTGAGCAAACCTAATCGCTTTTTTAAATCCCAGTACACGATGCAATGGTCAGCACCCAATAAACACTCATATTTGTTACATGAATGGCAGCTGCAATTGCAGATTCAGTACCAGGATACCAGCTAGAGTACCAGAGTGCTAGGGAGGACACGCTAAGCAGAACCAGAAGGTTAAAGTAATTATGCTAAATCATCACATCACATCCTCCTAAAACATCACATTATGATTTTTAATAATATATCATTATATGAAATGATGTTGTTTATTTTTAATAAATATACTGATTTTATCTTACAAATACATATATTATGTATTTATATATATGTATACACCTAGTTCAAAGGTTAGCACCTCCAGCAAGTATTAAACACACACACTCTTCCTCCCCCTTACATCTGTGTTTAACCTCTAGGAACAAACAATCTACCTTGCTAACCAATTTCATCCCCTAGCCTTAGGCCAAAACAAACAAACAAAAGTGATTCAGGTGTATCTGATTTATTCTGGGCCTGCTGGGGAGTGGGGTGGGATGGATGCGAGGGAGGGAAGTAGGATAGGGCAGGGAAGTTGCTAAGCAGGAATGTGATACGTGGTAAAGTCCAACCTTGGACTGAGAGAGAGAGGTGGGGGAGTGGCGGTGGGGGGGTGGTGGTCTGAAGCATAAATCACACCAGAGAGTGTTTTCCCCTTGAGGCCCTATTAGTCACTGGCTGCTCCTGGCGGTGAGGCAGGATGGGGACTGTAAACTCTTGGGATGGACTCAGGCAAGTTCAAGGCTCCAGAGGAGACTCCGTTAGCCACAACACTTGCAGCTACCAGGGGAGGGGTGCTTTGGAAGGTAAAGAGGACCCGGGCAGAGTCCAAACAGCCAATGACCATCTTCTTTATCTACTGCGAAGTCTATAGGATCATCAAGTCCTTGAGAGCAGGCACTGGTCTTGTTGATTTTTTTTTTTAACTTCCTACATCCCTCAGCACAGGACCTAGAGGGCTGGGACCCACTCTTCCTCCTCTTCTCAGGCTGTTTGGGAAGAATCTTTGAGATGGGAGTGGAGATCTTCCTGCAGAAGCACACAACCTCTCGCAATTTTAGCTGTCTACTGGAAATTCAGGAAACTAAATCTCTCCATGTGCTGCACTGAGGCATGTCTGTGGTCCCCAGGCTGACTTCTATCACCACGCGTCACTCTAAGGGGCAGTGAGTCAGGCTCCAGCAGTTTTCATGGGAAATCTCAGCCCCTCTTGGTGAGCAGCCAACACAGTAGCAGCCATCTTCGCTGGACACCTGGGGAGATATTTGTTCACAGCAAAACCCCAGACTTCCTGGAAAGCTTCTGTGCTCAGAAGCTGCCTGACTGGGTCTCTCCAACACTGCTCATGGAAGTATAAATGGGTAGGACCACTGTGGAAAGCAGTTCATCAACAATAAATATAGCCAACATTGACTAAACACTTACTCTGTGCCAGAAACCATACTAAGTGCTTTACACACTGACATTACATCCACATGACAACCTTATGAACTAGGGTTATTATTACCATCCTTGTTTTCTGTGTATTTTTTTTTTTTTTACGCGGGCCTCTCACTGTTGTGGCCTCTCCCATTGCGGAGCACAGGCTCCGGACGCGCAGGCTCAGCGGCCATGGCTCACGGGACCAGCCGCTCTGCGGCATGTGGGATCTTCCCGGACCGGGGCACGAACCTGCGTCCCCCGCATCGGCAGGCGGACTCTCAACCACTGCGCCACCAGGGAAGCCCTATCCTTGTTTTCACATGAAGAGTTTTTTTAATTGTTCATACAATTTGAATTACTGGGTCAAAGAGTAAGAATTTCTCTTTAGGAAACAATGCATAATACAAAAGACCTTTACCCACAAAGAAGTTTACCAATGTAATATTTATCATAGAAAAAAACCAAAACGAAACAGGGAGTAACATGCAAACATCCAATGAAAGGGAGAAGTTTACTTCACAGTACCTCTAAACAAGAGAATTTTATATAGCCATTAAGATCATGTTTATGAGGACTGCAATAAAAGTGAAAAAAATTAATGACATAAAAAGATACAAGATTTTCTGTTCAGAATGATCACGATGCAAACTTAAAACCACGCACAGAGGGTTTTCTGGCTCAAGATGGCGGAGTGAATATGCAACATTATTTTCACTGTAACAGGACGTACTGGTGGTCTTTGAAATCTCAGATTATAAAAAATTTTAAAAAGTAAAACCACATGTATTAAGTTGGGAAAATTCAATGTGAGCCTAGAAGCTTGTAAACAAGCATCTTTTTAAGCCCTTTCACTGACATGACTCAAGAGGTAGTGTTTTGCTCACCCCCACTACTCAGGCAAACTCATAAAGTCCAGATCTCCAAACCCTTCTTTCGTTGAAAGGGCTCCTTACACTACTCCTTAAACAGCATTCTCATACATATTGGGATAGGAATAAAATCAGAATCAGGCAGGATCACCATGTTACTGCTTAGGAAGTGGACGTGGTAAAAAGCAAAGGAGTCAGCTTAAAGGTGTCCCACTGCCCAGTGTGAGTGTCAAAAAGGGAATAATAATGATAGTTAATTGAAAAATTGTGAACCTCCATAAGACCATGACTGCATAATGGCACACAAAAGAGACTGTAAAGCATATGAAAAGGGAGTTGTAATACGAAACAGAAATCAATAGGGCATACTTTTTTTTTAATCATTTTTTCTTTTTTTTTTTGCAGTACGTGGGTCTCTCACTGTTGTGGCCTCTCCTGTTGTGGAGCACAGGCTCCGGACGTGCAGGCTCAGCGGCCATGGCTAACGGGCCCAGCCACTCCGCGGCATGCGGGATCTTCCCGGACCAGGGCATGAACGCGTGTCCCCTGCATCGGCAGGCGGACTCTCAACCACTGCGCCACCAGGGAAGCCCTATCATTTTAATACATAACAGTGTATTAACACACATTTGAGTCTTTACTTTTTTAAAGTGCGTTTTCACTTAAAAAGCATACACACAAATTTGTTAAGTCTAAACTCCAAAACAGAGGAATATGGTCCCCAGTAAGATAGAGACAATTTCAGGAAGGATGATCAGTGCCAACAGTCATTCACAACAACCAAGTGGAAGGAGACTTCTGCTCTTCATTAGCATCAACGATCAGACACAATTACTAATTAAAAAGACAGTCCAGCCGAGCACCCCAAGATGATAAATAAGCTGCATTTCAAAGACTGAGAGGAACTAAGCAGGCTTGACTCCTTATCTCCTAGAAGATTAAACTTCAAGCTGACCCTATTAATTATAATGAGGTTCTGGTAAGGTATATATAAATTTCCAATAACTTTAGCTTACCAGAAAAATATATCCTGGGCTTCCCTAGTGGCGCAGTGGTTGAGAATCTGCCTGTCAATGCAGGGGACACGGGTTCGAGCCGTGGTCTGGGAAGATCCCACATGCCGCGGAGCAACTGGACCCGTGAGCCACGACTACTGAGCCTGCGCGTCTGGAGCCTGTGCTCCGCTACAGGAGAGGCCGCGATAGTGAGAGGCCCGCGCACTGCGATGAAGAGTGGCCCCCGCTTGCCGCAACTAGAGAAAGCCCTTGCACAGAAACGAAGACCCAACACAGCCAAAAATAAATAAATTAATTAATTAATTAAAAAAAAAAAAGAACTATATACTGATGGCAGGACAATGGGATAGAGAATGGTGGCCAGGTAAAACATAAAGGGCACACCATTTGGGGTTAAGACACCAGATTCAAAAAAAGCTTAAAATCCATATGAAAGGCAGAAATCACAGCATAATAAATAAATCCTGATCGTGAAGCGGGATTTGGCCTAATGATGGGTGAGTTGGGTTTGAATCAACTTGGACCTCATAACCAATGCCCACATGCTAACCAACTGGACACCAATCCAGATTCTAAAACTTCTATTGATCTGAAATAGTATTTTTTTTTTGAGGCTGGTAAATACCACTGTAATACTAGGAAGATGTCAAGTATTATCTAGCAAAACCACTGCAACCTTAAGAAGGTAAACTTTGGAAGAAATAGAAAGACGAAGCCTAGAGATAATGGAAAAACAAATTTTCATCCATGATATTCACACTTTACATTGGATTTTCAATCACTATATAGTAACCAGTTTAGTAATCATTAAAAAGTATTTGTGTATATTATCTTCTACATCTTACGTTCTTACAGCATTTAAAACATAGACATATCAAACTTGTAATAAACAGTAAAAAGTTTATTAAATAAGTTTGCAATCAATGTTTAAATATTTGGGGAAACAATTTCTTGAATTCATAAGTACTGTTTTATCAATTGTGAAGTAGTATACAAGTATTTAGAGGAATGTTTATTTTTAAGTTAATAAGATTTAAAAATCAATCGTTACACCTAATACAAATTGTAGTGAATCTTTTTCTCCCAGGAGTCTTTTGGGCATTAACAAATCTATTAATAGCTTTCCCATTCTGAGACCCCATTAAAATGGTAGAAAGGGAATGATAGGGGACATCCCTGGTGGCACAGTAGTTAAGACTCTGCACTCCCATTGCAGGGGGCCCAGGTTCGATCCCTGGTCAGGGAACTAAATCCCACATGCATGCCACAACTAAGAGTTCACGTGCTGAAACTAAGTGTTCACATGCCACAACTAAGGAAACTGCATGCCACAACTAAGAAGCCTACCTGCTGCAACTAAGACCCGGCGCAACCAAATAAAAAATACATATAGGGCTTCCCTGGTGGCGCAGTGGTTGAGAGTCCGCCTGCCAATGCAGGGGACACAGGTTTGTGTCCTGGTCCAGGAAGATCCCACACGTCGTGGAGCAGCTAGGCCCATGAGCCATGGTCACTGAGCCTGTGCGTCTGGAGCCTGTGCTCCACAACGGGAGAGGCCACAACAGTGAGAGGCCCGCGTACCGCAAAAAAAAAAAAAAATATATATATATATATATAAAATAAATAATAAAAAAGATTTTTAAGCTTAAAAAAAAAAAAAAGAAAGGGAATGATATGTTCACAGACTTCCTGAACACAGACAGATGGGCAAGTGGTGGGTGATGAGCAGAGAGAAAGAATCTGAAGCCCAGAAAAGTCCAGAGGTGGCTGAAGCTAAGGGGAACTAGACATATATAGCAGAGGATGGGGGGTGGGGTGCAGAACAAAAACATGCTGATTGACAGCCAGTGCGCCACCCACCAAAAGAGGGTAGAGAAGCCACTGTGGAAATCAGTATGGACGTTCCTTAAAAACCTAAACATAGAACTACTATGACCCAGCAATCCCACTACTGGGCATATACCCAGAGAAAACCATGATTCAAAAAAATACAGGCACCCCCAATATTCATAGCAGCACTATTTACAATAGCCAGGACATGGAAGCAACCTAAATGTCCATCAACAGAGGAATGGATAAAGAAGATGTGGTGCATATATATAATGGAATATTATTCAACCACAAAAAGGAATGAAATTGGGTCATTTGTAGACACATGGATGGACCTAGAAAGTGTCATACGGAGTGAAGTAAGCCAGAAAGAGAAAAACAAATATCATATAATAACACATACATGTGGAATCTAGAAAAATGGTATAGATGATCTTATATGCAATGAAGAAATGGAGACACAGATGTAGAGAACAAATATATGGATACCAAGGGGGAAAGGGCTGGTGTGGGAGTAATTCGGAGACTGGGATTGACACATATATATTATTGATACTATGTATAAAATAGACAACTGATGGGAACATACTGTATAGCACAGGGAACTCTACGTAATGCACTGTGATAACCTAAAGAGGAGGGAAGTCCAAAAGGGAGGGGATATCTGTGTGTATGGCTGATTCATTCTGTTGTGCAGTGGAGGCTAAAACAACATTGTAAACCAACCATACTCCAACAAAAATTAAAAAAAAAAAAGAAATATAGGAGAATGTATTCATGGCCTTGTGGTAGGAATGGTCTCATTAATTACAGCATAAAGAATGAACAAAAATCTATAAACTATTACATATTTTAAAAAATAAAGAGGGTGGAGAAAAAAAATTTTTTTCCCTTCCTTGAGATGCAATAAAAGGGACATGACATGATTCAAAGAAATAAAGTATTAGGAGTTGGATTTTCAAGCATATGGAGAAAAGCTGCCTCAGAAAAGGAACATTCCCACCACCTCTGAAAGGTCTTCCAAATAGGCAATTGATCACCCCACCTTAGGGCCTATTAATTGGCTTCCTCTCTTCTTATCCATTATCTTCAAGAAGTATCAGTCAACATTAACAAATTTAGAATGAGAAGAGTTCTCACACCTACTCCCTCCCTGAGACTAAGAAGATGATGTGATGTGGAAAAGCCACACCATTGGACAGTGGCAGTGGAATAGCCACATCACTGGACAGTGGGAAAAGCCACACCATCAGACAGTGGCAGCGGAAAAGCCACACCATTGGACAGTGGGAAAAGCCACACCATCAGACAGTGGCAGCGGAAAAGCCACACCATCGGACAGTGGCAGCGGAAAAGCCACACCATTGGACAGTAGCAGCAGAACAGCCACATCATTGAACAGTGGTAGAGCTGGGTTTTTGACTCCCAGTTCATTACTAGCGTAAGCACAGCAGTGAGGTAAGGGCTTCATATGGAATCCAGAAGCAGTAAAATCTTCCCCCCACCACCAAAAAAGATTCCTCCTATACATAAAATTCCAAACACACACAAGGAAAGATCTGATGTTGAATTTATAGTCCCTTCAACAAAATTCCACCAAATCCACTGAACCAAAGAAATGTTTCCTTCACTTGAAAAATAAAAATATAAGAGCTCTTAGCATATTGTTCATGGCCATGAAGCCACCGTTGCTTGAATAGATGAGATTCACAGACTTTCATATACTTGAGTAGAGAGAAACATAATTTGTCATTTTAAAAAAAAGTATACAGAAAAGAGAAAGGTTAGAAGTACTCTTTTTCCTTTTTCTTTTCTTTTTTTTTGACTTGCAATGAATCAAAGACTCGAATAACAATGATTCTCAATCACAATCCACAAAGCATCAAGCCTGGTGTGTCAGAGGAACCTGGATTACTAAAACTGGCCTAGAATGAACTGCAGTTCTTCCATAGACCTCAGAGAACTCCATTCTCTTCTGGTCCTTGTTTTTCACATCTGAAAATTGAGGGAACTGAATAACCCAGATAATCCTAAAAGTTTCTTTCTTAATTCTTCCCATTTCTAATATTCTATATCATTATATCATTAGTCCTCATTTTTAAAGTTTATCCACTTATTCCTGTAAGCATGACCACTAACTTGCAAAAATGCACTTGTATCTGAAGGGTAGAACGGCTAGAACTGAGATCTCTTTTCCAGTAAAACACAAACTATGAGTATTTGGCCTTCCTAATGGAATAAGGAACCAGGTTGGGCTAGCCAAAAGCTGTGAAAATATCATAATCCAAAACAATGTGAAAGTTAGTACGAAGAAGAGACATTTAGAAGCTTATGAAAAATCTGAGAGTAAGCCTCCAAACAACATTTCTGGATACATAGTCGAGTTTATGAATGGAGAACTATGCCCCAAATTTGGAATAGGATCCAGGCTGGAAATCAACTTGATTCAACAAATTTTATTAAGTTTCTAGACTGTGCAAATCTCTGTGCTCAAAGCTAAGGAGGATACTAAAAGGGTTCAACTTGGTCCCCATCCCTGTGTTCATAGTACGATAGAGTTTAGTCACTGAGAGCATGGGTTTTGCATTCCTTCCTGACTTCACCTCCTACGAGTCTTGTGAGTTTAGCCAAGTAACTTAATCTTTCTAAGCCTCCATTTCCTCACCTGTAAAATGGAGGTGATAATAACAGAGGGTAATGCACCTCAAGCACTTGGCAGTGTCTCAGGCACCGTGAATTATCAATAAGTATGAATTTATGTTATATAGATTATAAATGTTATAAATAGTGGGCAAGGCAATAATCAGGTAATATAATCGAAGGCAAGATGGAGTAAGCATTATAGTAAAGGTACAAGCAAACTGTCAGGAGAGCACAGAGGCAGGAGAAACAAAGCAACAGTTTACAGTAAGGATGCTCAAAAACAACATGCAAAAGGGAAAGAAAGTAGAGAAGGATAAAGTTCAGACTTGTTTCTTTTCCTGAGACCCAAGATCAAACCTCAAGTGATTTCAACATTTGCAAAATAAAACCTCTCTAGCATCATAAAAGTCTTAAAATTCATAACTGGCAAAGGAGTTCATGTGATGTGATGACCACAGAACACTGAGGCAGACTCTGGTGCTTTTCAGGGTCAGGAGGCTAACTTGCCAAGCAATTAATGAATATAATGAATAAGATGTATCAGGTTAAAATCAGAGAATATGGTAGTCCATGGAAGCCCAGGAGAATGAAAAATATCCTTCATTCCCATCTTCTGCTTGGTGTGTTTGTTCCTATATGTAACTCAATTCAGCCAGCCTGATATAAGATCTGTTCTGATCCAACTTTCCAAGCAATAAATAACTACTAAAATAGCTAACACCTTATGAAGCAGCTATAATGAATAGTCCCATTTTACAGATATGGTAAGTAAAGCACAGAGAGGGCATGCAACAAAGGTCATATAACCAGTCTTATAACCAAGAGGACCTTGTCCAATAGTTCACCATCCTAGTGCCTAGAGGAGTGATGAGCACATAGTGGATACTGTACAGATGTGTTGATTGAATGAGCTGAGAAACCTGGGATTTGCACTCAGCACTGTGGGGCTCACCCACTACACTCACTGCCTTTCTTGTTAATAATGGGTAGTCATGTGTCTCAGCGATTGCTTCCAAGCATCACTTGGGAATCTACAGACCCTAAGGTTTTGTCAGAGGTCAATGTTCATTATTAATTTTCTCAAAAGCTAACACTTAGTGAGCACTTACCAAGTCCCAGGAACCTAGCTAAGTACTTTGCATAGTAATTCCTTCAATCTTCATATTGAAACCAAGCAGGACCCTGTGGGCTCCTGGGCACAAAAGCCTTTCTGTGTCCCCATTTCCTGTGTGTAGGAAATAGGTTTCATTCAGCCTCCATGACCTTCCCTGAGTTCCAAAGGGCAGGTTCAAACAGTTGCTAATCATGGAAGGGAAGGGATGCAGAGACAAGGGAGGAGTTGCCAAGAAACAATAGTGCGGCTTTGGGGCAGAGTCCTGGTTCTTCCTCAAGGGATACACATAGCAATATCTTGGAGTTCTTCTGCAGAACTAAAACCCCCACTAAATGGAAGATGCTAACTATTTGATGAAGCATTCTTCATTCCAGAGAGAAAGTCACAGTTCGATACCATCTGACCCAGATGATCTCTGGATTGAAGGAATGAGGGCCCTGCACACACCCTGATCCTTATCAGAAGCCCCACCCCTTGACTATAAGACTCCTCACAAACCACCCTCCCCACCACACACCGGGTTGGGACACACAGTTTTCAGAGCATTAGCCGGCTGTGGCCCACTTTGCCTGGCAAAGAAATAAAGCTATTCTTTTCTTTTCTAAATTTATTTATTTATTTTTGGCTGCGTTGGGTCTTCATTGCTGCACACGGGCTTTCTCTAGTTGCAGAGAGTGGGGGCTACTCTTCGTTGCCGTGCGCGGGCTTCTCATTGCAGTGGCTTCTCTTGTTGCGGAGCACAGTCTCTAGGCACGCGGGCTTCAGTAGTTGTGGCATGTGGCTCTAGAGCGCAGGTTCAGTAGTTGTGACGCACAAGCTTAGTTGCTCCGTGTAATGTGGGATCTTCCCGGACCAGGGCTCAAACCCGTGTCCCCTGCGTTGGCAGGCGGATTCTCAACCACTGCGCCACCTAGGAAGTCCAAGCTATTTCTTTACTACTTCACCCAAAACGCTGTCTCCAAGATTTAATTTGGTGCCAGTGCACAGAGGCCAGGTTTTGGCATCAATATCCACCCCTTGATTACTATCATTATTTCCAATTTCAAGACGGAAAACTGAGACACAGAGGGATTCAGAAAAGTGGCAGAGCCAGTATTCAAACCCAGGTGGTGTGATACTGAAACAGGAGGGGAGGGGGCAGGGCACAACCTTTAAAAGAATGAGATAGCCATAGGACATGACATAAACTGATTAGAACCAAATAGGTCTAAGATGGCAGAAGATATGACTTCCAGTGGACCTTGAGCTTCATTCTACACTCATTGTAATACATTAGCATCTAAATGACACACCCACCAGCGCCTTGATAGTTCTGAGGCTAACCATAAAAGGCCAAAAAGTGGGCAGTGGCCTAATTCCTGGAAATTCCTGCAACTTCCCCAAAATGGTTGGAATAATCCTCCCACTCATTAGCCTATGAAATTACCCAGCCCATAAAAACTAACCACGCCATATTTCGGGGCCTCTCACCTTCTGAGATGGCCCACACTGTATCTGTGGCGTGTGTTTCTCTCTAAATAAAACCACTTCTTACCAACACTCTGTCTCTCACTGAATTCTTTCTGTGAGGACACATCAACAACCTGAGCTTCAGGGCTTCCACGGTAGCACGCAGTGGTTAAGAATCCGCCTGCCAATGCAGGGGATACGGGTTCGAGCCCTGCTCTGGGAAGACCCCACATGCCACGGAGCAACTAAGCCCATGTGCCACAACTACTGAGCCTGTGCTCTAGAGCCCGGAGAGCCACAACTACTGAAGCCCATGGTGCCTAGAGCCTGTGCTCCTTAACAAGAGAAGCCACCACAATGAGAAGCCCGCGCACCTCAACGAAGAGTAGCCCCCCACTCACCACAACTAGAGAAAGCCCACGCGCAGCAACAAAGACCCAACGCAGCCAAAAATAAATAAATTAAATTAAAAAATTAAATAAAAAAGGACCTGAGCTTCATTAAGTCCTGAGACCAGGTGTGTGGTCTCAATTAAAAGACTATGGGTTCAAGTCCCAATCTGAGTTGCCCGGTTTTAATACCAGAGTCCACTCTGATAAGCACCTCAGTACATGTTACACTTCCTTCACAGTTTCACCACAGGCATCAATCAAGTTGACTTTCCATCCCCAACTGGAGAATTAACAGTGTGTCTTCTCTGCTCTTAGAATAAATCTTGTTGTTGAGTTCCCAAGCAGTGACTTTGCGGGGGGGAAGCTATGCAGACCCCAACCGTAAAACTAGATTCCAGTAGGAGGAAGAAAATGAAGCCAATGGCGAGTGATGAATGGTGGTGGGGCGGGGAGGATACTGGATGTGAGAGGAACAGCGTATGAGAGACAGCAGCTGCCTTCTCATCTTTTACCTGCCTGCTCTCCTTGTACTCACCCTGCTACATTTTAATGAAAGGCTGATTTGGGCCATGATTCAGTGGGTTTCTTAAACATGTGTCTTGCAGAGATGTGCCTGTAAGACTTCACTTCTCCTGACCTTGTAAGTTCAAAGGCAGAGTCAGGCTCCTCCCTGCAGCACTGTAGGCAGTTGCCTAGGAGATGGGATTTCAGTGGGTGGGAAAGGCCCTTTCCTGGGAAAAAGGGGAGGGGGGGACACCAATCCTTCCTGCTCTGTGAAGCCAGAAACTCTTTGAAGAGGGGAAAAATAACTTTTATTCCACAATGACAGATGGGGCTTATATGCAGAAAATGCATGAGAGGTGAAATATAGTGATTTCAATTCACATTAAAGAAGAAAGAGCTATTATCGAAGCATTTCCTGAGAGGCCTTGTGAATAGAAGACATGAGACAGGGAGGAATGGGGTTCCTATGGAAGAGGAAAAGGGGAGGAAGCCACGCCCTTTCACAAATGAGGCCCCAAGCACCCTCCCTGCCTCACTTTCAAGACTCCACACCTTGCCTCTGTGTATTCCCGGGAGGGCCCCCTGCGGGGACTTTCCCCTGTCTTACTATGCAAATACCTCCTGCTCAACCTCCAAGACCCTATGTGAATGTGTCTTTGCATATTCTCCCTCACCTTTCCACATGGCTCTTGCATTCCTACCCCCACCGCACTTTGTACATCCTTTGATCATCTTATTGATGTTGAATTTAAAAAGGAAAAGGAGAAAAAGAGGGGAAGGAAAAGAGAGGAGGAGAAAGGCACCATTTACTTCATTTCACGTGGGAAGTACTGTGAAGAGGTAGGTAACATTATTTCCAAATTACCTATGAATAAACAGCCTTAGAGATGCTGAGTAACTTGCCAAGGTCACATATATAGAGCAGAGCCAAGACTCCACCCTGGTGGCCATCTATACAATCTGGCTTTAAGCTCTATTCCTTATCAGATTTTATCATCCACTGCTTTCACGGTCATCTTCCCTGGTAGACCATGAAACTCCTTCCTTGAAGCAGGAATTCTGCTAAATTTGTTGCTTCATTTCCCACTGGGTCCAGAACAGTGCATGGCTCACACTAGGTAAAAGTTTGCTAAAAGGAGAGAGAATAAAAAGAGGAAGAGAGGAAAGAAGCAAGGAATAAAAGTGATTTGATGAACAAAGAGATGGCAAGTGGTGGGGGGATATCTTAGTGCTTCCACCCAATGAATCCACACATAGCTCCTGGAGCTGTGTTACAAGCTCTGCAAAGACTAACACAGTCAGGCACAGGCTCTAAACTGCAAACACAGTGGCAGGATCACATTAACATTAAACAGTGTCGGTACAGATTATACCTTCTATCTGCTACAAACACAACACTGAAGGATATTATCTAGTAGTTGGGGCAATCTTGTTCTAAAGGGAATGCTATTTTTTAACACTGAGCCAGACCCATTCAATGTGCTTAGGGCAATGATTTCCAATTGCTTTGCAATTCTGAGAGCAGACCCCCATCTTTAACAGCAGTGTACGGCAAGCACCTGATCGTTACTGCTTTTGCCAATGACCAACATAAAGTCAGCTCGTTGCAAGATTTCAAATGATGCTGAAATGTACAACTTATACAGTATAAGTTCCACTGCCTCTCTCCCAGCTTCCATTCCATCCCTCCCTTGGAGAAAACCACAAAGAACCACTGACACACACTAATAAATATATATTCTTTTACACAGAGGGGATACTACACTATGTACAGTCCTACAGCCAGCTTTTCTCAATTAAACAATTCTGGACACATTCCCATGTCTGTTCAAAATCTTTTACATTCTTGTTAGTATCTGCGTCATACTTCACTGTGGAGATGTACCTTTATTTAACCATTCTCCTACTGATAAGTATTACAACTGGTTCCATTATTTTCTATTAAAAACAAAGCTGCAATGAAGATCTCTCTAGAAATGTACATGGGGATGTAGAGGACACAGATACGATTATATATACCTGCATATACATATAGATGGTATAGATATATACCTTTGAATCGTATGCAAATAATCTGCAGTATATATTTCTGGGGTGAGACTTCTGGGTCAACAGGCATGCATAACTAATTTCAATAGATACGACAAATTATCCTTGAAAAAACTGTATTAATATATACTCCCATCATGTACTACACATGATGAAAAGAACACCTTGGGGAGTGTGATCCAGGCAAAAAACTTCTTTCCTAGGAGCTTTGGTTTCTAATTTGGTCTAAGATTTCAAATCTTTGTGGAGAGGGTGGCAAGTGTTAGAAAACCAATTTAGAAATCCTTCCTTTGAGATCATAACCCTAGGATTCTAGAAGAATTCAGGTGAATCCCAAAGGTGCCTCACCTGCCACCCCCCTCCATGTTTAGAAGGGGTAGAAAATATTCTCCATTCCCACTTCACCCATTCCTCAATCCCACACACAGCCTTGCTAACATGGGCACATCAAACCCTAGGGCTCCAACCTCAGATGCCTGCAGTGGCCAGAAAACGACGGCAGGAACAGAGGAGGCCAGGGTAACCCGAGCTGAGCGGATCCAAAATCCCGACTGTTAAGTTGCATCACAGACTTTAGCATTTGGCTATCACGTTTTTATGCCAAGTGGCCAAGGAGAAACTAACTTACTAGACAGAAAGAACATGGTAACAGTTCCGCATTATTTCAGCCACAGGTAAAACCTATCAGTCAGGTTTCACTTGCTTGGCATTTGTCTAGCTCCTCTGCCCCTGGCACTGGAAACCTGAAACCATTTCACTTGTCGCATCTCTTAGTCCTCCCCAGCATCTCCATCATTTTTCCAAGCTCATTTTTTCCTCTGACGCTGAAGAGAAAAAAGCTTCATTCATGTGGGTAATAAATGAACACCTGACTTTGAAAGAGGGGTAATTCGTGCACATTCTCACTTGAGCTAATGAGATCAGAGTGATGCTGTCCTCGCACAACACGCCTAATCAGGCATTTAAATTAAGAAGTCCCACTCTCTGTGATTAAGGAGATACTCACTGAAACACTGCACTCCTAATTCCTTTGTATTTCCGTTCACCAGCTCAGTATCAAATTGTTTTATGACGCTGAAAATATGCTCAGTTTAAAAGGAACAGATGCCCAAATCTCCTTGTGCTCATTTAGACAGACATCTCTGATTTTTCTTTATCTGGGGTGTTATCAGTCAGGATTACACACAGACACAGAGACACACAAGTGATTCTAACTGGATTTGGTGGAAATTGTTTGTAAGCTATACAAACAGAGCTTTAACAAAAATCCCACCACCATGGGGAAAACAAAGGGGTTCGACTTCCAAGGGAGTGGAAAAGGATACGTTTAAATTCTACTACCATAAGAACTCCTTATTTTATTTGGACAATCATTCTGGCAGGGAATAAGTTACCCTTGAATAATCTAACAAAACTTTCATGAACTCCTACTCTACGTCTGACCCTCTTCCAGACACTGTTGCTTGGAGGCAGTGCAATCTGACAGAGATCAGCTTCTGTAGAGACATTTAACTCTGTCTCAGCCACTACGTACAAAAAGACCTTCCACAATTCTGATGCCTGTGGAAGGAAAACCACATTCAAAGAAAGATAGACAAGATGAAAAGGCAGAGGACTTGGTACCAGAGGAAGGAACAATATAAAACCCCAGAAAAACAACTAAATGAAGTGGAGATAGGCAACCTTCCAGAAAAAGAATTCAGAATAATGATAATGAAGATGATCCAGGACCTCGGAAAAAGGTGGAGGCAAAGATCGAGAAGATGCAAGAAATGTTAACACCAAAGAATTAAAGAAGAAACAAAGATGAACAATACAATAACTGAAATGAAAAGTACACTAGAAGGAATCAATAGCAGAATAACTGAGGCAGAGAATGGATAGGTGACCTGGAAGACAGAATGGTGGAATTCACTGCTGCGGAACAGAATAAAGAAAAACAAATGAAAAGAAATGAAGACAGCCTAAGAGAACTCTGGGACAAAATTAAACACAACAACATTTGCATTATAGGGGTCCCAGAAGGAGAAGAGAGAGAGAAAGGACCTGAGAAAATATCTGAAGAGATTATAGTCAAAAACTTCCCTAAGGGGGCTTCCCTGGTGGCACAGTGGTTGAGAGTCTGCCTGCCGATGCAGGGGACATGGGTTCATGGCCCGGTCTGGGAAGATCCCACATGCCATGGAGCGGCTAGGCCCGTGAGCCATGGCCACTGAGCCTGCGTGTCCGGAGCCTGTGCTCCGCAAAGGGAGAGGCCACAACAGTGAGAGGCCCACGTGCTGCAAAAAAAAACACAAAAAACAAAAACAAAAACTTCCCTAACATGGGAAAGGAAATAGCCACCTGAGTCCAGGAGGCACAGAGTCCCAGGCAGGATAAACCCAAGGAGAAACATGCCGAGACACATAGTAATCAAACTAACGAAAAGTAAAGACAAAGAAAAATTATTGAAAGCAACAAGGGAAAAACGACGAATAACATATAAGGGAACTCCCATAAGGTTAACAGCTGATTTCTCAGCAGAAACTCTACAAGCCAGAAGGTAGTGACATGATATATTTAACGTGATGAAAGGGAAGACCCTACAACCAAGGTTACTCTACCCAGCAAGGATCTCATTCAGATTCAATGGAGAAATCAAAAGCTTTACAGACAAGCAAAAGCTGAGAGAATTCAGCACCACCAAATCAGCTCTACAACAACTGCTAAAGGAACTTCTCTAAGTGGGAAACACGAGAGAAGAAAAGGACCTACAAAGAAAAACCCATAACAGTTAAGAAAATGGTAATAAGAACATACATATTGATAATTACCTTAAACGTGAATTAAATGTTCCAACCAGAAGACACAGGCTCACTGAATGGATACAAAAACAAGACCCATACATATGCTGTCTACAAGAGACCAACTTCAGACATAGGGACACATACAGACTGAAAATGAGGGGATGGAAAAAGATATTCCATACAAATGGAAATCAAAAGAAAGCTGGAGTAGCAATTCTCATATCAGATAAAATAGACATTAAAATAAGGAATGTTACAAGAGACAAGGAAAGATACTACATAATGATCAAGGGATCAATCCAAGAAGAAGATATAATAATTATAATATATATGCACCCAACGTAGGAGCACCTCAATACATAAGGAAACTGCTAACAGCTCTAAAAGAGGAAGTCGACAGTAACACAATAACAGTGGGGGACTTTAACACCTCACTTACACCAATGGACAGATCATCCAAACAGAAAATTAATAAGGAAACACAAGCTTTAAATGACACAATAGACCAGATTGATTTAATTTATATTTATAGGACATTCCGTCCAAAAACAACAGATTACACTTTCTCCTCAAGTGCGCACGGAACATTCTCCAGGATAGATCACATCTTGGGTCACAAATCAAGCCTCAGTAAAGTTAAGAACACTGAAATCATATCAAGCATCTTTTCCCACCACAACGCTGTGAGACTAGAAATCAATTAAAGGGAAAAAAACGTAAAAAACACAAACACATGGAGGCTAAACAATACATTACTAAATAACCAAGATATCACTGAAGAAATCAAAGAGGAAATCAAAACATGCATAGAGACAAATGACAATGAAAACACAATGATCCAAAACCTATGGGATGCAGCAAAAGCAGTTCTAAGAGGGAAGTTTATAGCAATACAAGCCTACCTCAAGAAACAAGAAAAACCTCAAATAAACAATCTAACCTTACACCTAAAGGAACTAGAGAAAGAAGAACAAACAAAATCCAAAGTTAGTAGAAGGAAAGAAATCATAAAGATCAGAGCAGAAATAAATGAAATAGAAACAAAGAAAACAATAGCAAAGATCAATAAAACTAAAAGCTGGTTTTTTGAGAAGATAAACAAAATTGATAAACCTTTAGCCAGACTCATCAAGAAGAAAGGGAGAAGACTCAAATCAATAAAATTAGAAATGAAAAAGGAGAAGTTACAATGGACACCACAGAAATACAAAGCAACACAAGGGACTGCTACAAGCAACTCTATGCCATTAAAATGGACAGCCTGGAAGAAATGGACAAATTCTGAGAAAGGTAAAACCTTCTAAGACTAAACCAGGAAGAAATAGAAAATATGAACAGACCAATCACAAATGATGAAATTGAAACTGTGATTAAAAATCTTGCAACAAACAAAAGCCCAGGACCAGATGGCTTCACAGGAGAATTCTACCAATCATTTGGAGAGAGTTAACACCTATCCTTCTCAAACTCTTCCAAAAAATTGCACAGGAAGGAAAACTCCCAAACTCACTCTATAAGGCCACCATCACCCTGATACCAAAACCAGACAAAGATACTACAAAAAAAGAAAAGAACAGACCAATATCACTGATGAATATAGATGCAAAAATCCTCAACAGAATACTAGCAAACAGAATCCAACAACACATTAAAAGGATCATACACCAAGATCAAGTGGGATTTATCCCAAGGATGCAAGTATTCTTCAATATACTTAAATCAATCAATGTGATACACCATAGTAACACATTGAAGAATAAAAACCATATGATCGGGACTTCCCTGGTGGAAAAGTGGTTAAGAATCCACCTGCTAGTGCGGGGGACACGGGTTTGAGCCCCGGTTTGGGAAGATCCCACATGCCACAGAGCAACTAAGCCCATGCACCACAACTACTGAGCCTGTGCTGTAGAGCACATGAGCCACAACTACCGAGCCCACATGCCACAACTACTGAAGCCCACATGCCTAGAGCCTGTGCTCCACAACAAGAGAAGCCAATAAGAAGCCCATGCACCACAATGAGTAGCCTTCACTTGCCACAACTAGAGAAAACCTGCACAGCAACAAAGATGCAACACAGCCAAATATAAATAAATTTATTTAAAATAACAAACATGGGCTTCCCTGGTGGCGCAGTGGTTGAGAGTCCGCCTGCCGATGCAGGCGACACGGGTTCGTGCCCCGGTCCGGGAATATCCTACATGCCGCAGAGCGCCTGGGCCTGTGAGTCATGGCCGCTGAGCCTGTGCGTCTGGAGCCTGTGCTCCGCAACAGGAGAGGCCACAACAGTGAGAGGCCCGTGTACCACAAAAAAAAACAAAAACAAAAAAAAAACATATGATCATCTCAATAGATGCAGAAAAAGCTTCTGACAAAATTCAACATTGATTTATGATAAAAACTCTCCAGAAAGTGGGCATAGAGGGAACCTACCTCAACATAATAAAGGCCATAAATGACAAACCCACAGCCAACATCATTCTCAATGGTGAAAAACTGAAAGCATTTCCTCTAAGATCAGGAACAAGACAAGGATGTCCACTCTCACCACTATTATTCAACATAGTTTTGGAAGTTTTAGCCACAGCAGTCAGAGAAGAAAAGGAAATAAAAGGAATTCAAATTGGTAAAGAAGAAGTAAAGCTGTCACTGTTTGCAGATGACATGATACTATACATAGAGAATCCTAAAGATGCTACCAGAAAACTACTAGAGCTAATCAATGAATTTGGTAAAGTAGCAAGATACAAAATTAAGGCACAGAAATCTCTTGCATTTCTATACACTAATGATGAAAAATCTGAAACAGAAATTAAGGAAACCCTCCCATTTACCATCGCAACAAAAAGAATAAAATACCTAGGAATAAACCTACCTGAGGAGACAAAAGACCTACATGCTGAAAACTATAAGACACTGATGAAAGAAAGCAAAGATAACACAAACAGATGGAGAGATATACCATGTTCTTGGACTGGAAGAATCAATGTCGTGAAAATGATTATACTACCCAAAGCAATCTACAGACTCAATGCAATCTCTATCAAATTACCAATGGCATTTCTACAGAAATAGAACAAAAAAATCTTAAAATTTGTATGGAGACACAAAAGACTCCAAATAGCCAAAGCAGTCTTGAGGGAAAAAAACGGAGCTAGAGGAATCAGACTCCCTGACTTCAGACTATACTACAAAGCTACAGTCATCAAGACAGTATGGTACTGGCACAAAAACAGAAATATAGATCAATGGAACAGGATGAAAGCCCAGAGATAAACCCACACATTTATGGTCAACTAATCTATGACAAAGGAGGCAAGAATATACAATGGAGAAAAGACAGTCTCTTCAATAAGTGGTGATGGGAAAACTGGACAGCTACATGTAAAAGAATGAAATTAGAACACTCCCTAACACCATACACAAAAAGAAACTCAAAATGGATTAGAGACCTAAATGTAAGATCAGACACTATAAAACTCTTAAAGGAAAACATAGGAAGAACATCCTTTAACATAAATCACAGCAAGATCTTTTTTCATCCACCTCCTAGAGTAATGGTAATAAAAACAAAAATAAACAAATGGGACCTAATGAAACTTAAAAGCTTTTGCAAAGCAAAGGACACTACAATCAAGACTAAAAGACAACCCTCAGAATGGGAGAAGATATTTGCAAACAAATCAATGGACAAAGGATTAATCTCCAAAATATATAAACAGCTCATGCAGCTCAATACTAAAAAAACAAACCACCCAATCAAAAAATGGGCAGAAGACCTAAATAGACATTTCTCCAAAGAAGACATACAGGTGGCCAAGAAGCATATGAAAAGCTGCTCAACATCACTAATTATTAGAGAAATGCAAATCAAAATACAATGAGGTATCACCTCACACCAGTCAGAATGAACATCATCAGAAAATCTACAAACAACAAATGCTAGAGAGGGTGTGGAGAAACGGGAACCCTCTTGCACTGTTGGTGGGAATGTAACTTTATACAGTCACTGTGGAGAACAGTATGGAGGTTCCTTAAAAAACTAAAAATAGAATTATCATATGACCCAGAAATCCCACTACTGGGCATATACCCAGAGAAAACCATGATCCAAAAAGACAGATGCACCCCAATGTTCATTGCAGCACTATTTACAATAGCCAGGTCATGGAAGCAACCTAAATGCCCATCAACAGACGAATGGAGAAAGAAGTTGTGGTACATATATACAATGGAATATTACTCAGCCATAAAAAGGAACGAAATTGGGTCATTTGTAGAGACGTGGATGAACCTAGAGACTGTCATACAGAGTGAAGTAAGTCAGAAAGACAAAAACAAATATCGTATATTAACGCATCTGTGTGGAGCCTAGGAAAATGGTACAGATGAACCAGTTTGCAGGGCAGAAATAGAGACACAGATGTAGAGAACAAACATATGGACACCAAGGGGGGAAAGTGGTGGTGGGGTTGGTGGTTGTGGGATGAATTGGGAGATTGGGATTGACACGTATGCACTAATATGTATAAAATGGATAACTAATAGGAACCTGCTTTTAAAAAATAAATAAAATTTTTTGAAAAAGACCTTCCACAAGACCTTACAGTTAAAGACTCTAAGCCTAAATTTCAGCTCTTGTAGATTGTGTTAAAATTAACAACCTCTCTTCATTAACAGGCACCATCAAGAGAGTGAAAAGACAAGCCACAAATGTGGAGAAGCTATTTGCAATCAACATAACAACAACAACAAAATCAAGTATACAAAATATATAAAGATATCCTGAAAATAACAGGAAAACATAAAAAAAACAAATTTAAAAATGGCCAAAAGTCTTGAACAGGCACTTTACAAAAAGAAAATCCAAATGGCAAATAAATACACAAAAAGATGCTCATTCTCGTTAGAAATTGGAGAAATGCAAACTAAATGAAATCCTGAGATACCAATTCACAATTCAGAATGGGAGGGGGGAAAAAAGTCTAGTAATACCAAATGGTCACAAGAATGTAGAACAATAGAACATTTATGCACTGCTAATGGAAGTGGATTGTTATAATCACTTTAAGAAATTATTTGGCGTAAGAGGGAGGAGACATGGGGATATGTGTATATGTATAGCTGATTCACTTTCTTATAAAGCAGAAACTAACACACCCTTGTAAAGCAATTATACTCCAATAAAGACGTTAAAAAAAGAAAAGAAATTATTGCCATTAAACTTGAACTGTTGAACTATTTGGTAACAAGCTTGAAAATGGGCATACTCCATGACCCAGCAATTTCCAAGTTTCTACTTCAGGCACTTGCTCTCAAAAAAGTCTTGCAAATGTACACCAGCATTCAATATATATTTACAGCAGCACTGGTTATAGTAATAAAAAAAATCAGGAAACAACCTAAATGTCTATCAACTACAGAGTTGACCATTTGTGATCTACTCACAATGTGAAGACCTATAGACTGGGGAAAAGGAGTTAAAGTTACAACACGAATGAGCCTCAGGAGCATAGCGTGAAACAACAAAAGCAAACTGTACAACAATTGATATAGTATGATTCCATTCACATAAAATCTTAAAACATGCCAAATTGAATCCTGTGTCAAGCCCAACAGTTTGACTTCAGAGCTTATCACTCAAACACAAGCCTGTAATCTTCAGTGGAGAGCGGGACCAGTGGGAGTAGAACAAAGGGATATAGAAACGGCTACAGTTAAAGGATCCATCCATGAATCACCCTGACCTCATGAAAGGACACTGCAGAGGTGACTATGGAGGGAATTCAAGTGCGTAAGGAGGCTAAGGGAAGAGACACCAGCCGCCCACATCTCTACAAATCACGCCTGGTAGGTCGGCTTCAAGGAGTTTTTGCTGCTGCTATGAAAAGATATCTTAATACCTGGAGCCCATTAACCAGAGCTGAAGCCAGCAGGCTCTTGCAGGCCAGCCTAAATTGTGCCTTCAGAGGACAGGCAGCTAAAAGGTGTTAGCTGGTGCTCATTCCTTAAGTCCCATGTTAACAATGGGCTGCAGTCAGGGTTCCCCTTTGCATCTGGGCATGAGAGTCCCTCTTTCTCTTTCCTAAGGAGGAAAAATGGAGAAGAAATAAGCAGACATGCTGCACCAGCAATGATGTAGACAGAAACTCACACAGGATCACACCTAATCCACACTGCAGCCCAGTGCAGCAGTTAAGATCATCCCCATTTACCAATGAAGACATCAATCCTCATAGAAGTTAAATAGCTCGCTCATGGGGCTTCCCTGGTGGCGCAGTGGTTGAGAGTCCGCCTGCCGATGCAGGGGATATGGGTTCGTGCCCCGGTCCAGGAAGATCCCACATGCCGCAGAGCGGCTGGGCCCGTGAGCCACGGCCACTGAGCCTGCGTGTTCGGAGCCTGTGCTCTGCAACAGGAGAGGCCACAACAGGGAGAGGCCCATGTACCGCAAAAAAAAAAAAAAATAGCTTGCTTATGGCCACCCAGCTAGAAAGTGCCTGCACTTCCCTGTGGTGCAGTGGTTAAGAATCTGCCTGCCAATGCAGGGGACATGGTTTCGAGACCTGGTCCAGGAAGATCCCACATGCTGCGGAGCAACTAAGCCTGTGAGCCACAACTACTGAACCTGTGTTCTAGAGCCCACGAGCCACAACTACTGAGCCCATGCGCCACAACTACTGAAGCCCACACTCCTAGAGCCCGTGCTCCACAGCAAGAGAAGCCACTGTAATGAGAAGCCCGCGCACAGCAACAAAGAGTAGCCTCCATTCACAGCAACTAGAGAAAGCCCAGGCGCAGCAACGAAGACCCAATGCAGCCAAAACAAATAATTAATTAATTTTTGAAAAAAGAAAGCAAGTGCCTAGTCTGGCATTCAAACCTAAGTGTACCAGCGTTAAAGCCTCATAATCATTATTTTAGGTATCAAAGCTACCTCCTGGGGCTTCCCTGGTGGCGCAGTGGTTGAGAGTCTGCCTGCCGATGCAGGGGACACGGGTTCGTGCCCCGGTCCGGGAAGATCCCACATGCCGCGGAGCGGCTGGGCCCGTGAGCCAAGGCCCCTGAGCCTGCGCGTCTGGAGCCTGTGCTCCGCAACAGGAGAGGCCACAACAGTGACAGGCCCGCGTACCGCAAAAAAACAAACAAACAAACAAACAAACAAAACTACTCCTGGCAGCCCAAAGCTGGAGGCCATGTTTAAACAACAAGGATGGATGGTAGGGTGGGTATGAAGACAATGTAGAGAAGTATAAAGTGTCAGAAGTTACATCTGCTATTGGAAAAAATGGCTCCTGGCTACTGGAAAACCAAAACACCCCAGTTGGAAGGGAAGAAACACACACTTAAGAGATTTTTATTATGGAAAAGATTTCTGAGAGGAGGCGAGGGAAAACCCAGAACTGAAAAAAGAAGAAAAATGTAATAAAAATTATGGGTCTCAGAAAATTCTCATCCTAAACCTTGTTGAGACCAGAAGTCATTAATCTCTCTTTTTAGATCAGGGTCATGGTACCAGCACTGGCTTTCTGCCCCAAATCCCTCAAAGTAAATTCAAGGTCCTCAGCTCACTCCCAGCCCTTCACCCTGGAGAAGTTAATAAATTAGCGATCAGAGGCTGTCTCTGTCTCCCTGCTCACCCAGTTAATGATAATCTACTGGGGATGAACAATGTTCAGGCCGATGCCAGTGGAATGCTAAGGGAATTGCCATTAATTCCTCAGAAACCAACTCTCCTTGATGGGTTCCACTGTAGAAAGCCCCTGCGCCTATCTCAGCAAACAAGGCTGTAATGGGATCCAAAGCCTTTAGAAAGGGCTGTCTTTGCCTCATATTGGGCACTGTGGGTATGACCAGTCACAGCAACGAGGGCTCTGCCTGGAGTAGGAAAGCAGTGGCATTGGGGGGTGCTCCCTGCCTACCTCATGCCCCAGTACCAAAGCTCACCCAACATCTCACTCATTTTCATGACCAGCTAGCCTCTCCACAGCCTTCACCCCAAACGCCACTCACTGTATCATTTATGGAGTTTGCACTCTGGGCCAGACGCTGTGGGGCATTGGGTAGTGATTAGGAGTACTACTTTTGCGGTGAGACTGCCCTGATTAGAAAGCGGGTTCTGCCTTTTACCACCTGTGTGGTCTCGAACAAGTTGTGTAACTCCTTTGATTCTCAGTTTCCTTATCTATAAGATAGTTACAATAATAATAACCCTATGCACAGAGGGAGTACAGGACTAAAGCCCCTACAGCAACATATGGTACAAAGAATGGACATTAATAGTTTTGATTATATCATTCTAATTACCTTACTTGAGCTGCTAAGTGGGTATTATTAATCCCAATTTACACCTGAAGAAACCAAGACTCAGAGGGAAGGCCATTTATTTTACCCAAGGACATAGCTCATTATTGGAAGAGGCAGGATTCACACCTACTTCAAGATGGCATCAAGACTAGGATGTCTCTTCTCCGAGCTCGTCTCTGGTGTTTCTCTCAGATTTACTTGCCAGTCATTTTTCTAAGGAAGCAGGCTTTTCAGAGGAAAGAGCCATCATTTCAAGACTGTTCTGATACCTCACACAAGGAAGGAAGCCTCTCTCCAAGAGGTTCAGCCCTGAATCAGAACAGAGTAGGAGTTCTCCCACAAGCCCGGAGGAGCAAAGCCGTGGGGCTGCACATCACCAAACAGCTGGATCACTGCCTGGCAATAGGCAGCTCTCCTGCACCCCAGCCACTGCCACCCACCCCTAGCGCTGGCTCAGACCATCGCATGCACCACGCCGGAACAGCTCGAGGAAGCAGACTCTCTCAGCATAGCTTGGACCCCAATATCAGAAAGGTGTGGTAAAACCCAGAGATTACGAAAATCTAGTTTGGAGGATACAGAAACTTTGAGGAAAAAAATTAAAAGTCTGAAAGATAGCTGTTATCCTTCAGATGATTTCCATATAAGCCCAGTTCCTCCATTGGGATATTTACCCTTAGGACAGTTTGGGTTAATAGGGAGGCAACCTGGTACTTCATAAATGGTCAACTATCAGTTCACCTATCAGTTGTCATTCCTGTAGGAAGTAGCTCTGGCATCCTTGATTCCACAAGTTTGGAAGGAAATCATTATCTTGTTAATATCAACTTCAAAGGCCAGGAATGGCCCCCAAAAGATACCAGTTTCCTTTAATAATCTTTATGTTTGGAGATCATACATTTATGGTAAGTGTTCCAAATACCCCTCTAGTCTCCAACGTTTGTAAGTTCCTTTCTCTTGCAGAAGAGGCTAAGCTTTTTCACATCTCCCCAGGGACCTTTATCAAGAGTAAGAGGCAGTAGCATCCTAACGGAAAGCTTAACTAAGAGGAAGCTAAGCAAATCACAACCAGGACAAGGGAGGAATTCTACCCTCCGCACATAATCTCTTCAGACCCACTTTAAGGAATTCCCTTGGCAGTCCAGTGGTTAGGACTCCGTGCTTTCACTGCCAAGGGCCTGGGTTCAATCCCTGGTCGGGGAACTAAGATCCCACAAGCTGCTAAGATCCCTACAAGCGGCACGGGCTGCCAAAAAAAGAAAGAGAACAAAAAAAAAAAAAGACCCACTTTAAGTTCCACCTTTTCCAGAAAGCCTTCCTAATGACCACAGGCATAACTCCAGCCAAAGAAGGCCATAAAAACTCTTAGAAACATTTTCAGTTGGCCCCTTATTCTTTATCGTTCTATTCTATGATGATAATAATTCAGTCCATTGTTTTATCGTCACTGAACGCTCACAAATACATTTATCATGTTCTTGAGTTCACTGTTGGACTTTCATGTGTATCTTTTCTCTTTAAATTGATTGTAAGCTCACTGAGGAAAAGGGACCAATTCTCTTGCTTATTTGTACTCCCTATTACCTACTATGACTCATGGTACAAAACTGCAGTCTAGGGAGTATGGGTCACTTGAAGGTGACACCATTTGTGTTTGTGTCTTGCCAAACTTGTGGTAGTTTCATCAGCTTTTATCTGTCCTGAGTCAAGAAAAAGTAATGGAGCCACAGTTATCTAGGCTGGAACTTCTGAGGGGAAGAATGAAAAGGTCTCAGTCTTCTCCTGATAAGCCAGGAGGCCCCTCTTCCTAGGAAGTCACTTTTATCTGTGTGTGACCAAAGAAAGAGGAAACAGGGAGGGCTGTGTCTGGCAGGCACTGGTTTAGGTCAACCAGAAGAGAGTTTAAAGGGCTCTTGAGCTTTCTACGTTGACTAGTTCAGCTAGGTCATAAACTTCTATTGCTTTTAATCACTCAATACGTTTTTCTCTCCAGCTACTGTATCTTGCACAGACCCAGCTGCTCCTGCCACCCATCACCTCCCACCCCGAGCAATAGGCCTGGCCAATCATGGCTTGCTTTGATTGGTTCAGGGATGAGCACATGGTCTGAGCAGAGCCAATCAGAGTCCCTTTCTAAGGTTAATAGATATCCATTAAAAAAGATAAGTTCTCTTTCTGTGTGGGGTTCCTGTGTGTGTGGGCCCATGCCCGCCTGGGTCTGTTAGCAACCATCTTCCAGGGCTATATGGAAGAATCCAGTCTGTGGTATGACAGAATGAACTCACAAACACAGGGAAGTAAAGACCAGAGGACAAAGGAAAAAGACAGCTTCCCTAACATCATCTGAGCCAAAGAACCCAGCCATGCCTGAATCCACCTTCTACCCCTGGCCTTCGCAGTTTCTAGAGCAAATTCATTCTCTTTTCACTTATGCCAGTATAATATGGGTTTCTGTCACTTGCACAGACAGAATCCTGATAAATACAAGAGCGACCTAGCAGGAACAGGAAGTGTACTCTATGAGGGAATGGGCCACATCTGTCTTGTTACGGCCATACCCCTAGGGTCCAGCTTGATAATTATTTGGTAAAGGAACGAATACATCTCTGGAAACATAAACACCTCAGCAGGAAATGGTCCAGCAGCAAAGAGGCAAGAGGCGAGAGCCCCAGCAAGCATTTGAGTAATCACCATTGGCCCTTGGAAGAAGAGTACCATTCCTTGTCTTTATTCTAGTCTACTGTATGAGATTTTCAAGAGGACACCTGACAATTTATTGGTTAAATACTTCCTAACTCGACTCTTTTCCTTGGTGATATATTCCAGTTTTCACCTATGTACTGTAATTAGAATGCTTTTTATGTTTCAGTGGAGTTTGTCTCTGAGACTTTTTGGGTTCTTTCTTCATGTATCTATCTTCTTCAGCCCACTGCAGACCCTCACTAAAGTGCAAAGAAGGTCGCTGGTAGGATGTTCGTTAGATGTTTTAAAATAACTTCCATTCCCCAAAGTAGAATCCTTCAGCAGTGGTAACTTAGCAACATGACAAAACACCTCCACAAGCAAAAAGAAGCAGGAAAAATTTGGTCTTTTATCATACTTATTTACTTGCAACAAGCGTGTCACTTACTGATAAGCAAAACAAACAGAATTGCCACCATATGTATGTTTTCTCTGTCGGCATTGAAAGAGATGTTTGTGTGCAAACAGGGAGCCAACACAAATAGAGTCTATAGCAAATCTGCAATATTTCTAAACCTCTCAGTTAATTGTTCAACCCCACTACGTCCATATGACATGCTGGAGACTTAAAGAGAAAATATTTGGAATAAATTTTAAAGTATGGTCTTTTTCCTGTGCATTGGCAGGGAGGTATGGAATACTAAAGCAAAATGTTCATGTGTATTCTGGGCACCAGTGTATCTGTAGATACCAATCAAGTGCTTGGAATTAGGAAAAAAAAAACATGCTGAGGATATTACCCTTGTTCCCTGTTTTTATAGGTCTGCATCCAAGGTTAGTAAATGGTCTCCCTTAATGAGACACTGGGTCATTAGTGGTACCATGGGGAAGCATGGCAGAAAGTCAGAGCTAACATTGTGAAGAGGTCCCCATGCTAAGGAGAGTCTGTGCAGCAACAGTATTTGTGCCTTCTGAGTTTCACAGGCCCCCCCCCCACTTTTTTTCTAAGCATAGTTGATTTACAGTGTTGTATTAGTTTCAGGTGTGTAGCAAAGTGATTCAGTTATACATATTTTTTCAGATTATTTTCTATTATAGTTTATTATGCGATACTGAAAAGAGTTCCCTGCACTACACAGTAGGTCCCTGTTGTTTATCTATTTTATATATAGTAGTGTGTGTCTGTTAATCCCAAATTCCCAATTTATCCCTATCCCTCTTCCCCTTGGTAACTATAAGTTTGTTTTCTATGTCTCACGGGTCTTTTTTTTTTTTTTTTTTTTTTTGGGCCCACCTCATGTCATGCAGGATCCTAGTTCCCACACCAGGGACCAAACTTGTGCCCCCTGCAATAGAAGCACAGAGTCCTAACCACTGGACCACCAGGGAATTCCTCATAGGCCTTTTTGATATTGCTCCATGGTGACCATGATTATCAGCCAAAGACATGACAAATGCCATCCCAACATCTGTTCAACATTAGGTCATGTTAATAAGACAACTCCAAAATATCCCAGAGTGATCTTATTTATGAGAAGGTTAGTCCGTACCACTCCATTGCTTTAAAATTTTCAAGGAACCTCAACCTCCTACAAGAAAAAGGCCACATTTCCCAACATGGAACACAGGGCCGTTGGTGATCTGGGACCTCTACAGGCAGCCTCATCTCATACCCACAGAGACTCACGCTTTTCTCACCAAAAGCACAGACTTCTCAGCATTTCCACTCATTTCCCAATGATTCTTGCTCCAGTGCCTTTGCTCATTCTCTTCCCCTCTGTTTGGCCTCCACAGACCACTTCAATAGTCCGAATCATACCCATTCCAACCAAGAATCCTTCCCTAACCCCTCTTTTCCACCCCTCATGTCCACAGGCTAGCTAAAGCCTCCTTCTGGTGTTTCCAAACGCCCTGTACCTGCTGCCCTCATTGCATTCACCACAGGTCATTATCATTTTCTGTTTATTAGTCAGCTTCCTCCACTAGACGAAGACCTCCTTCTGGACCAGACTGTGTTCTCAGGCAATTCTGGAACACCAATGCCTAGCAGAGAAATTGGCATCTAGGAGGCACCCAAAGAACATTTCTTGAATAATGAATAAATTAGCTTCTATTTTTTCCCCAAAGTAAATCATAATTCCTCTTAAAGCACACCCACGAGCACACACATAACCTCGCACATGCATATATACACACATACGGCCACACACGTACACACACCCGTTATGACAACTTTTGAAAAGAGAGGAAAGGAATTATAAAACAATAAAATGTCAGCATTCAAAAGTACCTTCTTAAAGTCTAACCTTTTTCTGTACGTGAATACTTTATCAACCCAGTCGTGTTCAACTTTCACGTCTCCAGTGACTGACAGGGAACACGCCACACCCAGAAGCAACCTTTTCTATTCTTGGGCTATTCTGAGTGTTGGCGAGTTCCTGCCTATGATGAGCTGCAACTTGCTTGACTATAACTTCCACCAACTCGCCGGTCCTAGCTCTGATTCCCTAGAGCTACAGAGAGTAAGTCTAATCTTTCCCATGTGGCAACCCTTCAAATATTTAAAGAAGCGAAGGCTGCCCTTCTCCAGGGTACACTCCATACATTCCTTAAACAGATGCCCAAACACTTGGGGCCTGAGTCCCTCTCACAGCCTTGGTCCTTCTTTCTGGACATGGTTCAGAATCAACCCTTGGGATCCTCTGTTAAAAACTTCGAACATGCATATTGGTATGAAATGTAAAATTACATTCTTAAACTTTATTGAACATTAAAATCACCTGGGGAGTTTGTTTAAAATGCTCTGTCGGTGGGTCCCCACCCACAGAGATTCTGATTCTCCATGGGTATGCATTGGGACCCAGGGATCTTTACTTTCACAAGCTGTTCAATCCATTCAGCTTTGCAAGGTCCACAGACCACTCTCTTCAAGAAACAAAGACATCACTAATCTCAGTTTTCTCTCTTGCAAACAGGGGTTCAGTCTGTCTTCTTCTCAGATCACACGGTGGGTTGAGACCTAACTCCTAAACCGGTGACAAAATACTGTCTAAATATTGAACGCACGTTAATAATGATGGAAAGGGTATCAAGCACTCACTAAGCTTTCAGTCTGCGCAAAAGAGCTAGCAGGTGGTGTCCCTTCATCAGAGGCTGAGTTAGAAAGGGTGGGGAAGGGAGGTGAGAGAGCAGATTTCAAGCGCTTCATCCTTCCCAATGGCAGTCTTTCAAGCAGCATAATGATAAGTGATCTGCTCTCCGTATTTTATGAATGTGTCATGGGAAGCCTTTTCCATTCCATAAATACTTGTATTAGTAAATCAAATAAGCTGGAGAAGCACTTAGGCAGGATGCCAGGAGAAAATTCATGCCGGCATTCCTTCACTTCATTAATGTTATTAGTAAATCATTAATAGACACGACTGATGAATTTTACTTAAAGAGAGTCTTTCTATCAAAGCAATGGAGAATGAGCTACAGAGAGTAAGGCCTCATAGAGAAACTTCCAGGGAGAGAAGGGAGTCTCAAAAGATGCTAAAAACCCAGGCTCCAGAATCAGACAGTACTGAGTTTGAATCCTTAGCCCTTCCAATTACTAATATATTACCCTGAGCAAGTTACTTAAGTAACGTTCAGAGCTACATTTTCTCTTCTGTAAAGTGGAACTTCTAATGGTTCCAGTATCATGGGGTTGTTAAAACAATTAAATGAAAATACAATGCAAGGTCTCAACTAGGGACCTTGGTATTATTTAATTCCATGTTTGTACATGTATGTGCTTATTTCTTCATTTCTTATTTCTTCTATATTCATAAAACACTGCACGAAATCCGTAGTCAAACTACCTCCTCCATTTCACCGATGAAGACGCTAAGGCAAAGATTTGGTCAATTGCCATGGAAACAAAATTCAGGTCATTCAGCCATGGGTCCAAAGCTCTGTTTCCCATCAGCCTCCCTCTCACAATGTTGCCCTGGCATCAAGAGAGAAAGAGGGGCTTCTGAAAGCAAACTGGCCTGATGCCCACCCTGGTGAAGCTAATACAACACAAGGAGAAAAGCTACAGATCTAGATTCCATTCTTCCCCATGCACTCAGTTATTCCTTCATTTGTTCAGTTCACAAGTATTTATGGAGTCCCTTTTCTGTGCCAGGTACTGGGCCAGGACCTGGGAAGAGTGGAGAGTAAAGCACATTGGATGGCCTTTGTTCTCACTTTATTTAGGTCTCTGCTCAAATGTCACCCTATCCAAGAAGCTCCCCCGACCTATCACCCTACCCAACAGAGCAGCCTATACCCCTGTCACAGCCTCGACCTTACCTATTTTCCTCCATTCCCTCACATACTATGTTTCGTTTATTTTCTTCCCCATCCCCTGCTATAATGTAAGCTCAATGAAGGTAGGACTTTCTCTAGCTTGTTCACTTTTATATCCCCAGTCCCAAGAGTGGTGCCTAGCCCACAGTACACACTCAATGAAGAGTCTGCTGGCTAAATAAACAGAGGGGGAAATCTTGGTGGAGGTAGGTGGGGAGAGGAAGTAAACCAATAAATGGTTGTAAATTGTGAAGTGCTAGGAAGGAAATCCACTGGGGTTGACTAGGGAATGATGGGCAGGGAGCCTCTTGGTTGCTGGACAGATGGTGATGGAGATCCTCCCTGAGGGGGTGATAATCCAAGGGTCGATGAGCAGCCCATGTACAGACAAGGAGGGAACTCTACCCTTAGCCCTCAGGTGACCTTAGGCCTGTCACTGCCCTTTCCACGCAGCAGCCAAATCAGTATTCAACCATCAGAAGCAATTCTCCCCTGTCAGACCCCTCCCAGAACTTGGCATGCTGAAGACGCTGGGGGCCGGAACAGCATTAGGGGCCTAGCTGGGACGTGATACTTAAACAAAAGGCCTTCATAAAATCCACTGCATGTACCACTGAAATTATAACGGAAAGAGGATTTAAGCCTGGGCTTTCCGCCTGGGGAGCTGCACAGTTCTGCAATATTTTGGTTATGCTCTAATTAGTTGTTAGCATACGGTGCAAGTGTCAGGTAATCTGTGCTTATTAGAAAGAAATCTGCAAGTAGCAACCAGCGTAACGGGATGCGAGGAGGCCCCAGGCACACACACCCCCCCCCCCACCACATGCAGGTGGGACGTGGAGGTAGAACTCAAAGGACTGTGGCATGTTCGGGACTCAGGTGGGAGATACGGATGTGACCACCAGCTGCACAAGTGAGATTAGTTTCCAAACCAGTAGGGGCAGTGGAGCATCTATGGGAAGGGCTGCATTTACACTCTCCATAGGGTGTACTGTGAGGGGAAATACTTCCTATGTCTCCCATTGAATATACGTCTATGTATAACTGAATCACTTTGCTGTACAACTGAAACTAAACACAACATTGTAAATTAACTATACTCGATTTTTTAAAAAGGATTTCAAAGAAAAAAAAAGAAAAAGAAAAACAATGTGGCATAAAGGCATCTCCTCACCCTCATACTAGAAAAAGGAAGCAGGCAGAGGAGGAAAAGAAGCTCACATGGGTCAGAGGTAACCACACAGATGGTCTGACACTTTCTACCACCAGCCGTCCTCTGCACCTTACCTGAAATGAAAACAGCATTCCTGCAGTCTGAACCACAGCAGCCCAGGTTCTGACAGTACTCACACCCATAGATTAAAATCACTGTGCTCTAAATTGAAGAACAAGGATTATTTCCCCATTCTGGTACGTGGTGGCCAAATGGCTCAAGCCTGTCATTTCAACTCTGGACTTTAACAGCCAAAGTACAGAACATTCTGGAGAGATAATAATTTTACACAAGAGAATCCACCTTAAGCCATCAGCATTCTACCTGGAATTCATTTATTAGGTTAGCTTTCAAAGAGACAGGATGCTGAATGAATGGAACCAAGAGTGGGTAAGTTTTCATGAAAATAAAAGTTAGAAAAAGGACTACTATATCGCCCACTGCTGGGGAGAGCTAGCCTAAGATATGGGGGCTCTTCTGAGAGTGCCCTGAGTTGTCATGGCAGAAAAACACTGGAAACCCAGAGATGATGGACTCAGAGAGGGAGGCACAAATCAGAAAAATAACACCTTCTTCAGAGTTTTGCCAAGAGCACTTCCTGCTCTCCAACCTCACTTTGACTCTCAGTCTTTCCACCTGCAAAATGGACATAATACCATCTTCCTCTTGAAGCTGAATAAAGATTAAGTGAAGTAGCACTTGTCAAGAACCTAGCAGAGGGGGGACCTTCGAGATGGCAGAGGAGTAAGACATGGAAATCACCTTCCTCCCCACAGATACATCAAAAATACATCTACGTGTGGAACAGCTCCTACAGAACACCTACTGAACGCTGGCAGAAGACCTCAGACCTCCCAAAAGGCAAGAAACTCCCCATGAACCTGGGTAGGGTAAAAGAAAAAAGAAAAAACAGAGACAAAAGAATAGGGGCGGGACCGGCACCAGTGGGAGAGAGCTGTGAAGGAGGAAGTTTCCACACACTAGGAAGCCCCTTCACTAGCGGAGACTGTGGGTGGCGGAGGGGGAAAGCTTCGGAGCTGCGGAGGAGAGCACAGCAACGGGTGTGGAGGGCAAAGCACAGAGATTCCCACACAGAGGATCGGTGCCGACCAGCCCTCACCAGCCGGAGAGGCTTGTGTGCTCACCCACTGGGGCAGGTCTGGGATGGGAGCTGAGGCTCCGCCTTCGGAGGTCAGATCCCAGGGAGAGGACTGGGGTTGGCTGCGTAAACACAGCCTGAAGGGGGCTAGTGAGCCACAGCTAGCCAAGAGGGAGTCCAGGAAAAGCTCTGAAACTGCCTAAGAGGCCAGAGACAATTGTTTTGGGGTGCGCAAGAAGGGATTCAGAGCACCGCCTAAACAAGCTCCAGACTGGCACGAGCCGTGGCTATCAGCCCGGACCCCAGAGACAGGCGTGAGAGGCTAAGGCTGCTGCTGCCGCCACCAAGAAGCCTGTACTACGCAAACACAGGTCACTATCCACACCTCCCCTCCCAGAAGCCTGTGCAGCCTGCCACTGCCAGGGACTCGTGATCCAGGGACAACTTCCCCGGGAGAACACACGGCGTGCCTCAGGCTGGTACAACGTCATGCCGGCCTCTGCCGCCTCAGGCTCACCCCGCGTTCCGTACCTCTCCCTCCCCCCGGCCTGCGTGAGCCACAGCCCCCTAATCAGCTGCTACTTTAACCCCGTCCTGTCTGGACGGGGAACAGACCCCCTTAGGTGACCTACACGCAGAGGCAGGGCCAAATCCAAAGCTGAACCCCAGGAACTGTGTAAACAAAGAAGAGAAAGGGAAATGTCTCCCAGCAGCCTCAGGAGCAGCGGATTAAATCTCCACACTCAACTTGCTGTACCCTGCATCTCTGGAATACCTGATAGACAACAAATCATCCCAAAACTGAGGCAGTGGACTTTGGGAGCAACTGTACCCTTGGGGTTTGCTTTCTGCGTCTAATTTGTTTCTGCTTTTATGTTTATCTTAGTTTAGTATCTAGAGCTTATTACCACTGGTAGATTTGTTTATTGGCTTGGTTGCTCTCTTCACTTTTTTTTTAAACATATATATATATTTTTTTTCTCCTTGTTCTCTTTTTGCGAGTGTGTATGTGTACTCTTCTTTGTGTGATCTTGTCTGTATGGCTTTGCTTTTACCACTTGTCCTAGGGTTCTGTCTGTCCGTTGTTTTGTTTTGTTTGTTTGTATAGTTTTTAGTACTTGTTATCATGGGTGTATTTGTTTTTTGGTTTGGTTGCTCTTTCTTTATTTTATTACTTTTTTAGTTTTTAATAATATTATTTATATTTTATTTTAATAACTTTATTTTGATTCTTCTTTCTTATTTTTTTCTCCCTTTTCTTCTGAGCTGTGTGGCCAATAGGGTCTTGGTGCTCCAGCCGGGTGTCAGGCCTGAACCTCTGAGGTGGGAGAGCCGAGTTCAGGACACTGGTCCACCAGAGACCTCCCAGCCCCACATAATATCAAACAGCGAAAGCTCTCCCAGAGATCTCCATCTCAACACTAAGACCCAGCTCCTCCCAACGACCAGCAAGCTACAGTCCTGGACACCCTATGCCAAACAACTACCAAGACAGGAACACAACCCCACCCATTAGTAGAGAGGCTGCCTAAAATCATAATAAGTTCACAGACACCCCAAAACACACCACTGGATGCGGTATTGCCCAAAAGAAAGACAAGACCAGCCTCAGCCACCAGAACACAGGGACCAGTCTCCACCACCAGGAATCCTACACAAACCACTGAACCAACCTTAGCCACTGGGGGCAGACACCAAAAACAATGGAAACTACGAAGCAGCAGCCTGCAAAAAAGAGACCCCAAACACAGTAAGTTAAGCAAAATGAGAAGACAGAGAAATATGCAGCAGATGAAGGAGCAAGGCAAAAAACCACCAGACCAAACAAATGAAGAGGAAATAGGCAGTCTACCTGAAAAAGAATTCAGAGTAATGATAGTAAAGATGACCCAAAATCTTGGAAATAGAATGGAGAAAATACTAGAAACGTTTAACAAGAACCTAGAGGCACTAAAGAGCAAACAAACTATGATGAACAACACAATAAATGAAATTAAAAACTCTCTAGGGCTTCCCTGGTGGCACAGTGGTTGAGAGTCCGCCTGCCGATGCAGGGGACACGGGTTCGTGCCCCAGTCTGGGAAGATCCCACATGCTGCGGAGCGGCTGGGCCCGTGGGCCACGGCTGCTGAGCCTACGCATCCGGGGCCTGTGCTCTGCAACGGGAGAGGCCACAACAGCGAGAGGCCCGCGTACCGCAAAAAAACAAACAAACAAACAAAAACTTTCTAGAAGGATTCAATAGGAGAATAACTGAGGCAGAAGAACAGATAAGTGACCTGGAAGATAAAATAGTGGAAATAACTACTGTAGAGAAGAATAAAGAAAAAAGAAAGATAAGAATTGAGGACAGTCTCAGAGACTTCTGGGACAACATTAAATGCACCAACATTCAAATTATAGGGGTCCCAGAAGAAGAGAAAAAAAGAGTGACTGAGAAAATATTTGAAGAGATTATAGTTGAAAACTTCCCTAATATGGGAAAGGAAATAGTCACTCAAGCCCAGGAAGCACAGAGAGTCCCATACAGGATAAATCCAAGAAGAAACATGTGCCAAGACACATACTAAGCAAACTATCAAAAACTAAATACAAAGAAAAAAGTATTAAAAGCAGCAAGGGAAAAACAACAAATAACATACAAGGGAATCCCCATAAGGTTAACAGCTGATCTTTCAGCAGACACTCTGTAAGCCCAAAGGGAATGGCAGGACATATTTAAAGTGATGAAAGGGAAAAACGCACAACCAAGATTACTCTACCCAGCAAAGGATCTCATTCAGATTCGACAGAGAAATTAAAACCTTTACAGACAAGCAAAAGCTAAGAGAATTCAGCACCACCAAACCAACTCTACAACAAATGCTAATGGAACTTCTCTAGGCAGGAAACACAAGAGAAGGAAAAGACCTACATAAACGAACCCAAAACAATTAACAAAATGCTAATAGGAACATACATATCGATAATTACCTTAAATACAAGTGGATTAAATGCTCCAAGGAAAAGACATAGACTGGTTGAACGGATACAAAAACAAGACCACTACATATACTGTCTACAAGAGACCCACTTCAGACCTACGGACACATACAGACTGAAAGTGAGGGAATGGAAAAAGATATTCCATGCAAATGGAAATCAAAAGAAAGCTGGAGTAGCAATTCTCATATCAGATAAAACATACTTTAAAATAAAGACTGTTACAAGAGACAAGGAAAGACACTACATAATGATCAAGGGATCAATCCAAGAAGATATAACAATTGTTAATATTTATGCACCCAAAATAGGAGCACCTCAATACATAAGGCCAGTGCTAACAGCCATAAAAGGGGAAATCGACAGTAACACAATCATAGTAGGGGACTTTAACACCCCACTTTCACCAATGGACAGATCATCCAAAATGAAAATAAATAAGGAAACACAAGCTTTAAATGATACATTAAACAAGATGGATTTAATTGATATTTAAAGGATATTCCATCCAAAAACAACAGAATACACTTTCTTCTCAAGTGCTCATGGAACATTCTCCAGGAGAGATCATATCTTGGGTCACAAATCAAGCCTTGGTAAACTTAAGAAAATTGAAATTGTATCAAGTATCTTTTCTGACCACAACACTATTAGAGTAGATATCAATTACAGGAAAAAAACTGTAAGGAATACAAACACAGGAGGCTAAACAATACACTACCAAATAACCAAGAGATCACTGAAGAAATCAAAGAGGAAATCAAAGATACATAGAAACAAATGACAATGAAAACACGATGACCAAAAACCTATGTCATGCAGCAAAAGCAGTTCGAAGAGGGAAGTTTATAGCAATACAATCCTACCTCAAGAAACAAGAAAAATCTCAAATAAACAACCTAATCTTACACCTAAAGCAATTAGAGAAAGAAGAACCCAAAAAACCCCAAAGTTAGCAGAAGAAATCATAAAGATTAGATCAGAAATAAATGAAAAAAAAATGAAGAAAATGATAGCCACGAGCAATAAAACTAAAAGCTGGTTCTTTGAGAAGATAAATAAAATTGATAAACCATTAGCCAGACTCATCAAGAAAAAAGAGAGAAGACTCAAATCAATAGAATTAGAAATGAAAAAGGAGATGTAACAATTGACACTGCAGAAATACAAAGGATCATGAGAGATAACTATAGGCAACTATATACCAATAAAATGGACAACCTGGAAGAAATGGACAAATTCTTAGAAAAGCACAACCTTCTGAGACTGAACCAGGAAGAAATAGAAAATATAAACAGACCAATCACAAGCCCTGAAATTGAAGCTGTGATTAAAAATCTTCCAACAAACAAAAGTCCAGGACCAGATGGCTTCATAGGTGAATTCTATCAAACACTTACAGAAAAGCTAGTACCTATCCTTCTCAAACTCTTCCAAAATACAGCAGAGGGAGGAACACTCCCAAACTCATTCTTTGTTGCCACCATCATGCTGATACCAAAACTAGACAAAGATGTCACAAAAAAAGAAAACTACAGGCCAATATCACTGATGAACATAGATGCAAATATCCTCAACAAAATACTAGCAAACAAAATCCAGCAGCACATTAAAAGGATCATACACCATGATCAAGCGGGGTTTATCCCAGAGATGCAAGGATTCTTCAATATGTGAGACTCAATCAATGTGATACACCATATTAACAAATTGAAGGAGAAAAACTGTATGATCATCTCAATACATGCAGAAAAAGCTTTCGACAATATTCAATACCCATTTATAATAAAAACCCTCCAGAAAGTAGGCATAGAAGGACCTGACCTCAACATAATAAAGGCCATATATGACAAACCCACAGCCAACATCATCCTCAATGGTGAAAAACTGAAACCATTTTCTCTAAGATCAGGAACAAGACAAGGTTGCCCACTCTCACCATTATTATTCAACATAGTTTTGGGAATTTTAGCCACAGCAATCAGAGAAGAAAAACAAATAAAAGGAATCCAAAATGGAAAACAAGAAGTAAAACTGTCACTGTTTGCATATGACATGATACTATACATAGAGAATCCTAAAGATGCTACCAGAAAACTACTAGAGCTAATCAATGAATTTGGTAAAGTAGCAGGAGACAAAATTAATGTTTAGATATCTCTTGCATTTCTATACACTAGTGAGGAAAAATCTGAAAGAGAAATTAAGGAAACACTCTCATTTACTACTGCAACAAAAAGAATAAAAAAACTAGGAATAAACCTAAGGAGACAAAAGACCTGTATTCAGAAAACTATAAGACACATGCAAGAAATTAAAGATGATACAAACACATGAAGAGACATACCATATTCTTGGATTGGAAGAATCAACATTGTGAAAAATGACTCTACTACCCAAAGCAATCTACAGATTCAATGCAATCCTGATTAAACTACCAATGGTATTTTTCACAGAACTAGAACAAAAACTTTCACAATTTGTATGGGAAAACAAAAGACCCTGAACAGCCAAAGCAACGTTGAGAAAGAAAAACAGAGCTGGAGGAATCAAGCTCCTGGACATCAGAGTATACTACAAAACTACAGTAATCAAGACAGTATGGTACTGGCACAAAAACAGAAATATAGATCAATGGAAGAGGACAGAAAGCCCAGAGATAAACCCACGCACATATGGTCACCTTATTTTTTATAAAGGAGGCAAGAATATAGAATGGAGAAAAGACAGCCTCTTCAATAAGTGGTGCTGGTAAAACTGCACAGCTAAAACAATGAAACTAGAACACTGCAAATACCATACACAAAATAAACCCCAAATGGATTAAAGACCTAAATGTAAGGCCAGACACTATAACACTCTTAGAGGAAAACAGTCAGAACCCTCAATGACATAAATCACAGCAAGATTCTTTTTGACCCACCTCCTAGAGAAATGGAAATA
Source organism: Phocoena sinus (assembly GCF_008692025.1). Classification (NCBI taxonomy): domain Eukaryota; kingdom Metazoa; phylum Chordata; class Mammalia; order Artiodactyla; family Phocoenidae; genus Phocoena; species Phocoena sinus. Next base: position 40,920,866 of record NC_045765.1, read on the forward strand.
TAAATAAACAAATGGGCCCTAATGAAACTTAAAAGCTTTTGCACATCAAAGGAAACCATAAAGAAGACGAAAAGATAACCCTCAGAATGGAAGAAATATTTGCAAACGAAGCAACTGACAAAGGACTAATCTCCAGAATATGCAAACAGCTCATGCAGCTCAATATAAAAAAAGTAAACAACCCAATCAAAAAATGGTCAGAAGACCTAAATAGACATTTCTTCAAAGAAGATATTAGATTGCCAACAAATCACACAAAAGGATGCTCAACATCACTAATCATTAGAGAAATACAAATCAACACTATAATGAGATATCACCTCACACCGGTCAGAATGGCCATCATCAAAAATCTACAAACAATAAATGCTGGAGAGGGTGTGGAGAAAAGGGAACCCTCTTGCAATGTTGCTGGGAATGTAAACTGGTACAGCCACTATGGAGAACAGTATGGAGGTTCCTTAAAAAACTACAAATAGAACTACCATATGATGCAGCAATCCCACTCCTGGGCATATACCCAGAGAAAACCATAATTCAAAAGAGTCATGTACCACAATGTTCACTGCAGCTCTATTTACAGTAGCCAGGACATGGAAGCAACCTAAGAGTCCATTGACAGATGAATGGATAAAGAAGATGTGGCACATATATACAATGGAATACTACTCAGCCCTAAAAAGAAACGAAATTGAATTATTTGTAGTGAGGTGGATGGACCTAGAGACTGTCATACAGAGTGAAGTCAGAAAGAGAAAAACAAATACCGTATGCTAACACATATATTTGGAATCTAAAAAATAAATAAATAAATGAAAAATGGTTGTGAAGAACCTAGGGGCAGGACAGGAATAAAGATGCAGACGTAGAGAATGGAGGACATGGGGAGGAGGAAGTGTAAGCTGGGACAAAGTGAGAGAGTGGCAGGGACATATATACACTACCAAATGTAAAATAGATAGCTAGGGGGAAGCAGCCGCACAGCACAGGGAGGTTAGCTCGTGCTTTGTGTCCACCTAGAGGGGTGGGATAGGGAGGGTGGGAGGGAGACGCAAGAGGGAAGAGATATGGGGATATATGTATACGTGTAGCTGATTCACTTTGTTATAAAGCAGAAACTAACACACCATTGTAAAGCAATTATACTTCAATAAAGGTGTTAAAAAAAATAAAAGGAAAGAAGAACCTAGCAGAGAGCTTGGTACATAGTAGGCATTCAATAAGGAGTGACTGATTTTTTTTTAAATGGTACATAGAAAACAAATTTATGCTTATCAAAGGGGAAAGTGGATGGGGGAGAGATAAATCAGGAGTTTGGGATTAGCAGATACAAACTACTATATATAAAATAGATAAACAACAAGGTCCTACTATAGCACAGGGAACTACATTAAATATCTTATAATAAACCATAATGGAAAAGAATATGTGTGTGTGTGTGTGTGTATAAACTGAATCACTTTGCTGTACACCAGAAGTTGACACAATATTGCAAATCAACTATTCTCCAATTTAAAAAAATAAAATTTTTAAAAATGGTAATAAGACTGTGACAGAGTATGTGTGCAGAAAGAAACATAAACACTTGAATAATGAAGACTAACTTCATATATTCTGCCTAAGAGTTGCAGGACAACTACTCTAAAATCATTACTCTGGGGAAGAGAGGCAGCTTCAAGATTGGTAGATGAGGGCTGCCCCACACTGAGGCAAAGTATCTGTGGGCCTGAAGTAGACAAATGTTCCCACCTTATCAGTGGATTTCTTTTCTAATTAAAATGCATGAACTCTTGTAAGCTCCAGGTGCCCAGAGGAAGGGGGGTGGGATGGGAGGAGGTGAGCAGTGCGTCACAAAGAATCTTCTCCCTTGTTTAAAATCCAACAACAACAACAAAAATGTTATTGCCTAACAATATAAGTAAAGATCCTGAATGACCAAGCAGGGGAGATCTCTATGGAAACACAGAGACACCAAATTAGGAGGGAAGAAGACAGACAAGAATGGATGTCCCAGAGGTCTTTCCCCAAGGTGGCACTGCACTGTCTGGGGCTGGTGGTACCCAATTTCTGCCTGTCTCAGAGGGCACTTTCCAGGTGATAGCCTGGTAGGGAGCCAAGGAGAAATGTCCATGAAAGGACCGTAACAGTGATAGTTGACCTTTACTGTGTGCTTCCTTTGTGCCAGCACTTTGCATTCATCATCTCATTTATCTCTTACAAAATCTTGTAATTTGCATTTATTTTAAATTTATCTGTAATCTATTATTATCCCCATTTCAGGGATGAGGAACCTGGGGCACCTGGAAGGTTACTTTGCCAGGCTTCATAACTAATAGATGGTGAAGATGGGATTCAAATCCTAGAAGCGCAATAATCATCATTAATATTCACTGGGCACTTACCAAACGCCACACACTGTGCTAAATCCTTAACCACATCTTTTATTTTATTCCTTATGACAACCCTAGGTGGTGGCTACTGTCATGAGGCCCCCCTTACAGATGAATAAACTGAGGTTCAGAAAAGTTAGGTGACTCACTCAAGGTTATCCAGCTAGTAAGTAGTGGAAACAGGATCCAAACCCAAAATCCAAATCCACCCTGTCAAAGACTGTGCTCTATACACCACACTGACCAAACTGCTGTGCATAAAGAGAATACAGGGATATCGTGTGCTCTGGAATGGGGCCCTAGAACTTGCATTTCTGACAAGTTCCCAGGAGATACAGATGCTGCTGGTCAGGGATCAGACCTTTGAGAACAAATGACCCAGGGAGTGTGGCCTGAAGGATGAATTCCTTCCCCAACTCCTCCTGAACGTTGAGTTCGATGTACTCTGAAAGGTATGCATCCCCTACTGAACCAGCATTACTCTACACTGGAAAGGCACATTTCAAGTGTCTCTCTTCCCCCATGAGATGTAAGGCCTAAAATTAAAGTCTAATATAATGTGCTGTCTTGAACCTGAAATAGGGAGGGCTCCAGATGGCTTAATGACCAGTCTCCCTCCCAATTCTGCTTCTACAGATAATGTCCCCCTTGATAAGACACAGATCCTGCTTATCCCTGAGAAGCAGGTTTCGGTTCTTTGCCAGTGCATGGAATTAACAAGCGAATCACATCCTTCTGTGGGAACCAGGGGTCACCCCACCCCCTTGATACTATAGAGCTTGCCTCCTGGTTGTTCACTCTGTTCCCAGTTGCGCCTCCCCACGTGACCTTGTGCAGTGTCCTCCTCCCCTCTGCTGTGAGTACACACGACTGATGAACCGCTGGCTGTCTCATCTGTCCAGTGTCAGGGGTCATGTATTCCGCTGTCCCCATGACCCTCAGATGAGGATCTTTCCCTCACCAACAAAGTGAAGAGAAGGGGACTTAGACACACTGGGTGATGAGCTCCATGAGAGGAGACACTCTTCCCATCTTATCATTGTGCCCTCCACAGCCTGGCATGGGTCCAAGGCAATGAAAGACACATGGGATTGAATGCTTGAAAACCTCCTAACCCTCTGAAGCCCCCTTTCTTTTAGACAAATAGAGAAACTCAGTCTTGAGCATTAACATGATGTGCTGGGCCTGCTTCCCGCCAGCCCCCAGCAGAGGACACGGACCTGCCCTTGCTGGTGAGCAGATCCATGGGGACAGATTCATCCATTCTGTGGGTCACCTGCCAGACCAAACATTCCTCAGCTCAGGGGCTCAGAGGCTGCAGGGAGCTGCCCTGGGCAATTTCAGGTCTCTTCCCTGTTCTGCCTGAGCAAATATGAGAAATTGGGCCCGATACACTAGGAAGAGCCACTCTTAGAAGCCCTGTTCAGGGCGCACAGACCTCGTGTGCATTCCAGTTGACCAGAAGCAGTATAGAGTTTGTTCTAAGAGGGCCAGCTGATAAACAAAAGCATCAGAATGGGAGTGCTGTGAATCAGAGGCACCTGACTATGTACCAGGGGTGATGTGGGGGAATTAGAGGTCCACTTGGCTCTTACAAAGCTCATGTCATAAAAGTAACACAACCATGACCTCCATGTCCTGTGTCCAGCTCTGCAGCAGGTTCGTCGTGTACCATACCTGCCATTTAATCCTCATGGGAGAGCTGAGAGCAGGGCACTTTTACTCCCATGTCATAGATGAGGACACTAAGGCCAGGAAGCCATGGAGCACAGTGGGTGGCAGAGCCAAGGTCTGAGCCCCAGATTTCGTGGCTCTGAAGTCTCCGCTACTAATGTCCCCTCCACGTCCTGGGTGTGATGGAGAAGGAACAAAAATGACAGATGGCACAGTACCTGTCCTCTGAGAATTTACAGCCTGCTTGGGGAAGAAAATACACACAGGGAAAAAGTACTTAAGAGCTCTTATAAAGCAACATACGAAGAGGTCTGGCCTGATAGCATCAAAGGTGGGCTGGAAGTCCCCTTTCCCACTCTGGAAATGCCACATAGCCTTATGCCAGATGACTTCTCTTGGGGAAAAAATACGATGAAACTTAAAGGCTCATTTAAAATTGCATCAATAATAAGAGCAGCTAACATGTAAGTCGAGTTTTTCATACATATCCAACACTGCTAAGTGTTTACACAGAAAATTGAAGATCCATTTGGAATAATAATATTTTCTTTCATTTATCAACCACTCTGTTATATACCAGGCATTGTCCTAAAGGCTTTACCTATAAGATTTTATGTATGTTGTCAAAGTGGCTTTGAGATTATGGTAGTATTTGTTCCATTTTACAGATGAGAGAGCTGAGGCAGAGAGGTTAAGCCTGGATTTTCAATCTGAGGTTTGTGATCCCTAGTGTGTTGTGAAATTAATTTAGTAGGTAATGACAAGCATTGTTTTAAATTAACAGAAAGGGGAGGGGAGGGGGAAGGAAAAGAAATGGAAGAGAAGATATCAGAATGCAAACCATGTGGTATTATTTCATCATTTTTCTTTCAGTATGTGTGTTTGTGTGTGTACAATGAAAAGTATTGTAAAAGACGATTTTACATGAGGATTTTACAGTGACATGATTGAAATGGGTCTCTGTGGAAGGTTTGAAAGCCACTGGGTTAAGTGACTTGCCTGAGGTCACACAGCTGGCGATTTGTGGAGCCAGGGTTCAACTCCACATACTCTGTGTCACCGGAGCCCAAATTCTTGACCTCTAAACCATGCTGTCCCATAGAAATATGAAGTAAACCACATATGTAATTTAAATTTTTCTAATAGCCACATTTAAAAAGTAAAAAAGCCAAATTGTAAAATTAATACATTTTAGGTACCCCAATATATCAAAAAAAAATTTCAATGTGTAAGAAGTTGGTTTCAAAGTTAAATCAATCATTGAGGTTTGTTTCGTTTTTAACTTTTTTGGTACTGACTCCAGGAACTCTGGCATCTATCTTACACTTCCAGCACATCTCGGTTCAGACTAGCCTCACTTCAAGTGCTCAGTAACCACACGTGACTAGTGGCTACCCCTAGGAGACAGCACAGCGCTAAACTACGCTACCTCCAATACCCCTTTGGACACTGGGCCTACATTCTCAAATTTCACTGCAAAGGAGAGTTTCCCGTCATATTCTCTTACCCCTTTTACCTTCCCGTGGCCTCCTTCGTGCAGTTTCCAGAACATCTAAGCCCAAACCCCGCATCTGTGGCTTTTTGTGTCTGCTCAGCACGGCTCCTTTTAGATTTCACATCCTTGCTAGGTCTTAGGGGAGAAGAACTGGTGGGAAAGGGACCCTGCAGCCAAGACAAGCTGGAGCAGGGTGAGGACAAAGGTCCTGAACAAGAGGAACTTGTGCGGAGCAATGACCCGCGCAGACTGTGTGCAAAGCTGCAGGTTCATTCAGTTTTGCAGAGACACACTGGATCGTTCACTCTCAGCCCTGACATAAGTCAGCTGACCCCATTTCCGTCTTTGCCAAACTAAGAAGACTGTGGAATTGCAGAAAGACGGGCGTCTGGAGAGTCGTTAAAAGGCAAGGCAACAGCGATCCAGTGACTTCGGAGCCACCCATTAAATAATCTGATAAATACCGCACATAAATATGCTATAACCACGGCTGGTAGGCTGGGAGCCCCAGGTAGCCATGACTTAGGGGTGCTCAGTGCTCCTGTGAGCTGAGGTCTCCGCACAGACACAAGAGAAGGTGAGGCTCACTGCCCGGCAGCAGCCAGGCCCGGGAAGCTAGAGCAGACAGTCTCCTGCTTCCAGCTCCTGGCACCATCTCCAGGACCCCGCCTGCCCAGCCACTGAGGAAGAGTACTTTTCAGTCCATCGATTTGGTTTCCAAAGCACTGAGAGTGCTGAATGTGGGGGAAGACTTGCTGTGGGGGAAAAGGAAAACAAAGAGAAAACCATCAGGTACTTTTCTCTGGATGATGTGGCAGCACTCCTCAGCCTGGGGAACAAAACTGTAAGTCCATGGGGTGTTTGTTCACGGCAGCGGAAGGGACCAAGAGCCCTTCCATCATCTACTGGCTTCTTATTAATTGAGGAACTACCATGTGCCAGGCACCCCAGCTGGGTCCTGGGTACTCAGAAATGCACTGCCTGCCCACCTTACATCTGGGAGCTTGCACGCCAGCCAACAGAAGAGAGTACAGAGAACACAGCATTGCAGGGGCTGTAGCAGAGGTATAAGCAAATTATGGTGGGGACCTGGAGAAACGGCTCATTTCTGTGCCTGCTCTGGCCTCTTGCTCCTTGTTAGAGAAGCAGCCCTGCCCCCCACATCAGAGTCTGTCTCATAGTCTCAGCCCAGGAGGACAGCGGCCCGATGACCAAACCTATCCAAGTCCCTTCTCTCGGAAACTGGAACTAATACCAGATATTTTTGTAACTCTCTGGGGGCTACCTGGACGGAGAGGCTATGCAGGGCCACCAAAGAGTTATTCTCCCCCACATTCATGGAGAAGCAAAATTCAAGAGTCTATTCATAAGAGCTAGCAACCCAAATGGGGTGGAAACAACCCAAGTGTCCATCAGCTGATGAGTAAACAAAATGTGGTATCTAATGGAATATCAGTCAGCCACGAAAAAGGAATGAAGTATATGATATCTGGTACAACAGGAATGAGCCTTGAAAACATTATGCCAAGTGAAATAAGCCAGACACAAAAGCCATATACTGTATGAGTCCATGTATATGAAATTCCCAGAAAAGGTAAATCCAATAGAGACAGAAAGTAGATTAGTGGTTGCCTGGGGCTAGGGAGAGGGAGGAATAGGAAATGACTGCTTAGGGAGCATGGAATTTTTTTTGAGGGGCTGGGGGATGATGAAAAAAATCGATATTGATGATGGTTGCACAACTCTGCAAATGTACTGGAAGCCACTGAATTATATACTTTAAAATCATTGAAATGGTGAATTTTATGTTTTTGAGAATTTTACCTCAGGAAAAAGAAATGTAACAGTCTATGTTACCCTTTGGAAAGGAACTTGTTCCAGTATGTTTGTATCCTTCACAACTAAAAATCACTGACTCCAACCGAGGTGACCATGCTGAACGCACACAACTCTTAGATGCCAGGGTCCGGGCTCAACCTGTGTTCTGCTCGACTGCCAAACGAGCCCCTCCTCCCCATGCCCGCACTTAACATGCAGGAGGAAAGGCTTTTGCATCTCTTCAACGACAGCTGGCCGCTTCCCAGAACCTGCCGATAGGTGGTGAGCGTCCATCCAAGTATGTTTATTTGGGTCCTGTCAGCAGAAACAGGACTTTATTAAGAGGATGTTAGTGAGCCTCTTTGCTTCCCTGCTTTTGTGAGAATTCTTAAAGACTCCAATGCGCAGGTGTCATTTTTCAGCAAAATCTAATATTTATGTTATTTCCAGGCAAAGAACATTTGAGGCTCTCGTAATATATCACTCTTCGTTTTGCTCCATGTCACAGGCTGGACAAATCACTCAGCCATTTGTCACAGCATCCCCTGTCACCCACATCCCAGGTGCGGGGTTAGGTACACCATGAGCAGAGGCAGGAGAAGGAGTGAGGTGCCAGGACAAAAACCTGAGCCAACGCAGCAGAAACTTCCTGACTTAGTGTCTCCTAGAATATTGGATCTAGAAGAGACCTTGACATACTAAAAAGTCACAGAACTTTCGTGTTAAAAAGAAAACACAGGGCTTCCCTGGTGGTGCAGTGGTTGAGAGTCCACCTGCTGATGCAGGGGACACGGGTTCATGCCCCGGTCTGGGAAGATCCCACATGCCGCAGAGCGGCTGTGCCCGTGAGCCATGGCCGCTGAGCCTGCGCGTCCGGAGCCTGTGCTCCGCAGCGGGAGAGGCCACAACAGTGAGAGGCCCGCGTACTGCAAAAAAAAAAAAAAAAGAAAACACAAAGCTTTGATTTCACTATAAAGGTGGAATATTCTATTTCTTTATAAGCCAGTCATTGTCGTGGTTACATTTTAAAGAATAATATAAATAAACTTTAGGGAAGCAAAGATGGCGCAGTGGGTATGCATTCCCTTCTTCCAAGTTGCTTACTTGAAAGGAGAAAAAGTGCGTGTGCCAGTGTGTGACACGTACTAGGTTCATATTTCACATGCATGACCTCGAGTAGTGGGCACTTGTCCTCCCTTACAGATGAAGAAACTGAGGCTCAGAAGGTTCTATCTCTGCATCAGGTCCACAAGTGAATATTAAATTAGTGAAAAAGGGAGGTTTGATCTCAATCCCCATATTCTAAACCACCATGTCTTAACAGAATGATTACATAATCTTGAATATTTTAGAGTCACATATTGAGTGCAAGACAGTGCTTTACAGCACTTTATACTTTTCAAAGATGTTTCACACTTAGAATGCCTTACAGGACAGAGGGTGAGAGTTGCAGCACTTCTGAGATCAGGGAGATGTTAAGGGTGGAGATTCCACAGACGGGGTAGGTTTTGAAGGTTAGGTTGTATTTTAATAATTAACAAGAAAATGAGGAGGACAACATGAGATGAGGAGAACAACAAAGGAAAAAGCATGGGAGGGTGAAAAACAGCTGGCTGGGGTGAGACCGGAATCTCTTAATTCCCAGTATGGAATGTAACCACTGATTAAGCATCACAAAGATACTTGCTTTGGGGCCCCTTCCTGATGGACAACCAGTAACAGCAACAACAACAATGGCACCAGCTAGCACCTGCTAGGCAATTCATAGAACAGCCGCTCACAATGCTAAGACTACCGCCTTTGGTGACCAACCACAACCCCCCTCTGGGTAATTACAGGCACACATTTTCAGGCCATATGGTTCTCTCCAAGCTGAAACAAACTTTAGCTCTCAGGTGAGCTATGCAACCCAGGCCTACAGCAACGGGAGCGTAGTATGTGAATGGAGACTAGCCTCGGTACTGGTTCAGAGATGAATATGATGACCAGTCAGAACCAGTGATATGACTTTTTCCCTGAAAGGATATAAGGGTTGGAGCTACTCTTGCCATTTTTCTGAACAGACGCAACTTTCTGATAGTACTGTTGGAGTCCTGAATCTAGCCGTACTCCTGGACCTCCGTTTTGGTGAGCAATAAATTGCCTTTTCGCTTTGGCTTTGGGTTAAGTTTTTGGTCACTTTCAACAGGAGAAGCCCTAATTAACATAAGCACATAAATGCAACTCATCGAACCTTCACAACACTACCACGAGGTGAGCATGATTATTGGAGATTGTTCCTCCCTTTTTGAGATAAGGAATGGAGGCACTGAGAGGCCAAGTCCCCTGGCAGGTGGTAGAGGCAGGATTTGAACCCAGACAGTGTGGTCTGAGAGTCGGCACCCCCCGCCACTGTACCAGCTGGCTGGCATCTAGCTCTGCTCTTATGGAACAGGACTCTCCACAAGCCGAAAATAAGTCTTTTCACTCAAAATAGGTCCTAAGTCTTAAAATACCTTAGAGAGTGCAAATTTTCTCAGGCTCCTTTAGGTTTGCAGTGATCCCTTTTTGGCTTCAGTTGCCTCCCTGAAAAGAATCATTTAAGCAATAAAAATGTCACTCCCCAAGTCATCCTTCAACTGCTGATACTTGACTTTCCAAAAAATTACAGATATAAATAACAACGCACAGAAGCGAAGACTACATGGCTGCTAAAATGGACAGGACGGAAGGAAACAGGAGGTCCTAACCAAATATTTTGTGTGTTGGCATGCAAGAAGTTTTGATCTTCACTTGGTAATTTTAGAAGTTTATTTCTTAATTAAAGGTGCTTCTGTCCACCACACAAAGTCTTGGACTGGTGGCATAGCGAGCTACAGCCACTGCTTCCTACATGCTTTGGAAATTTAAGAACAAAATTAAATACATACCAGCTAAGAGGACAGTTCTGATGTACATACCTCATCTGGACAATATTCTCTCGTTGTTCAGTTCCCTAGCAATGTGCCAGAGGCTTGGGAGCTCCTTGATAAAGGAAGAAGTAGCGATCTTGAAGTGAAAGCCAGGAGGCTGCAGCACGCTATAACCGTGGTCTCAAAACACTGAAAGACCTACTGGTATTCCCAGGGAGTATCCAAGGCAACTCCAGCCGTGAGTACTGCTGGAGGTAATCAGTGTAATATGGAGGCAAAGGGCTGGGAGCCGGGAGCAGGAGAGTGGAGTCTAGCTCAGACTCCCAATAACCTTGAGCCTCATGTAATTAATTATAAAATGACACATTAAGACTGCATTTTGGGGGCTTTGGGCTTCCCTGGTGGCGCAGTGGTTGAGAGTCCGCCTGCCGATGCAGGGGACACGGGTTCGAGCCCCGGTCTGGGAAGATCCCACATGCCGCGGAGTGGCTGTGCCCGTGAGCCATGGCCGCTGAGCCTGCGCGTCTGGAGCCTGTGCTCCGCAATGGGAGGGGCCACAACAGTGAGAGGCCCGCGTACCGCAAAAAAAAAAAAAAAAGACTGCATTTTTGTTATTGTTGGATTCCATTAAACAGTAAAGTGGCTGTATAGCTTAGGGAATGAATGCCTGGGCTTTGGAATGAGTTGGATCCCCACCTCAACTCTCACAAGCCTCAGTTCTTGATCTGTAAAATGAAGGAAATACTAGCCTACTTCTTGGGGCTATTGCAAGGGTTAAATGATCAAATGCTCTTAGCACAGTTCCTCACTCAGCATGAAGAAGAAACAAACAAACCAACAAAATATTAACCATCACTCTCTTACTAGCGCTGTTAGTAAAGTTTATGATTCTACAGAACTGCAAGAGTAACGATGCCCTTTCTACCAAAAACCATACCTGAATGCTTCTGGGCAAATGTTGGCAATATAAAGGTTTGGTCTTGAACAGCAGTAGGGTTTTGGTTTTGGTTTATTTTATATTATCACTATTCTTACCAAAATGCAGAGATGAGAATATATCTGAATAGTTCCAAGCAGATGTCGACAGTACAAAGACTTGGCCTCAATCTGACTAATGTGAAACTCTGAGCGCCAGTAGCAGGGCAGGTTAGACTGAAACTCCCACATGGCATCCAAGCCTGGCCACTCTCCAGCATAACCCTGCGTCACTGCCTTTAAGGTGATCTTTTGAGAAACTTACATTTTAGTCACACACATTAAGTCATGGCTGTTCTCTCTCAAGGATCATCTACTGTCATTTGGATTCTGTCCAGATGATTAGGAGAAAACATGTTTTATCATCCATAGGTCTGCAACTTAAGAGTAATTCCAGCAAACCTCAGGACTTAAGAGCATCTGCTTGGCCAGAAATCTTTGTTTTGGACCAGACGGCATTGAAACTCCCAAGGTAGGGAGCCTGGCATGGCATGTAACACTATCAGAGAAGTCAGGCAAATTCAATAATTGTAGCTGTAGGTACTGTGGCTCTTTTTTCACTTGGTTTGTCTGCTGCAAGGCAGCATCCTCAAAAGTAATCTGTACTTGGTTGCAATAATCCACATAGATCACTCAAATCTCTGAATCTCAGCCGCTCTCAGTGTCTACACCATGCAATTAAATGCATAAGTATACCCCATCTCGTGGTAGTCAGAATTGTGAGTTTCCAGGTAGAGAGGAAAGAACACAAGACCAGGAATCAGGACATCAGGTTCCAGCCCCAGTTCTGTCGCTGATGCTCATGTGGCCATGGGCATGTACAGCAGCCGTGGAGGTGACACATGGATCCCTCTTCAAGAAAGGACTTGCCACTCAGCTGCAAGGAGCTGTCTGACAGTCTGGAGCTGTAGCGCCCTCAGGATTTGCCTCAAACTTGTGACGCTTTTCCTGGGCAGTCCCTGACCAAAGACTAAGCATGGAGAGGGTATGAGGGCCCAGCCATTTCTACTCAACATGGAACTCCTCTAATGGGCAATTTGTACCCTGGGGCTCCCCACCTCTATCGGATATGCACTGTGGTCTGAGGCTTTCACTCCCCCAAGTCCCCCTTCCTCACCTCTTCCTTTCATAGGTGTCAGATGCAAATACACACTACCAAATGTAAAATAGATAGCTAGTGGGAAGCAGCTGCATAGCACAGGGAGATCAGCTCCATGCTTTGTGACCACCTAGAGGGGTGGGATAGGAGGGTGGGCGGGAGACGCAAGAGGGAGGGGATATGGGGATATATGTATACGTATAGCTGATTCACTTTGTTATACAGCAGAAACTAACACATTATAAAGCAATTATACTCCAATAGACATATAAAAAAAAATTTTTAATAAAAAAATTTTTTTTAAATAGGTGTCAGATGGACACCACCATCTGTAAGCTTTCCCTGATCCACCTGCTTTCTCCCCTTGTATCTTCTATGAGTGTTACAACTGCTTGTGCTCTGAACTCTGTCTCAAAAAACTCTGTCCTGGGACACCCAACTGATGCAGGATTAACTTCTCTAAACCTGTGCTGACTTTTCTTTAAAGCAGGTCTAAATCATAACAATGGAGGAGAAGACAGTTTTTCAGGATAGTGTCCCAAGGTACAGACAGAGAGTCCTTTCCCCCACTATCTCCACACCCTCTGAGCATGCCACCACCACCACCATTTACCCCAAGAAAATTCCTTTTGCATCAGGGGATGGCTGATAGGGCAGAAAAACAGAAACTGTTGGAGTTTCTAAGGCACAGCTTTAAGTCATGAGAGCCGTGCTTTTGGATGTTAACACATCTAAGCCCTGAAGCACTAGGCACAAACCTTGTGTCCTAAAAAAAAAAAAAAAAAAAAGGATCTGAAAGAGAATGACTATACCAATATACCCATTGATCCTCTAAATAAGGATTGAGTAGATGAGGAAAGAAGAAAGGGGAGGAGGTGTATGGGGGGCAGGAGGTCAGTAGAGTTTGGCATCGAAGGAAGTGAACCTGGAAGGGCCACGTGACAGTGATCAGCGTCATCGCACGCATTGTGATGGACCTGGAGCTTCCCTTCAAGAAGGCATCCACCTCCTCCCGTCCCTTGGGGCCCTAATCCACTGACTGCCCAGACTTCATGCGGGTGAGCCCCTACATGGCCAATGCCATGGGAATGTCCATAAGTTGTCTTTGCTCTGGGGGACCTCCCACTGATCCCAGCCACTAGGAGTGTCACCTCTCTGGGCCCTGAGACTTTACTCCATCTCCACCCAACTTCTCCCACACGGTCAACCTTCTTCTCATCAGCTTGGGGTGCTCATCATCAGCCTATGGCTGAGAGAAAGGACAAACCCCAAATACCTCAAGGAATGCTACACAGTTGTTGGGAAGAAAAGCAACCCCTATCCCAACTTAAGACAGCGGTTAAACGGAAATAGTAATAATGATTTTATATAGCTCAATATTTACTAACCTGAATATAGCGAATAGATACCTGGCTCTGTGAGCTATTCTTTCCAGACATAAAACCCCATGATCCCCCACAACAACTCCATGAGGCAGGGTAACAATGCTATGCCTATTCTACAGACAAGGACACTTGAGGCTCAGCAACTTGCCCAAACTCACTTAGCGATAAAGTGAAATTAGCAGGGCTGCATGTAATGTAATTCCCTACAATCTGCATTATACTCCTTGAGGACAAGACGTGTCTTAGACTCTACTGTCCCCCGTCCCTCTCTTATGTAACACTTAGCCTAGTGGTAGGCAGCTAGAAGATTCTCCAATATTTTGTGCTTTGACCAACCGATTTAGATATTTTCCCTTCAGAGTAGGGAAAAAAAAAAAAAAAAAAAGCCCTGCTTGAAATGTGTATGTCCATTTTCTCCATACCAGTAGAACTCCTGGGCACCTGCCAGGAAGGAGGTGTGAGGCAGTGAATGTGCATCCATGGGGAAGAGATCATATTTCAGTCTTTTCATTTCACTTGACAGGAGAAATTACTGATTAAAATCAGCCGCACACGTCATGAAAGGGTAACTGGTTCTTTGCTTTCTTCTCCACAGAAGCAGCCCCACTGTACTCCAGGAGACAACATCTTCATGCATAAAATTACTAACAGACACCATCTATCTGATGAATGTCTTCTCCTGAATAATTTATATCACTTGATCTATTTTCAAAGGTTAGTCTTACTTAAAATTACAATTCTGAATAGGTCAGCCTGTTATTTAAGGATAAATTATTTCTCCCCTTCATGTTAGTGTTGTGCTTAGTTAATGATGAGGTCTTTACTTCTAGCCCCCAATAGACCATGAAAGAAATTGCTTGTTTGACCTAGCCTCTCTCACCCTGAATCTTCTTCCTTGATTCATGGTGACTCACTGTCAGCAACCAGCCTGCATGTTTTAAGACACTAGGTTCCCATTCTTGGTCTCTTGTTATTTTTCTACATTTCTCTCCTCTCTTAATCTGGCACCTCTTCCCCACTTCCCCTTCTAACCCCATCACCCCACCTTTCCAACCAAAGAACAACCCATTCTCAGGTCCTCTCACTGGAGACACAGCCCTACATTGTCCCATCACTAGTCCATTCCATTCCAAAGAGGTAATACCTATAAAGATGGTCCACATAGCTTTCCCAGGCTCTCATGCATCACCCATTTAGCAAATAAGGATGGAGAGAGACTGTAGTCAGTGGAAAGAAGACTAGAGAAAAGCTGGTTTGAGTCCAGTAAGATCCAGTCCAGTTGGTGAACTGCTCCCCGTCCCCGTTTTCTCAGTGATGGAAAGAACACAGCTTTGAAGTCCGATAAGCCCGGGTTCGAATCCAACATTTCTTATTACTTAGCAATTTGGGGCAGTAAAATCTGAGAGTTTCTTCTTTTATGAAATGAGGATGGTCATACCTTACTGAGGATTATTTTAAGAGTTGACAAGTTAAAACAGGAAAAATATTCCATATAATGCAAACGCAGTGGGAGGCAGTTAATAAATGTCTGTTAAAAGAATCATGGGTGGGCTTCCCTGGTGGCGCAGTGGTTGAGAGTCCGCCTGCCGATGCAGGGGACACGGGTTCGTGCCCCGGTCTGGGAAGATCCCACATGTCGCAGAGCGGCTGGGCCCGTGAGCCATGGCCGCTGAGCCTGCGCGTCTGGAGCCTCTGCTCTGCAACGGGAGAGGCCACAGCAGTGAGAGGCCCGTGTACCGCAAAAAAAAAAAAAAAAAAAAAAAAATCATGGGTGAGTGGATGATCAGTAAATGACTATTATCAAACATATCATTTTTAATGAAAAATTTGTTTAGTCAAGATGAGTGGAAATGGCAGGTTAAAGAAAGGTAAGTTGCTTGTGTTGAACAGTGGTTAAGAGCACGGTTCCATCAGATCTGGCTTCAAACCCTGACCCCACCACTTACCAGCTACACTACCTTTGACAAGTTGCTTAATCCCCAGTTTTCTAATCTGTAAACATGACAAATACTCACCTCCTTGGGCTTATGGAGGCTTAGATGGCAAAGTGCCTGGGAAAGACTTGGCATGGCCGACATAGAAGGCATCACTGCTGAGATGAATAAAAGTAAAACAAAATGAAAGGTCTCAGTTGCATCTACCTCATGGCACAATTGTAAAGGGAGAAAATGCTTTGCAACCAGAAGTATGGAAACACATAAGGGATTTTTTACTACCATTATTATTAGAAGGAATGATGAACTGAATAGATGACTGTTATTGGAACAAGCACAAACTTCACGAGGCCTTTCTACAATGGGCATGTGTATATGTGCACAAATGTTCAAGAAAGGTATAGGGCTGGTTTAATAAAAGGATAATTTCTGTTGTTGCTCTGAGTGTACAAAGTCATAAAGGGCGGATGTTTGAGAGGCTGAAGTAATGTGTAGAGAACTTAACTGATACTCTAAAACCACTGATTGTAAATATGCCCAGGAGGTATATAAATTCACACTGTTTTACGGCAGGAAGGTTTTTTTATTGGTAATTTAACGTAATTGTGAAATTAGAAGGATCACTGGGCCAGAAGTTTTCTACGTATTCAGCTGGGAGGGCTGCCTGGTGCCCAACCTTGAGGAGGCCTCCTGGGAGCCACAGGCCGTAACCTTCCATTTTCTGGGTGAAGAGTTTTCTCTAAGGGGGCCAAACAAATTCTACAGGGCCCGTGGATTGTTTTCCCAAGCTTGTCCCCACATTCCCAGGGTTGCCATTACTATAAGCCTATGTTTCTCAGGGTTCTTTCAGCTACCGGCATCAGACATCCCCTGGGCAGCCATGCTGGAGGAAAAGGTGATCTTACTGTGCTGAGTCCTCATGAACTAACAGGACCCGAGACAAAGCACCTTCAAGACCCAAGGTGTTGGCCTCCTTCTTCTTACACATAGGCTTGATTCACCCTTGTGCTCCTTCACCCTCTCCCGTTCGTTTTCCAGCCTCTCCTCCATTCATCTCCTTGTACAGCTGCTAAGGAGACTGGTTCTCTTAGGAGACTGGTTCCCCTGCTCCTTCACAAAGGTAGCAGGGGATAACTGCACCCAGCTCTGAAGCTTAACTTCAAAGAATCCATAGTAACTACAAGGCTGCCAGAGCCTTCTGAGGCAGTTTTCAGAGAAGGGTCATAGTCTGAGCACATATCTTAGTAGGTATCTACTGCACTGAGATATGGAAGACACGACATTTTTTTGTTTGTTTGTTTGTTTTGTTTTTTGTGGTACGCGGGCCTCTCACTGTTGTGGCCTCTCCCGTTGCGGAGCCCAGGCTCCGGACGCGCAGGCTCAGTGGCCACGGCTCACGGGTGCAGCCGCTCCGCGGCATGTGGGATCCTCCCGGACCGGGGCACGAACCCGTGTCCCCTGCAACGGCAGGCGGACTCCCAACCACTGCGCCACCAGGGAAGCCCAAGACACGACATTTTTGATTTCTAGAGATGAGAACCAACTATTGGCTAAATACGTTAACAAATGTAGAGAACACTTACCCATAGCTTCCTCCCTTCTCAGCCTTAATGGTGCTAAGAGACATGTGTTGCTTCCAATCCAAAGACCATTTCCATGTGTGTCAGAGCAGACAAGGTGGCACAGGTGGAAATGACCCTTAAATGTGCCTCTACTAATGGCTCAGCGTGACATCCCTCCTTTTCATGTTGAGAAGGAAGAGTACCTTGCAGAGTGCATATTAGTGTGGAGGTGGAAACACTCATTTGATGTCAACGTGGGTGGCTTTGTTCCAAAACCGAGACAGAATCTGAGGATCTTACCATGACTCAGTTATAGCCACACAATACAAAATAAATTGAATTAAATGCCAACTGCATTACTGGTGGATTTTTATAAAACCTCTCCCTTCAAAGAGCATTGTTGTTGTTTTTTCCTGTAACTCTATTTTTTTTATTCTTTATACAATCTTTTTTTTTAACATCTTTATTGGAGTATAACTGCTTTACGATGGTGTGTTAGTTTCTGCTTTATAACAAAGTGAATCAGTTATACATATACATATGTTCCCATATCTCTTCCCTCTTGCGTCTCCCTCCCAGCCTCCCTATCCCACCCCTCTAGGTGGTCACAAAGCACCGAGCTGATCTCCCTGTGCTATGCGGCTGCTTCCCATTAGCTGTCTATTTTACGTTTGGTAGTGTATATATGTCCATGCCACTCTCTCACTTTGTCACAGCTTACCCTTCCCCCTCCCCATATCCTCAAGTCCATGCTCTAGTAGGTCTGTGTCTTTATTCTCATCTTACCCCTAGGTACTTCATGACCTTTTATTTTAGATTCCATATATATGTGTTAGCATACGGTATTTGTTTTTCTCTTTCTGACTTACTTCACTCTGCATGACAGACTCTAGGTCCATCCACCTCACTACAAATAACTCAATTTCATTTCTTTTTATGGTTGAGTAATATTCCATTGTATGTATGTGCCACATCTTCTTTAACCATTCATCTGTCGATGGACACTTAGGTTGCTTCCATGTCCTGGCTATTGTAAATAGAGAAAGAGCATTGTTTTTAAAGTATCATCTCATAACTCATTAGGCCTCCCAAGCCAAAGTCTATTTCCTCCCATGCTACAGCTGGCAAAACTACGGCTCAGAAGGATGGTGTGGTTTCCCAAAGTCAAGTGACTAGTAAATGGCAGAGCTGATAACAAAATTCGCATCTTCTCATTTATAATCCCACTGCCTTTTTGCTATATTCCTTTGCTTCCCTATAGGCAAGCTATTTGTTATTTTTCCCTTTGCCCCTCCAGAGATACCCTCCACCCTTCTCCATCCTGCTTTGTACCCTGGGAGGATGGCATTATTGATTGGGTTAACTCACTAGAAGCTAGAGGCCAAGGTATTCTGTTAAGTCAATGAGAGATGCCAGCAAGAAAGCAAAGCGTGAGGTCACAGTGTATTTTCTGGATCCCTTACTGCAGAATCTCCCTATCAAAGGCCACAGAACCTTCTGAACAACCCCTACTTCCTCCAAGTCCCAGTAGCTCCTTCCACCCCTTGACTAAGGGTGGTACCATCTCCTGAACATGAAGCACTGCACCATCCTTGTTGGCTTCCCTTAGCTCTTCCCTCTATTGGACTCCCCTGAATTACCCCATCCATTTGTCCTATCCCATCCTTTTCCTGCCAGAACTATGATTGATCAGCACATTTATAGTGTGCCTTAGTGCCCCGATTACTGTGTCATTGAGGCTTATGTAGATATTGTTTCATTGTCTAAATAACAGCCTTTGAGGGGGATAGACTTTACTGTCTTCTACTCGCAACTCACCACCCACAAATACTCTTCGGATCTTAGTCAAAGAAAACAAGTGTCTTTCCTTACTGTGTTCTGGCTTCTCTCCATCCTACCAAAGGCAATGTTCTTTGCTGGTGTGAGTCCCAAGTAGGCAGTCTTGGGGGCTGGAATCCACTGGTGGTTCCCATCTTTCCCATGTGAGATCATCCCTCTTCCTTCACACAGGCAGCTCAAAAGGAGAGTCAATATTCAAAGGACTTGCCTATCTAGGGGACATATGGGGGAAAAGACTGGGAATGAGAGAAACATAATGAAGAAGCAGAAAGGAAGAGACCTTAATAAACTGTAGATAGTACTACGAAACGGCTTAATCACAAGACAGCCTGTTCATACTGCCCATGGACAGGCAGGAACTGTACCTGAGCTTCAGCCAGCTGTTTATTTCCCCATCTAGTTTACTCTGCAGGAGGCTAAATAAGGAGAGTGGTTTATTTAAAAGTTGAGTATTTTAAAACACCAATGTAAAGAACTTTTAAATGGGTCACCATATTCCTCTCTCTTCACCCAGATATACATACATAGTAAGTCAACATTCTCCATGCCAATGATTCTATATTGCTCTCTTGGTGTTTACTTACCCCTCTCAGCCAACTGCGCTCAAAACACTAGCAACACTCATTCCCCAAATGACAAATTTACTCTATCAGAGCAGGTTTTCTATGTCTCCTGACTGCCCCAGGATCTAGCACAGGGCCCGGCACACCGCAGGCATTCAGGGAAAGGTTTTGAGATAAAATTGAAGGACTGCAGGATTTTGGAAAGTGCTAGAGCAGTAGAACTGTGTCAGAGAGAGAAGAGGAAAAAGAGAGAGGCAGCTCTGAGAGAATGACAATGCAGGCTCCTGCCATCAGATCGTTTCTTCGACCTTGTCTTCCTTTCCGGCTGTTTACACACTCTGGGAAGAGCTGCTTTCTCAGAAGCTGCTACGTTCTCCCAGAACAGGCCAAACATGGCTGCTTTCCTAAATCCAGCTGTAAATGAGCATTAGCACAGGCAGTTCAACTCAAGTTTTGTCTGCTCCTACCAAGAAATGCTTCACAATGAAAGAAAGTAAGATTCAAATTTTCCTCAGAGGAAGGCACAGCATGGAACAGGCCAGACAGTGGCTCCCGCTGGAATCCATTCCTTCACACCAACGCGTCACACACCTGAAGGGCTGTAATAAAAGACACCTCCGGCCCTTCTTGCCAGTCAGCACCTTACTTCTTCCCGGGTGACTGAGAGACTCAAAAATAGTTTCCAGTCGCTGTTTCGAGTCTCCACAAGGAACCGAGAATGTCGCTGAAGGTAAAACATTCAGTTCTCCAGAAAGCAGGGCGGCAAAGTGAATTCTTTTCTGCTGCAGTGCCGCGTCTTATTTTATTCTCTCTGGGACAGCCAAGGGAAAGTGCCACCCTTGTCACACCCTGCCAGCACCCCGACCATGCCCACCCCCGCTAGAAATTTTAGGCACAGTCACGCCACAGAATCTTCCCTTATGCCTGACACTTCTTAATTCTCCACATCTAGAGATTTTACCACAGGTGAATTTAAAATACATTTTCTGAGTTCAAGAGCTAAGACCTACAGAAAATGCGAAGATAAAGTTCGTCGTACTGGGGCTCAGAGGAGGCTGCCCCCAAATATGCCTCAATGGCATATCGGTTATTTTGAATTAAAGTCACTTAAGAAGAGCCAATGCGAGAGAGGACACGCTGACCCTCCTTTTTGTCTCCCTGAAAGCGACAAATGAATCTCTCCTGTGAAAGGTGCCCTCCCCGCATCTGGCGGTGAAAGGAAACCCTTATCACCAGAGATAAGGAATTCTGGCCTACCAGGCTGTATAAGCAAGCCCTGTTACTTCTTTAATTCACTACCCCAAGCCCATATTCTGCTTGGATTCTTCACTAAGTGAGCACTCAAAACCTAAATCTCTTTGTCCTGTCAAACCCTCACAAAATTTGTGGTGTTTTTTTTGTCTAAAAAGCATGAAGCCTGCCTGCTCTGGCCACTTCTTAGGTCCCATTTCTATGAGACCTACCTGTACATGCATTAAGATGTGCTTCTTTTTCTCCTGTCAATCTGTCTTGTGTCAATTTTATTATTGGTCCAACAACAAGAATTCAAGAGGGGTAGGGGGACAAATTTTCCCTTCCCGACAGTCCTTACCCTTAAGGAACGGACCATCTAGCATCTGACCTTCATTTATTTATTTTCCCACCTAAAAAGGACTGAGGTGGCTTACAATAATGCAAACGCTACAATGAGGGAAAATAAAACTTAGAATAAGTTGGTGAAGCAGTCAGGAAAGAAATGAGGACAAGAAGCATAGGTGAAGCTGGAAATGCAGTTAGCACCCACAGAGCAGGCTGTCATATCCTACACACTTGCAGGTGTGATCCCAAATTTGACTGTAAGATTTCTAGCAGACAGGATATTTAGTCTAGCCAAAGAGACAAGCCAGGTCTCCAAGTAACTATGAAGATAAAAGGTGTGAGCTCTGGGGCCAGACCACCTGGATTCTAAATCCCAGCTCCCAGGTACATGATCTAAGGGAAATCACTCAGTTTTTCTAAGTTGCCGTTTATGTATAAACTGGGAATAATAGTACCTACCCCTCAGGGTTACGTGAGGAACAATTTACATCTGTAGGAATGTAAAGCACAGTAAGTGCTCCACAAGCATCGGCTAGTCCAAGACAGAATATGACAGATGTTTCCACAGAAGTTCAAGTTCATTACTATAATCACACAGAAGGAAAAGACTGATTTGGGCTGAGGATAGGAGAGAGATATGGATTGGGGATCACTTTGTCGTGGGGGCAGTAACCAAATGAAGTGGAAGAAAGGTTTTGGCTAGTTGATGGAAGGAAATGGGAAGAATTTAAGCACAAGGACAAGTACAAGTGAAAAGGACAGCAGGTGCTCGTAAGTATTAGAGAATCCAGAAATCAAGTCGTTTTCTATCAACACTATTAATCAGGAAATTTGTGATAGCAAGTGATGGAAACCCAGTGCAAACCAGCTCACGAAAACCAAAAGGTGGGCTGCATTATTTCCTAACACTTGGAAGCTCAGGGGCAGCTTCAGAAACAACTGGACCTCTAGTAATATATTATCAGCATTCAGTTTCTCTCCTCTCAGCTTTACTCTCCTCCATGTTGAATTCTTTCTCAGGAAGAAAGACGACCCAGCAGTCCCAGGTTTTCATCTACGCAATCTCAGGCCAGTGGAAATACCCATAGAACCGTCTCTTAAGAGGTAAGTGAGGGGTTAGGGAGTATTTTAGACAATGCTTCCGTTCTCCTTCTGGGCACCAGGTAGGATTCTACTTCCCCAGCCCACTTTGAAGTGAAAGGCGGCCATGAGACTGGCAATAGCCAAAGAAATAGGAGCGGATGTGGCCTTTTCCACATTCAGGTGGGAGCTTTAAGAGGCAGCCATAATGCCTCCCCTCACCCTGATGATTCAGGTCGTCTCCGTCAGAAGATGGCTCTCTCAACGTGGGTCACTAAGGAGCAGAACTCCTGAGCTGACCTTCCGTGAACATGCAGCCAAAGCGAGAAACATATTTTTGCTGTATTAAGTCACTGAGTTTTGGAACTTGTTGGTTACCACAGAATAACTTAGCCTGTCCTGAAACAGAAAGAAGCTCTAGTGGGATCTGTGCTGGGGTTCTCCAGAGAAACAGAACCAATGCTGTGTGTGTGTGTGTGTGTGTGTGTGTGTGTGTGTGTGTGTGTGTGCGCGCGCGCGCGTGCAGAGAGAGAGAGAGAGAGAGAGAGAGAGAGAGAGAGACAGTCAGAGAGATTTTAAGGAATTAGTTCACACGATTAAGAAGACTGGCGAGTCCAAAATCTTCAGGGTGAGCCAGAGCCTGGAAACCCAGGAAAGCAATGGTGTCAAGTCCAAAGGCCATCTGCCCGCAGAACTCCTTCTTGCTGAACGGAGATCAATTTTGTTTCATTAAGGCCTTCAACTGACTGGATGAAGTCCACCCACATTATGGAGGACTTCACTCAGAGTCCACTGATTTCAGTGTCAACCATGTCCAAAAACATCCTCACAGAAATATCCAAAATGACGTTTGACCAAATATCTGGGTACCATGGCCCAGCCAAGTTAACACATAAATTAACCATCACAGGATCCCGTCCACCAAGTTGGAGTGAGTAAGCGCTGTCAAGGCCTTTGCAGGTACCTGGTCAGAATTTCCCTTCGAGGAAAATTCTCACTGAACTCATGATATGAAACCTTAAATAAGAGCTTCATCTCTCCTCTCTCTGGGCATCCATGATTCTCTCTAGGTTAGAGAAAAAGCTTGTTAATTCCACTTCCAGCGTTGGTTCCCTTCGCAACTGAGGCGTCAGATTCTGTTTGTCCCATCCTGGTTCAAGTCTCTGTGCCGCCCTCAAGCCATGTCTCCTAAAAAATCCCTCGTCTCCTACAATACTCGCTTTTCTTCCACAGATCCAGGTATCAGTACCACATGGCCTACCACAAAATGCAGGGCAAGAAAGAGTGACTTGAACCCTGGGGCCAGAGAGATTTGAGCAAATCCCCAGGATCTGGTTACCCTGATCCTATGTGACCAAGTTTCCTTTAAACTCTGAGTCGCTGGCAGGTTTGGTTCTTCAGAGCTGCTCACAAGCCCATGAATCACCTTTTTATCCCTTTTCATTATCTAACAGAGGCAAATTATCTAACATCAGCACCTCTGTGGCTTTATCCAGGAAATAGCCCCAAGCTGTGTGTAAAAATGAACTGGTATTAGGCGTGGGTCAGGTGCATAAGATACAGACAGGCTGGTAGCAAGAGAGTGTCAGTACCTCCTGCCCAGCAGGGAAAAGCCTAACCAAAATTATAAGTGTAAGGCAACATTGCCTTTGCTTGCCCAAAGCCTCAGCTTCCTGAGCATCTCCCTTCTCTGCAGGCACTATCTCCCTCACCTCTGCTGCTCTCTGTTTCGACAAGTCAGAAACCCCACCTAGGAAACCCCCTTGTTGTCTTTCAATGCACCCACTCATCACCTCAGTGCCCTTTTTCCACAGGGCTAGCAAAGACGGGTGTGCTTTGACCAATTCACTCACACCACAGTATTAATTACTGATACGAACCTGACTGTACAGACAGAAAGACAAACACTGTATGATATCCCTTGTATGTGGAATCTAAATAATACAACAAACTAGTGAATATTACAAAAAAAGAAGCAGACTCACAGAGATAGAGAACAAACTAGCGGTCACCAGTTGGGAGAGGGAAGGAGGGAGGGGCAATACCGGGGTAGGGGTTTAAGAGGTACGAAATTTTCAGGTGTAAAATAAGCTACAGGCATATATAGTACAACACTGGAATATAGCCAATAGTTTTCTTAACTATGAATGGAGTATAACCTTTAAAAATTATGAATCAGGACTTCGCTGGTGGTCCAGTGGTAAGACTCCATGCTCCCAATGCAGAGGGCCTGGGTTCGATCCATGGTTGGGGAACTAGATCCCGCAGGCATGCCGCAACTAGGAGTCCGCATGCCGCAACTAAGAAGCCCACATGCCACAAATAAAAGATCCTGCATGCCGCAAACAAAGATCCGAGTGCCACAACTAAGACCCAGTGCAGTTTAAATAAATAAATGAATATTTAATAATAAATAAAAATAAAAATAGCGAATCACTATATTGTACACCTATAACATATAATATTGTACAGCAACTATACTTCAATTGAAAGATTAAAATAAGAATACTGCTCAAGAAAAGTTTAAAGAGCTTGACTATAAACTTTCTCAAAGGCATCTGAAAGTTAACAGAGGGTTCTTTCAGGTATCAATCCCTGTTAAAACTAAGCTCAAAACTGTGATTCACTTTTCACTCCCCTCTGAGTAGTTCCCCTGTCACTATGAACAAAG
Source organism: Phocoena sinus (assembly GCF_008692025.1). Lineage (NCBI taxonomy): Eukaryota > Metazoa > Chordata > Mammalia > Artiodactyla > Phocoenidae > Phocoena > Phocoena sinus. The sequence goes on from NC_045765.1 coordinate 40,945,820, forward strand.
CCCTGGATACTCCATGATTTTCTAGGCCAAAACTTAACCATCCAACACAGATGCATGAATACAGCTTTGTGCTTTTAGACAATTACCACTTGAGAGAACCTGACCTTTCCCCCACTCTTCCACACAGCCTGTGTCTTCATGCGAAAAAACAATGGGACGTCCTCCTACACCATCATCTGCTCCTCCCTACCCTTGAGGGGTGGGGTGGGCCTGGAAACAGAGAAATTGCAATACCTTATGGTGAAGACAATAAAAGTGATGGGAGTGAAGCACTGGTAACAGAGACAGGATCACTAACTCGGCCCAAATGGCAATGTCCCCTCAAAACTCTTACATTTACATTATTATTATTATTACTATTATTATAATGATGATTTTTGTTAGCTGTGCTGCGTGGCTTGTGGGATCTTAGTTCCCCAACCAGGGATTGGACCCACACATCCTCCTCAGTGAAAGTGCAGGGTCCTAACCACTGGACCACCAGAGAAATCCCTTGCATTTATTTAATGCAGAATGTCCAAATTATTACCGTTCAAAGAAGAGGCAGCTCAACAAGAATCCCGGCTGCCATATTGCCAAATCCAAGGGACATCATCCAGAATTATCCAGTGAATGGTACCCTCTGGAGTCGTGCAAAAGAGCAATGCTGCCAGGAGGATACAGCACAGTTAACAGTAGCCTCTTTCATAAGCACACAACCAGTTCTACCCATCCTACTGGACAAGTAAACCTGTTCTGGCAAGTTAATGGAGATCATTCTGGACTTCAAAAGCTTTGATAGATTTCTATGAGTGAAAAACTAACCAAGAGTGGACATGAAGCTTCCATCCAGGCCCTAGTCAAGGAGGAGGGAAGTACTCCCTGATATGTCTCAACTTTGGATACCCTTAGTAGCTACTGTGAATCATATCCAGCTCAGTAAAGGAATTGTTTGGCTCTATGACATCCGTCCCTTAAGGTTAACCAATAACCTGTGGCAAAGGTTCTGGTTGCAAAACTTAAACTATTTCCACGTGATCCACCACCTATTTCCCAGAAGTTTCTACAATTCTTTTTTACATTCCCAATTTCTCAGCAATCGTTTTAAATTCGCTGTTTTCCCTAGCAAAAGAGTTTTACCACCCAGCTTTCCAGTTTGTGTTCATGGCACCATCTTCATAATGTATCCAGCCATACTAGCCAAGCCTTCGACTCCACCTTTCCCCCATCAACTTGTCAAGTCTGTCGATTCTATCTCTGCAAGTTCACTGCCACCCGTCTCCACTTCCACACCTCTAGGCATCACCTCTCTCTACCTAGACTGCAAACTCTCCCTTCTCCAATCCTTTCAATACAGTTTCTCTCTTATAGTGAAACCTCAACTCTGCGCTGTTCAAATACCCTCAATGACAATTAAGTACAAACTCCTCGTTCTGGCACAAAGAATCTCTACAACATGGCATCAGTTGTTTTCTCATTCATCATCCCTTTCAGCCACTGTTTCTCCAAATATGGTCCATGGCCTATTGATGAGTCCCAAAGATCTCCCAGTGGACTATGAACTGATCCAAAAATCTCAAGAGCTAATTTTGATTAATTCCATAGATGACTGTTTTACCTATGACTTAACATTTTTACAGGAATCCACCAAGTAGGTAAGAGGACCAAAATAAGCTATAATTAACACCACTGGAGAGTTTCTCAAGGACTCTAATTCAGTATTCCATAAATTCCTCGGCTGCCATACAACACTGAAAAGCAACTACACGTGCATACATGTGGATAAACGGAATCCCCACAAATACGTCGGGGTGGGATGAGTGCCCTATGAGGTGAGGTGCTAAATGGGTCCTCATTTTTTTTTTAAAGTGTAAGAAACACTGTTCTAGGCATAGGCTAAATTCTAATCAAACTAATATACTATTCTCTAAACAAGTCTGTTTGCTTTCCTGACTCTCCGCCTTTGCTAACTCACTTCTCTCTGCTTAGGATACCCTTCCCATATCTCACTGTGTACATACACCTCCTTCTGTATATTTCATTTCAGAACTCCTATTTCCCAAACTCCCAACCATATCAGATTGAAGCTAAAGTCTCTCTTAAACCCCAGGTGGTGCTTGCAAAGCTCCTATTAAACAATTCACCCTATCAGGCATTACCATTAGGCATCTCTTTATTATAACTCTTCTACTAGAATGCAGTCTCCGGTGCTTAATATATTTGCATCAACAAGCATCTAGCACAATGCCTCACACACACAGACACACACACACACACAGCACTAGTCACAAAGATAAAATCTACAATGAGTTTTCCTCGGGGTAATAAAATAGTTTTATATAGTTGAAGAATTTTGCAATATAAATGGAACCGTGGAACTGTTCAACCCCCAAAGGTAGTTATCACATATATAATTCCATTATAAAATTAGCAGTGGACAGGATGAAACATTTCAGGAAGGAAATGGCAAAGATGACCAAGCCTGGGGCCTACGGAGAATTACAGTACCAAAAAACTTCTACTTCATTTTCCTGAATCTGAAACTCTCCACAGTTGATCCTCTACACCTACCCAGAAGCAACCCCTCTGCCATCCTTCCCTCCCTCCCTCCATCCCTCCCTCCCTCCCTCTCTCTCTCTCTCTCTCTCTCTCTCACACACACACACACACACACACACACACACACACTGCTGCATGGCCAGTTTACGGAGTTCCCTAAATGTTTTTCTCGTTATTTGCCTGTGCCTTTAAAATGTCTTACAGAATTAAACCACAAAAATTACACTTTCCTAATGGGCCACCACCTAAAACTGTATTCCAAGTTCTAGACGCCAGCTGGGGCGTAATAAAAAGATAACTGGCCATGGAATCTCGTTACCAGGGTTTCAAGTTCCCGCCCTGCCCCTTTCTAGCTGCCTACCTTGGTAAGGTCATCCTCTCTGAATCTCAGTGTCCTCATCCTTAAAGTGGAGATAAAAAGAAATCACTATATGCTTCAGAGGGTTTTTCTAAGAATTCAACACAATAATAGATATGGGATATCTATCTCAGTGATCAGGTATGCAGGAATTATTTCTCCTCTATTACTTAAGAGAAGTTAACCATTTCATCTGATTTTCATACAAGTGCAAAATATGTCCAGTTTGTTTGTAATGTGACTTCAGACCTTCTGCAAGGCAGCGTGGCTGAGAGCCTGGACTACAAACTTGATCAGTGAGCAGAAGAAAAACAGGCAGGGAAGGGGAAAAAAGAAAAAAAACACACAATTTCTCGATGTTTTTCAAACACCTTCAAGTGTACGAGGACACATTTCCAGTCCTGAGAGTCCAGGCATAGCTGCCCCAGTTACTCGTTCGTCTGTCACATGCACGGGGGTGACGAGGTTCCAGCTGACAGCAGAGTCCCCCCTGCATTCACAGCCACCTTACATAAGCTTCTGCTCTCAGGGAATTCAGCCCCCGTCTCCTGGAAAGCAGTCAAAGAACTCCCAAGGCATTTCTGCCAGCATCGCTGCTCTTCCCCACCAAGGAGCAGATGAGGAGTGAAATGGCCAACATTTCCTAGCTCAAGAGTCAGTGCAGCTATAGCAACTACTAAACAGGCCTGGCCAGTTCCCCAGGCTGTAAGTACTTCAGGCTTGGTGGCCTGGCTCTGTGCTACAGAATGCGATGCCAATGTAGATGCAATCCTGAATGAGCCGATTATTTTCTCCCCAAGAGGAAGAGATTGGTCTAAGGGGATGGATGCTGCATGCCTAATATCCTCCAGTCATCTAGCAAACAAAATTTGGGTGGGGAGGTAGGAGCCATTCATTCATTTTATCCATTTGTTCGTTCACTCATTCACTCAACAAATATTTATTAAGCCCTGACTCTGTGCTGTGTATTATTTCAGGGAGTGGAAACGAAATGGACAAGAACTCTGCAGTGTTCTCTTTCTAGCGTGTGGTGTAAGATGGGAGTGTGCTGGGAGAGAGAAGGGAGACGAATCAATGAAGGAATAAAGTGAGGTAATTCCAGACAATGAGAAGGGTCACTAAAAATGACAGAGTAATAGGTTAGAGACTGCAGAGTGGACGGGGGAACGGTTTTAGTTTGAGGGTAAAGGAAAGCCTCTCTGAAGAGGGGACATCTGAGCTAAGCAGCAGCAGGATTCAACTGCTCTAATTTCTTTTTTTTTTTCGGCCACACCACGCACGTAGCTTGTGGGATCTTAGCTCCCCAACCAGGGATCAAACCTGGGCTCCAGCAGTGAAAGCACCAAGCCCTAACCACTGGACCACCAGGGAATTCCCTCAACTGTGCTAATTTCGAGGGGAAGAGCATTCCGGACAGAATGGGGGATATGCCCCTGTGAGAAACCCCACCCCTTCCATTTGAAGGGCATGTTTCACTCAGAGTGCTTCCATGATGGAGTTTCCATACGCAGCCCATCAATACATGAGGAATCATTGTGCCAAAGGAGGGGACTCCTCTAAGCCTCTGGAGCCCAGAAGCACTTCTGCAATAGATCAACTGATCTGGAGCTTCATTTTCCTCTTCAACATGGGATGTTCCTTCATCTTTCATTCTCTTTTCACAGAAAAAGCATCTTAGAGAGAGAAAATATGGTATGTGTGTATATGTGTTTTATACATACATGTGTATATGTATATATACAAATACCCAAACATTTAGACCCAGCTTCTAGGCATGTCTGTAAAAGAGTTTGGGATGGCCCATAGAAATTGTATGTGAGGGAACCCAGAGGAAAAAACTTGGGCAAATGGAGTATGGTGTCTGTTGATGATCTTGATACCCTTGACCCCATCCACTACCTCATACCCGTCCCAGGCTTGGACAAAGATTTGTGTCTGAGCAGCCTGGAGCAAGCAGAAGCTGGAGGAGGGATCTTAAGAAGCACATGGAGCTGATTTAGGGAACAGGCCGTATGCAGCTTAGCAAGGGAACAGGACATCGCTGGCAGAGAACACGATCCTGCTTACGTACAGTGAGGATTTGCACCTCTCAGGAGCTCAGTAGAAAGCTGTTCTTCAGGGGTGTCTGTTTCATGCGAGCCCCCCGCCCCCAACCCCCTGCTGGAATGTCCCTAAGGCTAGGGCCTCTGGGTGTTAGCATATTGCCTGGAATATAACAGATTCACTTTTGTTGAATTTGCTCCAAGACGGACATCAGTGAGGAGTATGAAGACAAGAGCACACGTGAGGGGATTATTTACAAGCACATCAGGTACTTCTTTGTACACCCAGAAATACACAGGGGCAAGTGATGCGAGTTAGGAGGGACAAGAGGCAACACAAGGTAGGCAGTTACCATTAACTGGCTCCCCTTGAACCGCAGCTGAAGCAGCCTATAGATGCGAACAGTCCAAGTTAAGGTGGCATTTTTGGTCCTTGGGAAGGCCATCTCGATCTCTACGGTCAAATTATTAGATCATTTGAAATTGTAAGGAAATCATTCTGCTTGAGTATATACTCACAATGCCACCAACTAGACACTGTATTCAAAACCAAAACCAGGCTAAGAACCTGGCTCTGTCTACCCTAATTTCCTCAGCAGTTGCTCTAGGCTCACCACCCTACTAGGAAACCCAGGTGATATTAACATTCATGTTTTACTCAACAGTTCTGATGCCTCGAGCTGTAGCTCTTGTGGTCCCTGCTGAGAAGACAAAGTTTTTTCTTCTTTTGGACAAAGCAAATTCACTACTGCTTATGGCTTTGCATAGGCAGTCTGGCAGGATGTACTTAGGTGATCTTCTGGAGGAATTTTGACCTTGGTCACTGTGAGGAACCAACCGTTTTCCTTCCATCGAGAGTATGATTTTCTTCTCAATGTACTGTCAACCCTCTAAGTGCTTAACCAGACAAAGATGAACCCTCCTGAGGTCCATGTACAAACACATTTGCTGAAAGACCAAACGTATGGCAACTTCAACTGGGAGTGCTCACCCACGACTTCAAAGTCATTAACTTTTAGAAGACATTGTTATATTAATAATATAAGCTTTAGGCATGGAGCAGGGCATACAGGCCCTCACTGAGAAAGGAAGATGCCAACATTCAGTACTTCCGTTGATGATGAGATCCCTTGATCAACCAATGAAGACAGTGCCCACTTGTGCTGTCTCTCCGTCTCACGTACACTTACACAATTCATTTTAATAAAGTGGTGCTAACAGTATGATCTTCTCTCCGTGTTCAAATTCTGGCTCCACCACTGGTTGTCTATTTGGCCAAGTTTCTTGACTTCACCCAGCCTCAGTTTCTTCACCAGAAAATGAGCCTAACAATGCCTGCCTACCAGAGTGGGTGAATGGATCATTAAATGAGACAATGTAAAACCCTGAGCAGTGTCTGGCATTCAGTAAGGACTCCATAAATGTCAGCAAGTTAAGAGGGACCTAACAGAACCCCATAAAATTCCTTCCCATAACCTGAGTAAAGATGAATTGGGCAGCTGGTGATATGCCAAGTATAAACAGCTGGTAATTCCAAGAAACAGTTAAATGGGGTTTGTGGATGAGAGTCGGAGACAGTGATGCACTGGTTTTCACTATGGAGATGACCTCACAAGAGCCATAGGCTGAGGAGTCTGAGGATATAAGCCCACCCAGCAGGTACCAGTTAATCTGAGCCCAGTGATAGCACCCACAAGTCCTCATGCTAGTCATACGGCAGTTTTCTCCTGTGACCCTGCCCAGTTACGAAAAAAGGACTAAGAACCTGCCCTGTCCTCAAGACCTCCTCCAGGAAGATTTCTGATGCCCCTCTCCTCAAAGACATAGCCACCTCCCGCCCTGGTCATCCCCATTCCTGGTATCTCTAGCTCACAGTCAACACAGAGTGGAGGGTAGTGGTTACAGCCACCAGCTCTGGAGACGGGACAGCCAGCTCCAGTCCCAGATGTGCTGCCTTCTAGCTGAGGGACCTAACTTTCCTGTACCTTGACTCCTCGTCTATCTGTAACAAAGAGAGAATGCCTAGTATTTACTTCCTACGGTGCTGTAAGGATTAAACAAGATCAAGGCTAGAAAGCCCTTAACTTTCTACTGAAATGAGCAACAGTCACCCTGGTTACCGCTTGCTGAATGTGGCCAGGGCCAGAGTGCAGGGGAAGGGGCCAGGGTTCACCCACCGTTAGCAGCCAAAGTAGTCAGTATGAAGAGACAAAGCCCAGCCTTCAAGGGCACTCTTCTGGCAGGCTTCAGCAAGACAAACAGGGAAAGGCCCCTGTGCCTGCCAAAACTTTGCCTGGTAAATAATTGATGTCCCGCTGTGTGTTCTTTCATAAAGACATGCCTTTGAAGTTTGCCCTTGCCCTTGCCACAGGGATTCTGGGGGAGGCAGGCCAGGAGGATGTAAGGAAGGAGCCACACAGAAGAGGAATGGGCAGTGTGTGATCCAGAAGATGGAAAAACTGAAGCCATTTTTGGTATTTGTTCAGGTTTGGAATCATTAACTGTAACTTTTAATCAAGCAAGGATTCCTGGCAGCCAAGCACCAAAAAGGGAAGATGGGGAAAAATACAAAAGCAATTCTTAGTAACAGCTGTGAGTACTAGACCAACGGCTCCCTTCTGGGGAGGTGACAGCTGGTGAAGACATTCAGCAACAGACAGGAGTTTACCTGGGCAAGTCAGCCAGCCCAGGGACTAATTATGAAAATACAATTACAATGGATTAGTAATCTTGTCAATCAGAGCCACATGCCAGGGACCACCTGGCAGTGGATGAAAATGCCACAGGACAGAGAATTTCACGTTGTGGGTATTTTCTGGGGGGTGCCGGGGTATAAAACATTGCTCCCCAGGAGGGAGGGCCTTAGGGTTCAGGGGATGAGAAAGGGCAGAGGAGGCCTCTAGCGAGGAGCAGGCAGGATACATGACCAGACAGCCCCAGCGTGTCTGAAATGGAAATTCTGGATGGCGTCCTCTTACTGCCACCCATCAGAACGGGCCCAAAGCTTGCTCCCTGTTTTGCATAAGCCTGAAAGGCAAGTGGAACTGTCTTCCTGCAGCACTCAAGGAAAGGTAAATAGAGATTAAGAAACGATATGGGTAGAAATACTAACCACTGCTGAACACATAGAAATGTGTCTTGCCAGGTGCCCAGCAGTTTCTTCTTCACCTCATTTAATACTTACAAAACCCTATGAGGTAAGTACTATTTGTCTACGAAATAACTAGAAGCTCACAGATGTTTGACTTGGCCCATGTCATATCACAAGAAAAACAGAGCATCTGAACTCCAGGGCTTATTCTCATAATTGCCATCTTCTACTGCCTCTTGTAAAAGGGAACCCAAAACCAAAGCTCTTCAGTCTCCCTTTCCTGCATCCTCCATGTCACAATGACAACCAAGAAAAAAGGGAGGCAGCAGAGTCTAGATGCCAAGATACTGAACTGGGCATCAGAAGACCTATGTTTCTCAACACAACTACAAGCTACCTTTGATGGAGTATGTGCCATGCCTGTCAGTGTATTAAATGTTTTGGTTACTTTTGGTATTTAATCTTCAAAGTAAAGATACAAAGGAAGTATCATTCCATTTTATAGATGAGAAAATGGAATCTTAGAAAAGTTGAGCAACTGTACATATGCTATAGAGGTGGTAAGAGTGAGAAAGAAATTCCAAACCGGGTTGTTCTGTTCCCCAGGCTTGGCTTCTTATGACTACCCTCTGTGTGAGAGGCATGTGTGTATTTTAAATCCTCATCAACCTTCACCATGACCCTGTCTTCAGAGCACTGGGCTACAGACTGATCCATCTGTACTTTGCTTTCCCCTTCCGGAAACAAGGACAGCATTTGTCGCGTCATTGTACTGAGTCATCACCAGCAAAAGTGACCTGGGGTGGGAGGAGATAAAATTCTGTCCAGATTTGCAGAATTATTATTAGCAAGGAAAATTCTAGAGTGACCTAAATTTCATTCATATTGCTCAATGCTCAGAGAACAGAGTAAAGAAAACAGATCTGTTTTCCAGCTTAGGAAATGAAGGCATGCTCAGCTAAATTTACAAAAAAAAAAAAAAAAGAATGTTTTACAATGCACACTGTACGCTGTCATCATTATGAATAAAAAGGAAAAAATGAAAGATGTTTTTGTAACACTGTGATGGCAAAGAAAAGAAAAATAAATGAACACATCAATGGCATGGGGACTAGGCTGCCACCTCCACTATACTCCACTGTAGTGAAGCACCTGCTCTCCACTACTGTTTTTATTTAGATGGTTTACAGTTTTCCACCTCTCATCTGTGAGTGAGGGCTCTATTTCTACCTCACATCTTGTTCCCTTCCACATCCCCAGCTTCGAGCAGATACTCAGCCCAGCATTGTTTTATGGGTTCCCTCTTGCTAATCCTAGTGGTGTCAGAGATAAACTGAAGGATTGCTTCACTTCCTTTTAAGGCTTACCATTCCACAGTCCTGGGAGACATGGATATAAGTGATGGATAGGAGGCATTTACTCCTCCGACTTGTATTTCCTCTCACTGACCTGAAAGAAACAAACCTCTAAAAAAATTTTTTTAATTAAAACAAAATGCTGTGTGCACACCAGCCTTTCGCGGGGATGGATGACAATGTCAGAGACCCGATGAGTAGCATAAGCCACCGTAGGAAAGGATTCATAAAGTACACAAAAGAATAGGAGCACATTCCTGCAACGTTGACAGATTCCCCCGTTTCCAAGATACCACCCCCCAGGGCACTGCAAACAGCCAAGACTGAAGGAAAATTCCTGTAAAGGGGGCTGAGGAACCAGGGCTGTGAGTGATAAGCAAGTGAACCCCGGGAACTAGAGGTGGAGTCTCTCGACAAACTCTGGGGAAGCAGGAATACGTCCATCTCTCAAATACAGCCTTGAGCATTAGTGTCTTCACAGCGAATACCGGCTGGTTGGCCTTGAATGTATGATTCGCATTATAAGCCTATTTCTGTACCTCCTCCTAAGCCTGCAGAGTAAAACCACAGTGTTTCCGGGGTGGGAAGGGGAAAAAGAAAATCCTGAAGAGAGCTGAATCATCCTTTTGAAATATGCTGGTCACTCCTTATTCAGACAGTACGTTAAAAAACAAGGGCATTTTAAGAGAAAGCCCTCTTCCAGGTTTCCCAGTGGTTGCTTATATTATCAAGCCCAAGTTCACTCTGCTTACTGCATGACAGGCCAATGAATCAGGAGACGAGGTGTTGAGGCCAAGGAATAGGACTCTATTCGGAAGCCGGCAGAACGAGAAGTGGCAGACTGATGTCTCCGAAAAACCATCTTATGGGGTTTGGATGCTAGTTTCTTTTATAGAACAGAGAGAGGGAGGAGATGAGGCAGTAAAGTAAAAAGGCCACACGATTTGCCAATGTCCCCTGGAATGGCCAGGCCTCAGGGAGGGGATGTGTTAATTTCTTCTTTCTTGCAGCCATCCACAGGTGGACAGGGTCAGGATGTTTCCCTGAACAAAGGCACTTTGGTTGAACATTCAGGCAGAGGGGCAGGGTGTATAGACAGTATCCTTTTAGTGAGCAAAAGCAATGGGAAGGAGGGGGGACCTTGAAGATGGCGGAAGAGTAAGACGCAGAGATCGCCTTCCTCCCCACGGATACACCAGAAATACATCCACACGTGGAACAACTCCTACAGAACTCCTACTGAAGGCTGGCAGAAGACCTCAGACCTCCCAAAAGGCAAGAAACTCCCCACGTAACTGGGTAGGGCAAAAGAAAAAACAGAGACAAAAGAATAAGGACGGCACCTGCACCAGTGGGAGGGAGCTGTGAAGGAGGAAAAGTTTCCACACACTAGGAAGCCCCTCCGCGGGCGGAGACTGCGGGAGGCAGAGGGGGGAGTTTCGGGACCGCGGAGTAGTGCACAGCGACGGGTGCGGAGGGCAAAGCGGGGAGATTCCTGCACAGACGATCGGTGCCGACCGGCACTCACCAACCCGAGAGGCTTGTCTGCTCACCCGCCGGGGCGGGCGGGGCTGCGAGCTGAGGCTCGGGTTTTGGTTTTGGACGGAGCTCAGGGAGAGGACTGGGGTTGGCGGCGTGAACATAGCCTGAAGGGGTTAGTGCACCACGACTAGCCGGGAGGGAGTTCGGGGAAAAGCCTGCACCGGCCGAAGAGGCAAGAGACTTTTTCTTCCCTCTTTGTTTCCTGGTGCGCGAGGAGAGGGGTTTAAGAGCGCTGCTTAAAGGAACTCCAGAGACGGGCGCGAGCCGCGGCTAAAAGCGCGAACCCCAGAGACGGGCGGGAGACGCTAAGGCTGCTGCTGCCGCCACCAAGGGGCCTGTGTGCGAGCACAGGTCACTCTCCACACCCCTCTTCCGCGGAGCCTGTGCAGCCCGCCACTGCCAGGTTCCCGGGATCCAGGGACAACTTCCCCGGGAGTACGCACGGCGGGTCTCAGGCTGGTGCAACATCACGCCGGCCTCTGCCGCAACGTCACGCTGCCTCTGCCGCCGCAGGCCCGCCCCGCACGCAGTGCCCCTCCTTCCCCCATCCCCCAACCCCCGGCCTGAGTGAGCCGGAGGCCCCGAATCAGCGGCTCCTTTAACCCCGTCCTGTCTGAGCGAAAAAACAGACGCCCTCCAGCGACCTACACGCTGAGGCAGGGCCAAATCCAAAGCTGAGCTCCTGTGAGCTGTGAGAACAAAGAAGAGAAAGGGAAATCTCTCCCAGCAGCCACAGAAGCAGCGGATTAAAGCCCCACAATCAACTTGATATACCCTGCATCTGTGGAATACCTGAATCGACAAGGAATGATCCCAAATTGAAGAGGTGGAATTTAGGAGCGAGATCTATGATTTTTTTCCCTTTTCCTCTTTTGTGAATGTGTACGTGTATGCTTCTGTGTGAGATCCTGTCTGTATACTCTTGCTTCCACCATTTGTCCTAGGGCTCTATCCGTCCATGACTTTTTTTTAAAAAATTCTTTTTCTTAATAATTAAGTTTAATTGTAATAACTTTATTATACTTTACCTTCGTTCTTTCTTTCTTTCCTTCCTTCCTTCCCTCCTTTAGACAACGAATCACCCCAAATTGAGGAGGTGGTCTCAGGGAGCAGGATTTATGATTTTTCCCCCTTTACCTCTTTTTGTGAAGGTGTATGTGTATGCTTCTGTGTAAGATTTTCTCTGTATAGCTTTGCTTCCAACATTTGTCCTAAGGTTCTATCCGTCCCTTTTTTTTTTTTTTCTAAATATTTTTTAATTCAATAACTATATTATACTTTATTTTATTTTTACTGTATCATCTTTCTTTCTGTCTTTTTTCCTTCTTTCCCTCCTTCCTTCCTTCCTCCCTCCCTCCCTCCCTCCTTTCTTTCCTTCTTTGCTTCTTTCTTCCTTCCTTCCTTTCCTCCTTTCCTTCTTTCTTTACTCATACTTCTACTAATTCTCCCTACTTTTTCTCCCTTTTATTCTGAGCTGTGTGGATGAAAGGCTCTTGGTGCTCCAGCCAGGAGTCAGGGCTCTGCCTCTGAGGTAGGAGAGCCAACTTCAGGACACTGGTCAACAAGAGACCTCCCAGCTCCACATAATATTAAACGGTGGAAATATCCCAGAGACCTCCATCTTAACACCAGCACCCAGCTTCACTCAACGACCAGCAAGCTCCAGTGCTGGACAACCTATGCCAAACAACTAGCAAAACAGGAACACAACCCCACCCATTAGCAGAGAGGCTGCCTAATATCATAATAAGGCCACAGACACCCCAAAACACACCACCAGACGTGAACCTGCCCACTAGAGAGACAAGATCCAGCCTCATCCAGCACAACACAGGCACTAGTCCCCTCCACCAGGAAGCCTACACAACCCACTGAAACAACCTTAGCCACTGGAGACAGACATCAAAAACAACGGGAACTACGAAAGTGCAGCCTGCAAAAAGGAGACCCCAAACACAGTAAGATAAGCAAAATGAGAAGACAGAAATACACACAGCAGATGAAGGAGCAAGATAAAAACCCACCAGACCTAACAAATGAAGAGGAAATAGGCAATCTACCTGAAAAAGAATTCAGAATAATGATAGTAAGGATGATCCGAAATCTTGGAAGTAGAATGGACAAAATGCAAGAAACAGTTAACAAGGACCTACAAGAACTAAAGACGAAACAAGCAACGATGAACAATGCAATAAATGAAATTAAAATCACTCTAGATAGGATCAATAGCAGAATAACTGAGGCAGAAGAACGGATAAGTGACCTGGAAGATAAAGTAGTGGAAATAACTACTGCAGAGCAGAATAAAGAAAAAAGAATGAAAAGAACTGAGGACAGTCTCAGAGACCTCTGGGACAACATGAAACGCACCAACATTCGAATTATAGGGGTTCCAGAAGAAGAAGAAAGAAAGAAAGGGACTGAGAAAATATTTGAAGAGATTATAGTTGAAAACTTCCCTAATATGGGAAAGGAAATAGTTAATCAAGTCCAGGAAGCACAGAGGGTCCCATACAGGATAAATACAAGGAGAAACACGCCAAGACACATATTAATCAAACTGTCAAAAATTAAATACAAAGAAAGCATATTAAAAGCAGCAAGGGAAAAACAACAAATAACACACAAGGGAATCCCCATAAGGTTAACAGCTGATCTCTCAGCAGAAACCCTACAAGCCAGAAGGGAGTGGCAGGACATACTGAAAGTGCTGAAGGAGAATAGCCTGCAACCAAGACTACTCTACCCAGCAAGGATCTCATTCACATTTGATGGAGAAATTAAAACCTTTACAGACAAGCAAAAGCTGAGAGAGTTCAGCACCACCAAACCAGCTTTACAACAAATGCTAAAGGAACTTCTCTAGACACGAAACACAAGAGAAGGAAATGACCTATAGTAGCGAACCCAAAACAATATATAAAATGGAAATAGGAACATACATATCGATAATTACCTTAAATGTAAATGGACTAAATGCTCCCACCAAAAGACACAGATTGGCTGAATGGATACAAAAACAAGACCCTTATATATGCTGTCTACAAGAGACCCACTTCAGAACTAGAGACACATACAGACTGAAAGTAAGGGGATGGAAAAAGATATTCCATGCAAATGGAAACCAAAAGAAAGCTGGAGTAGCAATTCTCATATCAGACAAAATAGACTTTAAAATAAGGACTATTAAAAGGGACAAAGAAGGACACTACATAATGATCAAGGGATCGATCCAAGAAGAAGATATAACAATTGTAAATATTTATGCACCCAACATAGGAGCACCTCAATACATAAGGCAAATACTAACAACCATAAAAGGGGAGATCAACAGTAACACATTCATAGTAGGGGACTTTAACACCCCACTTTCACCCATGGACAGATCATCCAAAATGAAAATAAACAAGGAAACACAAGCTTTAAATGATACATTAAACAAGATGGACTTAATTGATATTTATAGGACACTCCATCCAAAAACAACAGAATACACATTTTTCTCAAGTGCTCATGGAACATTCTCCAGGATAGATCATATCTTGGGTCACAAATCAAGCCTTGGTAAATTTAAGAAAACTGAAATTGTATCAAGTATCTTTTCCGACCACAACGCCATGAGACTAGATATCAATTACAGGAAAAGATCTTTAAAAAATACAAACACATGGAGGCTAAACAATACACTACTTAATAATGAAGTGATCACTGAAGAAATCAAAGAGGAAATAAAAAAATACCTAGAAACAAATGACAATGGAGACACAACAACCCAAAACCTATGGGATGCAGCAAAAGCAGTTCTAAGGGGGAAGTTTATAGCAATACAAGCCCACCTTAAGAAGCAGGAAACATCTCGAATAAACAACCTAACCTTGCACCTCAAGCAATTAGAGAAAGAAGAACAAAAAAACCCCAAAGCTAGCAGAAGGAAAGAAATCATAAAAATCAGATCAGAAATAAATGAAAAAGAAATGAAGGAAACAATAGCAAAGATCAATAAAACTAAAACCTGGTTCTTTGAGAAGATAAACAAAATAGATAAACCACTAGCCAGACTCATCAAGAAAAAAAGGGAGAAGACTCAAATCAATAGAATTAGAAATGAAAAAGGAGAAGTAACAACTGACACTGCAGAAATAAAAAAAATCATGAGAGATTACTACAAGCAACTCTATGCCAATAAAATGGACAATCTGGAAGAAATGGACAAATTCTTAGAAATGCACAACCTGCCAAGACTGAATCAGGAAGAAATAGAAAATATGAACAGACCAATCACAAGCACTGAAATTGAAACTGTGATTAAAAACCTTCCAACAAACAAAAGCCCAGGACCAGATGGCTTCACAGGTGAATTCTATCAAACGTTTAGAGAAGAGCTAACACCTATCCTTCTCAAACTCTTCCAAAATATAGCAGAGGGAGGAACACTCCCAAATTCCTTCTACGACGCCACCATCACCTTGATACCAAAACCAGACAAGGATGTCACAAAGAAAGAAAACTACAGGCCAATATCACTGATGAACATAGATGCAAAAATCCTCAACAAAATACTAGCAAACAGAATCCAACAGCACATTAAAAGGATCATACACCATGATCAAGTGGGGTTTATTCCAGGAATGCAAGGATTCTTCAATATACGCAAATCTATCAATGTGATAAACCATATTAACAAATTGAAGGAGAAAAACCATATGATCATCTCAATAGATGCAGAGAAAGCTTTCGACAAAATTCAACACCCATTTATGATAAAAACCCTCCAGAAAGTAGGCATAGAGGGAACTTTCCTAAACATAATAAAAGCCATATATGACAAGCCCACAGCAAACATCATCCTCAATGGTGAAAAACTGAAAGCATTTCCACTAAGATCAGGAACAAGACAAGGTTGCCCACTCTCACCACTCTTATTCAACATAGTTTTGGAAGTTTTAGCCACAGCAATCAGAGAAGAAAAGGAAATAAAAGGAATCCAAATCGGAAAAGAAGAAGTAAAGCTGTCACTGTTTGCAGATGACATGATACTATACATAGAGAATCCTAAAGATGCTACCAGAAAACTACTAGAGCTAATCAATGAATTTGGTAAAGTAGCAGGGTACAAAATTAATGCACAGAAATCTCTGGCATTCCTATATACTAATGATGAAAAATCTGAAAGTGAAATCAAGAAAACACTCCCATTTACCATTGCAACAAAAAGAATAAAATATCTAGGAATAAACCTACCTAAGGATACGAAAGACCTGTATGCAGAAAATTATAAGACACTGATGAAAGAAATTAAAGATGATACAAATAGATGGAGAGATATACCATGTTCTTGGATGGGAAGAATCAACATTGTGAAAATGACTCTACTACCCAAAGCAATCTACAGATTCAATGCAATCCCTATCAAACTACCACTGGCATTTTTCACAGAACTAGAACAAAAAATTTCGCAATTTGTATGGAAACACAAAAGACCCTGAATAGCCAAAGCAATCTTGAGAACGAAAAAAGGAGCTGGAGGAATAAGGCTCCCTGACTTCAGACTATATTACAAAGCAACAGTAATCAAGACAGTATGGTACTGGCACAAAAACAGAAAGATAGATCAGTGGAACAGGATAGAAAGCCCAGAGATAAACCCACGCACATATGGACACCTTATCTTTGATAAAGGAGGCAGGAATGTACAGTGGAGAAAGGACAGCCTCTTCAATAAATGGTGCTGGGAAAACTGGACAGGTACATGTAAAAGTATGAGATTAGATCACTCCCTAACACCATACACAAAAATAAGCTCAAAATGGATTAAAGACCTAAATGTAAGGCCAGAAACTATCAAACTCTTAGGAGAAAACATAGGAAGAACACTCTATGACATAAATCACAGCAAGATCCTTTCTGACCCACCTCCTAGAGTAATGGAAATAAAAACAAAAATAAACAAATGGGACCTAATGAAACTTCAAAGCTTTTGCACAGCAAAGGAAACCGTAACCAAGACCAAAAGACAACCCTCAGAATGGGAGAAAACATTTGCAAATGAAGCAACTGACAAAGGATTAATCTCCAAAATTTACAAGCAGCTCATGCAGCTCAATAACAAAAAAACAAACAACCCCATCCAAAAATGGGCAGAAGACCTAAATAGACATTTCTCCAAAGAAGATATACAGAATGCCAACAAACACATGAAAGAATGCTCAACATCATTAATCATTAGAGAAATGCAAATCAAAACTACAATGAGATATCATCTCACACCAGTCAGAATGGCCATCATCAAAAAATCTAGAAACAATAAATGCTGGAGAGGGTGTGGAGAAAAGGGGACACTCTTGCACTGCTGGTGGGAATGTGAATTGGTTCAGCCACTGTGGAGAACAGTATGGAGGTTCCTTAAAAAACTACAAATAGAATTACCATATGACCCAGCAATCCCACTACTTGGCATATACCCTGAGAAAACCAAAATTCAAAAAGTCATGTACCAAAATGTTCATTGCAGCTCTATTTACAATAGCCAGGACATGGAAACAACCTAAGCGCCCATCATCGGATGAATGGATAAAGAAGATGTGGCACATATACACAATGGAATATTACTCAGCCTTAAAAAGAAATGAAATTGAGCTATTTGTAATGAGATGGATAGACCTAGAGTCTGTCATACAGAGTGAAGTAAGTCAGAAAGAAAAAGACAAATACCGTATGCTAACACATATATATGGAATTTAAGGGAAAAAAATGTCATGAAGAACCTAGGGGTAAGATAGGAATAAAGACGCAGACCTACTGGAGAACGGACTTGAGGGTATGGGGAGGGGGAGGGGTGAGTTTTGACAGGGCGAGAGAGAGTCATGGACATATACACACTAACAAACGTAGTAAGGTAGATAGCTGGGGGGAAGCAGCCGCAAGGCACAGGGATATTAGCTCGGTGCTTTGTGACAGCCTGAAAGGGTGGGATGGGGAGAGTGGGAGGGAGGGAGACGCAAGAGGGAAGACATATGGGAACATATGTATATGTATAGCTGATTCACTTTGTTATAAAGCAGAAACTAACACACCATTGTAAAGCAATTATACCCCAATAAAGATGTTTAAAAAAAAAAAAAAAAAAAATTAAAAATAGAACTACCATATGATCCAGCAATTCTACTTTTGGGTGAAGGAAATAAAATTACTATCGCAAAGAGATATCTGTACCTTCATGTTCATTGTAGCATAATTTACAATAGCCAAGATATGGAAACAACTTGTGTCCATTGACAGCTGAATGGATAAAGAAAATGTTTTATATATATATATATATAAAATATATATATATATACACACACACAATGGAATATGATTCAACCATAAAAAAGAGGAAATCCAGACATTTGGGACAACATGGATGGACCCTGAGGTCATTGTGCTAAGTGAAATAAGTCAGACAGAGGAAGACAAATACTATGTGATCTCACTTATATGTGGAACCTAAAAAATCAAACCCATAGAAACAGGACAGATTTGTGGTTATAGAGGCTGTGGGTGTGGGAGACAAATGGGTAAAAGTGGTCAAGAGGTAAAAGCTTCCAACTGTAAGATAAATAAGTTCTGGGGATATAATGTATAGCATGGTGACTGTAGTTAACAATACTGTATTGCATATTTGAAAGTTGCTAGATCTTAAAACTTTTCATCACAAGGAAAAAAATTGTAACTATGTGAGGTGATGAATGCCACTTAGACTTACTGTGGTGATCATTTTGCAAGATATACATATATCAAAACATTATGTTGTACACCTTACTGTAATTAATATGTCTATCTATATCTCAATAAAACTGGAAAAATAAAATAAAATTTATTCCTAAAAAAAAAAAAAAAAAAAAAAAGCAATGGGAAGCAAAGGTTAAAGTAAGAAAACAGATGCAACACGGAGTCTGATTTGGCTCTTCCCTGGTACACTTACAGTACTTGATAGTTCCCTACAGGAGGGCTCAGGCCTCCCTCCACACAATGCCTTTAAGGCTCTGCCTAACAGCGTCCCCACCCACTAGCCTAGGAGGTTCCCCTCATTGTTCTCACAATGGGCAAGCCATCCCCTTCTTCATGCCAGGTTCAGCCGGGCCATCACGCCTCTATTCAGGCCATTAGCATCCCCTGGAATCCTCTTTCCAATCCAGGCAAATCTCAGGTCTCCCTCAAAACTGTATCAAGCACTCCCTCCCCCAAGAAGCCTTTCCCAAATATCTCAATCTACACACTCTCTTTGCTCTCAAGTTTTTCTTTAGGCCCTGAATCTAATGGTGGGCTTCCCTCTGATAACGGTTCCCTATGTCCATGTATTTGATCAATCCAAAGAAATAAGAAAATCAGTAATTACTGAACACTTTATACATTTTGAAGCATTCAGCTAAACCCTTTATAAACACTTATCATATTTAATCCTTGAAACCGAGCCCTGTGGTAGCCCCTACTATTATCCCCATGTTACAGATGAGGGAAACTGAGGCACATTAAAGTTCAATGTCTTGCTGAGTATCACACCACCAGGCATGAGGCCAGGTCTATCTGACTCCAGATCCTGCAACCTTAACCCCCAAAGGAACCAGAGCCTAAGAATCCCCCAGATCTCACAGAACCTTTGCTGATGTGCATTTTATTCATTTTTATTGAGAGAAATTGTAGTATGACCAAAATTTGACTCACAACTTCTCAATGTTATTCACTTACCGAACACTCTGAACATTTTTCATGTGCCAAGCACTGTGCTAGGGGCTATGGATTAGATTATGAACAGACACAGCCCCTGTCCTTAAGGAGCTCAGAGTCACAGAGCAGGGGCTCTGTAACTATTGGAACTGAATTACCACAAACACAAGCCAATGACTGGTAGCCTCAACCAAGTACGTATGCAGTGGTCACTGAGCTCAAAGACACATTAAGTTGTGGCAAGAACACTGGACTGATACATAAGAGGCCTGGGGTTTCCCCAGACTGCCAATAATTTGCTATGTGACATCTAGCAAGCAATATTTCATCCATCTGCTCATATATAAAATTGAGAACCCAGGCCACATCTGGGAATTCACAACTTGGCCCATCATCAGAATTACCTGTTCAGTGATTTTCATGCTACTGCCAAACAAGTACCTGGGTGAATGTGAAATGGAGCAGGACCCTGCGGGGCTCTCCCGGGTACAAATCCTTTCTGTGTCCCCCATTTCTTGTTTGTAGGAAATAGGATTCATTCAGCCTCCTTGACCTTCCAGGAGTTCCAAAGTACAGATTCAGTACAAATTCAAACAGTTGCTTATCAGGCAAAGAAGGGAATGCAGAAACAAAGGAGGAACAGTCAAGGAACAATAGTGCAGCTGTGAGGCAGAGTCCTGGTTCCTCCTCAGGAATATGCATAATAATACCTTTGAGTTTTCTGTAGGAACTAAGGGCCCTACCCAGGTGGAAGATGGCAACTTCAGGTTGAACACAAGATTCCTGGAGCACTGCCCTGTGATCTCACCACCAACCAATCGGAACAAGTCTGCACACAGTGGAAGATATGGAAGGCTCTGTCCCGCTCCCCAAATGATTCTCCCTTTAAAAACTTACATGGTCAAGCAGAATTTTTTTTTTTTTTTTAGAGATTTTATTTATTTTTAAAATTTATTTTATTTATTTAATTTTGGCTGTGTTGGGTCTTCGTTGCTGCACACGGGCTTTCTCTAATTGTGGCGAGCAGGGCTACTTTTTGTTGCAGTACGCGGGCTTCTCATTGCTGTGGCTTCTCCTGTTGCAGAGCACCGGCTCTAGGCACATGGGCTTTGGTAGTTGCAGCACATGGGCTCAGTAGTTGTGGTGCACGGGCTTAGTTGCTCCACAGCATGTGGGATCTTCCCGGACCAGAGCTTGAACCCGTTTCCCCTGCATTGGCAGGCGGATTCAAAATCACTGCGCCACCAGGGAAGCCCCGGTCAAGCAGAATTTTGGAGTTGGTTTTTGGACATGAGTCCACCATCTACCCAGGTGCTGGCCTCCTCAATAAAGCAAGCTTTCCCTTCCTACCAGCACTTGTATCTCAAGTATTGGCTTTCAAGCAGTGAGCAGCCTAATCTGAGTTTGGTAACAAATGCATTAGGGAATGAATGATTGACTTGGCTGATCTGTTATGAGATTTGGAACAACCAAGACAGAAGAGGGCTGTCCTCAACTACTACCATTCAAGATGTACAGTTGATCCTCATTATTTGTGAATTCCGTACTTGTGAATTTGCCTACTCACTAAAATCTTGTAACCCCCCAAATCAATATTCATGGTGCTTTTGCAGTCATTCACAGACATGCTCAGAGTGGCCAGAAAAATTCAGTTGCCCAAGATACATGTCCAACATGAGGTTAAACAAGGAGACACTCCGCTTTCTTGGTTCAGCTCTCATACTGCAGGTAAGTGTCCTTCTTGCAGTCTACTTAGTGCCACATTGTTTGCATTTTTGTGCTTTTTGTTGGTGATTCCACTGTTTAAAATAGCCCCCAGGTCTAGTACTGAAGTGCTGTTTAGTGTTCCTAAGCACAAGGCTGATGTTCCCTACAGAGAAAATGTGTGTTAGATAAGTTTCATTAACGTATGAATTGCAGTGCTGTTGGCCATGGGCTCAATGCTAATGAATCAACATGAAAAAAGGCATCTTGAAACAAGGACACACCGGAAACAAGGTTAATGTTGATGAGCTGACAAAAATGTTGTGACTCCAAGCGCACAGGAAACCAAGCCCCTTATCTCCCCTAGGAGCAATGGCTCAGTATTCACCAATTCGGTGTCCACAGAACATTAACTATTCCAGTAATGAGAATGAACAGTATTTCCTGTGACCGTGCAATAAAAGAAGTCTTCATAGAGGTCTCCAAACCAGTTCTCAAGGAGTTAGCTGTGATATTATAGGTGTAATCATGAAAATAATCTGAGATAATGGAGAGAGAGAGCGCACTGATAAGGCACTGAATGTCTCTGAACTATGACAGGGGGACAAAGTCATCTCTAAAGACTGAGGCTAAGGATGGAATGGAAGATTATTGCTTTTCAATGTAAACCATTATGCAGTACTGGATTTTTTTAAACCATAGTTTGGTTAAACCATCACTATTAATTTACAGTGCTAAAAATAGGGGGGAAATTCATTCATTCATTAAATCTCTATTCAGCCTTGCTCTTCCAGTTCCAAGAAACACATATTATTTTCTTCCTGATAAACAGACACTGTCCACTTCCCCCCAGTTTCTTGATCTATAAAATGGGAAAGATAATAGTACTTCTCTTACGGTTCTTAGATGGACTCAATGAAGTAATGTATATGAAGGACTTAGCACCATGCTACTAGAATATAAGCCATAGCTCTGAAGGCACAATGTAAGCTGGAACAGGATGGGGTAGGAGAACCATTGTCTCTGGAGGTTTAATCCTGGGCAGAACCTCTCAGGTCATAGAAGTATATTCCAGCTGACCCCATCTGCCTCCTCCCCATTGCAGCCCTCTGGTTTTCTGAGGCTCATATCGGGATCAATACATTGTTAACAGAAGGCAACATGTAAGAGCACGAGATTTGGAGTCACGCAGATTTTGGTTTGTGCTCTGACTCAAACATTTCCTAGCTGTATGATCTGCTGCAACTTAGTCAACGTCTCTGAGCCTCAGTGTCCTCATCTGGAATATAATAAAGATAGTGTCTGCCTTGAACGTCCCATTTACTCTTCAAAGGAGTTTATGAGTCAAGCTCCTCTGAGAAGCAGATGACAACTCATAATTGAATGAATAAGGAATTTATTCAGATGGAGAATATTGCTCAATGGGCAAAGAGTTTCTCTTTTGGGTGATAGAAAAACTTGGAACTAGCCAGTGGTGGTGGTTGTACAACATTGTGAATATAACTAATGCCACTGAATTGTGCACTTTTAAAACATTTAAATGGCAAAATTTATGTTATACTATGTATTTGATCACAATTTGCAAGAAATGAGCTTATTAGAGTAAACACCTGTGAGATAAAATAGAGAGGGATTTCGGAGAGGCTGGGAGAACCATTAAACTGGGATGCAAGTATGACCCCAAGTGAAGAAAAGGAAGGAAGGAAGGTTGGGTGGAAGGGTTGTAGACCACAGTGTACTTCGAAGAAAAGTTCAGCAAAGCTATCTGGGGTCCACTGTCTCCCAGCTTGCAGGGAGCTGTACCCCAGTTGTACCCCAGTTGCAGGGGTACTTAGGGCCTCCTAAGTACCCCTGCAACTCCTAAGCTGGTTGGGAGCAGCCCATGGGAAGCATGTAGTTAGCAGGAAGTCATTGATGGATTTCAGAGCATGGCAGCTGGGACCATTAGTCAATTATGTCCTCGGTAGCTAGACATCTGAGAGGTACATTCTCATGGCTGGGTTCCCACAGGGATCCTACAGGTTAAGGCACTTATCATGCAAAGATAGTAGAGGGTAAAAGTAGTTGTAATTTCTATACAGAATATCAATATCATTATCGATTGTCATCACCATGACCTTTATCTCAGTAAAAGTGTGTTCAAAGTAACATACAACCAATTCAAATTAAACCATTTCCAATACTTTGTGCTAGTTGTAGTAATTCTTATTGATTGTGATACTCACGTGGGCATCTTAAATTGAACTGTAAACATTAGAATTGCTAAATTGATTTCTTAGAGGTGCAGGAGGAAAATAAGGTGTGACTCAAAAATAACACAAGTCAAAAATTGTGAATGAAATTTAGGCAGAGACTTCAAATCCTGCAGTCTTCAATCACTTTATAAGAATAGTAGTATTTGGCCTCCACTTGCTTGGGGACTGTCACATTACTTATTATCTGTCCAAACCACTTCATCACCTACAAGCCAAGTAACCAGCCAAGAGAGAGGTCACTGTGAACTTTCCCACATCAAAAATGAACCAGGAAATGGACTTGAGGACAAGGGGAGGGGGAAGTGTAAGCTGGGACGAAGTGAGAGAGTGGCATGGACATATACACACTACCAAATGTAAAATAGACAGCTAGTGGGAAGCAGCTGCATGGCACAGGGAGATCAGCTCCGTGCTTTGTGACCACCTAGAGGGGTGGGATAGGGAATGTGGGAGGGAGACGCAAGAGGGAGGGGATATGGGGATATATGTATAGCTGATTCACTTTGTTATAAAGCAGAAACTAACACACCATTGTAAAGCAATTATACTCCAATAAAGATGTTAATAAATAAATAAAATGAACCAGGAAGCAGTTTCAGAGTAAGTAATCCCATCCCGTTATTCATGGCAGCAAGATTTAACCCCACAACTTCCCATTTAGACACCTGGGGTGATTCCTTTGCTCTGAAAACAATGCCTGTTTCATTACAGTATTCCCTTAAGAAAGAAGAATGTTATACTCAATCGAATTTAATGGGAAAAAAATCACTTCTCTGTCTTCCCATAAGGAGAAGTTAGTCAATTTTGTTGAAAAGTTAGAGTGGATGACAGAAGAGAAAAGTATTCAGATAAATATAGGTTTAGACAGCAATTCCACTTTTGCAACTATTATCTTTCCCGAGTCATTTAATTAGGCAGAATCCTGTATCTTTTACCTATTCCTTTAGCAGAGAAATGAGTCTGTAAGGGAACTGTAAAATTTCCTTTCTATTGTCATGTTTTCCACCAAGTAAAGGCTTCTGCTTGTCTTCCCGTTATGATTCCTCTGACCCCTTTCCTTTGTGAAACACCTCTCTGTCTGACCAAAGAGAATAGGCACATGATCCTTGATTGGCCCCAGCCAGAGTCATGCGACTCAAGCCAAGCCAGTGAGAAGTCTTCCCTGATATGTGGACCCAAGGGCTTCTTTCTTTCCTCTATGGTAAATAACCTTGGATAATTTAAGTCTGAACTTTCCTTTATCACATGAAGAAAAACCATAGGAGGAGAGACTCAAATGAACAACGAGAAGCAAAAAGAAAATAAAATTAAAAAGAGAGATCAGTCCTGATGATACTTCAAACTCTTGGTCCAGTTCATTCTGAAGCCACCTCTATTGCCCTCCCCTTTTCTAACACTAGTAGATGGTCTGTACCACGTAAGATGTCAAGAACCCACAAGAAAAAGAGCAGCTACCAGATAAGAGCCCTGAAGACAAATGCCCCTGAATTAGGTAAAAGAGTTACGTTAACAGAACACGTTTTTTAATCTCTCCTAATAATTGCTCCTCTAGTTACAATAACATTTGTGTTGATATAGTAAAGGGGACTGAGGCACTTCCCGACTGTGAAAGACACAGCCCTCTGGAGGATGACAAACTATCTAAAATTCAGTCAATACTTACTCTTTTGAGAAGAACTAAGAGATAGGACATCACCCAGTCCCTTGGACCAAGGGGGAATAACGAAAACAATAAAGTTTCTTAAAGATCCTGCAAACCATATGGTCCTGAGGGAGGTCACAGTTATTAAGAGAGCCCATGATCAACACGACAAGGGTAAGCACAGGGTGTTATGGGATCCACATATGTGATCACATTAAGCCCTGGTGGGGGTCAAGATTTCCTGGAGGAAATGACATACATACATCTAAGCTGAGTCCTTTAGGAGAGGTGAGAGTTATCCAAATGAAGGAGAGAAATAGAGAAACAGATTTTAGCACAGAGACTGCTGTGCTCAGGGAACTGCATGTGGTTCAATAGAGCTGGAGCAGAGGACTCAAAGAGGTGTTGGAGCAATGAGAGAAAAGGCTAGAAAGCGAAACAGATCAACTCATAAAGAGGCTTGTGGACCATATGCAAACACCAGGACTTGATTCTAGGACACTGGGGAGCCACTGAAGACCTGCAGAGCTATACATGATGCTATTTGCAAATGGCAAAACCTTTCTGCAAAGGGTGTGAATTAATTAATAAGTCAAGCTGTTGTAATAATGTAGATGAAAAATAAAGGTGGCCCCCACTGACACAGTTCCATGGTGATACCAAGAGTAGACTCATTCAAGAGCTATCAGAGGAGACAGAATCAACACGATTAGCCACTGATTAGGTGAAGGTGGGGAATGAGACTCCAGGATGACGGTCGGGCTTCTGGCTTGGACAACTATTTGGATGGGAGTACCACTTACTGAAATGGGGGAAACAGGTAGAGGCAGTTTGGAATGAGGTGAATATGAAGTGCCTGTGTGGTTTTCAAGGCATGATATCCAATTGCCAAGTTAGGTAAACAGGCCTGGCGTTGAAGAAAATGAACTGGGCCTAAGTTTTCAATTTGGGTATCATCATCCATTGGTAAATGGTAATCGAGACACTGTAAAGAGATTAAATCAACCCAGAAAAAATTGTATAGCACGAGGTAGAGGAGGCCCATGATGAATACAAATACTTAAAGAATACACAGGGGGAAAGTTTCAGAAAGAAGACAGGAAAGAGAAAGCCTAAGATATAGAAGGAACACTCAATTTCCAGGAGAGACTGATAAGAAGTCAAGTTCAACAAGGGCAGGCAATCATCCTTTGGATTTAAGCACAAAGAGGGAACCGATGGCCATGGAGAAGGTGTTTTCCACAGATTGGATATAATGATGCCTCTCATATACATCTTGACGTCAGTCTGTGTGCCTCCTAGCATTTCTTCAAGACCCTCAACTCTGACCTAGAAGCTATAGGATTGCCACCTGTGCACCTTACACAGCACCTCATATACAATGAGGCATGCAATAAATACTTGTAAATGATAAATGCATATTGGTATTCCCACTTTTAAAAACTTCATTTGGAAGCATAGTAAAAGTGACTTGCGAAAGAAGAGAGGAAAAGATGCTCACAGCTGCTCACTGACCTTGGGTGGCTTTGGCCTATCTCCATCTCATCTCCAAGCGTTAAATTAATCATGCCCTTTTCTTCCACTTCTGCTCCTGGGTCAATGAGCAAGGTATTTCTAGTCTAATTAGACTCCCAAATGAGCTGTAGAGGCTTAAGGACCTAGGAATTCACTGTGCCCTCCCCTCTTTTATCTAGTTGTATTTAGTTGATTTTGCTTCCAATTATTTTGACCTGGGCTCTTTTGTGACCTCTGTCAGAGGGTGACCACTCATCACTCAGACAGCTACATCAGGAAGAGGCCAAGTAGCCACCATTTATTAAGCACTTTCTATGAACCAGGTATGGGGCTGACCTCCCGACAGAACTTTTTCAACCACATCACAGTTTCACTCAAAATCCTCACAGGCTCCACGTTGCCCAACGAGTAAATTTAATTTGCTTTCACTTCTTATTTAATGCCTTTAATTTATTCAAAACAATGAAAAACAGAAATAAACACAAAAGGATGCATTAGGTTAAAACACCATCATCAGATTACAAAAATACTTGTGAGCTCAAGTATCCTAATTGTTTGTACCTCTAACAAAGACCATCCTAAAAGAATGTTCTAATTACATAAGACAACTAAAACATTCTCTTTTTCTGGCTTAATACATTTATTATTGCAGCACTACCCATATTTTGTTCCTATTGGGGCTCATTCTAGTGAGGGATTACACAGTCTTCAATACCTATTACCTCACAAAGAATAATTATAAGCTTAAACACAAAAGGGAAGAGCAAGTATTTAGCAGGGAATGCTCAGCATTAGTTACTATTGTGGATTACTCAAAGAAACCTCATGCCAGGGTCTTTTTATTGCATTTCAGCTCGAAAATCACTCTCCATTACCCCTCCTGTGAAAATTAAGTTGGATCCTTTCAGTTATTTTCATTTCCCAGCTGGCGTGCTGTTACACTTTGTCAGTAGAGGGCGCTAAAGAGGCACTCGAGCGGGAAGGGGGTTTTCTTCTTGGGGCCAGTGTGCTCACTGGGCAGGCTTCTGCAGCTCAGGTGGCTCCCCCATGTGGCGCTCCTGCCCCAGCCTCTGACTTCCGCGGCATACACAGATTCTCCCAGGTCCAGCTCCCGCCGTGCAGGCAGCTTCCTGAACACTAGCCTTCTGTAGTCCACAGTGGTCAGAGGGGAGGTTACAGCAGAATGTCTCCAGGGAGCCACCTCTCTGTGACAGCTTTCTCCAGCGCCAGAAAGGGGACACTACCTACCCGTTCCAGAGGGTGGATTTCTAGCAAGTGTTGCCAGCACAGCACCACAGCAGTGTCTCTTTCCTTCACTGAGTCACAGCCATGTCTGCACCAGCAAGGTCTGGGTCTCAGCCGGGAGGTGCAGGGGGGCGCTTCCTCAGACACCAGCTCAGCCCTTGGGGTAGTGGCTGTTCCTTCTAATAGTCCAGTCTTCTTTAGAGCTCTCTTTACTCCTACTAAGCAATCTCTCCTTGCCCTAACCTCTTGTACTAGTTAATAATTCCTTACGTTAAACTTACTTTGTTCAACTTACTGTGGGAATGCTGTCTCCTGATCAGTATCTGACTGATACAGCATTGCATAACCATGCCCGTGCACACAACGGTTCCTAAGTTATAAAAATGGGTTTTAAGGCTCTCCAGGGGGGGAAAAAAAAAACACAAAAAACGTTATCAACAACAAAAGACTTTTGCTAGGCTAGGGATGATTACATTTTTATCCTCATAATAGTCCTGTAAGACAAGTATTTTATCCTCATTTTACATATGAGAAACTGACCAATAGAATGGTAAAATTATTTACCCAAGGTCCCAAAGCCATACAGGATGCTACAGGTAGTAGCATCAAGAATGACAGCTATGACAAAACTGGGTAAGTTATTTGCTTATTTGCCTAAGATTAAGGATTGGTCTGACTTCTTTTTCTCTTAGATTCTCTCATAAAAGGCAGGATTCAAACCCAGGCTACTTAATTCAGAAACCTCCGCATTTAATTGCTGTACTATACACACAACTTCCAAGCCCCGACATTTTATCCACTATTTGGTGGAGTGCATGGGGATACTTCCAACAGAGACTTCAGACCTGTCTTGGACGTCTGGAAAATAAGCGCTTCATAAAAGTCTTCCTTGTACTTGCATTTCCAGAGCGCTGCAGTGAAGGGGACACAGCCAGAGACTGGTAACTGAAGGAGAACTGATGCTAGTCAAGCAATTTCTATGTTTAGGTTAACACCCAATGTCCCAATGAGAAGCCAGCATTTTTAATACAGGGGACGATCAGTAGCCTAAAGAATAACCGTGTCTCTCCAAAACTGGGAAGATATGTACCTAAGATTAAGGATCATTCTTTTTGTTCCTAGCCTCATCTTTCAAAAAAAAAAGACACCTGCAAAGCATTTGTTGGGGAATTTTTAATAACTTGTTCAATCCCAAGTCATCATCAAGAAAAGACTTGCATCTGCAAAGGCTTAAAAATGGTGATCCATTCTTCTCATTCTCCTCTCTCTAGAACTCACATTAACCTCCCACAGAGTGATGCCAACAGATAAATGAGGAAACACCAAACAAACAAGAACGTTTTGAAGCAAAATGCTTCCCTGGAAGATTAGCTACATTTTTTTGTATTTCAGTTAAATCCTGGCTTAGAACTCTGTTTTGCTTGAATCCAAGACCGAGGTGGGCTGCCAACAAAGACTCCCTGGTGCCCACTGGAGGGAGTCCGGCCCCACCGGCTTGAATTCAAGGCTTTTACAGAATGGCCTTGCCTTACTGGCATAGCAGCATCTCCCCCATGGCCAGGGCTAAGGTTCAGCCAGGACTCAAATAGCTCCTTCAGCTCTTAAAACTGCAACACTTCTGTGCTAAGTAAACAGCCCCTTTCCCAAAATCTCATCCCCTACCCTCCCACAATCTACCCATCAGGAAGTTAAATTCCTGGCACAACCAGGAGACCTCCAGGACCTATTTCAGACCTCCCCCTGCATAAATTCTCATTTATCAGTGTTCCTGCCAATCATCCCCACAAAACTCGTGGATTTTGTGTGGACTTTGTCAGGGCAATTCAGAACATCAACAGAAGAAAGGGTATCTGTGACAGTGGTACCTGTTACTGACATCCTGGTAGATCAACAGTTATGACCATCCACCACTAGCCTATTCTCCCTAGGGGTTGATAGTATGTAGCTACTGGTGGTTAACTGTGGCCTCTGGGGGACTTCAGCTATAAGAGATTCCAGGTTCAACAGGGATCAGGGAGGCTGGCAGCAATAGGGTCGACTGCATATATACTAGCCAAGCACTGTGGGTTCTATCAGTAGAGTGGGTTCTATTCGGCACTCCAGCAACACGAGGGAGGCCACAGATGACAGAAACAACCCAACGGAGGAGGTTTAGATCAGGTAGCATGCCGGATGTAGGCCCCCTTTACACTGTCCCCATTGAATGTCACCTCCATTTAATGGGAGACTTGTTAAAACCTTCTGAATCCTCACCCATTGTGAACATTAACATTTTATCCATAAAAGTGAGAACCATCACATACAGAGCATGAACCATGCTAACTGCCTATTAACTTACTTAAATGCTGTAAACATCACTATCATATCCCCATTTTTCAGAGAAATAAACTCAGGCACAGAAAGGTTACGTAAGATTTAAACCAGGCATTTCATCAACAGAGCTGTGTTTCCCCTCTTCTGGCCTGAAGGATTAAGTTTCACCTAATCAAATATGGCATTACAATAAACATTTTGTGACATGTTCGATAGAGATATTGAAGATCTTCAAACTTCAGACGGTATTGTAAGAGCAGAGAACTCCTGAATGTAACTGGTGTTAAGTGCAGCAAAAGCCAAAATGATTTAATATCATGAACACTAATGGTAAAGCCATTGGAAGGATTTGATGCAGTTTCCTATGTCAAATCATGACTCAGGGTCATTGTTTCGCTAGTGCTAGATCAAACGAAAGATCCCAACAATTTCTATTACTAAAAGGTGGTATGTAAATTATCAGAATATCATGAGTGATTTTTACTATAAGCTATCGGCTGGCAAGTTTTTTTTTTTTTTTTTTTTTTTTTTGCAGTACGCCGGCCTCTCACTGTTGTGGCCTCTCCCGTTGCAGAGCACGGGCTCCGGACGCGCAGGCTCAGCGGCCATGGCTCACGGGCCCAGCCACCACACGGCATGTGAGATCTTCCCGGACCGGGGCACGAACCCGTGTCCCCTGCATCAGCAGGCAGACTCTCAACCACTGCGCCACCAGGGAAGCCCTGGCAAGCAGTTTTAAACAAATAGCTTAGTTTTATTACAGAATAAAGGGGATAGATATTACTAATTTTATGTTACTGTATTACATCAAGACCCATTATTTTAACATTTTTTTATTGAATGAAAGATTCTTTAAATTCTACAGTCCCTTACAATTCTCAAAAGTTTCACCACATGATTTCATATAATCCCATAATAAACTTTTTCTTTTCCCCCACCGTTAGAATGCCCCTCCCCGCTTCCCTCTCCCTGCAGGTAACCACTAGTATGTTCCCTGTGTCTGTGAGTCTGCTTCTTCTCTGTTTCATTCACTAGTTTGTTGCATGTTTTAGATCTGACACATAAGCGATACCATATAGTATTTGTCTTTTTTCACTTAGGTTAATGCCCTCCAACTCCATCCATGTAGCTGCAAATAGCAAAAGTCTGTTCTTTTTATGGCTGAGTAGTATCCCATTTTGTGTGTGTGTGTGTGTGTGTGTGTGTGTGTGTGTGTGTGTGTGTGTGTGTGTGTATGCCACATCTCCTTTATCCATTCATCTGTTAACGGACACTGAGGTTGCTTCCATATCTTGGCAACTGTAAATAACGCTGCTATGAACACTGGGGTGCATGTATCTTTTTGAATTAGTGCTTTTGTTGTTTTCAGATATATACCCAGGAGTGGAATTGCTGGGTCATGTGGTATTTCTATTTTTAGTTTTTTGAGAAACTTCCATACCGTTTTCTACAGTGGCTGCACCAACTTACATTCCCACCAAACACTGTACGAGGGTTCCCTTTTCTCTACATCCTCTCCAGCAGTTATTATTTGTAGACTTCTTAATGATGACCATTCTGACTGATGTGAGGTGATATCTCATTGTGGTTTTGATTTGCATTTCCCTGATGACTAGTGATGTTAAGCATCTTTTCATGTGCCTACTGGCCATCTGCACTTCCCCTTCGGAAAAATGTCTGTTCAGTTCTATTCAGTTCTTCTGCCGATTTTTTAGTCAGGTTGTTTGGCTTTTTTGTTGTTGTGTTGTATGAGCTGTTTATATATGTTGGTCAATATCCATGTTTTCATTTCAACCAAGTCCATGCCCCGACATCATGATCCCCTCCTGTCAAACTTGCTTGTTCACTAGCCTTCACTCCTACAATGACCGCAGCATCCCATTTTTTCACTCATTTCAACCACTCAGATCATTCCTAAAGCTTTTCCCTCAAGTTCCACTTAAACTGACTCTCTTCATCTTAACTGCCTGTAGCAGCTTGAACAGTGTTCCCTCAAATTCATGTCAACCTGGAACCTCAGAATGGAATCTTATTCGTAAATAGGATCTGTGCGATGTAATTAGTTAAGATAAGGTCATACTGGAGTAGAGTGGGCCCTATATCTAGTAACTGGTGTCCTTATAAGAAAAGGAAAGGGCATACAAAGAGACACAAAAACAGCCACATGGTGAAAGAGGCAGAGACTGGAGTGATGCAGCTACAAGTCAAGGAATGCCAAGGATCGCTAGGAGCCACCAGAAGCTAAGAAAGAGGCATCAGACCAGTTTCTCCCTCAGAAACTCCAGAGGGAACCAACTGTACCAACACCTTGATTTCAGACATCTGGCCTCCAGAACTGTGAGATAATCAGTTTGTTGTTTCAAGCCACCCAGTTTGTGGCAATTTTTGTGGCAGCCCTAGGAAACTAATATACTGCCCTTAACACCTATGGTTGACCAGTAGTTCCCACATAGGAGTGTATCAGAATCACCTGGGGAGCTTGTTAAAACAGTAGTGGGCCCCAGCCTGAGATTATGACTTAGTAGGTCTGAAGCGAGGTCTGAGACTTTGCACATCTAACAAGTTCCCAGGTTGTTGGTCTGGGGACCACACTGAGAACCACTGGGTCTGTACCAGGCATTTTAGCACTTAATTTCATTCAGTTTAGAACTTCATTACATTATATCTTACATCATGTTTATAATCAGTTCATAAATACAAGGTCTGCCCTCCCAGTGATCCCATGAGTGCCACAAAAATCCACGCTTTAACCTACTTTTGTTTATCCACAGGATATAACGGTGGCTGGCATAGTGCTACACTGAATAATTCAAGCACAGTAGTTGAAAGCACAACTCATGTTTTTAAATCTCATTTCCTCTTTGTAAAATGGGGTTAGTGATATTAAAAAGGAATTCTTACAAAGAATGAATAGATAACTCATGTCAAGTGCCTATGATATTGCCTGGCTTCTAGAATGTGTGCGATAGAGGTTACGTACTATTATTTTTTTAATAGATCTTTTTTTAATTTTAAATTTTATTTATTTATTTTTGGCTGCGTTGGGTCTTCGTTTCTGTGCATGGGCTTTCTCTAGTTGCGGCGAGCGGGGGCCACTCTTCATCGCGGTGCGCGGGCCTCTCACTGTCGCGGCCTCTCTTGTGGAGCACAGGCTCCAGACGCGCAGGCTCAGTAGCTGTGGCTCACGGACCCAGTTGCTCCACGGCATGTGGGATCTTCCCAGATCAGGGCTCGAACCCGTGTCCGCTGCATTGGCAGACAGATTCTCAACCACTGCACCACCAGGGAAGCCCCTTTAATAGACCTTTATTGGAGTACAATTGCTTCACAATACTGTGTTAGTTTCTGTTGTACAACAAAGTGAATCACCCATATGCATACATATTCCCGTATCTCCTCCCTCTTGCGTCTCCCTCCCACCCTCCCTATCCCACCCCTCTAGGTGGACACAAAGCACCCAGCTGATCTCCTTGTGCTATGCGGCTGCTTCCCACTAACCATCTATTTTACATTTGGTAGTGTACATATGTCGATACTACTCTCACGTCGCCCCAGCTTCCCCCTCCACCCACCAGTGTCCTCAAGTCCGTTCTCTAGGTCTAGAGTTCTAGACATTCTAAAGTTGCCTACATCTAGACAGAATCATCTGAAACAACAGATATGCCAAAGCTGAAACCTGGAACTTGTCAGATGTCTAAACCAAGAGGTTATGGACTTTGTACACGTGATATAGCCAGAGGGATTGCTACTCGTGGGTTATGTTACCTGCACACCTCCACTCTGACTCTGGAATGGCAAGGCATTGTTGCTTTGAGAAGGCTGTGTACAGCTATAGTATACTCATTATACCTTATAATGTTAAGAAGGATTCTGAGTTTGAGAAAATACGGTTAAGTCAGAATATGCTCGATACCAAGACAGCAAATGGTGAACCTCTCCTCCTAAGAG
Source organism: Phocoena sinus (assembly GCF_008692025.1). Taxonomy (NCBI): domain Eukaryota; kingdom Metazoa; phylum Chordata; class Mammalia; order Artiodactyla; family Phocoenidae; genus Phocoena; species Phocoena sinus. The sequence continues at coordinate 40,980,074 of NC_045765.1, forward strand.
GTCAGCTACTTTGATTAATGGGTGGAAGGTAATCTTAAAAATCAAGAACAGAACATATAGCACAAAGTTTAGAGGTCACAAAGAGATGGGTGGCACAAGCAGCACTGCAGTTCAACAGAAATGTCCCAAGCCATGTGCTAAATTTGGGCAAGGCAGAGGCGAAAAATAACATTAAGGTTCCTACCCAGGTGAGTCTTAAAGTGAAGCAGGGTTTGAGTGAACATCAGAGTCACTGACCAAGCCAGAGATAGGAAAGAGAATTCAAATAATTGCTTGGCTGGCTACTCCTTAGCCCCCTGAGTTGACAGCAATGTCAATTTCCTCGAGAAGGAAAGTCCACTGGTATATAGGTGGATGGTGGGAATTCTCAGACATTCTCCCCATTTAAGCATCAAGGCAGCTGTTGGTCACATGTTCTTCTTCGGTCCAGTTCTCCAGCTCTTTGCCTGTTTCTTCATGACAAAACCTTTCTTTATATCCCAGTTTCAGAATCTCTGCTCCTGATTATTCTCCCTTCCCTTGCTTTATCTGAGTCTCTGCTTTGATGTCTTCCCCCCAAATCCGGCTCTTTCCAGGTCTACATTCCCACTATTTTGTCCCATTCCCTGGAGCTGAGTCATCACTACCTCCCAGAAACTAAACGTCCAACTCACCCACTCTCTGCCTCCTAGTGATCAGGAACTTCCCTGATGCCAACTACAGCACAGACCTCTCCCAATTCCATGACCTCCGTGGTTCCCAAGTCCCAGTCTTGCCCTAGTTCATCCCATCTGGCCAACTACCTTCTCTAAGACTTGTTATGAAGAGGCCAATGTTCAGGGTCTCAGTCCAACTGGAAAAGAAATAAGACATAGAGTCCAAAAGAGACCAGCGACAGGGTCCCAGAGCCCACCATGAACAAAGAGTATGCTGGCAGAAAGAAGAAACAAAGGGCAAAAGGAGAATAACGACTAGAAAGGGAGGAGGTCCCCACCCATAACCACGACATCTGAGTATAGCAAAGCTCACCTCAGAGTCACCAAATGTCCAAGCTTCCAGTGTCAATGAGTAGGAAAGTCGTTCTCAACCATACAACTGCATCGTATTCTTCCCCTATCCTCAGAGACAATGATCTACTGGCTGGGAAGTAGCTCAGAGAAATGGAGACCTTCCTGTTGCTTTTTCATCAGGTGCAAGATTCATGTTGCAAGGTACTGTGTCACACTGGCATCGCAGTGGAGGTAGATAATGAAAAAAGCAAGTACTGACAAATCTCAAAGGCGACACGTAGCACAAAATGAGGATATGGGTGATTCTCTGAACCGAACCGCATATTCAGTTCCAGAGCCAACTGCTGCCCTTGAACTAGGAAGATGATACAGTGGACACTCTGTATTCATGGATGCAGAATTCTCAAACATAGAACCTACAGATACGGAGGGTCAACGGTACCATGGCTATCTTGAGCATCCTCAGATTTTGTTATCTATCCTGGAACCAATTCCCCTACACATACCAAGGGACCACTACCCCAAAAGGCACAGAGGAGAATTCCACAGCAGGTGTGGAGATGAGACCAGGGGTCTGCTTTGTTCAGCTTTTCCTTTAAACCCAGCAATAAGAAGGGAAATCATGTTTTCACAAACTTCAACATGTGTCCTAGTGCCTTTCCTGTATCATCCTGACCCAACTATCTTGTTCCTTCCTCCATGCTCACTAAATAGAACAGCAGACAGTGAGTGAGCTTCCATTCTGTACCAGCAGCCAGAGACAACTGCTGGACACTTAGCAAGGGTAGGACATACGTGGCCCCTGCTTTCAAGATGGTGGGTTGATAAGATGAACAAAATTTTAAACTAATTAATGACCTTGATTACATGCCAAGGAGGACAGGAAGAAGAATGCCAAGGTATGTTTGACACAGCCTGACTCTTCTTAGCCAGAGAGAAAACTGCTGAAATCTCTCCCCAAGACCCGAGTCAACTGCTGATATATACCGTGTATCGACATGGGGTGTAATTTATGTCTCCATGAATTTAATTAACCGGTGATTTCCACTGGTTCACTTCCTTTGTTTTCCAGTTGGGCAACTTTACAGACCATTAGGATCTTCCACAGCTTGCAAGGTTAAGGGGACTAGCCTGTCCTTTCAACAGAGCCTGGGGGTTTCTTCAGGACTTATTGTTTTAGGAAATGTCTAAAGCATGAAACTTAAAAACAAAACCAGAAAGCGAGAAGACTGCAAGAAATAGATGGAGTCCTAGTTTCAACTATAACGTACTTAATCTGAAGGAAAACATTGTTCAGTTCAAAAAACTGGAAGAACAAGCCTTAGATTTAATATAGATTATAATGTCACCATGTGATACAGTTTTCACTTGCCTTGGTTTTCCAAGCAGTAACTTTGGTTTATTAATGTCATTCTTATCTGGGGTGAAACTGACTCTACAATAAAAACAATCTTTTGTAGAAATGTCTCTTTTTACCTTAGAGATCCCATCTAACTCCTGTGCAATATTTAAAGCCACTTTGCAGACAGGACCATGGACATGTACTAGTCACCATCATTCACAAAAACACCTACAAAACAGCCAATGCACCAGAGATGTTAATTCCTGCCCACAGGGTATTTAACTCAATATATCCCACCTTTATTCCTATATCCTCCAGTCAGTCATTGAGTCCATGAAATTTATTGGGTACCCACCAAACTCACTGTGAAAATGTTCAAAACAAAAAGAGATGTGGTTCCTTCATTCATTCATGGTCTCTAGATCCTCAGATACAATTCAAAGGTCCTTAATATGTAGAAGCAAAAACACTGCAAATGAGTTGAATAGATTCAAGTGGGATTGTACACATGGCACAGAAAGGCACTCAAAAAAGCTTATTGAGTGAAAAACATGAATCAGTCCAATCAAGTCATTTATTTCGAGCCCCATAGCTTAGCATTCTCTTTCCAGATCAAAGTGGAAAATAGCCAGGGCAAAACACAGTGAGTTAAGGTGGAATCTACAATGTTAATTGCTTCTAGCACACAAAGGGCAGTAAAATTTAGGGAAAGGCTAGGCAAAGTGCCAGTCTCCAAGATGTCAGTTACCCATCTGCAGGGAGATGTGTTTAGGTCAGGATGTACAGCAATGCACTGCTTCCTTCATAGAGAGAGTTTTGCCCCGACCCCAAAGAAATTGTCGTCTGACCTAATATAGTTGACTTGCATGGTAGCACAGCTCCTTATGTCATCAAGGATGGGTAACAGTTTAGAGACCTCAGCCTGTCCTAACACCACACTTTGAGTAGTGCTATTTTAAAAAGTAAGAGCTCAGACTCTGGAGTCCGGAGAACACGGACTTCAATCACATCATTACTGCTGAATATGCGACTCTGGGCAAGTAATTCTCCCTGCCTGAGTATACTCATTTGTAAAATAAGTATAATACCACCCACTTTATTGGGTCATTGTGAGGATGACATGAGAAATTGTCTGAAACGTTTGACGTGAAATGTGGCATGTGATCAATAATAGGGAACTGTAACTCAACCTTCTGATTTGGGTCCTTAATATTCCTCTTCTCAATAGAGTAGAAAGTTAGAAAGAAACTCAGAGGTAACAATATCACACCCAGCTCAAAATGAATTCTCTCTCCTAATGACTTTTACTCCTTGCTGCATAGAACAAATAGACAACGAGGTATAGAGAAATGATGGCTAAACTAAAGGCAAGAATTCCTAGGTTCCAGATCTGACTTACTACAGAGACCCCTGGGGCAATTCCTTTAACTGCCTGAGCCACAATTTCCTCATCTTTCAAACTAAGGAAGTAAAACAGAGGGATAATGCTTCAATAAAGAATATTACCTTGGCCCTATACGTCACAGTCATTGCATCAAATAAAATCATGTCTGTGAAAGCACTTGTTATTAGCCACAGAACACGAGTACAAATGTAGCTGGTCAAGGAGGATCCCCCTCGTGAGCACTTCAGATAGCTCACAGGGCATCCACAGCCCCTCTCGTCCAGGGTCACCCATTCTCGAGTTCCTTCAGCTACTTGCCACATAGTATTCTTCTGGATGACTTCTTCTGCACCTTCTCTCTATATTCCTGAGCCAAACAGGGAAAGAGCTGTGAAAGCAATTCCCAGGCTGTGTCATTGTCGATCAGCTCTCCCAGCTGCCTCCGGGAACCTACTCTGTGGGTTAACTACCCATTGTGAAAAAGCCATTTATCCTCAAATCCCTGTGCACAGAGCCCTTGCAGGGTGATGCCCTCTTGTTTTTTGAACCTTGTTGCTTCTAATTGGTTGTGACGTCCACCTTCTCTGTATGCCACGGAAGATTCTCCCTTGCTCTTTTCTTCCTGGGTTTGCATACTTCTTTTAAAAATTAATTCTGGGGTTTGGAGAATCCTTGTGGACTTCAGACACTAAGAGATCTTAAAATGTCAGCTGGTAAGACAGAAAGAGACACACAGACAGATGGATGGATTCATCCACAAAGATACTGACCTAAAATTGTAAACACTCACTGGGCAGGTAGGGCACAGAGAATATCCAGACAAGCAGCAGGGGTAGTTATGAGAATCCAGTTCTATCCTACAGGTAGAATTTGCTATCAGGAGACATTAGAAGTGGTCTAGGTCAAACCTGTATATGTATAAAAATGGCCTGAGTAATCTTTCTCCTTATGCCCTTTACTCCTTGTTGCACAGAACAGAGGACAAATGTATTATGATCTATAAAGGAACAATAACTAGACCAGTGTCTCTCTATAATGCAAAGTCTAATTCAACAGGTCTAGGATTCTTAATTTTTAAACAAACACCTGAGATGTGCTGGTGCTGCCAGTTCTGACCAAGCTATAGACACAAGTGGCTAATAAAATGGATAAACTGTGAACAAGCCACGTGAGACGCAGCTGACAGTCTTCCTCGAATCAGGCTGAAAAACAACCATGAGGAAGCATCTCCTTAAGCAAGTAATAGACACTTGAAGATTCTTACTTTGTGGGAGGCATAGATGCTGTAAGCTGTGTTTGCTAAACAAAGCAATGAACAAGACAGAATGGCTTCTGCCCCATGACGTTGGAAGTCCAATACCAGACTATAATTGCAATCCACTCGTAGACAAGAGTGAGAGAGGCAGGTTTACCATGGCAGGAGCTCGAGCGCTCCATTAGAACACCCATATCACCAAGTTCCCTCGGCAAAGCCTGCAGAGCCAAACTCAAACGCCTCTGCTCCCTTCCACCTCCTCTGCCCTTACTGCCACCCGTGTCACGTCACTATCAACGCCTTCACCGGGACGACCACAGACAGCTCCCTAACTGGTCTCCAAGCTTCCTTTCTGCCCTGCTTCCGGTTCACTTTCCCTCAAAAGCCAGGAGCAGTCTTTTCTTTTCTTTTTTTTCAATTTTATTTATTTATTTATTGGCTGCGCCACAGCATGCGGGAATCTTAGTTCCCCACAACCAGGGATCCAACCCGGGCCCCCTGCAGTGGAAGTGCAGAGTCCTAACCACTGGACCGCCAGGCAATTCCTTTTCTTTTTTTTAATGTAAATCAGAATTCTGCTTCTGCCCAAGATGGAGAAACAGAATGGATTTACCCTCCTACTTGAAACAAAAGATAAAATATACGAAACAATGGTTTTGAAGATACTGAGCATCCAGCAATGAGAGAGTGATCCCTGCGAGATGGGAAGGCAGGCCTGGGATTTCCTCAGCAAACTGTCTGGAGACGGTTTCCAGGCGGCAGCTCAAGGAGGGGGACACAGGCAGAACCCAGTGGACTCCCTGGGTTGAGACAGAACTGAGAGTCTGGGGGGACTGAGCAGCTAGAGGACAGAGGCGAGAGCTGCATAGACGCAAAGTTGGGGCTGATGCCCAAGATCTGCTTTGAGCTCTCAGCAGGGTACTGAACAGGGACCACTCAAGGAGAAAACTTCCTGTGGCCGGGGTGGCGGTGGAGGGGGAATCCATCCCCAAAGGATGATATCACAGTTCCCTGTGATCATCACCTGGGAACTCACACTCACACCAGGCATGGGAAATCTGAAACTCTAGGGGTAGGGGCCATAGATCTGTGTTTTAACCAGCTCTCCAGGAGATATTCCAACGCACCCTCAATTTTGAGAACCACTGTCCTAAGACAGTGATACTCAACCTTGGCTGAATTTTATTTTATTTTCTTATTATTTTTTTATTTGGTGGTACCGGGTCTTCACTGCGGCATGTGGGATCTTTAGTTGTGGCATGCGAGATTTAGTTCCCTGACCAGGGATCGAACTGGGCCCCCTGCATTGAGAGCACAGAGTGTTAGCCAATGAACCACCAGGGAAGTCCTTTGGCTGAATTTTAGAATCATCTGGGAAATGTAAAAATTAGGCTCCACTGAGAGAACAATTAAATCAATCTTTGACTCAGTAGGTCTGAGTGTGGCCTGAGAATCTGCATTTCCAGCAAGCTTCTGGGTGGTCTGGGAACCACTCTTTGAGAACCAATGGGAAAGGGTCTGAGGAGGCGTAAAGCCTGCCATTGGGAGCCATGTAGTTCTAACTGGGGGGAGAAGATAGCACAGCTAGGAAATTAGGCAGAATCTACAGGTATCTTCAAACCCTCTAATGCTGAGGAAATCACTACGCTCCAAAATATCTTATTTCAGGACAAAACTAAGTATTAAGAATTTCTTACATCACGAGCCAAAATCTAGCCCTCCATAACCTTCCAGTTATTCATCTTTATTAAGGGCTTTACCTTTTTCCAACTTCATTTTTCTCCCCATCGAAGGGATTAAACCATAACTGTTACCAAGCTGCAGTTAAGTTTTCCCAGTAAAATGATGTTATTTGAGTGTTTTGTCAGTTTCTTAATAGCTTAGACCCATTAGGACTGTGGTGCTCAAACTTCAATGTACATGGGAACCTGCTAAGAAAGGCAGACACTTGCCCCCCCCACCCTGCAGAGCTTCTGATTGTAGCTTGGTATGGTATGATATTTCATAAATACCAGGAATGCTTCTGATGCTTTAGGCCACATACTGAGACCTACAACCCTAGGATCTTGCTCTCAAGTTCAGTATCCAGCGAAGCATTTTCAGAATAATTTTTTTACACCAAGATTGCAGCATCCCAAGACCTTCCTGCCTGAACACTGAATATTCTGCTAAAATCACTGTTGTGTCCAGCAAAGGTCCCTGCTGCATCAGGATGACAGCTGAGGTTTATACACACAGGAGGTCTCCCACAACCAGGGAAGGTCGAGCCCCCTCCTGCTGCACTGCTGGCTAAGAGCCAGCAGAACCACTGGCCTTGCTGACGGATGTAAATCGTATTTATTTTCTCTCACCTTTTTCTTAATGTTTTCACCCTTTTCTCTCCTCCTCAGTTCCTATCCCTCTTCTTTTTGTCCTCTAATAACAACAACAGCTACTGTTTTTGGAGCCTCTATTTCCATAGCTGGCACCATGCTAAAGAATGTTACAGACTCCACTGCATTTAGTCTCCACAATCACCTAGGAGTTCAGCCTTATTTTACACAGAAGGGGAAATGTCAACCTGCACAAGGTCACACGGCTAGTGGCTGGCAGCACTCACCTCGATCCTAAAGTTCCTGACCCCGCAGCTTATGCTTTTGTTCCCTCTCTTCTTCTTTCCTTTCAAGCCCTCCTGTCCTCGTTTTTGCATCATTTTGTTTTGCTTTCTCCAGCCCCTCTCCACCAGTCTTGGAATGGAATTCATGGCTATGAATTCTGACAGCGAGAGCCCAGAGCTCAGACTTACAGAGTATTTCAAACTCGCATGCGTGAGACACAGAGGGTACACCCTGCCCCAAGTTGTATGTGAGTGCCTACGTCATGGACCAAGGTGGAGGTCTCTGTCCTTCGGACATTTGGGCCCCCAAATCAGAGACAAGCGAAACGCCAGTAGTCGTAGAACTTGAGGCTTTGACTGGATCTTGTCTGACACTCTCATCCTTCCGAAATCACAGTCCCATCCCTCACAGCCTGGCCCAGAAGCCTGTTTCCTGCTTGCAAACTGCAGAATCCTTGGCCTTCCAGCAGGGGCCCATCTGCAGGTGGTACACTCATTTGGCACCAGAGAGGGCAGCCTGGATAACAAGAGTCAGCAACAGGAGTTCAGAGGCTAAATCCTCCCAGACAGCTCACCTGGCCCATTTGAGGGGTGGGTACAGAGACATTCGGCCGAAGAGCCTTCCATCGGCTTCTGTGCCAAGAAGCCAAGGCCATGCGGAGCAGAGCATCCCTCCGCTTTCATCTACAGCTTTTAAGCATGGACTCATGGTTAACGACTCATCCAGCTTTCTCAGCGTGGTTAGAGGCCAGGCTCAGATGCATTTAGCTACAATTCTAGCAATCACTGCCCCTGGAGGAGTTGAAGTCTTCTCGGCTACAAGTGGAGCTCTCAGACCTTCCAAGAATTCCTTTTTTCTGAGAAGCCCTAGGAGCTATAGATCAGAGACATGTTACACAGAAAGCATTCAGAATGTGAAAACACATAATTTTTTCTTCCAAGGAGCAAATGTTACTTTTTCATATGGGAGGGAAAATGTCCACTAAATGCAAAAATTTCTCTGTGAACTCAAAGCATATTTCCAATAGCTACAGAGCAGCATAGCTAGGAACAGGGTGAAGTCATGGGTATTTTAAGACTTTAATCTGGAAAGTTACTTTATAGAGTCTCAGCTTAGCTAAGGGTAGAACTTCCCGATCACGGTGAAGAAACAGTGTTAGCATACTGCAAGGATGACTTCATACTCAAGACCTACCTATATACTGGGGCAAGGCATTAATTTCCCTAATCCATGTTCTCAGGTTTCTATAGAAGGGATGATAACCCCGTCCCATAAACCTCAAAGCTTCTTACAACCATCTGAGTATAAACAGTGAATGCCACTTCGATTTTGACAATACATTTTTTTTTTTTCGGTACGAGGGCCTCTCACTGCTGTGGCCTCTCCCGCTGCGGAGCACAGGCTCCGGACGCGCAGGCTCAGCGGCCATGGCTCACGGGCCCAGCCGCTCCGTGGCATGCGGGATCCTCCCGGACCGGGGCACGAACCCGTGTCCCCTGCACCGGCAGGCGGACTCCCAACCACTGCGCCACCAGGGAAGCCCGACAATACGTATTTGTTAATTAACCCATAAGGGGGTGTAGTCAAGTCCTCCAGAGAAACAGAACCAACAGAATATACAGAGATATATGAGAGGAGATTTATTATAGGAATTGGTTTAGGTAGTTATGGAGGCTGAGAAGCCCCACAGCCTGCCGCGTGCAAGCTGGAGAACCAGGAAAGCAGGTGGTGTAATTCAGTCTGAGTCCGAAGGCCTGAGAATCATAGGCCGACGGTGTTAAGGCCCAGTGTGAGTCTGAAAGCCGAAGAACCAGGAGCGTCAACATCCAGAGCTGGATGCCTCAGTTCGAGCAGAGAGCGAGCTAATTTGGCCTTCCTCCTCCTTTTTGCTCTGTTCAGGCCCTCAGTGGATCAGATGATCCCAGCTACAGGGATTGAGGGCAACGTGCTTTACTCAGTCTACTGATTCAAATGCTAATCTCGTCCAGAACACCCTTACAGACACACACAGAAATAATGTTTGCTAGCTCTCGGGGCATCCCTGAGCTATCTGTGCTCATGCAATTTGACACTGAAATTCACCATCACAGGAGACTTTCCTTATTGGTCACGGTATTATTTATGCCTACAACCCCATCTAAAGAAAACGTCCCTGTTGCTGCCAATAGCATTATTTCATTCTTTTTTATGGCTGACTACATGACCTATATGGGAAAAGAATGTAAAAAACAGTGGATATATGTAACTGATTCACTTTGCTGTACAGCAGAAACCAACACAACATTGTACATCAACCATACTCCAGTAAAAATTTTTAAAAAAAGGAAGAAAAAGAAAACATCTCTACCCATAGCCTTTCATGATGAGGCAGTCACATTCCCTATCTACTACCCACATTGCTTTCTTCCAATGACTCTAGCTGGACCAGGGTGACACATATGTCCCAAAGCAGCCAACTCATGAGCTACTTGATGGCCCTGAATTCTCACAAGAATAAAACCTTCTGGCCAGAGAGGATGATCAAGCCATTAGGGAAAAAATGTATAAAGAAGCAGAGACTGAACAGAATAACTGAGGTAGAGAAAAAAAATGTGTCAGGTTTGGAACACAAATAGTAATGGCGGGAGATGCTGTCAAGGAAGCAGCGGTGGAGAGACAATCTAATTTGGGTTAATAATGAACCACAAGAGTGTAGATCCAACAATGCCTACTGCTGACATCTTGACAAATCTCCTTACTCTGCTTCCTGCCTCCAAGGAGCCCGATTATCCCATGGTTCTTTCCTTGCACTCCTGTGAAATCCCTCTTTCCTTTATTGCCATAATTCCTTTGTTGTCTCCTTTCCTGGGCCAGGATTCTCTAGGTCTGTGCCTCTTGCAGCCAGGACTCTGCCTCTTGCAGCCAGGAGAATTTAACTCACATAACATTAAACATCTGATTATGTGAGATTCTGCTCAGATATCAATGTGCCAGGTATTAAGAGGGGTCTGTCCCCAGTAATAACTGCAGGGACCCCTTCAAATCCTAGCCATTTTGCTAGGAAGCCTCACAACTTCGAGCAAGAGAAAGCATTAGCTTTCCGTACCCTTCAGCTTCCTCCAGCCTGCATGGTGGACTTGCCTGAGAAGGTTGGACATGAACACTTCCACCAGGGAAGGTACCAATTTGCATAGCAGTTCTGCCAGAGTTTAAACTTATTCCCTTTTCTCCAGAATGCATCATGCCCTTTAAAAAAAATAATCAAGAGAAGGGGACTTTAATGATCTTTATTTTCCCCTCTTAGTTTAATGCAGGCAGCAAGGGAGATGAGAATTTGTGGACTAAGCAACTTGCTGCAGTGGCTGTTAAAGTGATGTGTGGAAGGGGCAGCAGCAAAACCTGCTTAACGCTCAGAAACACCTGCTGGGAAATATTTTTTCTACCTGGGTTGCAAACAGTATTAAAACAATTTTCTTGCCTTTAACAAAAGAGGCGGGTGGAAGGGGGCAGCTATGCTTCTGTAGGCTCGCACTGTGGAACAGAACTGGGGAGAATTAAAAGATAAGCAAGAGGCTGGGCGAGCACACAGGCATCTGGAGCTAACTTTGGACAGAGAGCTCTGCTGAGTTGATCCTTGTTCTGTCGCTCTGGAGCAAACTGCTGGCTCAGGCCACAATTCCCACTTGGGTACCCTCAATTCAGAGTGTTGAGGGATTTCAGGGTGCCCTCTCAGCCTCGATCCCCTATGGCTGGTATGGCAAAGGCATTCTTTTTTATTGAGTGCGGAGGGCAAGGAAAATATATATCCAGCCCCTCCTCTCTCTGGGGAGGTCAAGAGCTGGCATTCCCTTTCTGTCCACTCCCTCTGCCCTAGTTCAGGTTCTGAGCACCTAGCTGGTGGCCACCTAGCTGGTCTCTGGGCCTCCAGTTTCTCCCTCTTCCTACAGTCCTCCACACTGGTGCCAGAAACATCTAAAATGACACTAATCCTATCTGGCCAACATCCAATAACTTCATGCTTCCTTTTGGCCATAGAATGAAGTCCTAACCTCTCACTGCTCACCACCATCTGACTTCAAGCCACCGATCCATCTTCCCATCTTCTACACCACCCATCTGTGCTCAAAAGCTCATGATTCCCTAGGTCCTCCTTGGGAACCATCCTCTCTGCCCTTGTTCTTGATGTTTATTTTCCCAGGAGGGCCTTTTCCTGCCTAGAGGACTCTAAATTTCAAGCCCTAGAAGACTGAAAGAACAATGGCATCATGACATAAATAGGACATGTGGAAAGGAAAGTAACAAGTTCAGAATCACAAACGGTCAAGTTTAAAGGTGGTATTGGGACTTCCAAAAAAAAAAGGTCAAAAGACTGGGGAAATATTTAACAGATCCAAGAAGGAGAATCAAAGCCAGTGGTAAAGACTTAAGAGTCATTGTCTAAAAAGAATAAAATATCTAGGAATAAACCTACCTAAGGAGACAAAAGACCTGTATGCAGAAAATTATAAGACACTGATGAAAGAAATTAAAGATGATACGAATAGATGGAGAGATATACCATGTTCTTGGATTGGAAGAATCAATATTGTGAAAATGACTCTACTACCCAAAGCAATCTATAGATTCAATGCAATCCCTATCAAACTACCACTGGCATTTTTCACAGAACTAGAACAAAAAATTTCGCAATTTGTATGGAAACACAAAAGACCCCGAATAGCCAAAGCAATCTTGAGAACGAAAAAAGGAGCTGGAGGAATCAGGCTCCCGGACTTCAGACTATACTACAAAGCTACAGTAATCAAGACAGTATGGTACTGGCACAAAACCAGAAAGATAGATCAATGGAACAGGATAGAAAGCCCAGAGATAAACCCACGCACATATGGACACCTTATCTTTGATAAAGGTGGCAGGAATGTACAGTGGAGAAAGGACAGCCTCTTCAATAAGTGGTGCTGGGAAAACTGGACAGGTACATGTAAAAGTATGAGATTAGATCACTCCCTAACACCATACACAAAAATAAGCTCAAAATGGATTAAAGACCTAAATGTAAGGCCAGAAACTATCAAACTCTTAGAGGAAAACACAGGCAGAACACTCTATGACATAAATCACAGCAAGATCCTTTCTGACCCACCTCCTAGAGTAATGGAAATAAAAACAAAAATAAACAAATGGGACCTAATGAAACTTCAAAGCTTTTGCACAGCAAAGGAAACCATAAACAAGACCAAAGACAACCCTCAGAATGGGAGAAAATATTTGCAAATGAAGCAACTGACAAAGGATTAATCTCCAAAATTTACAAGCAGCTCATGCAGCTCAATAACAAAAACACAAACAACCCAATCCAAAAATGGGCAGAAGACCTAAATAGACATTTCTCCAAAGAAGATATACAGACTGCCAACAAACACATGAAAGAATGCTCAACATCATTAATCATTAGAGAAATGCAAATCAAAACTACAATGAGATATCATCTCACACCAGTCAGAATGGCCATCATCAAAAAATCTAGACACAATAAATGCTGGAGAGGGTGTGGAGAAAAGGGGACACTCTTGCACTGCTGGTGGGGATGTGAACTGGTTCAGCCACTATGGAGAACAGTATGGAGGTTCCTTAAAGAACTACAAATAGAACTACCATATGACCCAGCAATCCCACTACTGGGAATATACCCTGAGAAAACCAAAATTCAAAGAGTCATGTACCAAAATGTTCATTGCAGCTCTATTTACAATAGGCCAG